>NC_132876.1:731448-1457896 GCF_048164855.1 Canis lupus baileyi | reverse complement strand
GAGTTGAAGGTAGACGCTCAACCGCTGAGCCACCCAGGTGCCCCTCTTCCAAGTTTTTATTTAAATTCAAGATAGTTGCTGTATATTATACCATTGGTTTTAGGAGTAGAATTTAGTGATTCATTACTTACATATAACACCCACCCAGTGTTCATCACAAGTGCCCTCCTTAAGGCCCATCACCCATTTAGCCCAACCCCCCCACACCTCCTCTCCAGCAACCCTCAGTTTGTTCTCTATAGTTAAGAATCTCTTTTGTTTTGCTCTTTCTACATTCCATTGTTCAAGCCTGTTTTCCTAAAAGTGGCCTCTACAGGGAGTGCATTCCAAGTTTACACAGCTTTCACAACCATTTTTTTAAAGTAGGCCCCATGCCTAATATGGAGCCCAGTGAGGGGCTTGAACTCATGACCCTGAGATCAAGCCATGAGCTGAGATCAAGAGTAGGACGCTTCACCGACTGAGCCACTCAGGTGCCCCTTAGACAGCTTTCAAATCTCCCGTAGCTTTCACTTTCTGCTGGGCTCTCTTGGATCTCCCCGGCTCATGTATGCAATTTCCTAGTGAACTAAGGATGAGTGAAATCTTATTTTAACCTTTTAGGACTGTTAAATATCTGGGTGGCTCACTGCTCATCTAACCCATGATCACAAAGTTATTCAAACTTTGGGATTTCCCATTTGTTTCCTATCAAATTCTCCACTTTCATCCAATAAAACCTTGACTTTTGCTCCCTTCCCCCAATTAAGGCCACCTCCTGTGACAGGACAACTGCCTAATTAAAGGGATGGGAGATTGAGAGTGGCCCTGGGCAAGAAGGCTGCAGACTCCTGCTACTCTTAACTGAAGTTGTAATACTTCGTTGTCTCCCTTTGGTTGCTTTTCAGAACCCTGCAATAGTTCTGGCAATATTTTTGATAATATTGCCTAGTTTCGTACTTGATTTTTTGTGGACAGGATTTGTCACCCTCCTCATACTGGGAATTCCACATACATCACCTTTATTTTTAAAGGATATTTTCACTGAGTCTATAGAGTTCTAGGTTGGAAATGAGTTTCTTTTAGCACTTTGTATGATTTTCTTGTTTTCTGGCTTCTGCTGTTTCTGTGCAGAATTCAGCTGTTGATTTTAGTGTTCTTTCCCCTTCTTTTTTCATCTGGCTCCTATTAAGATTTTCTCTTTGTCTTTGTATTTTATTTTTATTTTAAAAAATATTTTATTTATTTATTCATGAAACACACAGGTCGAGAGAGAGGCAGAGACACAGGCAGAGCGAGAAGCAGGCTCCATGTTGGGAGCCTGATGTGGGATTCGATCCTGGCTCTCCAGGATCACACCCTGGGCTGATGGTGGCACTAAACCGCTGAGCCACCTGGGCTGCCCTCTTTTTAAAAATTTAAATTCAATTAATTAACATGATGTATTATTAGTTTCAGAGGTTGAAGAATCTGAATTCTACTATTGATGCTGTTCCATTATCTTTCTCATCTTCTGTAACTCCATTTACATGTATATTAGACCTCTTAACCATGTCCTACGGGCCTTTTTGACTGTTCAGTTTTTCCAAAATCAAAACTTTATGTTTTAGTTTAGATAATTTCTTTTGGTCCGTCATCTATTGACTTTATAAAATATTTATTTATTTTAGAGAGAGAGTGTGAACAAGGGGAAGGACAGAGGGAGAGGGACAGAGAGAATCCTCAGGCAGACACCTCACTGAGCACGGAGCCAACACAGGGTTCAATCCCAGGGCCCTGAGATCACAACCTGAACTGAAATCAAAAGCTGTACACTCAACCACCGAGCCACCCAGGCGCCCCAATCCATTGACTTCAATTTCAAATATTGGCATTTTCAGTTCTAGAATGCCCACTTAATTCTTTTATCATCCAACTCTCTGTGACAATCTCCTTCTTCTCTATTTTTCTGAACATATTAGTGATAGTTATTTTAAAGCCATTTTTCTGCTCATTCTAATACCTGGGTCACCCCTAAGTCTGCTTATCTTGGTTATCTGTTTTTCTATTGGTTATCTGGTCATGTGGTCTTGTCAGTTCTCATGGCTACTAATTTTAATTGAGTCTCAAAGATGTATAAAAATACTCTAGATGCTCAAAATGAACTTATATTTCACCAGAAAGGATTAAGCATTTTTTTCTCCTAGGTAGATAGAATTTGGGGGCTGATCACCATACTCTCTCTAATTAAGGACTGGTCCATGTTGATGCCAGGTTGCAGTCTACTTCTGGTTCACTAGGGCTTTCAATTGACAGCCTTAGTGGGTCTAGTGGGTATGGGTCTTTGTCTACACAGTACTGACAAGACTGTAGGAATTTCTACTCTGCTATTGTTTTAAAAAGTTTTATTTTTTAAAAGATTTTATTTATTTATACTTGAGAAACAGAGAGAGAGAGAGTGAGAGAGAGAGAGAGAGGCAGAAACACAGGCAGAAGGAGAAGTAGGCTCCATGCAGGGAGTGCGATGTGGGCCTCAATCCCGGGGCTCCAGAATCACACCCTGGGCTAAAGGCAGCTGCTAAACTGCTGAGCCACCCAGGGATCTCCAATAAAAAAGTTTTATTTTTTTATTTAAAAAAATTTTATTTTTTCATTTGAGAGAGAGAGAGAGAGAGAGGGCACATGAGTGGCAGGAGGGGCAAAGACAGAAGCGGGCTCCCTCCCTCAGCAGGGAGCCTGATTAGGGGCTTGATCCCAGGACCCTGAGATAATGACCCAAACTGAAGGCAGATACCCAACCCATTGGCCACCCAGGCATTCCATCTACTCTGCTATTTAAAAAAAAATAGCCATTTTACAGTATACAATTCAGTGGCATTTAGTATACTCACAATGTTGTGCAATAATTACCACTCTCTAGTTCCAGAATTTCTTCATTACTCTAAATGGAAACCTTATATCCATTAAGCAGTTACTTTCCATTTCCTTCCACCTGCCCCCCAGCTCCTAGCAACCACTAATCTGCTTTCTATCTCTATGGATTGATCTGTTCCAGATATTCATTTAAATGGAATCATATACTATGTGGCCCTTTGTGTCTGGCTTCTTTCACTTACCATAATGTTTTCAAAATCCATCTCTACTGTAGCATATATCAATACTTTACTCTTTCTTATGGCTGAAGAACACTCCATTGTATGGATATACTACATATTGGTTATCATTCATCAGTTATTGACATTTGAGGTATTTTTACCTTTTGGCTATTGTAAGTAGTGCTGCTATGAATATTCTTATACAAGTTTTTGTTTGAGTATCTATTTCCACTTATTTTCAGTATATACCTAGGAGTGAAATTTGGGGGCCATATGGTAATTCTGTGTTCAACTTATTGAGAAACTGCCAAACTGTCTTCCATTAGTGGTTGCACTATTTAATATGCCTACTAGCAATGCATGAGGGTTCCAGTTGATCCTTATCCTAGCTAACATTTGTTACTGTCTTATTGAAAAATTTGATTTCTTTTCTTTTCTTTTTTTGTTTTTTGTTTTTTGTTTTTTGATTTCTTTTCTTAAATAAGCTCTACTCCCAACATGGGGCTTGAACTCACAACCCCAAGATCAAGGGTCCCACACTCCCCTGACTGAGCCAGCCAGGCACCCCTAAACAACCAAATATTTTAAGGATTTTATTTATTTATTCATGAATGACACAGAGAAAGAGAGAGGCAGAGACGTAGGCAGAGGGAGAAGCAGACTCCCCTCAAGAAGCCTGGTGCGAGACTCAATCCTAGACCCCGGGATCAAGCCCTGAGCTAAAAGAAGACGCTCGACTGCTGAGCCACCCAGGTGTTCCACAACTTAATTTTAAATGGAGGAAAAGGTCTGAATAGACACTTCTCCAAAGAAGACCTACAAGTGTCCTATAAACACATGAAAAGATGCTCCAAATAACTAGACATCAGAGAAATGTAATCGAAAACCAGAATCAGATACTGCTGGAGTCCAGCTCCAGCTGTGGTGGGTCTCTTGAAGGAAAGGACAGTGTCGGTGAGTGAGGAGATGCACACACACAGGCAGGGTGCATACATCTCCTCAGGATCATTTCGGAGGAGCTTTATTTCCATCATTTTACATTGCCTTGTTTTACCAGTTAGTAGGTAATTACACTTTACATTTTATCGCAAGCATCTCAGATCATTCTAAACCTCTTTTTCATACGAAATGTTTTTCCTTTCAGCTTCTACTGCTATAATTAACACGACCTTTATTGATTTCTTGAGAAAGCAGTGAACGCGACACAAAAGACAAAGGTGCTAGACAGAGCGTGACCTACTCTAGTGGAAGAACAAGTCTATGGTACTATGGTTACATGAAATGGGTTAGTATAGTCTAGAGGTCATATGAAGAAATGTTTAACTTTCTTTTGTCAGTTTACAATACCTACAACCTACCTATAACCTATTTTATCAAAATATTTGTTCCATTGGTTAATTAACTTCATCTCCTTGTCTTGACACTTAAGAGGGGCCTGAAGGACTTCTTCCGCGACAGCTTTAACTGGGCTACGTTCCCAGATCTCTTTTACCCTTAACTGATTAAAAAAAATTAGCATTTCTCATAGTAGAGAAATTACAGAGCCGGGGACATTGGGTTTTATTCTAAGAAGCCTGTTAGAGATTTTGATTATTTTAAGACTCCACATTTATTTTATGAAAATTCCCCGATAAGAAGAAATGTGTGGGAAATATCAGAAAGGGAGACAGAACGTAAAGACTGCTAACTCTGGGAAATGAACTAGGGGTGGTGGAAGGGGAGGAGGGCGGGGGGTGGGAGTGAATGGGTGACAGGCACTGGGGGTTATTCTGTATGTTAGTAAATTGAACACCAATAAAAAATAAATTAAAAAAAAAAGAAAATTCCCCGATAATATTATAATGATGCTGAAGATGGCCAAAAACAAAGTGAAAGGAACCAGTGGGAGCCAGCTGTGGCTTCTCCCGATTTTTCAGGATTAACCCTCATGCCTGGACTTTGTCAGACAGCATGAGTAGCTTGGCTCGCATCAAAATACCACTTCATATCCATCGAGATGCCTATATTTAAAAAGACAATAACAGAAACACCTGGCTGCCTCAGTCAGTGGCCTCACATTGGGTGTAGAGATGACTTAAAATAAAATACTAAAAAAAAATAATTAGGTCATTTTCTTTTTTTTTAAAGTGAGTTGTAATAGTTTTTTATATTCTGCATAGTAGACCCTTATTAGATATATGATTTGCAGGATGATCTACCATCCAGTAGATTGTATTTTCATTTTTTTTGATGATGTCCCTTGAAGCAGAAAAATTTTAATTTTGATGATGTTTAGTTTATCTATATTTCTTTTTGCTTGTACCTATGGTGTCATATCTACGAAACCATCATCCAATCCAAGATCATGATTTTACACTTTTGTTTTCTTCTAAGAGTTTTACAGTTTTGCCTCTTAAATTTTTGGTCCACAATCGTTTAGGATTTAATTTTTGTGCATGGTATGAGGTAGGGGTCCAAGTTCATTCTTTTGTGTGTGGACATTCAGTTACCCCAGTACTATTTGTTGAAAAGATAGTTCTTTCCTCATTGAATTGTCTTGGCATCCTTGTTGAAAATAAATTGACCATAAATATGATGGTTTATTTCTGGATTCTCAACTCTGTTCCAATTGATCTTCATGTTTGTCCTTATGCCAGTACCAAACAGTCTTGATTACTGTACCTAGTCCTTTAACTTTGTTCTTTTTCTTTTTTTTTTTTAAGATTTTATTCATTTATTCATGAGAGACAGAGGGGGAGAGAGAGAGGAGAGAGAGAGAGAGAGAGAGAGAGAGAGAGGCAGAGACACAGGCAGAGGGAGAAGCAGGCTCCACTCAAGGAGCCCGACACAGGACTCGATCCCAGGACCCCAGGATCATGCCCTGGGCCGAAGGCAGGCGCCAAACGTCGACAACAAAGGGATCCCCACTTTCTTCTTTTTCAAGATTGTTTAGGATATTCTAGGTTTATTTATCATATAAATTTTTAAAAATTGAACACCAATAAAAAATAAATTTATAAATTAAAAAAAAAGAAAACAAGTCCTGACATCCTTTGTTTGTTTCTGGTCTTTTTTTTTTTTAATAAAATAATTTTTATTGGTGTTCAATTTACCAACATGCAGAATAACACCCAGTGCTCATCCCGTCAAGTGTCCCCCTCAGTGCCCGTCACCCACTCACCCCCACCCCCCGCCCTCCTCCCCTTCCACCACCCCTAGTTCGTTTCCCAGAGTTAGGAGTCTCTCATGTTCTGTCTCCCTTTCTGATGTTTCCTACCCATTTCTTCTCCCTTCCCCTCTATTCCCTTACACTATTATTTATATTCCCAAATGAATGAGACCATATGTTTGTCCTTCTCCGACTGACTTATTTCACTCAGCATAGTACTCTCCAGTTCCATCCACGTTGAAGCAAATGGCGGGTATTTGTCGTTTCTAATGGCTGAGTAATATTCCATTGTATACATAAACCACATCTTCTTTATCCCTTCATCTTTCGAAGGACACCGAGGCTCCTTCCACAGTTTGGCTATTGTGGACATTGCTGCTAGAAACATCGGGGTGCAGGTGGCCCGGCATTTCATTGCATCTGTATCTTCAGGGTAAATCCCCAGCAGTGCAAATGCTGGGTCGTAGGGCAGATCTATTTACCCCTTTGAGAGACCTCACCTACTAATACTATCACATTGCTAGTTAGGGTTCAATATATGGATTCTGGGGGGACACAAACATTCAGACCATAGCATTCTACACTGGCTCTTCGAAATTCATATCCCTTTTTGCACACAAAATGCAATCATTCTATAGTAGTTGCACTAAAAAGGTTAACCAGTTACAGAAAAACTCTAAAGTCGAAGGCCAAGTCTTATGTAGATGTCATCTAAATCAGATGTGGGTAAGACTCAAAGTATGAGCTGAGGCAAATTCCTCTCCATCTGTGAACCTGTGAAACTATACATGTTGTGTGCTTCCAAAATACAATGGTGGGATAGGCATAAAATAGACTTTTTCATTCTAAATGGGAGAAATAGGAATGAAGAAAAGACTGACAGATCCCAAGTAAGTCCAAAGCTTAATGGGGCAAATTCCAGTAGACCTTAAGGCTCAAGAATAATCTTGTTCGGCTTGATGCTCTGTCTTCCAGGTCCACTGGGATGGCAGTGTCACCACGTAGCTTGGTGGGATGGCCCTGCAGCTGCTCTCTGCTGGGGCCCTGAAGCTCTCATGGGCAGGGATTGCATGCCTGAGGTTGTGCTGGGTAACCTTGTCTTTTAAAACCTAGGTGGAGGGACACCTGGGTGGCTCAGCGGTTTTGCGTATGCCTTTGGCCGAGGGCGTGATCCTGGAGTCCCGGGTTCAAATACCACATCGGGCTTCGTGCATGGAGCCTGCTTCTCCCTCTGCCCGTGTCTCTGCCTCTCTCACTCTGTGTCTCTCTGGAATAAATAAATAAAATATTTAAAAATAAAATAAAACGTAGGTGGAAGCAGTCAAGTCCCCCAAAGCCCATGTACTCTGGGCTTGTAATAGGAGGGTTAGTCCTGAAGATTTCAGAAGCACCCTTGAGGTCATTCTTCCATTGTCTTAAAGAATAGTGCTTCGCTTATATTGAGATCGCTAATCCATACTCATTTCCCGATCAAATGGTCACTTGGCCACATTCTTAGTGTTGTCATTTTTTGCAATGTGGTTAGGCAGAGGATTGTCCAAATCTTATTTTAAATATTTCATTTATTTCTTCATGGGAGACACACACAGACAGGCAGAGACATAAG
This sequence comes from Canis lupus baileyi, assembly GCF_048164855.1. Classification (NCBI taxonomy): domain Eukaryota; kingdom Metazoa; phylum Chordata; class Mammalia; order Carnivora; family Canidae; genus Canis; species Canis lupus. The sequence continues at coordinate 1,450,089 of NC_132876.1, read as the reverse complement.
CAGAGGGAGAAGCAGGCTCCCTGCAGGGACTCCATTCCAGGACCCTGGGACCATGACCCTAGCTGAAGGCAGATGCTCAACCACTGAGCCACCCAGGTGCCCGGATTTTCCAAATCTTTAACTTATGCTTCCTTATTGATTAATAATTGTCTTTAAACCACTTTTCTCTTCTCAAGTTTTACTAAGCAATCAGGAGGGACCAATATGCCCTTTCAACACTTTGCTTAGAAATTTCTTCAGCTAAATATCCAATTTCATTGCTGGTAAATTCTGTCTTTCACAAAACACTAGGACAGAAACAAGATTCAACCAGGTTCATTGACACTTTATAAAAAGGATGGCCTTTCCTCCAGTGCCATAATATATTCCCATTTCTGTCTGAGACCACGTCAGAATGACCTTTATTATCCATATTCTACCCATATCCTGCTCATGATTATGAAGACTGTGGCTTTCTCCATGGCTCTCCCCTTTTCTTTCTGAGGTCTCACCAGAATTGTCCTTGGTTGTCTGTTTGTGGCAATATAGGCTTTTTCTAGTACGCACTTCAAAACTCTTCCATCCCCTACTGATCACGCAGTTCCAAAGCTGCTTCCATATTTTTGAGATAATTTGTTACAGCAGCACTTGTCAGTACTAATTTCTGTCTTAGTCCATTCAAGCTGCTATTTCCAAATGCCACAGTCTAGGTGATTTATAATAACAGACTTTTATTTCTCATAGTTCTGAAGGCTGGAAATCCAAGATCAAGGTTTTGGTAGGGTTGGTATCTGGTGATGGCCTGCTTCCTTGTTCATAGACAGCTATCTTTTTGCTGTGTCCTCACATAGAGGAGGGGCTGAGGGAGCTCTTTATGGTCTCTTGTATAAGGGGACTAATCCCATTCATGGGAGTTAAACCCTTATGACTTGATGACCTCCCAAAGGCCCTGCTTCCAAATATCATCACATTGGGAATTAAGTTTCAACATATGACTTTTCAGAGGGACACAGATATTCAGCATATAGTACTCCCCTCTCTGGAATTTACTCCCTTTAATCCTTACTGCTTCTGAAGGTCCATGCATTTAAAAATATGATTTTAGAATTCACTAGCTTTTCTAATTGTTCTTGATGAGAGTGTTGTTTTGATGAGCTGATCTGTGTAATAAACTACCTAAAAATATTCCGGCTTAAAACAATCATCATTGTATTGTGTTCTACAATATTTTGCATCAGAAATTTGGTTAAGGCTCACCTGACTAATTCTGTTCTTTGTGTTATCCAGTGTGGTGAGTTGGTGATATTCAGCTGCTGGCTGGTCTTGTTGAAAAGATCTAAGATGGCTTTAATGATGATCATTGTCACTGAAACTTTTTTCTCTCCTTCATATCTAATCCATTTACTAGTTCTGTCTCATTTATATTCAAAATATGTCTTGAATTCATCAACTTTTCTCCATTTCCACTGCTGAAATCCTAGTTCAGGCATCTTCATCTCTCTCCTGAAACCTATTGACAATAAAGTTACTGATTTCTGACTTCGATATAGTCCCCCTCAAATATATTTTCCAGATTGATCTTAAACATAAATAAGATAATCTTACTGCCTTTCTTGGTACTTTCCTATGCCTCTATTTCACTTCAAACTAAAATCCATATTCATTACTATGACCTATAAGGCTCCAGCTCATCCAGGAATTGTTCCCTCACTGAGTTCCAGCTATATTGATATATTCATACACTTATTCCACAAATATAATTGAAAATCTGTTATTCCTAGGCACTAGCCCTTCAGTGGTGAACAATCCAGGCAGCGATTGCTGCCTCATGGAGCTTATATTCTTCTATAGGGGGCAGACAATATATAAAGTAAATAAATAGTATATAAAATGGCAATGATTCCTAAGGGAAAAAGAGCATGGAAAAGAGATAAGAGTTGGAGGTGGGGGTTCATGATAGATATAGGGGCCAGGGAAAACCTTGGTAAGAAGTCAGCATTTGGGATCCCTGGGTGGCTCAGCGGTTTGGCGCCTGCCTTTGGCCCATGATATGATCCCAGAGTCCCAAGACTGATTCCCAAGACTGAGTCCCACATCGGGCTCCCCACATGGAGCCTGCTTCTCCCTCTCTCTCTGTCTCTGCCTCTCTCTGTCTGGGTCTCTGTGTCTCTCATGAATAAATAAATAAAATATTAAAAAAAATAGAAGTAGACATCTGAGGAAAGACTTGAAAGAAGCGAAGGAGTAAACCACATGGATATTTGGGTAAGAAAATATGAACAAATCTTTTAAGATTTTATTTTTTTATTCATGGAAAACACACAAACACACACACACACACACAGAGACATAGAGAGAGAGAGAGAAAGAGAGACAGAAAGACAGAGGCAGAGAGACAGGTAGAGGGAGAAGCAGGGTCCATGCAGGGAGCACCACATGGGACTGGATCCTGGGTCTCCAGGATCACACCCTGGGCCGAAGGCGGCGCTAAACCACTGAGCCACCCGGGCTGCCCTTGAACAAATCTTTAAGAGTAAAGAGATTGAATCCATTAAAAAAAATTCCCCAGTGAATGAAAATACATGACCGAAAAGCTTCACTGGAGAATTCTACCAAATATTTAAAGAAGAACTAACATTGATCCTTCTCAATTTCAAAAAACAGAAGAGGAGGGAACAGGTAACTCAGTCTATGAGGCTAACATTACCCTGTTCCCAAAGCCAAATCAGAGACCACAAAAAAAACTAAAGATCAACATCCCTTAAAAATATATATGCAAAAATCTTCAACACAATCCTAGCAAACTGAATCCAGTAACATATTAAAAGAATTGCAGGGCAGCCCCGGTGGCAGAGCGGTTTGGCGCCGCCTGAAGCCTGGGGTGTGATCCTGGAGACCCAGGATCAAGTCCCACATCGGGCTCCCTGCATGGAGCCTGTTTCTCCCTCTGTCTGTATCTCTGTCTCTCTTTCTCTGTGTCTATGAATAAATAAATAAAATCTTAAAAAAAAAAGAATTGCATACAGGGGTGCCTGAGTGGCTCAGTTGGTTAAGTGGCTGACTTGATTTTAGCTCAGGTCAGGTCATGATCTCAGGGTCCTGAGACAGAGCCCCATATCAGGCTCCCAGCTCAAGGATTCTCCCTCTCCCTCTACCCTTCCCCACGAATCACGTCCGTGCTGAAATAAATAAATAAATAAATAAATAAATAAATAAATAAATAAATCTTTTAAAAAAAAAACACACACAGAATCACCAAGTGAGATTTGTTCTAGGAATGCAAATGTGGTTCCATATGTGAAATCTACCAGTGAATCAATAAAACAAAGGAAAAAACCCAATCATCTCAATTGGTACAGATACAATCTTTGACAAAACCCAACACCGTTTCATGTTAAAAACATTTAAAAACCCTAAGAATTTAAGAGAACTTCCTAGATATGATAAAGGGAATTTATGAAAAACCGACAGCTAACATCATGCTCAGTGGTAAAAGACTGAAAGCTTTCCCTCTAAGATCAGGAGCAAGAAAGGATGCCCACTTTCAACACTGATTTTCTTTAAAAAATTTTTATTTTCTGGGATCCCTGGGTGGCGCAGCGGTTTGGCGCCTGCCTTTGGCCCAGGGCGCGATCCTGGAGACCCGGGATCGAGTCCCACGTCGGGCTCCCGGTGCATGGAGCCTGCTTCTCCCTCTGCCTGTGTCTCTGCCTCTTTCTCTCTCACTGTGTGCCTATCATAAATAAATTTAAAAAAAAAAAATTAAAAAAAAAATTTTTATTTTCTTTAAATTGAACTTGCCAATGTATAGTACAACACCCAGTGCTCATCCCATCAAGAGCCCTCCTCAGTGCCCATCACCCAGTTACTCCATCACTCCATCCACCTCCCCTTCTGCAACCTTTTGATTCCCAGAGTCAGGAGTCTCTCATGGTTTGTCTTCCTCTCTAATTGTTCCCCACTTGGTTTCCCCCCTTCCCTCTAGTCCTTTTCACTACTTCTTATATTCCACATGAGTGAAACCATATAATTGTCTTATACTTATTGACTTATTTCACTCAGCATCCACATCGATGTAATTGGGAGCATTCATCCTTTCTGATGGCTGAGTAATATTCCATTGTATACATAGACCACAGCTTCTTTATCCATCATCTTTTGATGGACACCGAGGCTCCTTCCACAGTTTGGCTGTTGTGGACATTGCTACTATGAACATTGGGCCTTTCACTGCATCTGTATCTGTGGGGTAAATCCCAACAGTGCAATTGCTGGGTCATAGGGCAGGTCTATTTTTAACTCTTTGAGGAACCTCCACACAGTTTTCCAGAGTGGCTGCACCAGTTTACATTCCCACCAACAGTGTAAGAGGGTTCCCTTTTCTCCGCATCCTCTCCAACATTTGTGGTTTCTTGTATTAATTTTAGCCATTCTCATTGGTGTAAAGTGATGCCGCATTGTGGTTTTGATCTGTGTTTCCCTGATGGCAAGGGATGTGGAGCATTTTTTCCATGCTCGTTGGCCATGTGTAGGTCTTATTTAGGGAAATTTCTGTTCATGTCTTCTGCCCATTTCTTTTTTTTTTTTTAAATATTTTTTTTCAATTTTTATTTATTTATGATAGTCACAGAGAGAGAGAGAGAGAGGCAGAGACACAGGCAGAGGGAGAAGCAGGCTCCATGCACCGGGAGCCCGACGTGGGATTCGATCCCGGGTCTCCAGGATCGCGCCCTGGGCCAAAGGCAGGCGCCAAACCGCCGCGCCACCCAGGGATCCCTTCTGCCCATTTCTTGACTGGATTGTTTGTCTTTTGGGTGTTGAGTTTGATAAGTTCTTTATAGATCGTGGATACTAGCCCTTTATCTGATATGTCATTTGCAAATATCTTCTACCGTTCTGTAGGTTCCCTTTTGGGTTGTCGACTGTTTCTTTTGCTGTGCAGAAGATTTTATCCTGATTAAGTCCCAAGAGTTCATTTTCACTTTTGTTTCCCTTGCCTTAATAGCATTGTCTGGCAAGAAGTTGCTGTGGCCGAGGTCAAAGAGGTTGTTGCCTGTGTTCTCCTCTAGCATTTTGGTGGATTCCTATCTCAGATTTAGATCTTTCATCCATTTTGAGTTTATCTTTGTGTGTGGTGTAAGAGAATGGTCCGGTTTCATTCTTCGGCGTGTGGGTGTCCAATTTTCCCAGCACCATTTATTGAAGAGACTGTCTTTTTTCCGGTGGATATTCTTTCCTGCTTTGTCAAAGATGAGTTGACCACAGAGTTGAGGGTCCATTTCTGCATTCTCTACTCTGTTCCATGGATCTATGTGTGTCTGTTTTCGTGCCAGCACCACACTGTCTTGATGATCACAGCTTTGTCATACAGCTTGAAGTCAGGCATTGTGATGCCCCAGCTTTGGTTTTCTTTTTCAACATTCCTCTGGCTATTTGCGGTCTCCTCTGGTTCCATACAAATCTTAGGATTATTTGTTGCAATTCTGTGAAGAAAATGCATAGTATTTTGATAGGGATTGCATCGAATGTGTAAGTTGCTTTGGGTAGCATAGACATTTTCAATATTAATTCTTCCAATCCATGAGCATGGAATGTTTTCCCATCTCTTTGTGTCTTCCTTCATTCCTTTCAGAAGTGTTCTGTAGTTATTAGAATACAGATCTTTTACCTCTTTGGTAAGGTTTATTCCTTGGTATCTTATGGCTTTTGGTGCAATTGTAAATGGGATCAATTCATTAATTTCTCTTTCTTCAGTCTCATTGTTAGTGTATAGAAATGCCACTGATTTCTGGGCATTGATTTTCTATCCTGCCACATTGCTGAGTTGCTGTATGAGTTCTTGCAATCTTGGGGTAGAGTCTTTTGGGTTTTCTACATACAGTACTTTAGGATCATTCCCGGGCTGAAGGAGGAATGTCTCACCTATTACTGGCCTGAGAAACCATGGTTTGGTTCATTATTTAACCCCCTGCCATGATTCATTATTTAAGCCCCTGCCATGACGTGAGAACTTGGCCTCCTTCACTTCAAGGGCAACATGGGCCTGTTTTCTTGCTAAGGGATCGGCTCCCTACCAATCAAGCCACATTATGGTACAAAAGGAGGAAACAGGAGACTTTTGTGTGTAAGACTCCAAAGGAGGAGGGTAGGGACAGCACAGGGCAGATGCAGGAGAGGGACAAGAGGAAGGGCCACCCGTTTCCAGATAGTGTTTCCAAGATTGGCCCAGAAGCAGGCTATTGGGTGGAGATGGAGAAGCTCATGGCTTCCACGGTATTCTCAGTGGCTGCATCACCTGCTGCACAAGGTACGTCGCATGACTATGCTAACCGGTCTCCTGTAGGTCGGCCTACCTCTAAGTTGTTTCTAATTTTCACTATCATAAACTATGCTGAAATAAATGAGTAACTGGTACATTTGTTGTTGTGTAACGTGTTACATACAGTAGATGTTCAGAAGGGGATGTGTTAGGTCAGGGAATAAGCCCTTTTCTTTTGTTTTCTCCCTCTCCTTCTTCTTGTCTTAAATAAACTCCACACCCAATGTGGGCTCAAACTCACTACCTCGAGGTCAAGACTCGCCTGCTCTGCCGCATGAGCTACCCAGGCGCCTCAGGGGAAGGTCCTGTGAAAGCATCTGACACGTATTACCAAATTCTCCTCCCAAATAGTCGCGCCAATTCGACTCCAACCAACTGTGGAGGCAAGTGTCCATCTTCTGACCTCCCCCCTCCCTGTATTTGTCAGCTCAGGCCGCCATGACAAAAGACCACATGCTAAGTGCCTTAAACAACAGAAATGTATATTCTCTCAGTTCTGGAGACTCCAAGTCAAAGAGCATGGTGCCAGCACCATTGCTTTCTGGGGAGGTCTCCTGCTTGAGGGTGTGGAGAGAGAGGAAGCGAGCTCTTTGGTGCCTGTTCCTCCTCTTACAAGGACACCAGTCCGGTCAGAGTAGGGGCCCACCCATAAGACTCTGTTTAACCTAATGATCTCCTTAAAGTCCCTATCTCCATCCAGATGCAGGCCCATTAGTGTTTAGGATTTCAACACAGGACTTTGTGTAGGCAGGGAGATACAGCTCAGCCCATCACCTACCCCAAATAGGACATTTTCAGTCTTTTAAATCTTTCCCCATATGCTCACTAAGATCATACCTCAATACGGTTTCACTTTCTTTTGATCTTTAATGTGGCTTGACAACCAGTCCTATGACATTGAGACAGGGGTGTCTCTTCTTCTGAGAACCGTCCATTCATATCATTTACCTGTGTTTTTAAATTCAAATAGGCACATTTTACTTATTGATCCATGAATGCTCTTTACATATTAAAGATACCAAATCTTGTCATCATTTGAAAACACTTTCCTTCTTCATTGCTTCCCTGCATCCTTGTTAACTTCTTTTCTAGACAGAGGGTCTTTAAAATTTTGAGATGTATTTCAGTGGGAGATTTTTTCCATTTTGATATCTGTAATTTGTGTCCAATAGAAAGCCTTACCTACTGTAAAAGTGTAAAGTTTGTCATCCATAACGTCTTTTGGTACTTTAAAATGTTAATACACTAGAAATTTATTTTGGTGTGAAAAATACCATTGGTCTAACTTTGTCTCTTCCCCTGCCCAAGGTTAGTCACGTGTCTCAACATCATTTATCACATAATCCATATATCCCTACTGAATTAAAATGTCATCTTCATCAAAGTCTAAGCGCACATCTGACTTTATTCTTGCACATTTATTTCTCTGTCCAGTCCACGTTGAGCGCACTGGGATGGCCTCCCTGAGGAAATGACCTTAAGGATACAGTGGAGAAAATTGGGATTGGTATGGGAGAAGAGAGAGAGACAGAGACGGAGGAAGACAGACCGACAGACAGAGAGACTTGATTGGCTCAGCTTGGATTGCCTTGGCAAAGGTGCAGGGAGAAACCTGAGGACAAGAAGGGGATGAGAGAGAAAAGGTTGGGGCATCAGTGGGTAGATTAGAGGCCTCTTGCATTGGGGAACAGCATTTGGGTCTTTCCTTTTCTTCTTCTTCTTTTTTTTTAATAAAAAGCCTTTATTAATAATGCTGTTACAAGTATTTTGTTTCAAAAGACGGCATACACATAGATATGGGAAAATATACACAGTCCGAGTTTTAGTCGTGATAGAGATTTCAGGTTATTGAGCTCCTAATTTGTAGGGACTGTAAATTCCTCCATGGCATATTTATCCAGATTTCTGTGATGATAGCATATTACCCAGTTAAGGGATGAGGGAACATTATTCTGCTATACAATAAAGTGAATGATATGAGGAGATAGGGCAAGATAGGGGGCCGCAAAACAAAGTTGATGTCCAAAATCAAAAGCAGGACCCATATTCTCATGGGAAGGGAGGGTTTATCAGCCAGGACACAAGCAGTATTCTAAGGAACCAAGCCAGAGATGTGACTGGAGAAAAAGATGTAAAACTACGAGTCAGGAGCCAGAGAGACACCAAGCTTGAAAGTGTCCATAAGGAGCCCCTGAGTGGCTCAGTGGAGTACGCATCCGACTGTTGGTTTTGGCTCAGGTCATGGTTTCGGGGATGTGGGATTGAGGCCCACATAGGGTTTGGCATTCAGGGGTGGGTTTGCTTGATGATGCTCTCCTTCTCCCTCGCCCTCAAGGCAATACATAGATCTTTTTTAAAGAGAAAGAGTATCTAAAGAACAATGGTGAATTTATTGGGATTATTCAAGTCAGAAGAGAAAGAAATCTGGTCTTGAACTTGCCTTTTACAGAAAAATATATTTCTAAAAGGATCAATGCTGAAGTGGGAGAAAAAAATCAAAGCATACAATTAAATAGGAAATATGAAACCATTAAAGTCAAAGGAGAAAGCCCTGATGAAGAAATGTATGCAGGATACAAAACCCAGAAGCCACGTGTGAACAAAAATGAACCAGTGTCTGGATACAAGGAAGTGTCTGTCAAGTGATTTGTGGTAGAGACACCATAAAAGCATCCAACTGGGACTCAGGTGAGCAAAGCATTCATGACTCAAATAGTAAACAAAGCAGGATGCAAAATCCAGAAGGAAAAATCGAATAAACAACAAAGAACACCAATGTCTAATTACACAAAGGTGCTGATCTCTGTTATGGAAGAAACATGATAAATAAGATAAAACGACAAGCAACAAGTCAGGAAAACGTCAGTAACCCAAATGGTACACTAAATCTAATGCCTTTAAAATGCAAATAACTCCTAGAAATAAAGACATAAGAAGACAGAGCCCAGCAGGAAGTTGTACAAATCGCAAGAACCTGGTATCTGCGGGAAAAGAATCAGAAGCAGCCAATTTGAGGCACAGTATTGTTGCGGGTGGTGGAGTCCTCCTTGGGTGCACGGGGCTCTTGGTTCTCGGATCCCCCATGAGTGACACGAGGACCCACTCTCACAGAAAGCCAGCCAGAAGGAAGGTGACAGCACAAACTAGCTTATTAAGGACAGTACAATCTCAAGGAGGGAGAGGCGGCATGCCCGGAGCCAGTGATTGCACCCGGGCTGGGGGGTCTTTCCTTGTTTGTTTGCAGAGGTCACGGGTTAAGGCTGGTAGCGGGGGTCTCCGACCAAGGTTGTGTCTCATCTAAGGGGCTCCTACCAGTTGGGGTGGGGGTGAAACCCAGTGTACATCTGTGATAATGAAGCCATAGGTGACCCTGGGGCTGAGGTGGAAGAGGAGAGCAGGTGGCCTCAGCCGCGTGGGTCCTGGTCTGCTAGCAGCCCTCCCCCTTCTCCCTCCTCCCCCTTTCCCCTCCTCCCCTCCTCCTCCCCTTCTCCCTCCTTCCACTTCCCCCTTTCCCCTTCTCCTCCTTCCTCCTCCCCTCTCCTCCCCCATCCCACTCCCCTCTCTTTTCCCTTTAGTCTCCTCCCCTTCCCCTTCCTCCACCCACCACCTCCATCTCTTGTCCCCTCCTCCTCCCCCACCCACTCTTCCCCCTTGGAAGCCCCAAGGCAAGACATTCAAAGCCACAATCAGGATGCTGTGCCCTGAGGCTTGTAACATGTCCCCTACTGTCAGGGCCCCTGCCTGCAGCTCAGTTCTAATCTGCCTACTTTATCAGTAGGATCCTATTGATGTAAAAAAAGAGTCACGGTTGCAGGTCACTATATCCTGGGGAAAAACCTGCAAGAACACACACGAAACTGTTCCTCGTGGTTACCACAGACCCTGAGGTGATGAGGCATTTTTACTTTCTAACAACACGCCTTGGCGTAAGGCATGAATGATTTTATATTGAGTGTGTATCCTAGTGGGAAAAACTGCAACATGTCTAAGCACCGGGAAGTGTGAACACACTGTGATTTGGGTTTTGCTGTCCTCCCTGGAACTCTGCACGCGCATACCTTTGTAGTTCCCAAAGAAGCCTGGAAGCACCCAGCAAGATGTACCCAGGGCATCTCTCTGGGTGGTGAGACCCCAGAGGGCATGTTCCCGGTGTCACCTTATAAGTTTCTGGAAGTGCACAGCTCAGCCAATGACCGTGTTTCGCCTCCACAAATAGAAAACAACGTATTAGAATCAAACACCAGGATGGAAATGCTTCCAGGGCACAACCAGGGCCTGGGGTGCGAGGGCCACCGCAAAACTGAAGAAGAACAGGGGAAGCTTGGTGGCCCACGTGCGGGAGCGAGAGAGCTTGGTTGGCGGGCGGAGGACCTGGAAGAAGTGGGTGAGGAGGCGAGGCCCGCAGAGCTGGAGCAGAGCGGCCAGGGTGCTGTGGGTGGGCACTGGCCAAGGCGAGCAGGCAGGCAGTGGGGTCCAGCCCCGTGCCGGTCCCCTGGCCCATGAGGTCTCAGTAGTGCAGCAGCTGGCAGAGGGCCGCAGAGCCATCACCGGCCACAGCTGTGGTCAGGAGGCACTCCCAGGTGCTAGGACGTGAGTGAAGATCATCTGGGTGAGGCAAGCTCCGTGGGGCACAGGCCACACTGCCGCCAGCAGGCGTGCCAGTGCCGGGGCACCGTGTTGGAGATATAGGCAGTGTCCTGCAGCTACAGGTTGGCTAAGAAGAAGTACATGGTGGGAGGGGTGGAGTCGGGAGTCCAGCACAGTAAGGCTGACGATGCCCAGGTGCCCAACCATAGCCATTATGTAGACCAGCAGAAAGATCTCGAAGAGCAAGGGCCTCAACTTTGTGCCAGCCAGCCCTTCCAGAAGAAACTGGGATCCTAGGGTCTCGTTCCCCAGCCGCATGCAGTCATGAACGGAAACCTGTAGAGTCGACTCAGCATCACATGAGGATCTAACCGAGGTTCTAATTTACAAGAGGGAGTGGGGACAAGGGAAGGTCCAGAGACAAAGAAGACAGGTTCCAAGCTTAGGACAATGAGACTCGGAATGGAAGGAGTGAGGTTAGACTTGGGAGGACAGTGGTGAGGTGGAGGCCTGGGGAGCCGGACCGGTAACCCCACACCCAGAGAGGTGCACGACCTGGAAACCTCGGTGTGCCCACCTCCCATAAGGGTGTCAGTCAATCCCTCAGAAACGCCCTTGTGTTTTTTTTTTTTTGCGTGTGTGTGTGTGTGTTTTTTAAAGATTTATTTATTTACTTATTCATGAGAGATATATATATAGAGAGAGGCAGAGACACAGGAGGAGGAAAGAAGCAGGCTCCATCCCGGGAGCCCAACCTGGGACTTGATCCCTGGCCTCCAGGATCATGCCGTGGGTCAAAGGCAGGTGCTAAACCGCTGAGCCACCCAGGGACTCCCCAGAAACGCCTATCTGAATGAGGAACCTAGACCCTGTAATCATCTGTGCCGGACCCCTTACTTCCCCAGCGCCCACCCAGCAGAGCCCCAACCCGGGATCAGTGATAAGACATTCATCGTGTCCCTCCTTCTCCTGCTCTGGACCTCCCGGTACCTCCCATGTCACACGGGGTCAAAGCCACAGTCCTGCCCGAGGCTCACCGGGCCCTCTGTGATACGCTCTCTCCTCTCCTCTGTCATCAGGCAACAAGTCCGGCAGCTCCTTGCCCCGAATCACATCTGCACATGGACCCGCAGCAGCAGACACCCTGGCCTGGTGCCTGCCTCCACAGGAGGTGGCTCTGCCCTCCCTCCCGTGGTGAACTGACCCTGTTTCTCTGGCTGCTCTCATGGTGCCAGCCCTGTAGGTAATCGTTTCACATATGAATGTACTAAATACCACGGAATTTTCACCTTAAAATGGATTATTGTATGTTAAGTCTTCTTGTAAGTTAATGGCTCATACAACAGTCCACCACCCTCAAGAAAAAGAGAAGGCAAAATAAAGGTTTTTGGTGACATACAGAAGCTGAGATCCTTTGTTGTCAGCAGAAAGCCTGCACTACGAGAAATGCTAAAGAACATTCTCCACCAGGAAGGGTGATACCAGATGGGAGCTTGGACCTACGTGCAGTAACGCACAGTTCCAGACATGGAAAGTACGTGGGTGAATATAAAAGATTTTTTCTCTCTTTAAAATTTCTTTCAACCATAGCAAACCATTTAAAGCAAAAGTATTCACCACATGATGTGGGCTTTGTAACCTCCATAGGGAATGAAATGCACGACAGCAATAGCACAAAGCACAGGAGTGGGTAATTGGAGGTATACCGTTGTCATGTTCTATGATATAAAATCTATACACATATAGTGAAATTCTAGAAATTACTCATCTGAAAGAAGGCATGAAAAGATGGAGAGGGGAACACAGAACACATGAGACAAAGAGAAGTTAAATAGCAGGATGGTAGATTTCAACTCAGCCGTGTCACTACTTACATTTATTGTAAATGATCTACATGGTGCAACTAAAAAGCAGAGATTGCCAGACTGGATAAAAAAAGGCAAAGCAAAACTATATGCTAAGCATAAGAAATCTGCCTCAAATGTGAAGCATGATATAAGGAAAAAGATGGATAAAGATATATACTGAGCAAACTCAATCGTAAGAAAGTTTGAGTAGCTGTACCTATAGGCAGAGTAGACTTCAGGACAAGGGAGATGACTGGATGGAGGATGTTTGCTAATGATAAAGGGTTCACTTTGTGAAGAAAACCTAAAACTCTAAATATGTGTGCACTACTTATAACAGGGCTCCAAAATACATGAAAGAAAACTCACAGAAAAAAAAAAAAAGAGAAATAGATGAATCCACAATTGGAGAAACATTTTCACACTCCTTTTTCATAACTGATAGGACAATATTGCAGAAAATCAGACATAAGAGAGCAAATTAAAATCTAAATACACAGTGCGAAAGAAGTAATGAAGATAAGAGCAGATGTGAATAAAATGTTACATGGGAAAACAATAGAGAAAATACATGAAACTGAAAGCTTTCTTTTTTTTAATAAATTTATTTTTTATTGCTGTTCAATTTGCCAACATAGAGAATAACACCCAGTGCTCACCCTGTCAAGTGCCCCCCTCAGTGCCCGTCACCCATTCACCCCCACCCCCCACCCTCCTCCCCTTCCACCACCCCTAGTTCGTTTCCCAGAGTTAGGAGTCTCTCATGTTCTGTCTCCCTTTCTGATATTTCCCACACATTTCTTCTCCCTTCCCTTATATTCCCTTTCACTATTATTTATATTCCCCAAATGAATGAGAACATACACTGTTTGTCCTTCTCCAATTGACTTACTTCACTCAGCATCATACTGAAAAAAAAATACCAAGGGGGAAGCCCTGGTGGCGCAGACCTTTAGCGCCACCTGCAGCCCAGGGCGTGGTCCTGGAGTCCCAGGATCAAGTCCCATGTCTGGGTCCCTGCATGGAGCCTGCTTCTCCTCTGTGTCTCTACGTCTCTCTCTCTCTCTCTCATGAATAAATAAAATATTTAAAAAGAAACAAGAAAACGGATTTTTTTAAAAAAAATAACGTAACCAGGGATTATCAGGAATAATATTTGTGGATACGTTTCCCAACATAGAGAAAATGGACAAATTCTTTGAATAACACAATTTACCTAAACTGACTCGAGAAGAAATAGAAAACCTGAATATCCCCAAGTCTATAAGAGAAATGGAACAGAAAACTCCAGGCCCACATGGCTTTACTGGTAGATACAACCAAATACTTAACGGAGAAATATTACCAATCCTATCCAAATTCTTTCAGAAAGCAGAGGAGGGGAAACACTTCCCAAATCATTGTATGAGGCCAGCATTACACAACACGAAAACCATATGAAGACATTGCTAAGAAAAGAAAACCCTAGATCAAAGTCCTTCATGAAGTGACACAGAAAAAACTTGATTAAATATTAGCTAATTCAGTCCAACAATATATAAAGAGGATCATACAATCGTGACCTTATCCCAAGAATGAAAGATTGGTTTTCTCTAAAAAAATAAAATAAAATAAAAAAATCAAAAAATAAATAAATAAAATAAAATCATGGTCATTCATCATATTAAGAAAACAAAGGAGAGAGAACATGCCATCATTTCAATAGATGCAGAAGAAATGCATTAGACAAAATCCAACAACCACTCATGAGAAACGCTCTCAGAGAACTAGGCCTAGAGGGAAACTTTCTTAATCTGATAAAGGGAATCTACAAACATCTTACAGCTAACATGATACCTAATGCTGAAAGATACACACACACACACATGCACGCACACATGCCTTCCCCCAGCCAACCCACCCCTTCACCCCCGAGCAAACTTTGAGAAACAAGGTATGGATGTTCACCACTTCTATTCAACACCCTCCTGGAAATCCTAGGCAGTGCACTAGGCAAGAAAGAGAAATAAGAGAGTTGCAGATTGAAGGAAAAAAGAAGTAGAATCATCTTTATTCACAGACATATATGTAAGAAATCCTAAGTAATCTACAAAAGGAAAGGAGTGAAAATAAAAAACAAATCACTATCGTTGACACTAGCATGCCCAAACCTGACATGCTGGGTGACACCTTTAATAACGTGTGCAAAAGGTTTACAATGAGGCTCAAAGCTATTGGTAAGAGGCATCAAAGGAAACCTACATGAATGGAGAAGCGTATCATGCACACGGATCGGAAGACACAGTGTTCTTCAGATGGAGAGAGAGACACGCACACACACACAATGGACTCCTACTCAGTCATCAAAAAATGAAATCTTGTCATTGCCATTTGCAACAACGTGGAGGAACTAGAGGGTATGATGGAAGCAAAATAAGTCAGAGAAAGACAATTATCATATGATCTCACTCGTACGGGGAACTTAACACACAACACAGAGGATCATAGGGGAGGGGAGGGAACCGATAAAACAAGATGAAATCTCCCCCTGCCTATGTCCCTGTGCTCTCTCTGTGTCTCTCATGAATACATATATAGAATCCTAAAAAAAAAAAAAAAAAAAAAAAAAGGATTCTTGGGCCCTGACATAGGACATCCCATCGATACTATCAACTACCTTGCTTGATGTCCTTACAACACTAAATTCAAAATCTAAACTTTAGATGTGTGTGTACTGCACATTATTTTCCAGTACAAGTATGTTTGATGTGCATTTGCTGGGCCACACACCAATTCTCAAGAAATCTGAAATTTAAGTATTGAAATTTCACCGAGTATGCCTCTGACCAGCCATACCTTCTTCTTGATTTTCGAGGAAAAACTTTCAAATTTTCACTGTTGAGTATGATATTAGCTGTGGGGTTTGTTTTTTATATCGGGGAATGCTAATTCTATCCCCCATTTATTGAAGGTTTTTGCTATGAAAATATGTTGTCTTTTGTCGAATGCATTTTGTGTGTCTATGGATCATGTGATTTTTATCTTTCACTCAAACAGGTGATGTTTCACATTTCTAGATGAGCATGTGTGGAAACATCCTTGTTCTCTGCCTAGGGGTCCCCCCTGCACACACCTGAGATGACAGCTGCCTGCCCAGTAGAAAATCAGAAAGAACAGGAGTGACAGAGACTGTTGAGGCCCAGGCTGGGGCTCTCTTTGGTGACATTGCCCAATGTCACAAGCCATTCTAGACACTGGTCACCCTCTTGCTTGGATGCCTTCCTCACAGACAAGACAGGGTTGCCTTTATTTTCCCAACTTCCGGCAGACCTATTCACAGACCCACAGACGGGGACAAATTCATAAATGTGTCGTCATAGAGTTCTGCACAGCTCAGTCTCTCTGCAAACAGTGGTTCTCCCCCAGACAATGCCTTGTTCCTCCTGTGTCCATCCCAGAGACTCACCTGTTGCAATGGGGCCTTGCCCATCCCCTCCTCAGGCCACAGTGTGCCTCGAGAGCAGCCCCACTGTGCTGTGAAATCAGGGCATCTTGCAGGGACAGGCGGAGAAGAACCCACTTCATCTCTCCTCCCCACTTCAGGGAGACCAGTTCCCCTTTGTCTTTTCCTCAAGGGCCCGCGTCCTGACTTTAGGGAAGAAGGCAGCAGCATAATGAGCTGGAAAACCACTTTGGGGACAGATGATGCAAGAGAGAGCCACACAGAGGAAGGCGCTCGGGAAATCCCAGGGAACCCCGGGGAATGAGGCCTCAGGTAATAGGTGAGTCGAGAGGGTGGAGTGGGACCCACGTAACCGGTTGTCCTAGCACTTTTCTTCCCAGATCGGAATCAATGCCAATTCGCCACAAAATCTTACTTAGTATTCTGATGTTAGACATTAATATATAAATGAAAGGATACAACTAAGGAAATATTCTCACATGCTGATAGTAGTTACTGTTGAATAATGACACAATTATTTCTCCCATTTCCTAAATTGTCTTCAGTTGCCTTATACTATGGTATCTGGATCCCAGGACCTCCTTTCCAACCTGAGAACAAAGCCAAGAAGTTTCGGAGGAGGAGAAGCTAAAATTAAACCCGATGCAGAATGGAAGCTGTTTTATTTCCTATATCTAATAAACATTTAATCACCAAACAGAACATGTGCACCCCAAGCCCATAAAGCAGCAACTACTACAGGAATCAGTACCCTAGCGAGGGGTGCCTAGGATGGGACAGGACCCTGGGTTTGGTGCCCTCTTGCCCACTGCGGCTTAGCAGAAAAAGGAGGCACACGGCGCTGCATGGTCCGAGTCACCAGGGAGAGGTGGTCAAGGCGGGAGGTGACAGGAATTTGGAGCTGGGCAGGGTCATCGGCAGTCAATCCTCTAACAGGGAGGACAAAATAAAATTCAAGTGAGAGGGGAGGAGGTGGATGTCTGCCCCTTCACACTGCAACGGTCCTGGAGCATCACGCCCCTTCCTGAGACTTAAGCCTTCCCTGTTCCCCTGTCTCCATTACAGCTCCTCCTGCACTGCCATTGTCCTGGGCCAGCTGCCACCACCTTCTCCTTGCCCATTCCAGATCCACCTCAGGCAGGATGCTGCCGATCGCATGAGCTCCATCTGAACTGGCCCTCGGAGCTCAGGGTGCGGAGTCAGTGTCTGGGCCACCGCCTGCCTGCTCGCCTTGGGCAGCGCTCACCCACAGCACCCTGGCCGCTCTGCCCCAGCTCCGTGGGCCTCGCCTCCTCACCCACTTCTTCTGGGACCTCCCCCTGCCGACCAAGCTCCCAGACACGGGCCACCGAGGTTCCCTGTTCTTCTCTAGTTCTGCTGTGGCTGTCGTGCTCTGGGTCCTAGTTGTGCCCTGGAAGCATTTCCGTCGTGGTGTTTCATCCTAAAATGTTGTTTCCTATTTACAGAGGCAAAACACGGTCATTGGCTGAGTTCTGAACTTCCAGAAACTTATAAGTGTGTTCACACTTCTCGGTGCTTAGACATGTTGCAGTTTTGCCCACTAGGATACACACTCACTATAAAATCATTCATGCCTTACACCAAGGCGTGTTGTTAGAAAGTAAAAATGCCTCATCACCTCAGTGTCCGTGGTAACCATGATGAACAGTTTTGTGTGCGTTCTTGCAGGTTTTTCCCCAGGGTATAGTGACCTGCACCCTTGACTCTTTTTTACATCAATAGGATCCTACTGATAAAGTAGGCAGGTTAGACCAGAGCTGCAGGCAGGGGGGTGACAGTAGGGGACAGGTTAGAATGCTGAGTGCACAGCATCCTGATTGTGGCTTTGATTGTCTGGGCCTAGAGGTTTACAAGGGGGGGGGAGGAAGAGGAGGGGAGGATGGGGAAGGGGGAGGGGAGGGGGAGGAAGAAGGAGGAGGAGGAGGGAGAAGGGGAAGAAGGAGGAGGGGGTATGGGGAGTAAGGGGCAGGGGGAAGGGGGAAGAAGGAGGAGAGGGAAGGGGGAGCAGTAGGGAGGGAGAAGGGGAAGGGGGAGTAGGAGAATGGAAGAGAAGGAGGAGGGCAGAGGGAGAGGGCTGCTGACAGACCAGGAGACACACCTGCAGGCCACCTGCTCTCCTCTTCCACCTCAGCTCCAGGATCACCTATGGCTTCATTATCACAGATCTACACTGGGTTTTACCCCCACGCCAACCTGGAGGACCCCCTTAGATGATGGGACACAACCTTGGTCGGAGGCCCCGCTGCCAGCCATGACCCATGACCTCTGCAAACATACAAAGAAAGCTCCCACCAGCCCAGGTGCAGTCACCAGCTTGGGGCCTGCCACCTCTCCCGCCTTGAGACTGTACTGTCCTTAATAAGCTAATTTGTGTTGTCACCTTCCTTCTGGCTGGCTTTCTGTGAGCGCGGGTAGTCATGTTTCTCTCTCGTGGGGGGTCCGAGAACTGAGAACCCCGTGCACACAAGGCAGACTCCCCCACCCGCAGCAATACCGTGCCCCAAATTGGCTGCTTCTGATTATTTTCCAGGGGATTCCATCTTCCCTCCCTCCATTTGTACAACTTCCTGCTGGGCTCTTTGTCTTCTTGTGTCTTTATTTCTAGGATATATTTGCATTTTAAAGGCATTAGCTTTAGTGTACCATTTGGGTTACTGACGTTTTCCTGACTTGTTGCTTGTCATTTTATCTTATTTATCATGTTTCTTCCATAACAGAGATCAGCACCTTTGTGTAATTAGACATTGGTGTTCTTTGTTGTTTATTCGATTTTTCCTTCTGGATTTTGCATCCTGCTTTGTTTACTATTTGAGTCATGAATGCTTTGCTCACCTGAGATCCAGTTGGATGCTTTTATGGTGTCTCTACCACAAATCACGTGACACTTCCTTGGATCCAGACACTGGTTCATTTTTGTTCACACGTGGCTTCTGGGTTTTGTATCATACACACATTTCTTCATCAGGGCTTTCTCCTTTGACTTTAATGGTTTTATATTTCCTATTTAAGTGTATGCTTTCATTTTTTTCTTCAACTTCAGCTTTGATTCTTTTGGAAATTTATTTTTCTGTAAAAGACAAGTTCAAGACCAGCTTTCCTTCTCTTCTGACTTGAATAATCCCAATAAATTCACCATTGTTCTTTACATACTCTTTCTCTTTAAAAAAGATTTATGTATTTGCTTGAGGGAGAGCGAGAAGGAGAGCATCATCAAGCAGACCTACCCCTGAATACCGAACCCCATGTGGGGCTCGATCCCACATCCCCGAAACTATGACCTGAGCTGAAACCAAGAGTCGGATGCTTACTCAACTGAGCCACTCAGGGGCTCCTTAGGGACGCTTTCAAGCTTGGTGTCACTCTGGCTCCTGACTCTTAGATTTACATCTTTTTCTCCAGTCACATCTCTGGCTTGGTTCCTTAGAGCACTGCTTGTGTCCTGGCTGATAAACCCTCCCTTCCTATGAGAACATGGGTCCTGCTTTGGATTTTGGACATCAACTTTGCTGCCCCCTATCATGGCTTTTCTCCTCCTATCTTTCACTTTACTGTATAGTGAGGAATGTTCCCTCATCCCTTAACTGTGTAATATGCTATCATCACAGAAATCTGGATAGATATGCCATGGACGAATTTACAGTCCCTACAAATTAGGAGCTCAATAACCTGAAATCTCTATCACGACTAAAACTAGGACTGTGTATATTTACCCATATCTACTTGTATGCTGTCTTTTGAAACAAAATGCTTGTAACAGCATTATTAATAAAGGCTTTTTATTAAAAAAAAAAAAAAAGAAGAAGAAAAGGAAAGACCCAAATGCTGTTTCCCAATGCAACAGGCCTCTAATCTACCCACTGATGCCCCAACCTTTTTTCTCTCATCCCCTTCTTGTCCTCAAGTATGTCCCTGTACCCTTGCCAAGGCAATCCAAGCTGAGCCGATCAAGTCTCTCTGTCTGTCTGTCTTCCTCCGTCTCTGTCTCTCTCTCTTCTCCCATACCAATCCCAATTTTCTCTACTGTATCCTAAAAGTCAGTTTCTCAGGGACGCCATCCTAGTGTGCTCAACGAGGACTGAACAGAGAAATAAATGTGCAAGAATAAAGTCAGATGTGGGCATAGACTTTGGTGAAGATGACATTTCAATTCAGTAGGGATATATGGATTATGTGATAAATGATGTTGAGACATCTGACTAACCTTGGCCAGGGGAGGAAACAAAGTTAGACCAATGGCATATTTCACACCAAAATAAATTCCTGGTTTATTAACATTTTGAAGTGCCAAAAGATGTTACGGATGACAAATTTTACACTTTTACAGTGGGTAAGGCTTTCCATTGGATACAAACTACAGAAATCATAATGGGAAAAAATCTCTCACTCAAATACATCTCAAATTATTAAAGACCCTCTGTGTAGAAAAGAAGTGAACAAGGATGCAGGGAAGCAATGAGGAAGGAAAGTGTTTTCAAATGATGACAAAATTCGGTATCTTTAATATGTAAAGAGCATTCACTGGTCAATATGTAAAACGTGCCTATTTGAACTAAAAAACACAGATAAATGATATGAATGGACGGTTCACAGAAGAGGAGATACCCCTGGCTCAACGTCATAGGACTGGTTGTCAAGCCACGTTAATGATCAAAAGAAAGTGAAACGGTATTGAGGTGTGATTTTGGTGAGCATATGGGCAGAGATTTCAAAGACTGAAAATGTTGTGTTTGGGGTAGGTTATGGGCTGAGCTGTATCTGCCCACCTCCACAAAGTCCTGTGTTGAAATCCTAACCACTAATGGGCCCGCATCTGGATGGAGATAGGGACTTTAAGGAAGTCATTAAGGTTAAATGGAGACCTAAGGGTGGGCCCCTACTCTGACAGGACTAGTGTCCTGGTAAGAAGAGGAACAGGCACCAGAGAGGTCGCTTCCTCTCTCTCCACACCCTCAAGCAGGAGGCCTCACCAGAAGGCAAAGGTGCTGCACGGGCAGGACAAAGAGAATGTGGAGACGCAGTAGCTGAACATAAAGTCAGAGACACAGTAGCTGAACATAAGTTTTATGTTGTGTGGTACAGACCTTAAGAGCTGCCCTCATCCACGGGGCCTGGGTGGCTCTGTCTGTGATGCCTGCGACTCCTGCTTTTGGCTCAGGGCATGATCTCAGAGCTGCGAGGTCAAGCCCTGTGGGGGCTCCGCGTGGCACGTGGGGCCTGCTTAAGAGTCTCTCTCCCCCTCTGCCCCTCCCCGCATGGCTGTCTAGGAAACAGCAAGCAGCCCCTGCCCTCCAACCTCGGGGAACCAATAGGGCCCACAGGGCCCAGGGCCCAGGACGAGCCCTCAGGCCACAATCCAGGGGCCACTGGCATAGGACTCAGTACCCTGGGGAAGGACACACCACCCAGGAGGGGCACTAGGTCGGGGGGAGCCCCCTTTCCCGGCCCCGGCTTATGGACAAAGTGGGGCCCGATGGGCTGCCTGGTGCGCACCAGCAGGGAAAGCTGCTCAAGACAGAGGCCATGCCAATGTGCAGGTGGCCAGGGTCCTCGGCCCCAGTCGGCCTCACGCAAGGGACTGAACAAGCAGATCAGATGAAATGCGGTCCTCCTGCCCCTATGTGTGTCTGCCCCCTCACGTGGGGCCCGCCCTGTGGGCCACAAGTACCTCCTGGCCCCGACCCTTGGGAGTCTCCAATCCCCTGGCACAACAGTGACTGCTCCCAGCCCCCTTGCTTCCCCACTGGGCACCCCGGCCCCTCTGGGCACCAACACCTTGACGATGGTGCTGGATATCACGAACTCGTTTCCAAGGGGCCCTTGCTGGGGCTGGACACGTGGAGCCAGGGACTGGGGTCACTTCTGCCTCCAGGGGTAACGAGAAAGGCCCTGTGAGGAAGCTGGTGGACATTCGGTCAGGCCCCCCCATACCAATGTCGTCTGCACCTCAGGCCTCCTGATGGCTCCAGGGCCTGCTCCCCTCTGGCCACTCAGCCCTCAGTGCCTCCAGGCCTGCCCCCTGCTGCCGGCGGGTCAGACCCTCTGTCCCACCGTCTCTGCGGCCCATCACCGTCCCCTTGTCGCAGGCCGGCCCCTCCAGGCCCCCTGTATCCCCCGCCCCTCCTTCCTCTGCACCCTAGGCTTGCCCCCTGCCCTCCCTGTCCCAGGGCCTCCCCAGGTCCCCTCCCCTGGCCCCAAGCCACTTCCCGGATAGGACACAGCTGGAGGGGCTGGCTTCCTGGCTCCCCGGCTGGGCACCCTTCCCCGGAGCAGCCCGTGCCCTGGGTTTCGCCCAGCGGGAGTTCTGGGCCCTGCCACAGTAGGTGCCCCAGGTCCCAGCAGGGCGTCTCCGCCTGTGCCAGCAGCCTGTGCTGCCTGCGTCACCTGTGGTGCTTCGATGGCTGCAGCAGTTGCCTCTCCCTCACCACCTCCACCGGGACAGCTGCATCCTGGGGGCCACCTGTGCCTCCAGAGCCACCTGGAACTCCGGGGGATGTGTTGTGTGATGGGTGATGACCTGTCTGACAGGGGATGACCTCTCTGTTGGGGGCATTCTGACTCACACGGGATGTGCTGTCTGACGGGGATGACGTTTCTGACTGGGGATGACTTGTCTGATGGATATATGCTCACTGATGGGGGATATGCTGCCTGATGGAGGGCGACCTGTCTGACGGGGATGGGCCGCCTGACTGGAGATGCGCTGTCTGACTGGGGATGCACTGTCTGACAGGGGATGTGTTTTCTGAGGGGGGATTCGCTGCCTAATGTGGGATGACTTTTCTGACAGGGGATGACCTGGCTCAAGGGGGTTGTACTCACTGCGGGGGATGTATTGACTGAAGGGGGATGATCTGTCTGATGGGGGATATACCGTCCGAGGGTGGATGCGCTATCTGTGGCGGGATGACCCGTCTGACAGGGATGACTTGTATGACGGGGATGTGCTGTGTGACGGGGGATACGCAGCCTGACGTGGGATGATCTTTCTGAAGGGGGATGACCTGGCTCAAGGGGGTTGTACTGACTGATGTGGGATGTGCTGCCTGCCGGGGATGCGCTGTCTGAAGGGGAACGTGCTGACTATGAGGGATGCTCTGTCCGTCGAGGATGCGCTGTGTAACGGGAAGAAACCTGAGTGACAGGGGATGCATTGTCTCCCATGGGATGTGATATGTGACAGGGGATGCACTGCCTGACAAGGGATGACCTGTCTGACCGGGGATGACCTGTCTGACGGGGGATATCCTTTCTGACTGGGGATGACCTCTCAGACGGGGGATGTGCTGACTGACGGGTGATGAGCTGCCTGACGGGGGATGCACTATATGATGTGCTGATGATGGATGACCTGTCTGACAACGGATGGGCTCTCTGACGAGAGATGTGCTGTCTGATGGTGGATGTGCTGTCTGATGGGGGATGACCTGTGTGATGGGGGATGACCTGTCTCAAGGGGGTTGTGCTGACTGACTGGGGATGCACTATCTCACGGGGGATCTGCTGTCTGATGGGTGATGAGCTGACTGAGGGGGATGTGCTGACTGACGGGGAATGCGCTGTCTGAGGGCGGATGAGCTGTCTGACGGGGGATGCGCTGTCTGGTGGGGGATGACCTTTCTGATGGGGGGTGATGTGTCTCAAGGGAGATGTGCTGTCTGATGGGGGATGACCTGTCTGAGAGGAAATACACTGTCTCACAGGGAATGAGCTGTGTGACCAGGGATGACCTGTCTGACGGGGGATGCACTGTATGATGGGGGATGATCTCTCTGATGGGGGATGCGCTGTCTGACGGGGGATGCACTGTTTGACGGGGAGATGTGCTGTCTGACAGTGGACGCGCTGACGGTGGATGAGCTGTCTGACGGGGGATGTGCTGTTTGACGACGGATGCGCTGTCTGTCAGGGGAAGATTGTCTGAGAGGGAATGTACTGTCTGATAGGGCATGAGCTGTCTGACCGGGGATGACCTGTCTGACGGAGGATGCGCTGTCTGATGGCAGTTGACCTGTTTGACGGGGTATGGACTGTGAGGGGGGATATCTTGTCTGACAGGGGATGACCTCTCTGACGGGGGATGTGCTGACTGATGGGGGATCTGCTGTCCGATGGGCTATGTATGCTCTGTCTGACGGGGGATGCGCTAACGGGGGATGTGCTCTTTGACGCGGGATGTGTTGTCTGACAGGGGATAAGCTGTCTGACCAGGGATGACCTTTCTGAGGGGGATGTGCTGACTGACTTGGGATGCTGTCTGATGGGGGAATGTGGTTTCTGACGGGGGATGAGCTGTCTGACAGGGGATGGACTGTGACGGGGTATGCAGTGTCTTACAGGGGATGACCTCTCTGACGGGGCATGTCCTGACTGACAAGGGATGCACTCTCTGACGGGGGATGCGCTCTCTGACGGAGGATGACCTGTCTGTTGGGGGATGTGCTGTCTGACAGGGGATGCTGTCTGATGGGGGATGTGGTGTCTGACGGGGGATGGGCTGTCTGACGGGATGACCTGTCTGACAAGGCATGACCTGTCAGTCGGGAGATGCGCTGTCTGACGGGGGATTTGCACTCTGACAGGGGGTGACCCGTCTGTCAGAGGATGTGCTATCTGACAAGGGATATTCAGTCTGACGGGGGATGACCTGACGGGAGATACGCTGTCTGACAGGGGATGTGCTGTCTGAAGAGGGATGCGCTGTCTGACGAAGGATGTGCTGTCTGACGGGGGATGACCTGTGTGACGGGGGAAGACTTGTCTCAAGGGGGTTGTGCTGACTGATGGGGGATGCACTGTCTGATGGGGGATGACCTGTGTGACCGGGTATGACCTGTCTGACGGGGTATGTGTCTCTGACAGGGGATGACCGGTCTGACGTGGGATGGGCTGTCTGAAGGGGATGCGATGTCTGACAGGGATGTGCTTATTGATGGGGGATGTGAGGCCTGACAGGGATGTGCAGACTGACGGGGGATATGCTGATGGGGGATGACCTGTCTGACGGGGGATGGGCTGACAGGAGATGCGTTGTCTGATGGGATGGCCTGTGTGATGGGGAATGCGCTGACTGACGGGGGATGCGCTGTCGGATGGGGAATGATCTGTCTGAGAGGGGATAACCTGTCTGACGGGAGATGTGCTATCCGCTGAGGGATGTGCTGTGTGAATGGGAATTTCGTTTCTGCTGTGGGATCTGTTGACTGAAGGGTGACGTGCTATAAGAGGGGGGTGTCTTGTCTTCTGAGGGAGGTGCTGTCCGACATCGGATGTGCCTTCTGTGGGGGGATGTGACGTCTCCTTACTGGACCATTTGCGGCCTCAGCGTCCATACCCATAAAATCCCATGATAGGGGATCCCTGGGTGGCGCGGCGGTTTAGCGTCTGCCTTTGGCCCAGGGCGCGATCCTGGACACCCAGGATCGAATCCCACGTCAGGCTCCTGGTGCATGGAGCCTGCTTCTCCCTCTGCCCCTCTCTCGCTCTCTGTCTCTCTCTGTGTGACTATCATAAATAAAAAAAACAAATTAAAAAAAAAAATCCCATGATAGTGTTGCCTTCCCAGGAGCAGCTAGAGGGAGCTCGGTGCCGTTTGCACACTTTTCCACAGCAAGGGCCAGTAGAGAGGACATTGGGCAGCTTCGGCAGTGGGGGGCTCATCAGGACCATGGAATAGCCGCCGCTCATCTCTATGTTCCCGTAGGTTCCTTTGGTTCATCCTCTTCCGAGGCTGCTGTTAGGTCATTCCCTTCGGCATCTCACTGGGGCGCATGTTTTTGTCTTGTGGGTAATGATTCTTTCACTTAGCAGATGAAGAGCCTGGGGCTGAGTGTTTTCTTTTTTTAAAAAGATTTTATTTATGAGAGAGAGACAGAGGCAGAGACCCAGGCAGAGGGAGAAGCAGGCCCCACGCAGGGAGCCCGACGCGGGACTCGATCCGATCCCGGGTCTCCAGGATCACGCCCTGGGCCCAAGGCAGCGCTCACCCACTGGCCCCCCGGGTGCCCTGAGTGCTGTTTTATGCCGTCGCTCCGCATTTCCCGAGCTGCCTATTATATGCCATGTGGTTCCGTAGGAGAAACCATGTGTATGAATAGACATCGCGCAGGCTCCGCCCCTTTTCTTTCTTCTCCTTTTCTCCTTTTCCTCTCTCATTCATCCTCTCCCTGTCATTTACTGGAAGTCTTCGTCGAGGAGGGAAACTACCCGTCGTCCTGTTCTTGCCAGTATTAACCAGCCCGGGGCGTCAAAGCAAGTGGATCGGAATTGCTCAAGTAAGTGTGGTGGGGTAGGGTCGGGATGCACTACGGATTCAAGGGAAGGGTGTCACGAGGCTTCCTTAAACCATCCCGGGGAGCTCGGCTGGTTCAGTCGGAAGAGCACGCGACTCCTGGTCTTGGGCCATAGGTTTGAGCCCTACATTGGGTGTAGAGATCACTTAATCGTAAAATCTTGGGGGGCACCGGGGGGGCTCCGTTGGTTTAGTGTCTGCCTTTGGCTCAGATCATGATGTCAGAGTCCTGGGATCAAGCCCCACAGTGGGCTTCCTGCTCCGTGGGCTGCCTGCTTCTCCCTCTCCCTCTGCCTACCCCACCCCCCGACTCATGTCATGCTCACTCTCTCTCTCAAATAAATAAGTAAAGTCTTTAAAAAATTGTTAAGAGTGGGCATCTTTGTCTTTTTGTTGTGTTTTGTTTCTGATCTTAAGAGGAAAAATTTTCAACCTTTCACCACTGAGCATGATGCTAGCTGTGGGCTTGTCATAGATCACCCTTATTATGTTGAAGTACATTCCTTGTATAACATAATATGTTGAGATTTGGGATCCCTGGGTGGCGCAGTGGTTTGGCGCCTGCCTTTGGCCCAGGGCACGATCCTGGAGACCCGGAATCGAATCCCACATCAGGCTCCCGGTGCATGGAGCCTGCTTCTCCCTCTGCCTGTATCTCTGCCCCTCTCTCTCTCTCTGTGACTATCATAAATAAATAAAATAAAAAAAAATTAAAAAAAAAACATAATATGTTGAGATTTTTTTTTATCATGAAAGGATGTTGAATTTTGCCAAATGCTTTTTTTTTAGATTTTTAAAGAAATATTTTATTTATTTATTCATGAGAGACACGTTTTATATGCCTACCAGCAATGCATGAGGGTTCCAGTTGATCCTTATCCTAGCTAACATTTGTTATTGTCTTTTTGAAAAATTTGATTTCTTTTTTTTAATTTTTATTTATTTATGATAGTCACACACAGAGAGAGAGAGAGGCAGAGACATAGGCAGAGGGAGAAGCAGGCACCATGCACCGGGAGCCCAACGTGGGATTTGATCCCGGGTCTCCAGGATTGTGCCCTGGGCCAAAGGCAGGCGCTAAACCGCTGCACCACCCAGGGATCCCCTGATTTCTTTTTTTAAATAAGCTCTATTCTCAACATGGGGCTTGAACTCACAACCCCAAGATCAAGGGTCCCACACTCTACTGACTGAGCCAGCCAGGCACCACCAAACAACCAAATTTTATTTTAAATATTTTATTTATTTATTCATGAGAGACAGAGAAAGAGAGAGGCAGAGACATAGGCAGAAGGAGAAGCAGACTCCCCTCATGAAGCCTGATGGGAGACTCAATCCTAGACCCCGGGATCACGAGCCACCTAGGGGTCGCCTCTTTGTTCTTTTTCAAGATTGTTTTGGATATTCTCGGTTTCTTTATTTACCATATGAATTTTTAAAAAGATTTTACTTATTTAATGATGAGAAACAGAGAGAGAGAGAGAGAGAGAGAGAGGCAGAGACACAGGCAGAAGGAGAAACAGGCTCCATGCAGGGAGCCCAATGTGGGACTTGATCCCAGAACCCCAGGATCATGACCTGAGCTGAAGGCAGACGCTCAATCACTGAGCCACCCAGGAGTCACCATATGGATTTTTGTATCAGTTGCCCATTTCTGCAAAGATTTCAGCTGGCATTTTGATAAAAATTGCACTGAAGCCTATATTAATTTGGGGAGTTCTGCCATCTTAACAATATTAGGTCCTTCACTTCACGAACATAGGATGTCAATTTATTTAGATCTTATTTACTTCCTTTCAACAGTATTTTGTAGTTTTCAGAGTAAGTTTTTCATTTAATTTGACAAATTTGCTCATACATTTTTTTGGAGAGAGAGAAAGAGAGAGCAGAGGGGAGGCGCAGGGGGGGGGGAGAGAGAGACTCTTGAGCAGGCACCATGCCCAGCGCGGAGCCCGATATGGGCCTTGATCTCACAACCCTGAGATCATAAACTTAGCTGAAATCAAGAGTTGGATGCTTAACAAAGGGAGCCATCCAGGTGCCTCAATTGCTCATAAATATTTTAAGGTTTTTGATGGTATGTGAATGGAATAGATTTCCCATGTAATTTTCAGATAGGTCATTGCAATTTATTTATTTATTTAATAACTAAATTAATTTAAAAATTATTTTAATAAATTTATTAACTCATTTATTAGCTTTAATAGTTTTTTAGTGTTTTCCTTAGAATTTTCCACATGCTGAATGAGGTCATCTGCAAATAGAGAAAATTTGACATCTTCTTTTCCATTATGGCTGACTTTTATTTCTTTTCCTAGCTTGACTATACGGCTTGGAACCTCCAGTACAATGTTTAATAGAAAACAAGTACTGAAATCCTTTGTTTGTTTCTGGTCTTAAGGAAAAAGATTTCAGTCTTTCATTATTAAGTATGATGTTAGCTGTGAGTTTTTCATGCGTGCACTTTATAATGTTGATGAACTTCCTTTCTATTTTTTAAAACATTCTGTTTTAAAGTAATCTCTACGCCTAACGTGGGGCATGAACTCATGATCTGGAGATCAAGAGTCACATGCTCCACCGACTTAGCCCGCCAGGCACCCCTATTTTTATCATGAAGGGTGTTAGATTTTGTCAAATGCTTTTCCTGTGTTTATTGCGATCATGTGATTATTCTCCTCCATTTTATTTATATGTAGTAAATATAAGTATGTCTTGAGCTGAGGACTGAGTATTTGAGGCCCCTTGTTGTGAACTAAATTGTGACCCCCCCCCAAAAAAATATGCTCTAGTTCTAACCCTTGTTACCTGTGAGTATGACCTTATTTGGAAATAGGGTCTTTGCAGATGTAATCAAGTAAAGAAGGCAAACTCATACTGGAGTACAATGCGCCCTAAATCCAATATGACTGATACCCTTATTAGAGAAGAAGAGGAGCATGTGAGTGGGCACAGTTGGTTGAGGGTCTGACTCTTCATTTCGGCTCAGGTTGTGATCTTGGGCTCACAAGATTCAGCCCCATATCAGACTCTGGACTCAGTGGAGAGACTGCGTGAGATTCTCTCCCTATGCCCCTCCCCCTACATGCACTCTCTATCAAATAAATAGATATTTAAAAAAGAAGGAAGAGAAATAGACACTGACACAGAAAGAGGAATGCCACGTGAAGATGGAGGCAAAGATTGAAGCGATGCATCTATAAGCCAAGGAATGTCAAGGATTGTTGGCAACCATCGGAAACTAGGAGAAAGGCATGAAACAGATCATTTCCTAGAGCTTTCACAGACAGAATGGCCTGCCAACATCTTGATTTTGGTCTTCTGATCTTGTGAAATGTGAGCGAATCAATTTCTATTGTTATAAGACAGTAAGTTTGTTGTACTTTGTCACGGCACCTTAGCAAACTAATATATCCCCCAACTCTCCAATGTTGTCACTTTAGTTGCACTTGACCACTTAAAGTTCTGCTGATTTTTCTACCCACTAACAGCAACCATCAGCCTCTATCTGCATTGAGATCTGAAATTTTTCCTGGGAAAAAATGGTTGCCGATGAACAGTGCAAATTCATCACTCCTTCCAGGGCTTTCACTTTGTTTGTTGTGTTTGTTGTGAGGGCCTCTCATTTAGCAGGTCTTTGTTTCCCAAGAACAGTGAGACTACAGAAAATGCCTACCACTGCTCAGCTTAGGTCTGTAGCCTCTAACCCTGTGCAGCTTTAGAACTATGCACATGCCTTGGGGGAGAGCAGCCATTGGTTTGAGGACCCGAGAGTCTCATGTTTTTTCTGAACCTTAGCAGTAGGTTTCTGTATGTGTCAAGTTCAGTTTCTCAGCATCTATCCTTCAACTAGAGCCAGCATATCCTTTAAGCAAAAACCAGCTGCAGTTCCCCACCTCATATCTAAATGTTTCTTCCTGTCTTAGTTTGTTCACGCAGCTAAAACAAAAATACCACCGACTGGGTGGCTGATAATCAACAGACGTGTATTTCTCACAGCTCTTGAGGCTCGAAGTCCAAGATCAAGTGCTGGCAGATTCAGTGTCTGGCGAGGGCCTGCTTCCTGGTCCATAGATGACCATCTTCTCATTGTGTTCTCACATGGCAGCTGGGATGAGGGTGTTCTCAGGGGTCTCTTCCATAAGGGCACTAATCCCTTTCATGACGGCTCCACCTTTATGACTTAATCATCTCTCAGAGACCTCACCTCCTAATACTATCACATTGCTAGTTAGGGATCAATATGTGGATTCTGGGGGGACACAAACATTCAGATCATAGCACTCTACTCTGACTCTTCGAAATTCATGTCCCTCTTTGCACACAGAGTGCATTCATTCTATTGTAGTTGCCCCCAGAATGTTCACCATTACAGCAATAACTCTAAAGTCGAAGGCCAAGTCTTATGTAGATGTCATCTAAATCAGATGTGGGTAAGACTCAAAGTATGAGCTGAGGCAAATTCCTCTCCATCGGTGAACCTGTGAAACTATACGTGTTGTGTGCTTCCAAAATACAATGGTGGGATAGGCATAAAATAGACTTTTTCATTCTAAATGGGAGAAATAGGAATGAAGAAAAGACTGACAGATCCCAAGTAAGTCCAAAGCTTAATGGGGCAAATTCCAGTAGGCCTTAAGGCTCAAGAATAATCTTTAGCTTGATGCTCTGTCTTCCATGTCCACTGGGATGGCAGTGTCACCACGTAGCTTGGTGGGATGGCCCTGCAGCTGCTCTCTGCTGGGGCCCTGAAGCTCTCCTGGGCTCGGATTGCATGCCTGAGATTGTGCTGGGTAACCTTGTCTTTTAGAATCTAGAGGGAGGGACACCGTGGTGGCTCAGCGGTTGAGCGTATGCCTTTGGCCAAGGGCATGATCCTGGAGTCCCGGGTTCAAATCCCACATCGGGCTAAGTGCATGGAGCCTGCTTCTCCCTCTGCCTGTGTCTCTGCCTTTCTCGCTCTGTGTCTCTCTGGAATAAATAAATAAAATCTTAAAAAAATAAAACCTAGGTGGAAGCCGTCAAGCCCCCCAAAGCCCATGTACTCTGGGCTTGTAATAGGAGGGTTAGTCCTGAAGATTTCTGAAGCACCCTTGAGGTCATTCTTCCATTGTCTTAAAGAATAGTGCTTCGCTTATATTGAGATCGCTAATCCATACTCATTTCTGAATCAAATGGTCACTTGGCCACATTCTTAGTGTTGTCATTTTTTGCAATATGGTTAGGCTGAGGATTGTCCAAATCTTTTTTTTTTTTGAGATTTTATTTATTTCTTCATGGGAGACACACACAGATTGGCAGAGACATAAACAAAGGGAGAAGCAGGCTCCCTGCAGGGACTCAATCCCAGGACCCTGGGATCATGACCGGAGCTGAAGGCAGATGCTCAACCACTGAGCCACCCAGGTGCCCGGATTTTCCAAATCTTTAAGTTATGCTTCCTTATTGATTAAAAATTGTCTTTAAACCATTCTTTCTTCTCAAGTTTTACTAAGCAATCAGGAGGGACCAAGCTGCCCTTTCAACACTTTGCTTAGAAATTTCTTTGGCTAAATATCCAATTTCATTGCTGGTAAACTCTGTCTTTCACATAACACTAGGACACAAACATGATTCAGCAAGGCTCTTTGCCACTTTATAACAAGGATGGCCTTTCCTCCAGTGCCCAATAATATATTCCCCATTTCTGTCTGAGACCACATCAGAATGACCTTTATTATCCACATTCTACCCATATCCTGCTCATGATTATGAAGACTGTGGCTTTCTCCATATCTCTCCTCTTTTCTTTCTGATCTCTTACCAGAATTGTCCTTGATGGTCTGTTTGTGGCAATATAGGCTTTTTCTAGTACGCACTTCAAAACTCTTCCATCCCCTACTGATCACGCAGTTCCAAAGCTGCTTCCATATTTTTGAGATAATTTGTTACAGCAGCACTTGTCAGTACTAATTTCTGTCTTAGTGCATTCAGGCTGCTATTACCAAATGCCACAGTCCAGGTGATTTATAATAACAGACATTTATTTCTCACAGTTCTGAAGGCTGGAAATCCAAGATCAAGGAATTGGTAGGGTTGGTATCTGGTGATGGCCTGCTTCCTTGTTCACAGACAGCCATCTTCTTGCTGTGTCCTCACATAGAGGAGGGGCTGAGGGAGCTCTTTATGGTCTCTTGTATAAGGGAACTAATCCCATTCATGGGAGTTAAACCCTTATGACTTTTTTTTAATAATAAATATATTTTTTATTGGTGTTCAATTTGCCAACATACAGAATAACACCCAGTGCTCATCCTGTCAAGTGCTCCCCTCAGTGCCCGTCACACATTCACCCCCACCCCCCACCCTCCTCCCCTTTTACCACCCTGAGTTCGTATGGGTTGATGACCTCCCAAAGGCCCTGCCTCCAAATATCATCACATTGGGAATTAGGTTTCAACATATGACTTTTAGGAGGGACACAGATATTCAGCATATAGTACTCCCCTCTCTGGAATTTTACTCCCTTTAATACTTACTGCTTCTGAAGTTCCATGCATTTAAAAATATGATTTTAGAATTCACTAGCCTTTCTAATTGTTCTTGATGAGAGTGTTGTTTTGATGAGCTGATCTGTATACTAAACTACCTAAAAATATTCTGGCTTAAAACAATAATCATTGTATTGTATTTTACAATATTTTGCATCAGAAATTTGGTTAAGGCTCACCTGACTAATTCTGTTCTTTGTGAATCAAGTGTGGTGAGTTGGTGATATTCAGCTGCTGGCTGGTCTTGTCCAAAATATCTAAGATGGCTTTAATGATGATGATTGTCACCGACCCTTTTTTCTCCCCTTCATATCTAATCCATTTACTAGTCCTGTCTCATTTATATTCAAAACATGTCTTGAATTCATCAACTTTTCTCCATTTCCACTGGTGAAATCCTAGCTCAAGGCATCTTCATCTCTTTCCTGAAACCTATTGACAATAAAGTTACTGGTTTCTGACTTCAACATAGTCCCCCTCAAATATATTTTCCAGATTGATCTTAAACATAAATAAGATAATCTTACTGCCTTTCTTGGTACCTTCCTATGCCTTCTATTTCACTTTAAACTAAAATCCATATTCATTACTATGACCTATAAGGCTCCACCTCATCCAGGAGATGTTCCCTTACTGAGTTCCAGCTATATTGATATATTCATACACTTATTCCACAAATATTATTTGAATACCTGCTATTGCTAGGCAGTAGGCCTGCAGTGGTGAACAATCCAGGCAGGGATTGCTGCCTCATGGAGCTTATATTCTTGTATAGGGGCAGACAATAAATAAGGTAAATAAATAGTATATTAAATGGCAATGATTACTAAGGGAAAAAGAGCATGGAAAAGAGATAAGAGATGGAGGTGGTGGTTCATTATAGATATAGAGGCCAGGGAAAAACTTCTTGAGAAGTGGGCATTTGGGATCCATGGGTGGCTCAGCGGTTTGGTGCCTGCCTTTGGCCCAGGACTTGATCCCAGAGTCCCAAGACTGAGTCCCACATCGGGCTCCCTGCATGGAGGCTGCTTCTCCCTCTGCCTCTGTCCCTGCCTCTCTCTTTATGTGTCTGTGTGTCTCTCATGAATAAATAAATAAAATCTTAAAAAAAAAGAGAAGTAGGCATCTGAGGAAAGACTTGAAAGAAGTGAAAGGAATAAACTACATGGATATTTGGTAAGAAAATATGAACAAACCTTTTTTTAAAGATTTTATTTATTTCTTCATGGAAGACACACACACACACACAGAGAGAGAGAGAGAGAGAGAGAGAGAGAGACAGGCAGAGAGACCGGCAGAGGGAGAAGCAGGGTCCATGCAGGGACATGGGACTCAATGCAGGGTCTCCAGGATCACAGCCTGGGCTGAAGGTGGCGCTAAACCGCTGAGCCACCTGGGCTTCCCTTGAACAAATCTTTAAGAGTAAAGAGAGGGATCCCTGGGTGGCGCAGGGGTTTGGCGCCTGCCTTTGGTCTAGGGCGCGATCCTGGAGACCCGGAATCGAATCCCACGTCAGGCTCCCGGTGCATGGAGCCTGCTTCTCCCTCTGCCTGTGTCTCTGCCTCTCTCTCTCTCTCTCACTCTCTCTCTCTGTGGCTATCATAAATAAATAAAAATTAAAAAAAAAATAAGAGTAAAGAGATCGAATCCACTAAAAAAATTGCCCAGTAAATGCAAATACATGACCGAAAGGCTTCACAGGAGAATTCTTCCAAACATTTAAAGGACAATTAACATTGATCCTTCTCAAATTCAAAAAACAGAAGAGGAGGGAACAGGTAACCCACTCTATGAGGCTAACATTACCCTGATCCCAAAGCAAAATTAAAGACCACAAAAAAACTACAGATCAACATCCCTTATGAATATATATGTGCAAAAATCTTCAACACAATCCTAGCAAACAGAATCCAGTAACATATTAAAAGAATTTCATACAGGGGTGCCTGGGTGGCTCAGTTGGTTAAGGAGCTGACTTGATTTTAGCTCAGGTCAGGTCATGATCTCAGGGTCCTGAGACAGAGCCCCATGTCAGGCTCCCAGCTCAAGGATTCTCCCTCTCCCTCTTCCCCTCTCCACCAATCGAGTCCATGCTTAAATAAATAAATAAATAAATAAATAAATAAATAAATAAATATTTTTAAAAAAATCACACGCAGAATCACCAAGTGAGATTTGTTCTAGGAATGCAAATGTGGTTCCATATGTGAAACTTACCAGTGAATCAATAAAACAAAGGAAAATCCCAATCATCTCAATTGGTAAGATACAGTTTTTGACAAAATCCAACACCGTTTCATGATAAAAACATTTAAAAACCCTAAGAATTTAAGGGAAATTCCTAGAGATGATAAGGGGAATGTATGAAAAACCCACAGCTAACATCATATTCAGTGGTAAAAGACTGAAAGCTTTCCGTGTAAGATCAGGAGAAAGATAGGATGCCCACTTTCAACATTGATTTTCTTTTAAAATTTTTTTATTTTATTTAAATTGAACTTGCCAACATATAGTACAACACCCAGTGCTCATCCCATCAAGTGCCCTCCTCAGTGCCCGTTACCCAGTTACCCCATCACCCCATCCACCTCCCCTTCTGCAACCCTTTGTTTGTTTCCCAGAGTCAGGAGTCTCTCATGGTTTGTCTTCCTCTCTACTTGTTCCCCACTTGGTTTCCCCTCCTTCCCTCTAGTCCTTTTCAGTACGTCTTATATTGTACAAGAGTGAAACCATATAATTGTCCTTTTCCTATTGACTTATTTCACTCAGTATCCACATCGATGTGAATGGTAGGCATTCATTCTTTCTGATGGCTGAGAAATATTCCATTGTAGACATAGACCACAGCTTCTTTATCCATTCATCTTTCGATGGGTACCAAGGCTCCTTCCACAGTTTGGCTATTGTGGACGTTGCTGGTATGAACATTGGGGTGCAGGTATCCCATCGTTTCACTACATCTGTATCTGTAGGGTATATACCTAGTAGTGCAACTGCTGGGTCATAGGGTAGCCCTATTTTTAACTTCTTGAGGAGCCTCCACACAGTTTTCCAGAGTGGCTGCACCAGGTCACATTCCCACCAATGGTGCAAGAGGGTTCCCCTTTCTCCGCATCCTCTCCAACATTGTTGTTTCCTGTCTTAATTTTAGTCATTCTCACTGGTGTAAAGTGATGCCGCATTGTGGTTTTGATCTGTGTTTCCCTGATGGCAAGGGATGTGGAGCATTTTTTCATTTGCTCGTTAGCCATGTTTAGGTCTTATTCGGGGAAATTTCTGCTCATGTCTTCTGCCCATTTCTTGACTGGATTGTTTGTTTTTTGTATCTTGAGTTTGGTAAGTTCTTCATAGATCTTGGACACTAGGCCTTTATCTGATAGGTCATTTGCAAATATCTTCTCCCATTCTGTAGGTTCCCTTTCAGTTTTGTTGACTGTTTCTTTTGCTGTGCAGAAGCTTTTTATCCTGATTAAGTCCCAATAGTTCATTTTCGCTTTTGTTTCCCTTGCCTTAATAAATGTGTCTGGCAAGAAGTTGCTGTGGCTGAGGTCAGAGAGGTTGCTGCCTGTGTTCTCCTCTAGCATTTTGGTGGATTCCTGTCTCATATTTCGATCTTTCATCCATCTTGACTTTATCTTTGTGCATAGTGTAAGAGAGTCGTCCAGTTTCATTCCTCTGCATGTGGCTGTTCAATTTTCCCGACACCATTTATTCAGGAGACTGTCTTTTTTCCGGTGGATATTCTTTCCTGCTTTGCCAAAGATGAGTTGACCATAGAGTTGAGGGCCCATTTCTGCATTCTCTACTCTGTTCCATGGATCTATGTGTGTCTGTTTTCCTGCCAGCACCACACTCTCTTGTTGATCACAGCTTTGTCATACAGCTTGAAGTCAAGCATTGTGATGCCCCCAGCTTTGGTTTCCTTTTTCTCTGGCTATTCGCGGTCTCCTCTGGTTCCATACAAATCTTAGGATTATTTGTTCCAACTCTGTGAAGAAAATGCATAGTATTTTGATAGGAATTGCGTCGAATGTGTAAGTTGCTTTGGGTAGCATAGACATTTTCAATATGAGCATCTATGAGCAATCTATGAGCATGGAATGTTTTCCCATCTCTTTGTGTCTTCTGCAATTTCCTTCAGAAGTGTTCTGTAGCTACTGGAATACAGATCATTTACGTGTTTGGTGAGGTTTATTCCTTGGTATCTTATGGTTTTTGGTGCAATTGTAAGTGGGATCAATTCCTTAATTTCTCTTTCTTCACTCTCATTGTTAGTGTATAGAAATGCCACTGATTTCTGGGCATTGATTTTGTATCCTGCTACATTGCTGAATTGCTGTATGAGTTCTAGCAATCTTGGGGTGGAGTCTTTTGGGTTTTCTATGTCCACTATCATGCCATCTGCGAAGAGGGAGAGTTTGATTTATTCTTTGCCAATTTGAATGCCTTTTATTTCTTTTTGTTGTCTGATTGCTGAGCTTAGGACTTCTAGTACTATGTTGAACAACAGTGGTGAGAGTGTGCATCCCTGTCGTATTCCTGACTTTCAGGGGAAAGCTCTCAGTTTTTCCCTGTTGAGAATTATATTCATTGTGGGCTTTTCATAGATGGCTTTTATGATATTGAGGTGTGTTCCCTCTCTCCCTACAGTGTGAATGGTTTTTATTAGGAAAGAATGCTGTATTTTGTCAAATGCTTTCACTGCATCTATTGAGAGGATCATATGGCTCTTGTTTTTTATTACTGTAATCTATTACATTGCTTAATTTATGAATGTTGAACCACCCTTGCATCCCAGGGGTAAATCCCACTTGGTCTTCAACCCCGATTTTCTTTTTTTTAATTTTATTTATTTATTCATGAGAGACACACACAGAGAGAGGCAGAGACACAGGCAGAGGGAGAAGCAGGCTTCATGCAGGGAGCCTGATGTGGGACCCGATCCAGGGTCTCCAGGATCA
Organism: Canis lupus baileyi; assembly: GCF_048164855.1. Taxonomy (NCBI): domain Eukaryota; kingdom Metazoa; phylum Chordata; class Mammalia; order Carnivora; family Canidae; genus Canis; species Canis lupus. Next base: position 1,412,115 of record NC_132876.1, on the reverse strand, counting down.
TGCTCTGGGCCCAAGGCGGCGCTAAACCGCCGAGCCACCAGAGCTGCCCTTCAACCCTGATTTTCAACATTGTACTAGAAGGTCCATACAGAGCAGTCAGGCAAGAAGAAGTGATAAAAGACACCCACATTGAAAAGGAAAAAGTATAACTATCTGTATTTGCTGAGGACACGATCTTATATAGAAATCCCCCAAGGAAACCACAGAAAACTGCTAGAGCCAATAAATGAATTATGTAAAGTTTTAGGTTACAAGATCAACATGCAAAAATCAGTTGTTTTCCTGTACACTAGCAATGAGTAATTTGAACATGAAATTAAGACGGCAATTCCACTTACAATAGTCTCTAAAAGAATAAAATACTTATAAATTTAACCAAGAGGAATATACATCAAAACTACAAAACATTGATGAACGACATTAAAGATGACCTAAGTAAGTGGAAAACATCCCGTAGGCTGCTGATCCATCTTGAGTCAATTTTTGGAACGTTGACTATATTGGACCCCTTCCCTCATGCAGAGGGCAGCAAGTTTTCGTCTCTGAAATGCAGGCTTTTTCTATATCTGTACCTGCCCTCCGTCCTGGCAGGGTTTTGCCAGCAGTACCATCCATGGACATACTAAAGTCTCATTCACCATCACAATCTTCACACAAAGGCTCTGCTGAACTGGGTTTGTGGCAATTCCCAGGCCACGTGGGGCTACCTGTGCTCTTGAACCAATAAGCTAGAGGAGGTTATTGTGCTGGTCAGGGAGAGGTGTCCTGATGATCCAGAGGACAGAGAATGGCTGCTCTATATTGGGGTTGGGGAGAAGTGTGCCTGAGACCCAGACAATTTGAGGGGCACCCTCCTAGTAATGCCATGCAGGAAGGTCAGATTTAATGGAAGATGACAGCAAGTCCTTATGGACAGAACCAGAAAGGCTCAGCACCCTTAATGATGGGGGCAGGGGTCACCTCATCCTCATGAGCTGGGAAGTTGGCTGAGGGCAAAGGGAGCAGAGAGGGAATGGATGTAGATGAAAGAAATGAAAAATGCCAACTTGGGCCTATGTCTAACGTAGAGATACTCATGCCTATTTTGTTTCTTTGTCATCTTACACATGTTTTAGTTTGTATTAGCCAATTTTCTCCTATGCCACATTCCCCCTCCTATTTTATTCCAGTTAAGTCGGTGGAAGTGAACTTTATAATGTAGTCCATAGCTTCCAGGACATCCACATGGTTTTACAAACAGACTAGAGACGCAACAAACATCACCCTGAGATGGATGGGTTTGGAGTCTCTGCAGTTCTGGAGAGAGTGTGTGTCCTTTTATTTGTTTAAAGGACGGTCGCATTATGGTAGGCAGGAGATCGTTGTTGCTATTATTGCCTGAACACTTACATAAGGGATTAATGTATGTAAAGCACTAGAAAGAGTGGAACGTACTAAATGTTAGCCCTTATGCCATCTTATGAGATGAGTACGAGAGTATATGAGAAAAGTACATTTGGATGCCAAGCGGCACAGGGAAGGTCAGTGGTGGAGTCTGTGGCTTGGCCCACACCACCCACTGTAACCTCCCTCTGGTGAGCCTTCTGCTCCTGTACAATTGCTCTTACCTATGTCACTACAACCTGATAGGAAATTTCTGGGGAAAGCATGTATCTAGACATCCTCCTGGGTTCCCAGGGCCAGATAAGCAGGGGAGAGAGAGGCATCGCCCGGGTTCCCGCAGGCCAGCAACGCAGCCAGCCAGCAAGGCCTGGACAGCATGTGGTGGAGCCGGGGTGGCCCCACACTGGCAAGGGGCAGCTGCCGCCTGGGCCTCTCCCTGCAGGGAGGAAAGGCTCCCGGGCTTGAGCGTGTAGGTGGGGATCCAGCCATAGGTGGGGATCCGGCGGCGTAGGTTCAAGGACCCGCGCCCTGCTCAGGCCCCGGGCCCCCTCCCGTTGCAGCAGTGGTCCCTGGCAGGGGCGCCCCTCTTCCCCCCCACACCCCCACCACGGCCATCACCCCCAGCCCTGCCAGCCTCCGGCCATACCTTTCCCGTCGACTTGACCCCCTTCCAGACACAGAAGTAGACCAGCACCCAGCAGGCCAGCAGACACAGGGTCACCTCCCAGTTGAGGGCCCCCGGCACCTCCAGGCCCCCGGAGAGCCGCAAGACTTTGTTCCTGGGGGAGGGAGGGTCCATGAGGGGTGCAGGCAGCGGGCAGTGAGGCTGGGGGCAGCCCCGGGGGCGGTGCGCCCCGTCCAGCCCCCCTCCCTCCCACGCGTGGGGCACGGAGGTGCTGCAGGGTGTGAGCCTGAAGCCCGAGTGTCCCGGGCCCGAGGCCGTAGGGCTGGGAGCCCGGCCCCGCGGCACCCACAGCACCCACAGCACCCATAGCATCCACATCATGCCCGCGAGCCACCCCCTCCCAGGCTGGCGGGCACGATGGAGTGACAATGCCTGGGACTGAGACTGAAGGAAGCAGGTCCACCCATTCCCGCTCCTCTAGGGGCTGTGCTGGGGGCTCCCCGAAGACAGGCCGGGCCCCAGCACAAGCAGACTCAAGCCATATGTAGAGCCCATGGCAGGGGACAGGCAGGGCCTGTTGGGGGGACCTGCCCGACCGCCTCTTGATGCTCGGGTACCCTGATCAGGTGATCAGCGGGCTGGGGACACACGGGGTGGCGGCTCAGGCGCGGACTGGGCCGGGAGGGAGTCACTTGCCAGGGGCTTCCAGCCGGGAGGCTCAGGGGGGGAGGTAAGGGCTGTCGGGCTGGGGAGGGTAAAGGAAACCCTTGGAGCCATGCAGGACACAGAGTGAGGCCCAGGTGGCATGGCCAGCAGTGTAGGAGTCAGGGTGGCCCGCATGACCCTAGAGGTGTAGGTGGTCATGGAGGCACAGGTGGCCCGGGAGGAACAGGAGGCACTGGGGGTACAGGTGGCTCTGGAGGCACAGGTGGCTCCGGGGGTGCAGGTGGTGTCGGAGACCCAGGTGGCCCTGAGGGCACAGGTGGCCCCGATGGAGGTGGTGAGGGAGAGGCGAGTGCTGTAGCCATCGCAGCGCCACAGGTGACGCAGGCAGCACAGGCTGCTGGCCCGGGTGGAGCCGCCCTGCCGGAACCTGGGACACCTGCTGTGGCAGGGCCAGAGGCTCCCACCAGGTGGTGCCCATTGCACCAAGCCCAATGCACTGTGCACCAAGGCCGGGTACTCAGCCAGGGAGCCAAGAAGCCAGCCACTCCAGCTGTGTCCTGTCTAAGGGGTGGCTGGGGGCCAGGGGATGGAACCTGGGAGGCCCTGGGACAAAGAGGTTAGGGGGCCAGCCTTGGGGTGCAGAGGAAGGAGGGGCAAGGGGGTTCAGGGGCCTGGAGGGGCCGACCTGGGGCAGGGGGCCGGCGGTGGGCGGCAGAGACAGTGGGAGAGAGGGTCTGACACCCGGCACCAGGGGGCAGGCCTGGGGGCACTGAGGGCTGAGAGTGGCCAGAGGGGAGCAGGCCCTGGCGCCATCGGGAGGCCTGAGGCGCAGACGAGATTGGTACGGGGGGGCCTGACCGAATGTCCACCAGCTTCCTCATGGTGCCTTTCTCGTCTCCCTTGGAGGCAGAGGTGGACCCCAGGCCCTGGCTCCACGAGTCCAGCCCCAGCAAGGGCCCCTGGGAAAGGAGTCCATGGTATCCGGCACCATCGTCACTGTGTTGGTTCCCAGAGGGCCGGGGTGCCCAGTGGGGGAGCAAGGGGGCTGGGGGCAGTCGCTGTTGTGCCAGGGGATTGGTGACTCCCACAGGGTCGGGACCAGGAGGTACACGTGGTCCACGGGCCGGGCCCCACGTGAGGAGGCAGACACACATAGGGGCAGGAGGACCGCATCTCATCTGATCTGCTTGCTCGGTGCCCGCGTGAGGCCGACTGGGGCCGAGGACCCTGGCCACCTGCACATTGGCATGGCCTCTGTCTTGAGCAGCTTTCCCTGCTGGTGCGCACCAGGCAGCCCGTCGGGCCCCACTTTGTCCATAAGCCGAGGCCGGGAAAGGGGGCTCCCCCCGACCTAGTGCCCCTCCTGGGTGGTGCGTCCTTCCCCAGGGCCCTGAGTCCTATGCCAGTGGCCCCTGGATTGTGGCCTGAGGGCTCGTCCTGGGCCCTGGGCCCTGTGGGCCCTATTGGTTCCCCGAGGTTGGAAGGCAGGGGCTGCTTGCTGTTTCCTAGAGAGCCATGCGGGGAGGGGCAGAGGGGGAGAGAGACTCAAGCAGGTCCCACGCACCACGCAGAGCCCCCCACGGGCTCGACCTCGCAACTCTGAGATCATGCCCTGAGCCGATAGGGGGAGTCGAGCGTCACCGACTGAGCCACCCAGGCCCCGTGGACGAGGGCGGTTCCCGAGGTCTGTTACCACACAAAATAAGACCTAGTCGCCTCTGACTTTATGTCCAGCTACTGCGTCTCCACGTTCTCTTTGCCCTGCCCGTGGGGGCGGAGGCCCGGGACACACACACTCCAGGAGGGGCGCCGGGCAGGTGTAGACGGGCCCCGACGGGAGGAGCCGCACTGAGTCCTGTCGCTCGGCCCCCACTCCCCAGCCTGGGGCACAGGGCCCGGGCTTCACAGTAGCCTTGTGGTTGAGGCGCCGGACGCCAAGGCTGAGGTCCCACCCCGAAGCCCGCCGTTCCATGCTTTCTGAATTCTTTTCATTGAGCAGACAAGGTCTTCCTGTTTCTGAAGACCCTTCCATGGTAGGACATGGGACGCGTAAGAGAAGGACCCGGCTGTGACTGCTGGACGCTTAGGCTCTTCTCCACCGAAGGCAGGATCTCGGGGAATTCGGGGCCAGTCTCGTCCGAACCGTGAGCTCCTCAAGCTGGGATCCACCAGGTGCAGTCGCTCAGTCCAGAATGTACTTTTCTGGGTAGTTTTCAAGGCGGTGGGTCTAGGGTCCCCGCTTGCCGCCCAGAAAGCAGCCCCCCCACCAGAATTCTAGTTTCTCTGCCTCCTTGTGCCAGCAGGTGTGACTCCTGCCAAGACTCCTTCCCGTTTGCACGGGAAGCTCCAAGGGCCCCGAAACACTGGAGCTAGAATGTGGCACTTACTGACCTTGTTTGAGGTCGGCGAAGACCGTCGGGGGGTGAGGGGGCTGCAGAGGGCGGGCTGGTATAGACGGAGAGGAGGCTGGAGCTAGAAAGGCGAATTCCAGAGCACCAGAGGCTGGGCCCTGCCCTGCCTGAAGACAGAAAGGGCTCCATACATTTCGGTGACAGGGTCCCAGAAACTCTCTGTGGTGAAGGCCACAAACATGGACGTTCTCATTCTTTGGTTTCTTGCTTTTTTTGTTTAAGATTTTATTTATTTATTCATTAGAGACACACACACACATAGAGCACACATGGAGAGGCAGACACACAGGCAGAGGGAGAAGCCGGCTCCATGCAGGGAGCCGGACACGGGACTCGATCTCAAGTCTCCAGGATCACACCCTGGGCTGAAAGTGGTCCTAAACCTCTAGGCCACCGGGACTGCAAGGTTTCTTGGGTTTATTTTTTATTTTTCTTTCTTTCTTTCCCCACATGCAGTAGGAATGTCTCCCCTATTATTGGACTGAGGAACCATGGTTTGATTCATTATTTAACCCCCTGCCATGACCTAAGAACTTGGCCTCCTTCACTTCAAGGGAGACATGGGCCTGTTTCCTTGCTAAGGGATCGGCTCCCTGCCAGTCAAGCCACATTATGGTAGAAAAGGAGAAAAATGAGTCTTTTGTGTGTAAGACTCCAAAGGAGGAAGGAAGGGACAGCACGGGGCAGATGCAGGAGAGGGAAAAGAGGAAGGGCCACCCGTTTCCAGATAGTGTTTCCAAGATTGGCCCAGAAGCGGGCCATTGGGTGGACATGGAGAAGCCCATGGCTTCCACGGTATTCTCAGCGGCTGCACGACCTTCCGCACAAGGTAGGTTACACGGCTGTGCTAACCGGTCTCCAGTAGGTCGGCCTCCTTCTAGGTTGTTTCTAATGTTTCAGTATCATAAACTATGCTGAAAGAAATGAATAACCAGAACATTTGTTGCTGTGTAACGCGTTACGTAAAGTAGATTTTAGGAAGGGGATGTGTTGGGTCAGGTAATAAGCCCTTTTCTTTTGTTTTCTCCCTCTCCTTCTTCTCTTCTTAAGTAAGGTCCACACCCAATATCGGACTTAATCTACCAGGTCAAGACTTGCGCACTCTACTGACAGAGCCAGCCAGGCACCTCGGGGGAAGGCCCTGTGAAAGCGTTTCACGCGTATTACCAAATTGTCCTTCCAAAAGATCGCGCCAATTCGACTCCAACCAACTGTGGAGGCAAGTGTTCATCTTCTGACTGTCCCCCTCCCTGTATTTGTCAGCTCAGGCCGCCATGAAAAAAGACCATGCACCAAGTGCCTTAAACAACAGAAATGTATATTCTCTCAGTTCTGGAGACTCCAAGTCCAAGAGCATGGTGCCACACCATTGCTTTCTGGCGAAGTCTCCTGCTTGAGGGTGTGAAGAGAGAGGAAGCGAGCTCTCTGGTGCCTGTTCCTCTTCTTACAAGGACATGCGTCCTTTTGGAGTAGGGGCCCACAATTAGGACTACAATGAACCCTAATGACCTCCTTCAAGTCCCTATCTCCATCCAGATGCAGGCCCATTAGAGGTTAGGATTCAACACAGGACTTTGTGGAGGCAGGGAGATACAGCTCAGCCCATAACCTACCCTAAACAGGACATTTTCAGTCTTTTAAATCATTGCCCATATGCTCCCTGAAATAACACCTCAATATGGTTTCACTTTCTTTTGATCTTGAACATGGCTTGCAACCAGTCCTATGATGTTGAGCCAGGGGTATCTCCTCTTCTGTGAACCGTCCATTCATATCATTTATCTGTGTTTTTTAATTCAAATAGGCATGTTTTACTTATTGATCCGTGAATGCTCTTTACATATTAAAGATACCAAAACTTGTCATCATTTGAAAACACTTTCCTTCCTCATTGCTTCCCTGCATCCTTATTCACTTCTTTTCTACACAGAGGGTCTTTAAAATTTTGAGATGCATTTCAGTGAGAGATTTTTTTCCATTATGATTTCTGTAGTTTGTGTCCAATGGAAAGCCGTACCCAGTGTAAAAGTGTCAAATTTGTCATCCATAACATCTTTGGCACTTTAAAATGTTAATACACCAGGAGTTTATTTTGGTGTGATGAATGCCATTGGTCTAACTTTTTCTCTTCCTCTGCCCAAGGTTAGTCTGGTGTCTCAACATCATTTATCACATAATCCATATTTCCCTCCTGAATTGAAATATCATCTTCACCAAAGTCTAAGCCCACATCTGACTTTATTCTTGCACACTTATTTTCTGGCCATTTCATGTTGATTGCTCTGAAATGGCCTCCCTGAGGAAATGGCCTAACGGATACAGTAGAGAAAATTGGGATTGGTATGGGAGAAGAGAGAGAGACACAGATGGAAGTAAACAGTCAGACAGAGAGACTTGATCGGCTCAGGTTGGATTGCCTTTGCAAGGGTACAGGGACATACTTGAGAACAAGAAGGGGATGAGAGAGAAAAGGTTGGGGCATCAGTGGGTAGATTAGAGGCCTGTTGCGTTGGGGAACAGCATTTGGGTTTTTCCTTTACTTCTGTGTTTTTAATAAAAAAGCCCTTATTAATAATTCTGTTAAGAATAATTTGTTTCAAAAGATTGCATACACACAGATATGGGTAAAGATACACAGTCCTAGTTTTAGTGGTGTTAGAGTTTTCAGGTTATTGAGCTCCTACATTTGTAGGGACTGTAAATTCGACCATGGCATATTTATCCAGATTTCTGTGACGATAGCATATTACCCGGTTAGGGGATGAGGGAACATTCCTCTGCTATACAGTAATGTGAAAGATAGGAGGAGAAAGGACAAGATAATGTTGATGCAAAGTTGATGTCCGAAATCAAATGCAGGACCCATGTTCTCATGGGAAGGGAGGGTTTATCAGCCAGGACACAAGCAGTGTTCTAAGGAACCAAGCCAGAGATGTGATTGGAGAAAAAGATGTAAAACTACGAGTCAGGAGCCATAGTGACACCAAGCTTGAAAGCGTCCATAAGGAGCCGGTGAGTGGCTCAGTTGAGTAAGCATCCGATTCTTGGTTTCGGCTCAGGTCATGGTTTTGAGGATGTGTGATTGAGCCCAAATGAGTTTTGGCATTCAGTGGTGGGTCTGCTTGATGATGCTCTCCTTCTCCCTCCCCCTCAAGCCAATACATAAATCTTTTTAAAGAGAAAGTGTATGTAAAGAACAATGGTGAATTTATTGGGTATTTTCAAGTCAGAAGAGAAAGAAAGCTGGTCTTGAGCTTGCCTTTTACAGAAAAATAAATTTCCAAAAGGATCAATGCTGAAGTAGGAAAAAAAATCAAAGCATACAATTAAATTGGAAATATGAAACCATTAAAGTCAAAGGAGAAAGCCCTGATGAAGAAATGTGTGTATTATACAAAACCCAGAAGCCACGTGTGAACAAAAATGAACCAGTGTCTGGATCCAAGGAAGTGTCAAGTGATTTGTGGTAGAGACACCATAAAAGCATCCATCTGGAACTCAGGTGAGCAAAGCATTCATGGGTCAAATAGTAAACAAAGCAGGATGCAAAATCCAGAAGGAAAAATCGAATAAACAACAAAAAACACTAATGTCTAATTACACAAATGTGCTGAGCTCTGTTCAGCAAAGAAAACATGATAAATAAGGTAAAAGGACAAGCAACAAGTCAGGAAAACGTCAGTAACCCAAATGGTAGACTAAAGCTAATGCCTTTAAAATGCAAATAACCCCTAGAAATAAAGACTTAAGAAGAGAAAGAGCCCAGCAGGAAGGTCTACAAATGGCTGGAACCAGGAATCCAGGGGAAAAGAATCAGAAGCAGCCAATTTGGGGCACAGTATTGCTGCGGGTGGGCGAGTCTGCCTTGTGTGCAAGGGGGTCTCAGTTCTCGGATCCCTCACGAAAGAGTGACAAGAGGACCCGCACTCACAGAAAGCCAGCCAGGAGGAAGGTGACAGCACAAAGTACCTTATTAAGGACAGAACAGTCTCAAGGTGGGAGAAGAGGCAGGCCAGGAGCCAGCGACTGCACCCGGGCTGGGGAGGGCTTTCTTTGTATGTTTGCAGAGTTCATGGGTCATGGCTGGCGGAGGGGTCTCCGACCAAGGTTGTGTCCCATCATCTTAGGGGCTCCTACTGGTTGGGTGGGGTGAAACCCAGTGTACATCTGTGATAATTTAGCCATCGGTGACCCTGGGGCTGAGGTGGAAGAGGAGAACACGTTGCCTGCACTTGTGGCGCCTGGTCTGTCATCAGCTGTCCCCCTCCTACCTCCTGCTCCCTCTTCCCCCTTCTCCTTCCTTCCTCCTCCTTCTCCACCCCAGAAGCCCTGAGGCCAAGATGTTCAAAACCACAATCAGCATGCTTTGCCCTCAGCCTTCTAAGGTGTCCCCTACTGTCACTGCCCCTGCCTGCAGCTCATGTCTAACCTGCCTACTTTATCAGTAGGATCCTATTGACGTAAAAAGAGTCACGGGTGCAGGTCACTATATCCTGGGGAAACATCTGCAAGAACGTACACGAAAGTGTTCATTATGGTTACCACAGACCCTGAGGTGATGAGGCATTTTTACTTTCTAACAACACGCCTTGGCGTAAGGCATGAATGATTTTATAGTGAGTGTGTATCCTAGTGGGAAAAACTGCAACATGTCTAAGCACCGGGAAGTGTAAACACCCTGATTCGGGTTTTGCTGTCCTTGGAACTCTGCACGCACATACCTTTGTAGTTCCCAAAGAAGCCTGGAAAAAACCAGCAAGATGTACCCAGGGTTCTCTCTGGGTGGTGAGACCCCAGAGGGCAGGTTCCGGGTGTCACTTTATAATTTTCCGGAAGTGCACAGCTCAGCCAATGACCGTGTATTGCCTCCGTAAATAGGAAACAACGTGTTAGGATGAAACATCACAACGGAAATGCGCGATGTGCGCTGCAGGGGGGGGAGATGCGGCCCACAGAGAACACTCAGTGCACGGGTGGGCCACATGCCAGTCTAGACTCGTGCGCGACTGGAGTGACCCCAAGGCGTCAGGTCACCCAGTCTCACCCAAGAAGAAGGAAGGCTGCGGGCTGGCGAGCCGCATACCAGGAGGTGCACGCTGGCCCATGGGCCCTGAACGAGGCCCTGTTCACCTCCTTGTCCCGCATGCTGTAGACAACGGCGTGGGCACGTGACTGAGCGCCACTCAGGGCACAGAGAGCACTGGCCCCGCGGGCAGGCATGCAGAGCTGGGGAGGATGCAGCAGAGGAGCCAAGAGACAGAGGCAACGCCGCCAGGGTGACGCAAGCAGCCAGGTAGAAAGGGCCTCCTTCGGCCCCCAGCGCAGCGAATCCTGACGACTCAGCCACAACGCGAGCATAAGGTCACAAAGAGGGCCTGGGGCACGACGGCCACCACAGAACTGGAGAAGAACAGGGCAAGCTCCGTGGCCCGCGTGCAGTAGTGAGAGAGCTTGGTCGGCGGGGGGAGGTCCCAGAAGAAGTGGGTGAGGAGGCGAGGCCCGTGGAGCTGGAGCAGAGCGGCCAGGGTGCTGTGGGTGAGCGCTGCCCAAGGCGAGCAGGCAGGCGGTGGCGGCCAGCCCCATGCCGGTCCCCTGTCCCACGAGGTCTCGGTAGTGCAGTGGCTGGCAAAGGACCGCAGAGCAGTCGCCGGCCACAAGTGTGCGCAGGAAGCACTCCCAGAGGCCAGGACGTGGAGAAGGAACATCTGCGTGAGGCAAGCTCCGTTGGGCACCAGGCACACTGCCGCCAGCAGACGTGCCAGCACCGAAGCACTGTGTTGGAGATATAGGCAAAGTCCAGCAGCAACAGGTTGGCTAAGAAGAAGTACATGGGGTGGGGTGGAGTCAGGAGTCCATGACAGTAAGGCTGACGATGCCCAAGTGCCCAACCACAGCGAGGATAATGACCAGGCGAAAGATCTCAAAGATCTTTCCTGTGAGACAAGAATCCACCACAATCCTGGAGGAGGACACAGGCAGCGACCTCTGTGACCTCGGCCACAGCTACTTCTTGATAGACACGTCTCCAGAGGCAAGGGAGACAAAAGCAGAAATGAACTACTGGGGCTTCACCAGGATAAAAAGCTCCTGCACAGCAAAGAAAACAGTCCACAAAACCAAAAGGCAACCATCAGAACGGGAGAAGATATTTGCCAATGTCTTAGCAGATAAACGGCTAGTCTGCAAGATCTATAAAGAACTTCTCGAACTTGACACCCACAGAACACATAATCCAATTGAGACATGGGCAGAAGACATGAACAGACGTTTCTTCAAAGAAGCCCTACACATGGCCCGCAGACACATGAAAGAATGCTCCACCTCACTCGGCGTCAGGGAACTACAAGCCAAAGGCACGACGAGACACCACCTCACAGTGGTCAGAAGGGCTAAAATTAGTCAGGAATCAGGAAACAAGCATGTGGAGGGAGGCAGACCCTCTTACCCTGTTGATGGGAAAGCAGGCTGGTGCAGCCACTCTGGAAAACAGTGTGGGGTTCCTCGAAAGGTAACACATACAGCTACCCTATGACCCAGCAATTGCACGACTCGGTACTTGCCCCAAAGATACAAACATAGTGATCCGAAGGGACACCTGTACCCCAATGTTTATAGCAGCAGTGTCCACAAGAGCCAACTGTGGGCCGAGTGCAGATGTCCATCGACAGACACAATAGACGACTCCTTGGCCATCAAAAAATGAAATCTTGCCATTGCCATTTGCAATGGAGGGAACTAGAGGGTATGATGCTAAGCAAAATAAGTCAGAGAAAGACAATTATCATATGATCTCACTCGTACGGGGAACTTAAGACACAACACAGAGGATCATAAGGGAGGGGAGGAAACGATAAAGCAAGATGAAATCTCCCCCTGCCTATGTCCCTGTGCTCTCTCTGTGTCTCTCATGAATACATATATAGAATCTGAAAAAAAAAAAAAAAAGGATTCTTGGGCCCTGACATAGGACATCCCATCGATAGTATCAACTACCTTGCTTGATGTCTTTAGGACACTAAATTCAAAATCTAAACTTTAGATGTGTGTGTACTGCACATTGTTTTCCAGTACAAGTATGTTTGATGTGCATTTGCTGGGCCACACACCAATTCTCAAGAAATCTGAAGTTAAGAATGCAAATTTCACCGAGTATGCCTCTGACCAGCCGTACCTTGTTCTTCATTTTCGAGGAAAAACTTTCCACTTTTCACTGTTGAGTATGATATTAGCTGTGGGGTTTGCTTTTCAAATCAGGGAATACTAATTCTTTTTCTTAAATAATAAATTTATTTTTTATTGGTGTTCAATTTGCCAACATACAGAATAACACCCAGTGCTCATCCCTTCAAGTGCCCCCGTAGTGCCCATCACCCATTCACCCCCATCCCCCGCCCTCCTCCCCTTCCACCACCCCTAGTTCTTTTCCCAGAGTCAGGAGTCTTTATGCTCTGTCTCCCTTTCTGATATTTCCCACACATTTCTTCTCCCTTCCCTTATATTCCCTTTCACTATTATTTATCTGGGAATACTAATTCTATCCCCCATTTATTGAAGGTTTTTGCTATGAAAATATGTTGTCTTTTGTCGAATGTGTTTTGTGCGTCTATGGATCATATGATTTTTATCTTTCACTCAAACAGGTGATGTTTCACATTTCTAGATGTGCGTGTGTGGAAACATCCTTGTTCTCTGCCTCAGGGTCCCCCCTGCACACACCTGAGATGACAGCTGCCTGCCCAGTAGAAAGTCAGAAAGAACAGGACTGACAGAGACAGTTGAGCCCCAGGCTGGGGCTCTCTTTGGTGACATTGCCCAATGTCACAAGCCATTCTAGACACTGGTCACCCTCTTGCTTGGATGCCTTCCTCACAGACAAGACAGGGTTGCCTTTATTTTCCCAACTTCCGGCAGACCTATTCACAGACCCACAGACGGGGACAAATTCATAAATGTGTCGTCACAGAGTTCTGCACAGCTCAGTCTCTCTGCAAACAGCGGTGGTTCTCCCCCAGACAATGCCTTGTTCCTAAAGTGTCCATCCCAGAGACTCACCTGTTGCAATGGGGCCTTGCCCATCCCCTCCTCGGGCCACAGTGTGCCTCGAGAGCAGCCCCACTGTGCTGTGAAATCAGGGCATCTTGCAGGGACAGGCGGAGAAGAACCCACTTCATCTCTCCTCCCCACTTCAGGGAGACCAGTTCCCCTTTGTCTTTTCCTCAAGGGCCCGCGTCCTGACTTTAGGGAAGAAGGCAGCAGCATAATGAGCTGGAAAACCACTTTGGGGACAGATGATGCAAGAGAGAGCCACACAGAGGAAGGCGCTCGGGAAATCCCAGGGAACCCCGGGGAATGAGGCCTCAGGTAATAGGTGAGTCGAGAGGGTGGAGTGGGACCCACGTAACCGGTTGTCCTAGCACTTTTCTTCCCAGATCGGAATCAATGCCAATTCGCCACAAAATCTTACTTAGTATTCTGATGTTAGACATTAATATATAAATGAAAGGATACAACTAAGGAAATATTCTCACATGCTGATAGTAGTTACTGTTGAATAATGACACAATTATTTCTCCCATTTCCTAAATTGTCTTCAGTTGCCTTATACTATGGTATCTGGATCCCAGGACCTCCTTTCCAACCTGAGAACAAAGCCAAGAAGTTTCGGAGGAGGAGAAGCTAAAATTAAACCCGATGCAGAATGGAAGCTGTTTTATTTCCTATATCTAATAAACATTTAATCACCAAACAGAACATGTGCACCCCAAGCCCATAAAGCAGCAACTACTACAGGAATCAGTACCCTAGCGAGGGGTGCCTAGGATGGGACAGGAACTTGGGTTTGGTGCCCTCTTGCCCGCTGCGGCTTAGCAGAAAAGGGAGGCACACGGCGCTGCATGGTCCGAGTCACCAGGGAGAGGTGGTCAAGGCAGGAGGTGACAGGAATTTGGAGCTGGGCAGGGTCATCAGCAGTCAATCCTCTAACAGGGAGGACAAAATAAAATTCAAGTGAGAGGGGAGGAGGTGGATGTCTGCCCCTTCACACTGCAACGGTCCTGGAGCATCACGCCCCTTCCTGAGACTTAAGCCTTCCCTGTTCCCCTGTCTCCATTACAGCTCCTCCTGCACTGCCATTGTCCTGGGCCAGCTGCCACCACCTTCTCCTTGCCCATTCCAGATCCACCTCAGGCAGGATGCTGCCGATCGCATGAGCTCCATCTGAACTGGCCCTCGGAGCTCAGGGTGCGGAGTCAGTGTCTGGGCCACCGCCTGCCTGCTCGCCTTGGGCAGCGCTCACCCACAGCACCCTGGCCGCTCTGCCCCAGCTCCGTGGGCCTCGCCTCCTCACCCACTTCTTCTGGGACCTCCCCCCCGCCGACCAAGCTCCCAGACACGGGCCAGTGAGGTTGCCCTGTTCTTCTCTAGTTCTGCAGTGGCCATCGCGCCCTGGGTCCTGGTTGTGCCCTGGAAGCATTTCCGTCCTGGTGTTTCATCCTAAGACGTTGTTTCCTATTTTCAGAGGCGAAACACGGTCATTGGCTGAGCTGTGCACTTCCAGAAACTTATAAGGTGACACCGGGAACATGCCCTCTGGGGTCTCACCATCCAGAGAGACCCCTGGGTACATCTTGCTGGTTGCTTCCAGGCTTCATTTGGAACTACCAAGGTATGAGCGTGCAGAGTTCCAAGGAGGACAGCAAATCCTGAATCACAGGGTGTTCACACTTCCCGGTGCTTAGACATGTTGCAGTTTTTCCCACTAGGATACACACTCACTATAAAATCATTCATGCCTTACGCCAAGGTGTGTTGTTAGAAAGTAAACATGACTCATCACCTCAGGGTCTGTGGTAACCACGAGGAACAGTTTCGTGTGCGTTCTTGCAGGTTTTTCCCCAGGATATAGTGACCTGCACCCCTGACTCTTTTTTACATCAATAGGATTGTACTGATAAAGTAGGCAGGTTAGACCTGAGCTGCAGGCAGGGGGGTGACAGTAGGGGACAGGTTAGAAGCCTGAGCGCACAGCATCCTGATTGTGGCTTTGAAGGTCTTGGCCTTTCGGATTCCAAGGTGGGGAGCAGGGGTAGGAGAGGAGGGGGAATGGGTAGGACAGGGAAGGAGGAGAGGGAAGGGGGAGAAGGGATGGAAGGGGAAGGGGGAGGAGGAGATAGGAGGAGAGGAAGGAGGGGGGAGGGAGAGAGTTGCTGACAGACCAGGCGCCACAAGTGCAGGCCACGTGCTCTCCTCTTCCACCTCAGCCCCAAGGTCACCTATGGCTCCATTATCACAGATCTACACTGGATTTCACGCCCACCCAACCAGGAGGAGCCCCTTAGATGATGGGACACAACCTGGGTGGGAGACCCCTCCGCCAGCCATGACCCATGACCTCTGCAAACATACAAAGAAAGCCCTCCCCAGCCCGGGTGCAGTCGCTGGCTCCTGGCCTGCCTCCTCTCCGACCTTGAGACTGTTCTGTCCTTAATAAGGTACTTTGTGCTGTCACCTTCCTTCTGGCTGGCTTTCTGTGAGTGCGGGTCCTCCCGTCACTCTTTCCTGGGGAATCCGAGAACTGAGACCCCCTTGCACACAAGGCAGACTCCCCCACCCGCAACAATACTGTGCCCCAAATTGGCTGCTTCTGATTCTTTTCCCCTGGATTCCTGGTTCCAGCCATTTATAGACCTTCCTGCTGGGCTCTTTTTCTTCTTAAGTCTTTATGTCTAGGAGTTATTTGCATTTTACAGGCATTAGCTTTAGTCTACCATTTGGGTTACTGACGTTTTCCTGACTTGTTGCTTGTCGTTTTATCTTATTTATCATGTTTTCTTCCATAACAGAGCTCAGCACCTTTGTGTCATTAGACACTGGTGTTTTCTGTTGCTTATTCGATTTTTCCTTCTGGATTTTGCATCCTGCTTTGTTTACTATTTCACTCATGAATGCTTTGTTCACCTGAGTCCCAGTTGGATGTTTTTATGGTGTCTCTACCACAAATCATGTGACACTTTCTTGTATCCAGACACTGGTTCATTTTTGTTCACACGTGGCTTCTGGGTTTGGTATCCTGCATACATTTCTTCATCAGTGTTTTCTCCCTTTATTTCAATGGTTTCATATTTCCTATTTAATTGTATACTTTCATTTTTTATCCTCCTTCAACTTTGATTCTTTTGGAAATTTATTTTTCTGTAAAAGGCAAGTTCAAGACCAGCTGTCTTTCTCTTCTGACTTGCATAATCCCAATAAATTCACCGTTGTTTTTTATATACTCTTTCTCTTTAAAAAAGATTTATGTATTGGCTTGGGGGGGGGAGAAGGAGAGCATTGTCAAGCAGACCCACCCCTGAATGCTGAACCCCATGTGGGGCTCGATCCCACATCCCCGAAACCATGCCCTGAGTCAAAACCAAGAGTCAGATGCTTACTCACCTGAGCCACTCACGGGTTCCTTATGGACGCTTTCAAGCTTGGTGTCACTCTGGCTCCTGACTCTTAGATTTACATCTTTTTCTCCAGTCACATCTCTGGCTTGGTTCCTTAGAGCACTGCTTGTGTCCTGGCTGATAAACCCTCACTTCCCATGAGAACATGGGTCCTGCCTTTGATTTTGGACATCAACTTTGTTTTGCGGCCCCCTATCTTGCCATTTCTCCTCATTTTTTTCACTTTACTGTATAGCAGAAGAATGTTCCCTCATCCCTTAACTGTGTAATATGCTATCATCACAGAAATCTGGATAAATATGCCATGGACGAATTTACAGTCCCTACAAATTAGGAGCTCAATAACCTGAAATCTCTGTCACAACTAAAACTAGGACTGTGCATATTTACCCATATCTATGTGTATGCCGTCTTTTGAAACAAAATACTTGTAACAACATTATTAATAAAGGCTTTTTATTAAAAAAGAAGAAGAAGAAAAGGAAAGACCCAAATGCTGTTCCCCAATGCAACAGGCCTCTAATCTACCCACTGATGCCCCAACCTTTTCTCTCTCATCCCCTTCTTGTCCTCTGGTTTCTCCCTGCACCCTTGCCAAGGCAATCCAAGCTGAGCCAATCAAGTCTCTCTGTCTGTCTGTCTTCCTCCGTCTCTGTCTCTCTCTCTTCTCCCATACCAATCCCAATTTTCTCTACTGTATCCTTCAGCCATTTCCTCAGGGAGGCCATTCCAGTGCGGTCAATGTGAACTGGACAGAGAAATAAATGTGCAAGAATAAAGTCAAATGTGGGTTCAGACTTTGGTGAAGGTGACATTTCAATTCAGTAGGGCTGTATGGATTATTTGATAAATGATGTTGACACACCTGACTAACCTTGGCCTGGGGAGGAGACAAAGTTAGACCAATGTCATTTATCACACCAAAATAAATTCCTGGTGTATTAACATTTTAAAGTACCAAAAGATGTTTTGGATGACAAATTTTACACTTTTACAGTGGGTAAGGCTTTCCATTGGACACAAACTACAGAAATCATAATGGGAAAAAATCTCTCACTCAAATACATCTCAAAATTTTAAAGACCCTCTGTGTAGAAAAGAAGTGAGCAGGGAAGCAATTAGGACAGAAAGTGTTTTCAAATGATGACAAGATTTGGTATCTTTAATATGTAAAGAGCGTTCACCAATCAATAAATAAAACGTGCCTATTTGAACTAAAAAACGCTGATAAATGGTATGAATGGACGGTTCTCAGAAGAGGAGATACCCCTGGCTCAACATCATAGCACTGGTTGTCAAGCCACGTTAATGATCAAAAGAAAGTGAAACGGTATTGAGGTGTGATTTTGGTGAGCATATGGGGAAAGATTTAAAACATTTAAAATGTCCTGTTTGGGGTAGTCTATGGGCTGAGCTGTATCTTCCTGCCTCCACAAATTCCTGTGTTGAAATCCTAACCCCTTATGGGCCTGCATCTGGATGGAGATAGGGGCTTTAAGGAGGTCATTAAGGTTAAACAGAGTCCTAAGGGTGGGCCCCTACTCTGACAGGACTGGTGTCCTTGTAAGAGGAGGAACAGGCACCAGAGAAATCACTTCCTGTCCCTCCACACCCTCAAGCAGGAGGCCTCGCCAGAAAGCCATGGTGCTGCACGGGCAGGGCAAAGAGAAGGTGGAGACTCAGTAGCTGAACATAAGTCAGAGGCCGACTAAGTTTTATTTTGTGTGGTAACAGACCTTTGAACCGCCCTCGTCCACGGGGACTGGGTGGCTCAGTCGGTGAACGCACGTGACTCCCGCTTTTGGCTCAGGGCATGATCTCAGAGCTGCGAGGTCCAGCCTGTGGGGGCTCCGCGTGGCACGTGGGGCCTGCTTAAGAGTCTCTCTCCCCCGGGATCCCTGGGTGGCGCAGCGGTTTGGCGCCTGCCCTTGGCCCAGGGCGCGATCCTGGAGACCCGGGATCGAATCCCACATCGGGCTCCCGGTGCATGGAGCCTGCTTCTCCCTCTGCCTGTGTCTCTGCCTCTCTCTCTCTCTGTATGACTATCATAAATAAATAAAAAAATATAAAAAAAAAAGAGTTTAAGAGTCTCTCTCCCCCTCTGCCCCTCCCCGCATGGCTCTCTAGGAAATAAACAGCAAGCAGCCCCTGCCCTCCAACCTCGGGGAACCAATAGGGCCCACAGGGCCCAGGGCCCAGGACGAGCCCTCAGGGCCACAATCCAGGGGCCACTGGCATAGGACTCAGGGCCCTGGGGAAGGACGCACCACCCAGGAGGGGCACTAGGTCCGTGGGAGCCCCCTTTCCCCGGCCTCGGCTTATGGACAAAGTGGGGCCCGACGGGCTGCCTGGTGCGCACCAGCAGGGAAAGCTGCTCAAGACAGAGGCCATGCCAATGTGCAGGTGGCCAGGGTCCTCGGCCCCAGTCGGCCTCACGCGAGGGACCGAGCAAGCAGATCAGATGAAATGCGGTCCTCCTGCCCCTATGTGTGTCTGCCCCCTCACGTGGGGCCCGCCCCGTGCGCCACGTGTACCTCCTGGCCCCGACCCTGTGGGAGTCTCCAATCCCCCGGCACAACAGCGACTGCCCCCAGCCCCCTTGCACCCCCACCCGCACCCCGGCAGCTCTGGGAACCAACTCAGTGACGATCGTGCCGGATACCATAAACTCCTTTCTAAGGGGCCCTTGCTGGGGCTGGACACATGGAGTCAGGGCCTGGGGGCACCTCTGCCTCCAGGGGTGACGGGAAAGGCACCGTGAGGAAACTGGTGGACATTCGGCAAGGCCCCCCCATACCAAACTCTACTGCGCCTCAGGCCTCCTGATGCCTTCAGGGCCTGCTCCCCTCTGGCCACTCTCAGCCCTCTGTGCCCCAGGCCTGCCCCCTGCTGCCAGGGTGTCAGACCCTCTCTCCTACCGTCTCTGCTGCCCACTGCCGCCTCCCTGCCCCAGGCCAGCCCCTCCAGGCCGCCCCTGCCCCCCTCGCCCCTCCTTCCTCTGCACCCCCAAGATGGCCTCCTAATCTCTCTGTCCCAGGGCCTCCCCACGTCCCCTCCCCTGGCCCCCAGCTACCTCTCAGACAGGACACAGCTGGAGCGGCTGGTTTCTTGGCTCCCCGTTGCGCACCCAGCCCATGCACTGGGCATCGCCCATCGAGTGCACCCAGCCCTGCTGCAGCAGGTGCCCCAGGTCCCGGCGGGGCGTCTCCGCCCGGGCCAGCAGCCTGTGCTGCCTGCGTCACCTGCGGCGCTGCAGTACTCGCCTCTTTGTCACCACCTCCACCGGGACAGCTGCATCCTGGGGGCCCACTGTTTCCCCTGGGCCACCTGTGCCTCCAGGGCCACCTGGAACTCCGGAGGATGTGATGTGTGATGGGTGAACCTGTCTGATGGGAGATGACCTCTCTGTGGGGGGTATTCTGACTGACAGGGATGCCCTGTCTGACGGAGGATGTGGTGTCTGTCCGGGGATGTCCTTTCTGACTGGGGAAGACCTCTCAGATGGGGGATGTGCTGACTCAAGGGTGATGACCTGCCTGATGGGAATGGGCTGTCTGACAGGGGATGTGCTGTTTGACGGATGATGACCTGTCTGACAGGGAATACATAGTCTGACTGGGGATGACCTTCTGATGGGGGATGTGCTGACTGAGGGGGGATGTGCTGTCTGACGAGGGATGTATTGTCTGCTGGGCGTTGCGGTGTCTGAGGGGGATGACTTGTCTGACGGGGGATGTGTTGTTTGACAGAGGATACACTGTCTGACTGGAAACCATCTTTCTGACCGGGGATGACCTGTCTGAAGGGGGATGCGCTGTCTGGCAGGGGATTACCTATCTTATGGGGGATGACCTGTCTGAAGGGAATGGATTGTCTGATGGGGCATGCGCTGTCTTACAGGGGATGACCTCTCTGACAGGGCATGTGCTGTCTCTAGGGGGATGTGCTGACTGATGGGGAATGTGCTGTCTGACGGGGGATGACCTGTCTGAGAGGAAATGCACTGTCTGACGGCGAATGAGTTGTGTGACCAGGGATGACCTGTCTGACGGGCGATGCACATTCTGACGGGGCATGTGCTGACTGATGGGAGGTGCGCTGTCTAACGGGGGATGTCCTGTCTGACGGTGGATGACCTATCTGATGGGGAATATCCTTTCTGACTGGGGATGACCTCTCAGGCGGGGGATGTGCTGACTGACTGGGGATGTGCTGTGTCAGGGCATGCGCTGTCTGTCTGGGGATGATCTGTCTGAGAGCGGATGTACTGTCTGATGGGGCATGAGCTGTCTGACCGGGGATGACTTGTCTGATGGGGGATGCGCTGTCTGATAGCGGATGACCTGTTTGATGGGGGATGTGCTGTGAGGGGGATATCCTGTCTGACAGGGGATGACCTCTCTGACGGGGGATGTGCTGATTGACGGGGAATGACCTGTCTGACAGGGGATATGCTGTCTGACCGGGGATGACCTTTCTTAGGGGGATGTGCTGACTGAATTGGGATTCACTGTCTGACGGGCGATGTGCTGTCTTATGGGCTATGCGTTTCTGACAGGGAATGACCTGTCTGATGGGGGATACACTGTCTGGCGGGGGCAGATGACCTATCTTACGACGGATGACCTGTCTGAAGGCGGATGGACTGTCTGACGAGACATGCAGTGTCTTACGGGGGATGACCTCTCTGACGGGGCATGTGGTGACTGATGGGGGATGCGCTGTCTGACAGGAGATGATCTGTCTGATGGGGAATGATCTGAGAGGGGATGACCTGTCTTACGGGGGATGCGCTGTTTGATTGCAGATGACCTGTCTGACAGGGGATGCTCTGTCACGGGGAATGTTCTGTCTCACAGGGGATAACTTTTCTGATGGAGGATGCGCTATCTGACAGGGGATGACCACTCTGACTGGGGAGCGCTGTCTGACGGGGGATGCGCTGTCTCACAGGGGATGACCTGTCTGACGGGGGATATACTGTTGGATCGGGGATGACCTTTCTAATGGGGAATGTGCTGACAGTGGATGCGCTGACTGACGGAGGATGTTCTTTCTGACGGGGTACGCGCTGTTTGATGGAGGATGGCCTGTCTGACGGGCGATATGTTTCTGACAGGAGATGGCCTGTCTGATGGAGGATGTGCTGTCTGACAGGGGATGAGCTGTCTTATGGGGGATTGGCTGACGGTGGATGACCTGTCTGACTGGGGATGTTTTGTCTGACGGGGGATGACCTGTCTGACGGGGGATGGACTGTCTGACGGGGAATGTGCTGTGTGATGGGGGATGACCTGTCTGACAGGGAATGACAGCTCTGACCGGGGATATGCTTACTGACGGGGGATGATCTGTCTGACGGGGGATACGCTGTCTGACCGGGCATAACTTTTCTGATGGGGGATGACCTGTTTGATTGAGGATGTGCTGACTGACGGGGGATGCGCTGTCATTAGGGGGATGATCTGTCTGAGAGGGGATGTACTGTTTGATGGGGCATGAACTGTCTGACCCGGGATTACCTGTCTGACAGGGAATATGCTGTCCGATCCGGAATGACCTTTGTGATGGGGGATGACCTGTCTGATGGGGTATGTTCTGACTGACGGTGGATGCGTTGTATGATGGGGGATGTGCTCTCTGACGGGCGATGTGTTTCTGACAGGAGATGACCTGTCTGATGTGAGATGCGCT
The DNA here is from genome assembly GCF_048164855.1 of Canis lupus baileyi. Classification (NCBI taxonomy): domain Eukaryota; kingdom Metazoa; phylum Chordata; class Mammalia; order Carnivora; family Canidae; genus Canis; species Canis lupus. Next base: position 1,389,889 of record NC_132876.1, on the reverse strand, counting down.
GTCTGACAGGGGACGAGCTGTCTTATGGGGGATGGCCTGTCTGACAGAGGATGGCCTGTCTGTTGGGGGATGTGCTGTCTGACGGGGGATCACCTGTCTGACAGGGGGATGGACTGTCTGATGGGGGATTGGCTGTGTGATCGGGATGACCTGTCTGACAGGGAATGACCTCTCTGACAGGGGATGTGCTTACTGTCGGGAGATGACCAGTCTGACGGGGGATATGCTGTAGACCGGGCATGACCTTTCTGATGGGGGATGACCTGTGTGATGGAGGATGTGCTGACTGACGAGGGATGTGGCGTCTGAGGGGGGATGCGCTGTGTGACGGGGGATGACCTGTCTGTCGGGGGATGTGCTGTCTGATGCGGGATGTGCTGACTGACGGGGATGCTCTCTCTGACAGTGTATGCGCTGTCTGACCGGGAATGACCTTTCTGATGGGGGATGACCTGTCTGATGGGGGATGTTCTGACGGACGGGGGTTTGCTGTCAGGAGATGCGGTGACAGTGGATGACCTGTCTGACGGGGGATGCACTGTCTGGTGAGGGATTACCTATCTTACGGCAGATGACCTGTCTGAAGGGGATAAATTGTCTGATGGGGCATGCGGTGTCTTTCGGGGGATGACATTTCTGATGGGGGATGATTTGTCTCAGGGGGGATGTGCTGACTGATGTGGGATGCGCTGTCTTATGTGGGATGACCTGTCTGAGAGGAAATGCACTGTCTGACGGGGAATGAGCTGTGTGACCAGGGATGACCTATCTGACGGGGGATGCACTGTATGATGGGGGATGATCTCTCTGATGGGGGATGCGCTGTCTTATGTGGGATGACCTGTCTGACGGGCAATGCACATGCTGACGGGGGATGCGTTGTCTGATGAGGGAACACCTGTCTGACGGGGGATAGGCTGTCTGATGGGGGATGTGCTGTTTTACGGGGAAATGTGCTGTCTGACAGTGGATGCTCTGTCTGACGGGGGATGCGCTGACGGTGGATGAGCTGTCTGATGAGAGATACGTTTTTGACGGGGTGAACTGTCTGACAGGGGATGGACTGTCTGACAGGGGATGTGCTTACTGACGGGGGATGACATGATGGGGGATGCGCTGTCTGACGGGGGATGACCTGTCTAACGGGGATGCGCTGACTGATGGGAATGTGCTGACTGACGGGGGATGTGCAGTCTCACAGAGGATGACCTGTCTGTTGGGGGTTGCACTGACTGACAGAGGATGTGCTGTCTGACGGGGAATGATGTGCTGTCTGACCGAGGGTGACCTGTCTGTCAGGGGATGTGCAGTCTGATGGGGGATATGCTGTCTGACGGGGGATGATCTGTCTTACAGGGGATGACCTGTGTGACGGGGGATGACCTGTCTGACGGGGGATGTGCTGTCCGCTGAGGGATGTGCTGTGTGACTGGGAATTTCGTTTCTGCTGTGGGATCTGTTGACTGAAGGGTGACGTGCTATAGGAGGGGGGTGTCCTGTCTGCTGACGGAGGTGCTGTCCGGCATCGGATGTGCCTTCTGTGGGGGGATGTGACGCCTCCTTACTGGACCATTTGCGGCCTCAGCGTCCATACCCATAAAATCCCATGATAGTGTTGCCTTCCCGGGAGCAGCTAGAGGGAGCTCGGTGCCGTTCGCACACTTTTCCACAGCAAGGGCCAGTAGAGAGGACATTGGGCAGCTTCGGCAGTGGCGGGCTCATCAGGACTGGGGTACGGCCGCTGCCCGTCTGGGTGTTCCCGTAGGTCCTTTTAGTTCCTCATCTTCCAAGGCTGCTGTTAGGTCATTCCCTTCGGCATCTCACTGGGGCACATGGTTTTGTCTTGTGGGTAATGATTCTTTCACGTAGCAGATGAAGAGCCTGGAGCCGAGTGGTTTTTTTTTTTTTAAAGATTTTGTTTATTCATGAGAGAGAAAGAGAGAGAGACAGAGGCAGAGACCCAGGCAGAGGGAGAAGCAGGCCCCACGCAGGGAGCCCGACGCGGGACTCGATCCCGGGTCTCCGGGATCACGCCCTGGGCCCAAGGCAGCGCTCACCCACTGGCCCCCCGGGTGCCCTGAGTGCTGTTTTATGCCGTCGCTCCGCATTTCCCGAGCTGCCTATTATATGCCATGTGGTTCCGTAGGAGAAACCATGTGTATGAATAGACATCGCGCAGGCTCCGCCCCTTTTCTTTCTTCTCCTTTTCTCCTTTTCCTCTATCACTTCATCTTCTCCCTGTCATTTACTGGAAGTCTTTGTCGAGGAGGGAAACAACCCGTCGTCCTGTTCTTGCCAGTATTAACCAGCCTGGGGCGTCAAAGCAAGTGGATCGGAATTGCTCAAGTAAGTGTGGTGGGGTAGGGTCGGGATGCACTACGGATTCAAGGGAAGGGTGTCACGAGGCTTCCTTAAACCATCCCGGGGAGCTCGGCTGGTTCAGTCGGAAGAGCACGCGACTCCTGGTCTTGGGCCATAGGTTTGAGCCCTACATTGGGTGTAGAGATCACTTAATCGTAAAATCTTGGGGGGCACCGGGGGGGCTCCGTTGGCTCAGTGTCTGCCTTCGGCTCAGATCAAGATGTCAGGGTCCTGGGATGGAGCCCCGCAGTGGGCTCCTTGCTCTGTGGGCTGCCTGCTTCTCCCTCTCCCTCTGCCTACCCCCCCACTCATGTCATGCTCATGCTCTCTCTCTCTCAAGTGAATGGATGGGATCTTTAAAAAGAAATAAAATAGATTCCTGGGGCACCTGGTGGACTCATTTGATTGTGAGCTGCCTTGGTTTCAGCTCAGGTCATGATCTCATGTGTTTTGACCTCAAGCCACATGTCTAGCTCCATACCCAGGGTGGAGCCCATTTAAGACTCTCTCTCTCCCTCTGCCCCCACTCCTCAAAATATAAATAAAAATTTGAAATACTCTGATTCTTTAAAAAAAAATGCCCTGATTCTTTAGTATGTATTATGTTGGCAGTAGGAGTGACGTGATGTTTCCATGATCTATTTCACTGAAAGATCAGTTTTTACCAGTGAGTTTACATTTTACAGCAGTCAATTTTTACTTGTGAGTTTAAAGATGCAGTTGACAAATGGATATTTAGGAAGGCACTACGAAGGACGTAAAAGCCATGACAGCCTGTGCTTCTGGATGACCAGCTACCAGTTAACATTTAATTGGAGTATATATACAAGAGGGAATGAAAAGCTAGGAAAATACTTGAAATCTTTCCCTATCAGATGTTCCCTCCTAAGCTTCAATGTTCCTCTCTCAAGAAAGGAAGTATCTTAGGAGAATATTGATGCCTGGACCAGGAGTTAGAGGAGTCTCTTTTTTTTTTTTCCCCCGAAATTGAGTAAATTGTATTTTCTTTTTAAATGACTTTGTGAATTTCCAAGATTCTTGATATATCTTTGTATCTCTTCCCAATTTGCTGTCACTTCACCTGAAATCCAGTTTGATTGCTTCTATTTCAGCTTCATCCTATTACTGGTTTTCTTTTTTATTTTTAAAGACTTTATTTATTTATTCATGAGAGAGACACCCAGAGAGGCAGAGACACAGGCAGAGTGACAGGCAGGCTCCATGTAGGGAGTCCGACCTGGGACTGGATCCCAGGTCTCCAGGATCATACCCTGGGCTGAAGGTGGCGCTAAACCGCTGAGCCGCCCAGGCTGCCCTGTCTTTGTATTTTAGCAGTCTTAGTTCAATGTGCCTAGATATCATATTCTTTGTATTTATCTTGCTTGACCTTCACCGACCTTTCTTGTATCTGTGACTTGATATCTTTCATTAATTTGAAAATTTTGAATTCTTTTTTAAAATTTATTTAATTTATTTTAAAAAGATTTTACTTATTTATTCATGAGAGACACACAGAAAGAGAGGCACAGACACAGGCAGAGGAACCAAAGCAGGCTCCATGCAGGGAGCTTGACATGGGAATCGATTCCAGGTCTCCAGGATCATACTCTAGGCCGAACGTGGCGCTAAACCTCTGAGACACCCAGGCTGCCCTCTTTTTAAAAATTTAAATTCAATTAATTAACATTTAATGTATTATTAGTTTCAGAGGTTGAAAAATCTGAATTCTAATATTGATGCTGCTCCATTATCTTCCTCTTCTTCTGTAACTCCATTTACATGTATATAAGACCTCTTAACAATGAGTTACATGCCTTTTACACTGTTCAGTTTTTCCAAAATCAATTCTTTGTGTTTTAGTTTAGATATTTTCTTTTGGCCAGTCTTCCATTGACTTTTTAAAATATTTATTTATTTTAGAGAGAGAGTGTGAGCAAGGGGAAGGACAGAGGGAGAGGGACAGAGAGAATCCTCAGGCAGACACTTCACGGAGCACAGAGCCAACACAGGATTCAATCCCAGGGCCCTGAGATCACAACCTGAACTGAAATCAAAAGCTGTACACTCAACCACCAAGCCACCCAGGCGCCCCAATCCATTGACTTCAATTTCAAATATTGGCACTTTCAGTTCTAGGACGCCCATTTAATTTTTCAATTATCCAACTCTCTGTGAAAATCTCCTTCTCTATTTTTCTGAACATATTAGTGATAGTTATTTTAAAGCCATTTTTCTGCTCATTCTAATACCTGGGTCACCCCTAAGTCTGCTTCTCTTGGTTATCTGTTTTTCCTCTTGGTTATCTGGTCATATGGTCTTGTCAGTTCTCATGGCTAGTAATTTTAATTGAGTCTCAAACATGTATAAAAATACTATAGATGCTCAAAATGAACTTATATTTCACCAGAAAGGACTAAGCATTTTTTTCTCCTAGGTAGATAGAGTTTGGGGGCTGATCACCATACTCTATCTAATCAAGGACTGGTCTATGTTGATGCCAGGTTGCAGTCTACTTCTGGTTCACTAGGGCTTTCAATTTACAGCCTCGGTTGGTCTAGTGGGTATGGGTCTTTGTCTACACAGTACTGACAAAACTGTAGGAATTTCTACTCTGCTATTTTTTTAAACTTTTATTTTTAATATTTTATTTATTTATTCATCAGAGACAGAGAGAGAGAGAGAGAGGCAGGGGGAGAAGCAGACTCCCCTCAAGAAGCCTGATATGAGACTCAATCCTAGACCCCGGGATCACGCCCTGAGCCAAAAGCAGACGTTCAACTGCTGAGCCACCCAGGTGTTCTACAACCTAATTTTAAATGGAGGAAAAGGTCTGAATAGACATTTCTCCAAAGAGGATCTACAAATGTCCAATAAACACATGAAAAGATGCTCCAAATAACTAGACGTCAGAAAAATGTAAACAAAAACCAGAATCAGATACTGCAGGAGTCCATCTCCAGCTGGGGTGGGTCTCTTGAAGGAAAGGATAGTGTCGGTGAGTGAGGAGATGCACACACATACAGGTAGGGTTCACACATCTCCTCCAGATCATTTCAGAGGGGCTTTATTTCTATCATTTTACATTGCCTTGTTTTTCCAGTTAGTAGGTAATTACATTTTACATTTTATCGCAAGCATCTCAGATCATTCTAAACCTCTTTTTCATACGAAATGTTTTTCCTTTCAGCTTCTACTGCTATAATTTACACGACCTTTATTGATTTCTTGAGAAAGCAGTGAACGCGACACAAAAGACAAAAGTGCTAGACAGAGCGTGACCTACTCTAGTGGAAGAACAAGTCTATGGTACTATGGTTACATGAAATGGGTTAGTATAGTCTAGAGGTCATATGCAGAAGTGTTTAACTTTCTTTTGTCAGTTTACTATACCTACAACCTACCTATAACCTATTTTATTAAATATTTGTTCCATTGGTTAATTAACTGTCGTCTCCTTGTCTTGACACTTAAGAGGTGCCTAAGGACTTCTTCCGTGACAGCTTTAACAGGGCTAAGTTCCCAGATCTCTTTTACCCTTAACTGATTAAAAAACTCAGCATTTCTCAAAGAGAACTTACAGAGCCGGGGGGCATTGGGTTTTATTCTAAGAAGCCTGTTAGAGATTTTGATTATTTTAAGACTCCATATTTATTTTATGAAAATTCTCCAATAATATTATAATGATGCTGAAGATGGCCCAAAACAAAGTGAAAGGAATCAGTGGGAGCCAGCTGTGGCTTCTCCCGATTTTTCAGGATTAACCCTCATGCCTGGACTTTGTCAAACAGCATGAATAGCTTGGCTCGCATCAAGATACCACTTCATATCCATCGAGATGGTTATGTTTAAAAAGACAATAACAGAAACACCTGGCTGGCTCAGTCAGTGGCCTCACATTGGGTGTAGAGATCACTTAAAATAAAATCTAAAAAAAATTAATTAGGTCATTTTCTTTTTTTAAAAGTGAGTTGTAATAGTTCTTTATATTGTGCATAGTAGACCCTTATTAGATATATGATTTACAAGATGATCCACTATCCTGTAGATTGTATTTTCATTTTTTGATGATGTCCGTTGAAGCAGAAAAATTATTAATTTTGATGATGTGTAGTTTATTCTTACTTCTTTTTGCTTGTACCTATGGTGTCATATCTACGAAACCATCATCCAATCCAAGATCATGATTTTACACTTTTGTTTTCTTCTAAGAGTTTTATAGTTTTACCTCTAAAAATTTTGGTCCACAATCAATTAGGATTTAATTTTTGTACATGGTAAGAGGTAGGGGTCCAAGTTCATTCTTTTGTATGTTATCCCAGTATTCAGTTATCCCAGTACTATTTGTTGAAAAAATAGTTGTTTCCTCATTGAATTGTCTTGGCATCCTTGTTGAAAATCAATTGACCATAAATATGATGGTTTATTTCTGGATTCTCAATTCTGTTCCAATTGATCTTCATGTCTGTCCTTATGCCAGTACCCAACAGTGTTAATTACTGTACGTAGTCCTCTAACTTTGTTTTTTTCTTTTTTAAAAAAGATTTTATTCATTTATTCATGAGAGACAGAGGCAGAGAGAGTGTGAGAGAGAGAAAGAGAGAGAGAGAGAGAGAGGCAGAGGGAGAAGCAGCAGGCTCCACACAAGGAGCCTGACACAGGACTCGATCCCGGGACTCCAGGATCATGCCCTGGGCCGAAGGCAGACACGAAACTGCCGAGCCACCCAGGGGTCCCCATTTTGTTCTTTTTCAAGATTGTTTTGGATATTCTTGGTTTCTTTATTTACCATATGAATTTTTTAAATGTTTTTACTTATATATTCATGAGAAACAGAGAGAGACGCAGAGACACAGGCAGAGGGAGAAACAGGCTCCATGCAGGGAGCCCAATGTGGGACTCAATCCCAGAATCCCAGGATCATGACCTGAACAGACGCTCAATCACTGAGCCACCCAGGAGTCACCATATGGATTTTTGAATCAGTTGTCTATTTCTGCAAAGAATTCAGCTGGCATTTTGATAAATTACACTGAAGCCTATATTAATTTGGGGAGTTTTTTCATCTTAACAATATTAAATCCTTCACTTCACAAACATAGGATGTCAATTTACTTAGATCTTATTTAATTTCTTACAGCAATATTTTGTAGTTTTCAGAGTGTAAGTTTTTTATTTCCTTTGTCCAATTTGCTCACACATTTTTTTGGAGAGAGAGAAAGAGAGAGCAGAGGGGACGGGCAGAGGGAGAGGGAGAGAGAGACTCTTGAGCAGGCAGCATGCCCAGCACGGAACCCGATATGGGGCTTGATCTCACAACCCGGAGATCATAAACTTAGCTGAAATCAAGAGTTGGATGCTTAACAAATGAGCCACCCAGGTGCCTCAATTGCTCATAAATATTTTAAGGTTTTTTTTTTTTTTTTTAAGTTTTTATTTATTTATGATAGTCACACACAGAGAGAGAGAGGCAGAGACACAGGCAGAGGGAGAAGCAGGCTCCATGCACCGGGAGCCCGATGTGGGATTCGATCCCCGGTCTCCAGGATCGCGCCCTGGGGCCAAAGGCAGACACTAAACCGCTGCGCCACCCAGGGATCCCTATTTTAAGGTTTTTGATGGTATGTGAATGGAATAGATTTCCTATATAATTTTCAGATTGTTCATTGCAAGTGTATAGAAATATAATTGATTTTTGTATATTGATCTTGTATCCTGCTGTCTTGCTGAACTCATTTATTAGCTTTAATAGTTTTTTACTTTAAAAACATTATGGTCTGAAAATACGCAGGGGACGATCCCAATCTTTTGGTATCGGTTAAGACCTAATTTTTGACCTAGTATGTGGTCTATTCTGGAGAAAGTTCCATGTGCACTTGAGAAGAATGTGTATTTAGTTGCGTTTGGATGTAACGCTCTGTAAATATCTGTGAAATCCATCTGGTCCAGTGTATCATTTAAAGCTGTTGTTTCTTTGCAGATGTTGTGCTTAGAAGACCTATCGATTGTAGAAAGCACTAGATTGAAGTCACCAAGTATAAGTGTATCATTATCTAAGTAGGTCTTAACTTTGGTTATTAACTGTATACTTGGCAGCTCCCACATTCGGGGCATATATATTGATGATTGTTAAGTCCTCTTCTTGGATAGATCCTTTAAGTACGATATAGTGTCCCTCTTCATCTCTCACTACAGTCTTCGCAGTAAACTTTAGTTTATCTGATATAAGGATGGCTACCCCTGCTTTTTTTGAGGACCACTTGAATGGTACATGGTTCTCCAACTTGTTATCTTCAGGCTGTAGGTGTCCTTCTGTCTAAAATGAGTCTCTTGTAGACAGCAAATAGATGGGTCCTGCCTTTTTATCCAGTCTGAAACCTTGCACCTTTTGATGGGGTCATTAAGCCCATTCACATTCAGAGTTACTATTGAAAGATATCAATTTAATGTCATCATGATACCTATTTTGTCCCTGTTTTTGTGGATTGTTCCCTTGGACTTTCTCTTTCTTTAACAGAGTCCCCCTTAAAATTTCTTACAGAGCTGGCTTTGTGGTCACATATTCTTTCAGTTCCTGCCTATCTTGGAAGCTCTTTATGTCTCCTTCTATTCTGAATGAGAGCCTTGCTGGATAAAGTATTCTTGGCTGCAGTTCTTCTCATTTAGGACCGTAAATATATCCTCCCAGCCGTTTATGGCTTTCCAGGTCTCTGAGGAGAGGTCTGCTGTTAATATGATATTTCTCCCCATATAAGTTAGGGATCTCTTGCTGCTTTAAGGATCTTCTCTTTATCTTTGAAATTTGCAAGCTTCACTATTAGATGTGGAGGTGTTGAGAGGTTTTTATTGATTTTAGGGGTGGATGTCTCTATTTCCTGGATCTGAATGCCTGTTTCCCTTCCCAGATTAGGAAAGTTTTCAGCTATGATTTGTTCAAATACATATTCTGGACTTCTGTGCTTTTTGGCACCTTCGGGAACCCCAATTAAAAGTAGATTTTTGTTCCTGAGGCTGTCATTTATTTCCCTTAATCTATCCTCATGATCTTTTCATTGTTTTTCTCTTTTTCCTCAGTTTCCGTCTTTGCCATCAACTTGTCTTCTATGTCACTCACTCGTTCTTCCACCTCGTTAACCCTCGTCGTTAGGAATTCTAGTTTGGATTGCATCTCATTCAATTGATTTTTAATTTCTGCCTGATTAGCTCTAAATTCTGCAGTCATGAAGTCTCTTGAGTCCTTTATGCTTTTTTCTAGAGCCACCAGTAGCTGTATAATAGTGCTTCTGAATTGGGTTTCTGACATCGAATTGTAATCCGAATTCTGTAAGTCTGTGGGAGAGAGGAGTGTTTCTGCTTCTTTCTTTTGAGGTGAGTTTTTTCCTTCTAGTCATTTTGCTCAGTGCAGACTGGCCAAAAAGAAGTTGTATTGGGAAAAGGAGAAAGAGAGAAGAGAAAGAAGATAAGAAAAAGAAAAAAAAAGGAAAAAAAAGAAGAAGGAAAAAAGAGAAGAAAAGAAAAAAAGGGGGGGAAGCAAACAGAAAACAAAACACAAGGGGGAGTATCCTTTGATTCCATATACTGTAAATCCCTCGACTTCCCCTGGGACTTTCCAGTGGTGTTTGATCAATAACTTGATTTTCCCCTGTCTGTGTAGCTGGTCTCCTGGGAGAGGGGGCTGCTGTGCTGATTCTCAGGTGTTAGCACTTGGGGGAGCTGCTCTGCCCCCTGCCTGGTGCAGGGCTCAGTGGCCTTACCCCGTGAGGCCTCAGGATGAACAACCGCAGTGGCGGGGCCAGCTCTGGAGCCCTGGAGTCAGCTCCCGCAGTAACTACAGAGCTCTCCGTCTGCAGGGCCTGGAGGCTCCAGGGCGGGGCCTCTGATCTATTCAGCTCGGGGCAGGAGCGTCCTTGCGGTCCTGGGCCCTCCCGGCCTCTGCCTGTCCCCGGGGGAGGCCGGATCCTGGGCTGTGTCCCAGTGCCCTGTGCTCCGGGGCCTGCGCTGTTGGATTCACACTCCCAGCTGGGCAGCCACCTCTCCGCGGAGCCTCCGCCCGAACCCCTCCGAGCTGCTCCTGGAGTGCGGGGCGCGCGCTGCAATCCCTATCAAAATACCATATGGACTTTCTTCAGAGAGTTAGAACAAATTATTTTAAGATTTGTGTGGAATCAGAAAAGACCCCGAATAGCCAGGGGAATTTTAAAAAAGAAAACCATAGCTGGGGGCATCACCATGCCAGATTTCAGGTTGTACTACAAAGCTGTGGTCATCAAGACAGTGTGGTACTGGCACAAAAACAGACACATAGATCAATGGAACAGAATAGAGAATCCAGAAGTGGACCCTGAACTTTATGGTCAACTAATATTCGACAAAGGAGGAAAGACTATCCACTGGAAGAAAGACAGTCTCTTCAGTAAATGGTGCTGGGAAAATTGGACATCCACATGCAGAAGAATGAAACGAGACCACTCTCTTGCACCAGACACAAAGATAAACTCAAAATGGATGAAAGATCTAAATGTGAGACAAGATTCCATCAAAATCCTAGAGGAGAACACAGGCAACACCCTTTTTGAACTTGGCCACAGCAACTTCTTGCAAGATACATCCACGAAGGCAAAAGAAACAAAAGCAAAAATGAACTATTGGGACTTCATCAAGATAAGAAGCTTTTGCACAGCAAAGGATACCGTCAACAAAACTCAAAGACAACCTACAGAATGGGAGAAGATATTTGCAAATGACGTATCAGATAAAGGGCTAGTTTCCAAGATCTATAAAGAACTTCTTAAACTCAACACCAAAGAAACAAACAATCCAATCATGAAATGGGCAAAAGACATGAACAGAAATCTCACAGAGGAAGACATAGACATGGCCAACAAGCACATGAGAAAATGCTCTGCATCACTGGCCTCAGGGAAATACAAATGAAAACCACAATGAGATCCCACCTCACCCCAGTTAGAATGGGGAAAATTAACAAGGCAAGAAACCACAAATGTTGGAGAGGATGTGGAGAAAGAGGAACCCTCTTGCACTGTTGGTGAAAATGTGAACTGGTGCAGCCACTCTGGAAAACTGTGTGAAGGTTCCTCAAAGAGTTAAAAATAGATCTGCCCTACGACCCAGCAATTGCACTGCTGGGGATTTACCCCAAAGATACAGATGCAGTGAAACGCCAGGACACCTGCACCCCGATATTTATAGCAACAATGTCCACAGTAGGCAAACTGTAAAAGGAGCCTCGGTGTCCATCAAAAGATGATGGATAAAGAAGATGCGGCCTATGTATACAATGGAATATTCCTCAGCCATTAGAAACGAGAAATACCCACAATTTGCTTCAACATGGATGGAACTGGAGGGTATTATGCTGAGTGAAATAAGTCACTCGAAGAAGGACAAACATTACATGGTCTCATTCATCTGTGGAATATAAAAAATAGTGAAAGGGAATAAAGGGCAAAGGAGGAAAAAATGAGTGGGAAATATCAGAAAGGGAGACAGAACATGAGACACCCCTGACTCTGGGAAACGAACTACGGGTGGGGGAAGGGGAGGTGGGCAGGGGGTGGGGAGGACTGGGTGACGGGCACTGAGGGGGGCACTTGATGGGATGAGCACTGGAGGTTATTCTATATGTTGGCCAATTGAACACCAATAAAAAATAAATTTATAAATTAAAAAAAAAAAGAAACAAGTCCTGACATCCTTTGTTTGTTTCTGGTCTTAAGGAAAAAGATTTCAGTCTTTCATTATTAAGTATGATGTTAGCTGTGAGTTTTTCATGCATACACTTTATAATGCTGATGAACTTCCTTTCTATTTTTTAAAACATTTTGTTTAAAAAAAATCTCTACTCCTAAAGTGGGGCATGAACTCATGATCTGGAGATCAAGAGTCACATGCTCCACCCACTTCGCCAGCCAGGCACCCCTATTTTTAGGTTGGTGAGTATTTTGATCATAAAGGGTGTTGGATTTTGTCAAATGCTTTTCCTGTGTTTATTGAAATCGTCTTGTGATTTCTCTCCTCCATTCTATTGATATGTAGTAAATATAAATATGCCTTGAGGTGAGGACCAACTGAGTATTTGAGGTCCCTTGTTATGAACTAAATTGTGACCCCCCTCCCAAAAAATATGCTCTAGTTCTAACCCCTGTTACCTGTGAGTATGACCTTATTTGGAAATAGGGTCTTTGTACATGTAATCAAGTAAAGAAGGCAAGCTCATACTGGAGTACAATGCACCCTAAATCCAATATGACTGATATCCTCATTAGAGAAGAAGAGGGGCACGAGAGTGGCACAGTTGGTTGAGGGTCTGACTCTTGATTTCGGCTCAAGTTGTGATCTTGGGCTCACAAGATTCAGCCCCATGTCAGGCTCGGCATTCTGCGGAGAGACTGTGTGGGATTCTCACCCTATGCCCCTCCCCCTACATGCACTCTCTATCAAATAAATAGATCTTTTAAAAAAGAAGGAAGAGACATAGACACTGACACAGAAAGAGGAATGCCACATGAAGATGGAGGCAAAGATTCAAGCGATGCCTCTATAAGCCAAGGAATGTCAAGGATTGTTGGCAACCATCAGAAACTAGGAGAAAGGCATGAAACAGTTTCCTAGAGCTTTCATAGAGAGTATGGCCTGCAAATTTCTTGATTTTGGCCTTCTGACCTTGTGAAATGGAAGCGAATCAATTTTGATTGTTACAAGACAGTAAATTTGTTGTACTTTTTTTTTTTTAGATTTTACCCATTTATTCATAAAAGACACACAGAGAGAGAGAGAGAGAGAGGCAAAGACACAGGCATAGGGAGAAGCATGCTCCACCACGCAGGGAGCCCCACATGGGACTTGATCAAGCCCTGGGCTGAGGGCGGCACTAAGCCACTGAGCCACTAGGGCTGCCCTCCTTGTACTTTGTCACGGCACCTTAGCAAACTAATATATCCCCCAACTCTCCAGTGTTGTCACTTCAGTACCACTTGACCACTTAAAGTTCTGCTGACTTTTCTACCCACTAACAGCAACCATCAGCCTCTATCTGCATTGAGATCTGAAATTTTTCCTGGGGAAAAAGTGATTGCTGATGAACACTGTAAATTCATCAGTCCTTCTAGGGCTTTCAATTTTGTTGGTTGTGTTTCCAGGGCCTCTCATTTAGCAGGACTTTGTTTCCCAAGCACAGTGAGACTACAGAAAATGCCTACCACTGCTCAGCTTAGGTCTGTAGCCTCTAACCCTGTGCAGCTTTAGAACTATGCACATGCCTTGGGGGAGAGCAGCTATTGGTTTGAGGACCAGAAAGTCTCATCTTTTTTCTGACCCTTACCAGTAGGTTTCTGTATGTGTCAAGTTCAGATTCTCAGCTTCTATCCTTCAACTAGAGCCAGCATATCCTTTAAGCAAAAAGCAGCTGCAGTTCCTCAGCTCATATCTAAACGTTTCTCCCTGTCTTAGGTTGTTCACCCAGCTATAACAAAAATACCACCGACTGGGTGGCTGATAATCAACAGACGTGTATTTCTCACAGCTCTTGAGGCTCGAAGTCCAAGATCAAGTGCTGGCAGATTCCGTGCCTGGCGAGGGCCTGCTTCCTGGTCCATAGATGACATTCTTCTCATTGTATTCTCACAGGGCAGCTGGGACGAGGGTGCTTTCTGGGGTCTCTTCCATAAGGGCGCTAATCCCTTTCATGAGGGCTCCACCTTTATGACTTAATCATCTCTCAGAGACCTCACCTCCTAATACTATCACACTGCTAGTTAGGGATCAATATGTGGATTCTGGGGGGGACACAAACATTCAGATCATAGCATTCTACTCTGGCTCTTCGAAATTCATGTCCCTCTTTGCACGCAAAATGCATTCATTGTATTGTAGTTGCCCCAAAAATGTTAGCCATTACAGCAAGAACTCTAAAGTCGAAGGCCAAGTCTTATGTAGATGTCATCTAAATCAGATTGGGTAAGACTCAAAGTATGAGCTGAGGCAAATTCCTCTCCATCGGTGAACCTGTGAAATTATACGTGTTGTGTGCTTCCAAAATACAATGGTGGGATAGGCATAAAATAGACTTTTTCATTCTAAATGGGATAAATAGGAATGAAGAAAAGACTGACAGATCCCAAGTAAGTCCAAAGCTTAATGGGGCAAATTCCAGTAGGCCTTAAGGCTCAAGAATAATCTTTAGCTTGATGCTCTGTCTTCCAGGTCCACGGGGTTGGCAGTGTCACCACGTAGCTTGGTGGGATGGCCCTGCAGCTGCTCTCTGCTGGGGCCCAGAAGCTCTCCTGGGCTGGGATTGCATGCCTGAGGTTGTGCTGGGGACCCTGTCTTTTAGAACCTAGGGGGAGGGACACCGTGGTGGCTCAGCGGTTGAGTGTATGCCTTTGGCCGAGGGCATGATCCTGGAGTCCCAGGTTCAAATCCCACATCAGGCTTTGTGCATGGAGCCTGCTTCTCCCTCTGCCTGTGTCTCTGCCTCTCTTATTCTGTGTCTCTCTGGAATAAATAAATAAAATATTTAAAATATAAAATAAACCTAGGTGGAAGCAGTCAAGCCCCCCAAACCCCATGTACTCTAGGCTTGTAATGAGAGGGTTAGTCCTGAAGATTTCTGAAGCACCCTTGAGGTCATTCTTCCATTGTCTTAAAGAATAGTGCTTCACTTATATTGAGATCGCTAATCCATACTCATTTCTGAATCAAATGGTCACTTGGCCACATTCTTCGTGTTTCATTTTTTGCAATATGGTTAGGCTGAGGATTGTCCAAATCTTTTTTTTAAAGATTTTATTTTTTCTTCATGGGAGACACATGCAGACAGGCAGAGACTAAGCAGAGGGAGAAGCAGGCTCCCTGCAGGGACTCGATCCCAGGATCCTGGGACCATGACCCGAGCTGAAGGCAGATGCTCAACCACTGAGCCACCCAGGTGCCCGGATTTTCCCAATCTTTAAGTTATGCTTCCTTATTGCTTAAAAATTGTCTTTAAACCACTTCTTTCTTCTCAAGTTTTACTAAGCAATCAGGAGGGACAAGCTGCCCTTTCAACACTTTGCTTAGAAATTTCTTTGGCTAAATATCTAATTTCATTGCTGGTAAACTCTGTCTTTCACAAAACACTAGGACACAAACATGATTCAGCAAGGCTCTTTGCCACTTTATAACAAGGATAGCCTTTCCTCCAGTGCCCAATAATATATTCCCCATTTCTGTCTGAGACCACATCAAAATGACCTTTATTATCCACATTCTACCCATATCCTGCTCATGATTATGAAGACTGTGGCTTTCTCCATGGCTCTCCTTTTTTCTTTCTGAGGTCTCACCAGAATTGTCCTTGGTTGTCTGTTTGTGGCAATATAAGCTTTTTCTAGTACGCACTTCAAAACTCCATCCCCTACTGATTACCCAGTTCCAAAGCTGCTTCCATATTTTTGAGATAATTTGTTACAGCGGCACTTGTCAGTACTAATTTCTGTCTTAGTCCATTCAGGCTGCTATTACCAAATGCCACAGTCCAGGTGATTTATAATAACAGATATTTCTCACAGTTCTGAAGGCTGGAAATCCAAGATCAAGGTATTGGTAGGGTTGGTATCTGGTGATGGCCTGCTTCCTTGTTCACAGACAGCCATCTGCTTGCTGTGTCCTCACATAGAGGAGGGGCTGAGGGAGCTCTTTATGGTCTCTTGTATAAGGGAACTAATCCCATTCATGGGAGTTAAACCCTTATGACTTTTTTTTAATAATAAATATATTTTTTATTGGTGTTCAATTTGCCAACATACAGAATAACACCCAGTGCTCATCCCGTCAAGTGCCCCCTCAGTGCCCGTCACACATTCACCCCCACCCCCTGCCCTCCTCCCCTTCCACCACCCCTAGTTCGTATGGGTTGATGACCTCCCAAAGGCCCTGCCTCCAAATAACATCATATTGGGAATTAGGTTTCAACATATGACTTTTAGGAGGGACACAGATATTCAGCATATAGTACTCCCCTCTCTGGAATTTTACTCCCTTTAATCCTTACTGCTTCTGAAGTTCCATGCATTTAAAAATATGATTTTAGAATTCACTAGCTTTTCTAATTGTTCCTGATGAGAGTGTTGTTTCGATGAGCTGATCTGTGTAATAAACTACCTAAAAATATTCTGGTTTAAAACAATAATCATTGTATTGTATTCTACATTTTTTTTGCATCAGAAATTTGGTTAAGGCTCACCTGACTAATTCTGTTCTTTGTGCTATCAAGTGTGGTGAGTTGGTGATATTCAGCTGCTGGCTGGTCTTGTCGAAAAGATCTAAGATGGCTTTAATGAAGATCATTGTCACCGACCTATTGTCTCCCCTTCATATCTAATCCATTTACTAGTTCTGTCTCATTTATATTCAAAATATGTCTTGAATTCATCAACTTTTCTCCATTTCCACTGCTGAAATCCTAATTCAGGCATCTTCATTTCTCTCCTGAAACCTATTGACAATAAAGTTTCTGATTTCTGACTTCAACATAGTCCCCCTCAAATATATTTTCCAGATTAATCTTAAACTTAAATAAGATGGTATTTAAGTTTTTGGTACCTTCCTATGCCTTCTATTTCACTTCAAACTAAAATCCATATTCAATACTATAGCCTATAAGGCTCCAGCTCATCTAGGAATTGTTCCCTCACTGAGTTCCAGCTATATTGATATATTCATACTCTTATTCCACAAATATTAATTGAATATCTGTTATTCCTAGGCACTAGGCCTGCAGTGGTGAACAATCCAGGCAGGGATTGTTGCCTCATGGAGCTTATATTCTTGTAGAGGGGCAGACAAAAAATTTGGTAAATAAATAGTATATAAAATGGCATTGATTACTAAGGGAAAAAGAGCATGGAAAAGAGATAAGAGTTGGAGGTGGGGGTTCATTATAGATATAGGGGCCAGGGAAAACTTTGTTGAGAAGTCAGCATTTGGGATCCCTGGGTGGCTCAGCAGTTTGGCACCTGCCTTTGGCCCATGATATGATCCCAGAGTCCCAAGACTGAGTCCTACATCAGGCTCCCTGTATGGAGCCTGCTTCTCCCTCTGCCTCTGTCTCTGCCTCTCTCTCTATGTGTCTGTGTGTCTCTCGTGAATAAAAAAATAAAATCTTAAAAAAACGAGAAGTAAACATCTGAGGAAAGACTTGAAAGAAGTGAAGGAGTAAAACATATGGATATTTGGGTAAGAAAATATGAACAAATCTTTTCTTTTAGATTTTATTTTTTTATTCAAGGAAAACACAGGGAGAGAGAGACAGACAGGCAGACAGACAGACAGAGACAGAGAGGCAGAGAGACAGGCAGAGGGAGAAGTAGGCTCCATGCAGGGAGCACCACAGGGGACTGGATCCTGGGTCTCCAGGATCACACCCTGGGCCGAAGGCGACGCTAAACCACTGAGCCACCCAGGCTGCCCTTGAACAAATCTTTAAGAGTAAAGAGATTGAATCCATTAAAAAAATTCCCCAGTGAATGAAAATACCTGACCGAAAGTCTTCACTTGAAAATTCTACCAAACTTTTATTTTTTTTCTACCAAACATTTAAAGTAGAATTAACATTGATCCCCCTTAATTTCAAAAAACAGAAGAGGAGGGAACAGGTAACTCAGTCTATGAGGCTGACGTTACCCTGATCCCAATGCCAAATCAAAGATGAGAAAAAAACTAAAGATCAATATCCCTTATAATTATATATGCAAAAATCTTCAACACAATCCTAGCAAACAGAATCCAGTAACATATTAGAAGAATTGCATACAGGGGTGCCTGGGTGGCTCATTTGGTTAAGGGGCTGACTTGATTTTAGCTCAGGTCAGGTCATGATCTCAGGGTCCTGAGACAGAGCCCCATGTCAGGCTCCCAGCTCAAGGATTCTCCCTCTCCCTCTACCCTTCCCCACGAATCACGTCCGTGCTGAAATAAATAAATAAATAAATAAATAAATAAATAAATAAATAAATCTTTTTTAAAAAAGAATCACACACAGAATCACCAAGTGAGTTTTGTTCTAGGAATGCAAATGTGGTTCCATATGTGAAACTTACCAGTGAATCAATAAAACAAAAGAAAAAGCCCAATCATCTCAATTGGTACAGATACAGTTTTTGACAAAATCCAACACCCTTTCATGTTAAAAACATTTAAAAACCCTACGAATTTAAGGGAACTTCCTAGACATGATAAAGGGAATTTATGAAAAACCCACAGCTAACATCACACTCAGTGGTAAAAGACTGAAAGCTTTCCCTCTAAGATCAGGTGCAAGAAAGGATGCCCACTTTCAACACTGTTTTTCTTTTAAAAAATTTTTATTTTACTTAAATTGAACTTGCCAACCTATAGTACAACACCCAGTGCTCATCCGATCAAGTGCCCTCCTCAGTGCCTGTCACCCAGTTACTCCATCACCCCATCCACCTCCCCATCTGCAACCCTTTGTTTCCCAGAGTCAGGAGTCTCTCATGGCTTGTCTTCCTCTCTAATTGTTCCCCACTCGGTTTCCTCCCTTCCCTCTAATCCTTTTCACTACTTCTTATATTCCACATATGAGTGAAACCATATAATTTTCTTATACTTATTGACTTATTTCACTCAGCATCCACATCGATGTAAATGGGAGGCATTCATCCTTTCTGATGGCTGAGGAATATTCCATTGTATACATAGACCACAGCTTCGTTATCCATTCATCTTTCGATGGACACCGAGGCTCCTTCCACAGTTTGGCTGTTGTGGACATTGCTGCTATCAACATTGCAGGTGTCCCGGCGTTTCACTGCACCTGTATCTGTGGGGTAAATCCCAGCAGTACAATTGCTGGGTCGTAGGGCAGCTCTATTTTTAACTCTTTGCGGAGCCTCCACACAGTTTTCCAGAGTGGCTGCACCAGTTCACATTCCCACCAACAGTACGAAAAGGTTCCCCTTTCTCCGCATCCTCTCCAACATTTGTTGTTTCCTGTCTTAATTTTAGCCATTCTCACTGGTGTAAAGTGATGCCGCATTGTGGTTTTGATCTGTGTTTCCCTGATGGCAAGAGATGTGGAGCATTTTTTCCTTTGCTCGTTGGCCATGTGTAGGTCTTATTTGGGGAAATTTCTGTTCATGTCTTCTGCCCATTTCTTGACTGGATTGTTTGTCTTTTAGGTGTTGAGTTTGATAAGTTCTTTATAGATCGTGGATCCTAGCCCTTTATCTGATATGTCATTTGCAAATAACTTCTCCAGTTCTATAGGTTGCCTTTTGGTTTTGTCGACTCTTTCTTTTGCTGTGCGAAAGCTTTTTATCCTGATTAAGTCCCAATGGTCCATTTTCACTTTTGTTTCCCTTGCCTTAATAGATGTGTCTGGCAAGAAGTTGCTGTAGCCGAGGTCAAAGAGGTTGCTGCCTGTGTTCTCCTCTAGCATGTTGGTGGACTCCTGTCTCACACATAGGTCTTTCATCCATTTTGAGTTTGTCTTTGTGTAATGTGTAAGAGAATGGTCCAGTTTCATTCTTCGGTGTGTGGGTGTCCAATTTTCCCAGAACCATTTATTGAAGAGACTGTCTTTTTTCCGGTGGATATTCTTTCCTGCTTTGTCAAAGATGAGTTGACCACAGAGTTGAGGGTCCATTTCTGCATTCTCTACTCTGTTCCATGGATCTATGTGTGTCTGTTTTTGTGCCAGCACCACACTGTCTTGATGATCAAAGCTTTGTAATATTGCTTGAAGTCAGGCATTGTGATGCCCCAGCTTTGGTTTTCCAAACATTTGGGTTTTTCCTTTACTTCTTTTTTTTTTATAAAAAGACTTTATTAATAATTCTGTTACAAATATTTTGTTTCAAGAGATTGCATACACATAGATATGCGTAAGTATACACAGTCTTAGTTATACTGTTGGTAGAGTTTTCAGGTAATTGAGCTCCTAATTTTGTAAGGACTGTAAATTCCTCCATGGCATATTTATCCAGATTTCTGTGACGATAGCACATTACCTGGTTAGGGCATGAGGGAGCATTCCTCTGCTATAAAGTGAAAGATATGAGGAGAAGGGCCATGATAGGGGGCTGCAAATTGATGTCCAAAATCAGAAGCAGGACCCATGTTCTCATGGGAAGGTAGGGTTTATCATCCAGGACACAAGCAGTGTTCTAAGGAACCAACCAGAGATGTGACTGGGGAAAAGGTGTAAATCTAAGAGTCAGGAGCCAGAGTGACACCAAGCTTGAAAGTGTCCATAAGGAGCCCCTGAGTGGCTTAGTTGAGTAAGCATCCGACTCTTGGTTTCAGCTCAGGTCATGATTTTAGGGATGTGGGATCGAGCCCCACATGGGGTTCGGCATTCAGCGGTGGGTCTGCTTGACAATGCTCTCCATCTTCCACCCCCAAGCAAATACATAGATCTTTTTTAAAGAGAAAGAGTATGTAAAGAACAATGGTGAATTTATTGGGATTATTCAAGTCAGAAGAGAATGAAAGCTGGTCTTGAACTTGCCTTTTACAGAAAAATAAATTTCCAAAAGGATCAACGCTGAAGTCGGAAAAAAATGAAAGCATACAATTAAATTGGAAATATGAAACCATTAAAGTCAAAGGAGAAAGCCCTGATGAAGAAATGTGTGTACGATACAAAACCCAGAAGCCACGTGTGAACAAAAATGAACCAGTGTCTGGATCCAAGGAAGTGTCAAGTGATTTGTGGTTAGAGACACCATAAAAGCATCCAACTGGGACTCAGGTGAACAAAGCATTCATGAGTGAAATAGTAAACAAAGCAGGATGCAAAATCCAGAAGGAAAAATCGAATAAACAACAGAAAACACCAGTGTCTAATTACACAAAGGTGCTGAGCTCTGTTATGGAAGAAAACATGATAAATAAGATAAAACGACAAGCAACCAGTCAGGAAAATGTCAGTAACCCAAATGGTAGACTAAAGCTAATACCTTTAAAATGCAAATAACTCCTAGACATAAAGACACAAGAAGACAAAGAGCCCAGCAGGAAGTTGTACAAATGGCGGGAACCTGGATTCTGCAGGAAAAGAATCAGAGGCAGCCAGTTTGGGGCTCAGTATTGCTGCGAGTGGTGGAGTCTGCTTGTGTGCACGGGTGTCTCGGTTCTCGGATCCCCCACGAGAGAGTGACACGAGGACCCACGCTCACAGAAAGCCAGCCAGAAGGAAGGTGACAGCACAAAGTAGCTTATTAAGGACAGTACAGTCTCAAGGCAGGAGAGGTGCCAGGCGATTGCACCCCCGCTGGGGGTGGGGGGGCTTTCCTTGTATGTTTGCAGAGGTCACAGGTCATGGCTGGTGGCAGGGTCTCCGACCAAGGTTTTGTCTCATCATCTAAGGGGCTCCTTCCAGTTGGGGTGGGGGTGAAACCCAGTGTACATCTGTGATAATAGAGCCATTGGTGACCCTGGGCGTGATGTGGAAGCGGAGATCACGTGGCCTGCACCTGTGGGTCCTGGTCTGTCAGCAGCCCTCCCCCTTCTCCCTCCTCCCCCTTTCCCCTCCTCCTCCCCATCTCCCTCCTTCCACTTCAACTTTTCCCCTCCTCCTTCTTCCCCCTTCCCTCTCCCCTCTCCTTTCCCTTTTCCCTCCTCCCCTGCCCCCTCCTCCACTCTTCCCTCTCCTGTTCCCTCCTCCTCTCCTCCCACTCCTCCCCCTTGGAAGCCCCAAGGCAAGGCCTTCAAAGCCACAATCAGGATCCTGTGCCCTCAGGCTTCTAACGTGTCCCCTACTGTCACCGCCCCTGCCTGCAGCTCATGTCTAACCTGCCTACTTTATCAGTAGGATCCTATGGATGTAAAAAAGAGTCACGGATGCAGGTCACTATATCCTGGGGAAAGAGCTGCAAGAACGCACACGAAAGTGTTCATCGTGGTTACCACAAACCCTGAGGTGATGAGGCATTTTTACTTTCTAACAACACACCTTGGGGTAAGGCATGAATGATTTTATAGTGAGTGTGTATCCTTGTGGGCAAAACTGCAACATGTCTAAGCACCGGGAAGTGTGAACACCCTGTGATTCAAGTTTTGCTGTCCTCCTTGGAATTCTGCATGCGCATACCTTCATGGTTCCAAAAAAAAACCTGGAAACAATCAGCAAGATGTTCCCAGGGTTCTCTCTGGGTGGTGAGACCCCAGAGGGCATGTTCCCAGTGTCACTTTATAAGTTTATGGAAGTGCACAACTCAGCCAATGACCACGTTTCGCCTCCGCACATAGGAAACAACGCGTTCGGATCAAACACCAGGACAGAAATGCTTCCAGGGCACAACTATGGCCTGGAGTGCGAGGGCCACCGCAAAACTGAAGAAGAACAGGGGAAGCTTGGTGGCCCGCGTGTGGGAGCAAGAGAGCTTGGTCGGGGGGCGGAGGTCGCAGAAGAAGTGAGTGAGGAGGCGAGGCCCATGGAGCTGGAGCAGAGCAGCCAGGGTGCTGTGGGTGGGCGCTGGCCAAGGCGAGCAGGCAGACGGTGGTGGCCAGCCCCATGCAGGTCCCCTGGCCCATGAGGTCTCAGTAGTGCAGCAGCTGGCAGAGGGCCATAGAGCGATCGCCGGCCACAGCTGTGGTCAGGAGGCACTCCCAGGTGCTAGGACGTGAGTGAAGATCATCTGGGTGAGGCAAGCTCCGTGGGGCACAGGCCACACTGCTGCCAGCAGGCGTGCCAGTGCCGGGGCACCGTGTTGGAGATATAGGCAGTGTCCAGCAGCGACAGGTTGGCTAAGAAGTACATCGGGGGAGGGGTGGAGTTGGGAGTCCAGGACAGCAAGGCTGACGATGCCCAGGTGCCCAACCACAGCCAAGATGTAGACCAGCAGAAAGATCTCGAAGAACAAGGGCCTCAACTCTGTGCCAGCCAGCCCTTCCAGAAGAAACTGGGACCCTAGGGTCTCATTCCTCAGCTGCATGGAGTCACGCATGGAAACCTGTCGAATTGACTCAGTGTCACATGAGGATCTAACCGAGGTTCCAATTTACAAGAGGGAGTGGGGACGAGGGAAGGTCCAGGGAGAAAGAAGACAGGTTCCAAGCTTAGGACAATGAGACTCAGAATAGAAGGAGTGAGGTTAGGCTCGGGGGACCGGTGGTGAGGTGGAGGCCAGGGGAGCCAGAATGGTAACCCCACAACCAGAGAAGTGCACGACCTGGAAGCCTCGGTGTGCCCACCTCCCGTAAGGGTGTCAGTCGATCCCTCTGAAACGCCTATGTGTTTTTTTTAAGATTTATTTATTTACTTTTTCATGAGAGACATAGAGAGAGAGGCAGAGACACAGGAGGAGGGAGAAGCAGGCTCCATGCCAGGAGCCCAACGTGGGACTTGATCCCGGGACTCCAGGATCATGCCCTGGGCCAAAGGCAGGCACTAAACTGCTGAGCCACACAGGGACCCCCCAGAAACGCCTATTGAATGAGGAGCCTAGACCCTGTAATCATCCGCACCGGACCCCTTACTTCCCCAGCACCCACCAAGCAGAGCCCAACCTAGGATCAGTGATAAGACATTCATCGTGTCCCTCCTTCTCCTGCTCTGGACCTCCTGGTGCCATGGCACTTAGGGTCAAAGCCACAGTCCTGCCCAAGGCCCACCAGGCCCTCTGTGATACGCTGTCTCCTCTCCTCTGTCATCAGGCAACAAGTCCGGCAGCTCCGTGCCCCGAATCACATCTGCACATGGACCCGCAGTAGCAGACACCCTGGCCCGTTGCCTGCCTCCGCAGGAGACGGCTCTGCCCTCCCGCCCTCGGCGAACTGATCCCTTTTCTCTGGCTGCTCTCATGGTGCCAGCCTTGCTAGGCAATCATTTCACATGTGAACGTACTAAATGCCACAGAATTTTCACCTTAAAATGGCTTATTGTATGTTAAGTCTTCTTGTAAGTTAATGGCTTATTGTATGCTAATGGACTTAACATACAATACAACAGTCCACCACCCCCAACAAAAAGAGAAGGCAAAATAAAGGTTTTTGGTGACATACAGAAGCTGAGATCCTTTGTTGTCAGCAGAAAGCCTGCACTACGAGAAATGCTAAAGAACATTCTCCACGAGGAAGAGTGATACCAGATGGGAGCTTGGATCTACGGGCAGTAACGCACAGTTCCAGACACGGGAAGTATGTGGGTGAATATAAAATATGTTTTCTCTCTTTAAAATTTCTTTCGACCATAGCAAACCATTTAAAGCAAAAGTATTCACAACATGATGTGGGCTTTGTAACCTCCATAGGGAATGAAATGAAAGACAGCAATAGCACAAACATACTGTCTGGGTAATTGGAGGTATACTGTTGTCATGTTCTCATCTTATATGCGAAACGATCGGAAATTATTTTAAAGCAGTCCATAATAAGGTCAAATACGTGTTAGAAACCCTAGATATGGAAGGGGAGGAGGGCGGGGGGTGGGGCTGAATGGGTGACATGCACTGAGGGGGGCACTTGACGAGATGAGCACTGGGTGTTATTCTGTATGTTAGTAAATTGAACACCAATAAAAAATAAATTTATTATTTTAAAAAATCTATACATATATAAAGAAATTGTAGAAATTACTCATTTGAAAGAAGGCATGAAAAGATGGAGAGGGGAACACAGAACACATGGGACAAAGAGAAGGTAAATAGCAGGATGGTAGATTTCAACTCAGCCGTGTCACTACTTACATTTATTGGGAATGATCTACATGGTGCAACTAAAAAGCAGAGATTGCCAGACCGGATAAAAAAGGCAAATCAAAACTATCTGCTAAGCATAAGAAATGTGCCTCAAATGTGAAGCACGACACAAGGAAAAAGATGGATAAAGATATACAGAGACTCTAATCATAAGAAAGTTTGAGTGGCTGTACCTATAGGCAGAGTAGGCTTCGGGACAAGGGAGATGACTGGATAGAGGACGTTTGCTAATGATAAAGGGGTCACTTTGTGAAGAAAACCTAAAACTCTAAATATGTGTGCACTACTAATAACAGGGCTCCAAAATACATGAAAGAAAACTCACAGGAAAAAAAAAAGAGAAATAGATGAATCCACAATTGGAAAAACATTTTCACACTCCTTTTTCAAAACTGATAGGACAATATTGCAGAAAATCAGACATAGGAGAGCAAATTAAAATCTAAATACACAGTGCGAAAGAAATAATGAAGATAAGAGCAGATGTGAATAAAATGTTACATGGGAAAACAAAAGACAAAATACATGAAACTGAAAGCTTTCTTTATTTTTTTTTAATTTATTTTTTATTGGTGTTCAATTTACTAACATACAGAATAACCCCCAGTGCCCGTCACCCATTCACTCCCACCCCCCGCCCTCCTCCCCTTCTACCACCCCTAGTTCGTTTCCCAGAGTTAGCAGTCTTTACGTTCTGTCTCCCTATCTGATATTTCCCACACATTTCTTCTCCCTTCCCTTATATTCCCTTTCACTATTATTTATATTCCCCAAATGAATGAGACCATATAATGTTTGTCCTTCTCCGACTGACTTACTTCACTCAGCATAATACCCTCCAGTTCCATCCACGTTGAAGCAAATGGTGGGTATTTGTCATTTCTAATAGCTGAGTAATATTCCATTGTATACATAAACCACATCTTCTTTATCCATTCATCTTTTGTTGGACCCCAAGGCTCCTTCCACAGTTTGGCTATCGTGGCCATTGCTACTATAAACATCGGGGTGCAGGTGTCCCGGCGTTTCATTGCATTTGTATCTTTGGGGTAAATCCCCAACAGTGCAATTGCTGGGTCGTAGGGCAGGTCTATTTTTAACTGTTTGAGGACCCTCCACACAGTTTTCCAGAGTGGCTGCACCAGTTCACATTCCCACCAACAGTGTAAGAGGGTTCCCTTTTCTCCGCATCCTCTCCAACATTTGTTGTTTCCTGCCTTGTTAATTTTCCCCATTCTCACTGGTGTGAGGTGGTATCTCATTGTAGTTTTGATTTGTATTTCCCTGATGGCAAGTGATGCAGAACATTTTCTCATATGCATGTTGGCCATGTCTATGTCTTCCTCTGTGAGATTTCTGTTCATGTCTTTTGCCCATTTCATGATTGGATTGTTTGTTTCTTTGGTGTTGAGTTTAATAAGTTCTTTATAGATCTTGGAAACTAGCCCTTTATCTGATATGTCATTTGCAAATAGCTTCTCCCATTCTGTAGGTTGTCTTTGAGTTTTGTTGACTGTATCCTTTGCTGTGCAAAAGCTTCTTATCTTGATGAAGTCCCAATAGTTCATTTTTGCTTTTGTTTCTTTTGCCTTCGTGGATGTATCTTGCAAGAAGTTACTGTGGCCGAGTTCAAAAAGGGTGTTGCCTGTGTTCTCCTCTAGGATTTTGATGGAATCTTGTCTCACATTTAGATCTTTCATCCATTTTGAGTTTATCTTTGTGTATGGTGCAAGAGAGTGGTCTAGTTTCATTCTTCTGCATGTGGATGTCCAATTTTCCCAGCACCATTTATTGAAGAGACTGTCTTTCTTCCAATGGATAGTCTTTCCTCCTTTATCGAATATTAGTTGCCCATAAAGTTCAGGGTCCACTTCTGGATTCTCTATTCTGTTCCACTGATCTATGTGTCTGTTTTTGTGCCAGTACCACACTGTCTTGATGACCGGGGAATTTTATCAAACGTTTAAAGAAGAAATCATACCTATTCTCCTAAAGCTGTTTGGAAAGATAGAAAGAGATGGAGTACTTCCAAATTCGTTCTATGAAGCCAGCATCACCTTAATTCCAAAGCCAGACAAAGACCCCACCAAAAAGGAGAATTACAGACCAATATCCCTGATGAACATGGATGCAAAAATTCTCAACAAGATACTGGCCAATAGGATCCAACAGTACATTAAGAAAATTATTCACCATGACCAAGTAGGATTTATCCCTGGGACACAAGGCTGGTTCAACACCCGTAAAACAATCAATGTGATTCATCATATCAGCAAGAGAAAAACCAAGAACCATATGATCCTCTCATTGGATGCAGAGAAAGCATTTGACAAAATACAGCATCCATTCCTGATCAAAACTCTTCAGAGTGTAGGGATAGAGGGAACCTTCCTCGACATCTTAAAAGCCATCTATGAAAAGCCCACAGCAAATATCATTCTCAATGGGGAAGCACTAGGAGCCTTTCCCCTAAGATCAGGAACAAGACAGGGATGTCCACTCTCACCACTGCTGTTCAACATAGTACTGGAAGTCCTAGCCTCGGCAATCAGACAACAAAAAGACATTAAAGGCATTCAAATTGGCAAAGAAGAAGTCAAACTCTCCCTCTTCGCCGATGACATGATACTCTACATAGAAAACCCAAAAGTCTCCACCCCAAGATTGCTAGAACTCATACAGCATTTCGGTAGCGTGGCAGGATACAAAATCAATGCCCAGAAGTCAGTGGCATTTCTATACACTAACAATGAGACTGAAGAAAGAGAAATTAAGGAGTCAATCCCATTTACAATTGCACCCAAAAGCATAAGATACCTAGGAATAAACCTGACCAAAGATGTAAAGGATCTATACCCTAAAAACTATAGAACACTTCTGAAAGAAATTGAGGAAGACACAAAGAGATGGAAAAATATTCCATGCTCATGGATTGGCAGAATTAATATTGTGAAAATGTCAATGTTACCCAGGGCAATATACACGTTTAATGCAATCCCTATCAAAATACCATGGACTTTCTTCAGAGAGTTAGAACAAATTATTTTAAGATTTGTGTGGAATCAGAAAAGACCCCGAATAGCCAGGGGAATTTTAAAAAAGAAAACCATATCTGGGGGCATCACAATGCCAGACTTCAGGTTGTACTGAAAGCTTTCTTTAAAAAAAAAAAAAACAAAACAATGGGGACAGGCCTGGTGGCGCAGAGGTTTAGCGCCACCTGCAGCCCAGGGCGTGGTCCTGGAGTCCCTGGACCGAGTCCCATGTCTGGCTCCCTGCATGGAGCCTGCTTCTCCTCTGTGTCTCTGCCTCTCTCTCTCTCTCTCTCTCTCTCTCTCTGTTTCTCATGAATAAATAACTAAAGTATTTAAAAAGAAACAAGAAAACGGATTTTTTAAAAAGAATGTAACCAGGGGATTATCAGGAATAATATTTGTGGATACGTTTCCCAACATAGAGGAAATGGACAAATATTTTGAACAACACAATTTACCTAAACTGACTCGAGAAGAAATAGAAAACCTGAATATCTCGAAGTCTATGAGAGAAATGGAACAGAAAACTCCAGGCCCACATGGCTTTACTGGTAGATACAACCAAATACTTAACGGAGAAATATTACCAATCCTATCCAAATTCTTTCAGAAATCAGAGGAGGGGAAACCCTTCCCAAATCATTTTATGAGTCCAGCATTACACAACACTAACACCACATGGAGACATTCCTAAGAAAAGAAAACCCTAGATAAAAGTCCTTCATGAAGTGACACAGAAAAAACTTGATTAAATATTAGCTAATTCAGTCCAACAATATATAAAGAGGATCATACAATCGTGACCTTATCCCAAGAATGAAAGATTGGTTTTAACTAAAAAAATAAAATAAAATAAAATAAAAAAATCAAAAAATAAATAAATAAAATAAAATCAGGGTCATTCATCATATTAAGAAAACAAAAGAGAGAGAACATGCCATCATTTCAATAGATGCAGAAGAAATGCATTAGACAAAATCCAACAACCGCTCATGAGAAACGCTCTCAGAGAACTAGGCCTAGAGGGAAAATTTCTTAAACTGATAAAGGGAATCTACAAACGTCCTACAGCTAACATGATACCTAATGCTGAAAGATACACACGCACACACACACACACACACACACACACACTCACCTTCCCCCAGCCAACCCACCCCTTCCTCCTCGAACAAAGTTTGAGAAACAAGGTATGGATGTTCACCACTTCTATTCAACATCCTCCTGGAAATCCTAGGCAGTGCACTAGGCAAGAAAGAGAAATAAAAGTGTTTCAGATTGAAGGAAAAAAGAAGTAGAATCATCTTTATCCACAGACGTGTATGTAAGAAATCCTAAGTAATCTACAAAAGGAAAGGAGTGAAAATAAAAAACAAATCACTATCGTTGACACTAGCATGCCCAAACCTGACATACTTGGTGACACTTTTAATAACGTGTGCAAAAGGTTTACAGTGAGGCTCAAAGCTATTGGTAAGAGGCATCAAAGGAAACCTACATGAATGGAGAAGCGTATCATGCGCACGGATCAGAAGACACAGTGTTTTTCAGATGGAGAGAGAGAGAGAGACACGCACACACACACAATGAACTCCTACTCAGCCATCAAAAAATGAAATCTTGCCATTGCCATTTGCAACAACGTGGATGGAACTAGAGGGTATGATGCTAAGCAAAATAAGTCAGAGAAAGACAATTATCATATGATCTCACTCATACATGGAACTTAACACACAACACGTGTGTGTTACATACGTGGAGGAGAGGGAACCGATAAAGCAAGATGAAATCTCCCCCTGCCTATGTCCCTGTGCCCTCTCTGTGTCTCTCATGAATACATATATAGAATCTGAAAAAAAAAAAAAAAAAGGATTCTTGGGCCCTGACATAGGACATCCCATCGATACTATCAACTACCTTGCTTGATGTCCTTACAACACTAAATTCAAAATCTAAACTTTAGATGTGTGTGTACTGCACATTCTTTTCCAGTACAAGTATGTTTGATGTGCATTTGCTGGGCCACACACCAATTCTCAAGAAATCTGAAAGTTAAGAATCCAAATTTCACAGAGCATGCCTCTGACCAGCCGTACCTTGTTCTTCATTTTTGAGGAAAAACTTTCCACTTTTCACTGTTGAGTATGATATTAGATGTGGGGTTTGCTTTTCATATCGGGGAATGCTAATTCTATCCCCCATTTATTGAAAGTTTTTGCTATGAAAATATGTTGTCATTTGTCGATTCCTTTTTCTGCATCTATGGATCATATGATTTTTATCATTCACTCAAACAGGTGATGTTTCACATTTCTAGATGTGCGTGTGTGGGAACATCCTCGTTCTCTGCCTCGGGGTCCCCCCTGCACACACCTGAGATGACAGCTGCCTGCCCAGTAGAAAGTCAGAAAGAACAGGACTGACAGAGACAGTTGAGGCCCAGGCTGGGCCTCTCTTTGGTGACATTGCTCAATGTCACAAGCCATTCTAGACACTGGTCACCCTCTTGCTTGGATGCCTTCCTCACAGACAAGACAGGGTTGCCTTTATTTTCCCAACTTCCGGCAGACCTATTCACAGACCCACAGACGGGGACAAATTCATAAATGTGTCGTCACAGAGTTCTGCACAGCTCAGTCTCTCTGCAAACAGTGGTTCTCCCCCAGACAATGCCTTGTTCCTAAAGTGTCCATCCCAGAGACTCACCTGTTGCAATGGGGCCTTGCCCATCCCCTCCTCGGGCCACAGTGTGCCTCGAGAGCAGCCCCACTGTGCTGTGAAATCAGGGCATCTTGCAGGGACAGGCGGAGAAGAACCCACTTCATCTCTCCTCCCCACTTCAGGGAGACCAGTTCCCCTTTGTCTTTTCCTCAAGGGCCCGCGTCCTGACTTTAGGGAAGAAGGCAGCAGCATAATGAGCTGGAAAACCACTTTGGGGACAGATGATGCAAGAGAGAGCCACACAGAGGAAGGCGCTCGGGAAATCCCAGGGAACCCCGGGGAATGAGGCCTCAGGTAATAGGTGAGTCGAGAGGGTGGAGTGGGACCCACGTAACCGGTTGTCCTAGCACTTTTCTTCCCAGATCGGAATCAATGCCAATTCGCCACAAAATCTTACTTAGTATTCTGATGTTAGACATTAATATATAAATGAAAGGATACAACTAAGGAAATATTCTCACATGCTGATAGTAGTTACTGTTGAATAATGACACAATTATTTCTCCCATTTCCTAAATTGTCTTCAGTTGCCTTATACTATGGTATCTGGATCCCAGGACCTCCTTTCCAACCTGAGAACAAAGCCAAGAAGTTTCGGAGGAGGAGAAGCTAAAATTAAACCCGATGCAGAATGGAAGCTGTTTTATTTCCTATATCTAATAAACATTTAATCACCAAACAGAACATGTGCACCCCAAGCCCATAAAGCAGCAACTACTACAGGAATCAGTACCCTAGCGAGGGGTGCCTAGGATGGGACAGGAACTTGGGTTTGGTGCCCTCTTGCCCGCTGCGGCTTAGCAGAAAAGGGAGGCACACGGCGCTGCATGGTCCGAGTCACCAGGGAGAGGTGGTCAAGGCAGGAGGTGACAGGAATTTGGAGCTGGGCAGGGTCATCGGCAGTCAATCCTCTAACAGGGAGGACAAAATAAAATTCAAGTGAGAGGGGAGGAGGTGGATGTCTGCCCCTTCACACTGCAACGGTCCTGGAACATCACGCAACTTACTGAGGCTTAAGCCTTCCCTGTTCCCCTGTCTCCATTACAGCTCCTCCTGCACTGCCATTGTTTCGTGTGTGTTCTTGCAGCTTTTTCCCCAGGATATAGTGACCTGCATCCGTGACTCTTGTTTACATCAATAGGATCCTACTGATAAAGTAGGCAGGTTAGACATGAGCTGCAGGCAGGGGCGGTGACAGTAGGGGACATGTTAGAAGCCTCAGCGCACAGCATCCTGATTGTGGCTTTGAAGGTCTTGGCCTCTGGGCTTCCAAGGGGGAGGAGGGGGGAGAAGGAGGAAGGGAGGAAGGAGGACTGCAGGAGGGGAAGGAGGAGGAGGGGGAGGGGGAAGGCTGCTGGCAGACCAGGAGCCACACGTGCAGGCCCTGTGCTCTCCTCTTTCACCTCAGCCCCAGGGTCACCGATGCCTTCATTATCACAGACGTACTCTGGGTTTCACCCCCACCCCAACCTGGAGGAGCCCCTTAGATGATGGGACACAACCTCAGTCGGAGACCCCGCCACCAGCCATGACCCGTGACCTCTGCAAACATACAAAGAAAGCTCCCCCCCCCCCAGCCCAGGTGTAGTCGCCAGCTCTGGGCTGCCTCCTCTCCCTCCTTGCGACTACACTGCCCTTAATAAACTCCTTTGTGCTGTCAACTTCCTTCTGGCTGGCTTTCTGTCAGCGCGGGTCCTCATGTCACTCTTTCGTGGGGGATCCGAGAAGCAAGACCCCCGTGCACACAATGCAGACTCCCCCACCCGCAGCAATACTGTACCCCGAATTGGCTGCTTCTGATTCTTTTCCTGCAGATTCCAGGTTCCCGCCATTTGTACAACATCCTGCTGGGCTCTTTCTCTTCTGTCTTTATTTCTAGGAGTAATTTGCATTCTAAGGCATTAGCTAAGTCTACCATTTGGGTTACAGATGTTTTCCTGACTTGTTGCTTGTCATTTTATCTTATTTATCATGTTTTCTTCCATAACGGAGCTCAGCACATTTGTGTAATTAGACATTAGTGTTTTTTGTTGTTTATTCGATTTTCCCTTATGGATTTTGCATCCTGCTTTGTTTACTATTTGACTCGTGAATGCTTTGTTCACCTGAGTCCCAGTTAGATGCTTTTATGGTGTCTCTACCACAAATCACTTGACACTTCCTTGGATCCAGACACTGGTTCATTTTTGTTCACACGTGGCTTCTGGGTTTTGTATTGCACACACATTTCTTCATCAGGGCTTTCTCCTTTGACTTTAATGGTTTTATATTTCCTATTTAAGTGTATGCTTTCATTTTTTTCTTCAACTTCAGCTTTGATTCTTTTGGAAATTTATTTTTCTGCAAAAGACAAGTTCAAGACCAGCTTTCTTTCTCTTCTGACTTGAATAATCCCAATAAATTCACCATTGTTCTTTACATACTCTTTTTCTTCTAAAAAAAGATTTATGTATTTGCTTCAGGGAGAGCGAGAAGGAGAGCATCATCAAGCAGACCCACACCTGAATACCGAACCCCATGGGGGGCTTGATCCCACATCCCCGAAACCATGACCTGAGCCGAAACCAAGAGTCGGATGCTTACTCAACTGAGCCACTCAGGGGCTCCTTATGGACGCTTTCAAGTTGGTTTCACTCTGGCTCCTGACTCTTAGTTTTACATCTTTTTCTCCAGTCATATCTCTGGCTTGGCTCCTTAGAATACTGCTTGTGTCCTGGCTGAAAACCCTACCTTCCTATGAGAACATGGGTCCTACGTTTGATTTTGGACATCAGTTTTGCTGCCCCTATCTTGTCCTTTCTCCTCATTCTTTCACTTTATAGCAGAGAAATGTTCCCTCATCCCCCAACCAGGTAATATGCTATCATCACAGAAATCTGGATAAATATGCCATAGAGGAAGTTACAGTCCTTACAAAATTAGGAGCTCAATAACCTGAAAATTCTATCACCACTAAAACTAGGACTGTGTATATTTACGCATATCTGTGTGTATGCTATCATTTAGTACAAAATATTTGTAACAGTTTTATTAATAAAGGCTTTTTATTAAAAAAAAGAACTAAAAAAACCCCAAATGCTGTTCCCAATGCAGCAGGCCTCTAATCTACCCAATGATGCTCCAACCTTTTCTCACTCATCCCCTTCTTGTCATCAAGTATGTCCCTGTACCCTTGCAAAGGCAATCCAACCTGAGCCGATCAAGTCTCTCTGTCTGTCTGTCTTCCTCCATCTCTGTCTCTCTCTCTTCTCCCATACCAATCCCAATTTTCTCTACTGTACCATTTAGGCCATTTCCTTAGGGAGGCCATCCCAGAGCGCTCAACATGAACTGGCCAGAGAAATAAGTGTGCAAGAATAAAGTGAGATGTGGGCTTAGACTTTGGTGAAGGTGACATTTCAATTCAGTAGGGATATATGGATTATTTGATACATGATGCTGAGATACCTGACTAACCTTGGG
Organism: Canis lupus baileyi; assembly: GCF_048164855.1. Lineage (NCBI taxonomy): Eukaryota > Metazoa > Chordata > Mammalia > Carnivora > Canidae > Canis > Canis lupus. Next base: position 1,355,592 of record NC_132876.1, on the reverse strand, counting down.
CAGAGGAAGAGAAAAAGTTAGACCAATGGCATTTTTCACACCAAATTGAACTCCTGGTGTAATAGCATTTTAAAGTACCAAAAGATGTTATGGATGACAAATTTTACACTTTTACACTGGGTAAGTCTTTCCATTGGACACAAACTACAGAAATCATAATGGAAAAAAATCTCTCACCGAAATACATCTCAAAATTTTAAGGACCCTCTGTGCGAAAAGTAGTGAACAAGGATGCAGGGAAGCAATGAGGAAGGAAAGTGTTTTCAAATGATGACAAGATTTGGTATCTTTAATATGTAAAGAGCATTCACTGATCAATAAGTAAAACGTGCTGATTTGAATTTAAAAACACAGATAAATGATATGAATGGACGGTTCTCAGAAGAGGAGGTACCCCTGGCTCAACGTCATAGGACTGGTTGTCAAGCCCCATTAAAGATCTAAAAAAAGTGAAACCATATTGAGGTGTGATTTTAGTGAGCCTATGGGCAAAGATTTAAAAGACTGCAAATGTCATGTTTGGGGTAGGTTATGGGCTGAGCTGTATCTCCCTGCCTCCACAAAGTCCTTTGTTGAATCCTAACCCCTAATGGGCCTGCATCTGGATGGTGGTAGGGACTTTAAAGAGGTCATTAGGGTTAATTGTAGTCTTAATTGTGGGCTCCTTCTCTGAAAGGACTCATGTCTCCCTTGAAGTGAAGGAGGGCCAAGTTGTCAGGTCATGGCAGGGGGTTAAATAATGAATCAAACCATGGTTCCTCAGTCAAGTAATAGGTGAGACATACCTACTGCCTGTGGGGAAAGAAAGAAAAAAGAAAGAAAGAAAGAAGGAAAGAAAGAAAGAAAGAAAGAAAGAAAGAAAGAAAGAAAGAAAGAAAGAAAGAAAGAAGAAGGAAGGAAAGAAAGAAAGAAAGAAAGAAAGAAAGAAAGAAAGAAAGAAAGAAAAAGAAAAAAAGAAAGAAAGAAAAGAAAGAAAAGAAAGACCCAAGAAACCAGGCAGTCCCGATGGCCTAGAGGTTTAGCGCCACCTTCAGCCCAAGGCGTGATCCTGGAGATCCGGGATCCAGTCCCACGTCGGGCTCCCTGCAGGGAGCCAGCTTCTCCCTCTGCCTGAGCGTCTGCCTCTCCATGTGTGTGTCTCTAATGAATAAATAAATAAAAATTTTTTTAAAAAAGCAAGAAACCAAAGAATGAGAACGTCCACATTTGTGGCCTTCGCCACAGAGAGTTTCTGGGACCCTGTCACCGAAATGTATGGAGCCCTTTCGGTCTTCAGGCAGGGCAGGTCCCAGGCTCTGGTGCTCTGGAATTCGCCTTTCTGACTCCAGCCTCCCCTCCATCTATGCCAGCCCGCCCTCTGCAGTCCCGCTGCGCCCCCCCCGCCCCGCCCCCGATGGTCTAAGCCGACCTCAAACAATGTCAGTAAGTGCCACATTCCAGCCCCAGTGTTTCGGGGTCCTTGGAGCTTCTCATGCAAACCCAGGCTACTATCTTGGCAGGAGTCACACCTGTTGGCACAAGGAGGCAGAGAAACTAGAATTCTGGTGGGGGGGCTGCTTTCTGGGGGGCAAACGGGGTCCCTAGATCCACAGCCTTGAAAACGACACAGAAAAGTACATTCTGGACTCAGCGACTGCACCTGTTGGATCCCAGCTTGAGGAGCTCACGGTTCGGGCGAGACTGGCCCCGAATTCCCCGGGATCCTGCCTTCGGTGGAGAAGAGCCTAAGCGTCCAGCAGTCACAACCGGGTCCTTCTCTTACGCGTCCCATGTCCCACCGCTGAAGGGTCTTCAGGAACAGGAAGACCTTGTGTGTTCCACGAAAAGAATTCAGAAAGCATGGAACGGCGAGCTTCGGGGTGGGACCTCAGCCTTGGCGTCCGGCTCCTCAACCACAAGGCGACCCTGAAGCCCGGGCCCTGTGCCCCAGGCTGGGGAGTGGGGGCCGAGCGACAGGACACAGTGCGGCTCCTCCCGTCGGGGCCCGTCTACACCTGCCCGGCGCCCCTCCTGGAGTGTGTGTGTCCCGGGCCTCCGCCCCCATGGGCAGGGCAAAGAGAACGTGGAGACGCAGTAGCTGGACATAAAGTCAGAGGCGACTAAGTTTTATTTTGTGTGATAACAGACCTCGGGAACCGCCCTCGTCCACGGGGCCTGGGTGGCTCTGTCTGTGATGCCTGCGACTCCTGCTTTTGGCTCAGGGCATGATCTCAGAGTTGCGAGGTCGAGCCCGTGGGGGGCTCCCCGCGGCGCGTGGGGCCTGTTTAAGAGTCTCTCTCCCCCTCTGCCCCTCCCCGCATGGCTCTCTAGGAAACAGCAAGCAGCCCCTGCCCTCCAACCTCGGGGAACCAATAGGGCCCACAGGGCCCAGGGCCCAGGACGAGCCCTCAGGGCCACAATCCAGGGGCCACTGGCATAGGACTCAGGGCCCTGGGGAAGGACGCACCGCCCAGGAGGGGCACTAGGTTGGGGGGAGCCCCCTTTCCCGGCCTCGGCTTATGGACAAAGTGGGGCCCGACGGGCTGCCTGGTGCGCACCAGCAGGGAAAGCTGCTCAAGACAGAGGCCATGCCAATGTGCAGGTGGCCAGGGTCCTCGGCCCCAGTCGGCCTCACGCGGGCACCGAGCAAGCAGATCAGATGAAATGCGGTCCTCCTGCCCCTATGTGTGTCTGCCCCATCACGGGGGCCTGCCCCGTGCGCCACGTGTACCTCCTGGCCCCGACCCTGTGGGAGTCTCCAATCCCCCGGCACAACAGCAACTGCCCCCAGCCCCCTTGTACCCCCACCCGCACCCCGGCCCTCTGGGAACCAACACAGTGACGATGGTGTCGGATACCATGAACTCCTTTCCCAGGGGCCCTTGCTGGGGCTGGACACATGGAGCCAGGGCCTGGGAGGCACCTGTGCCTCGAGGGGAGATGGGAAAGGCACCATGAGGAAGCTGGTGGACATTCGGTCAGGCCCCCCCATACCAATCTCGTCTGCGCCTCAGGCCTCCCGATGGCGCCAGGGCCTGCTCCCCTCTGGCCACTCTCAGCCCTCAGTGCCCCCAGGCCTGCCCCCTGGTGCCGGGTGTCAGACCCTCTCTCCCACTGTCTCTGCCGCCCACCGCCGGCCCCCTGCCCCAGGTCGGCCCCTCCAGGCCCCTGAACCCCCTTGCCCCTCCTTCCTCTGCACCCCAAGGCTGGCCCCCTAACCTCTTTGTCCCAGGGCCTCCCCAGGTCCCATCCCCCGGCCTCCAGCCACCCCTAAGACAGGACACAGCTGGAGTGGCTGGCTTCTTGGCTCCCTGGCTGAGTACCCGGCCTTGGTGCACAGTGCACTGGGCTTGGTGCATTGGGCACCACCTGGTGGGAGCCCCTGGCCCTGCCACAGCAGTGTCCCAGGTCCTGGCAGGGCGTCTCCACCCGGGGCCAGCAGCCTGTGCTGCCTGCGTCACCTGCGACGTTGCGATGGCTACAGCACTCACCTCTCCATCACCACCTCCATCGGGGCCACCTGTGCCCTCAGGGCCACCTGGGCCTCCGACACCACCTGCACCCCCGGAGCCACCTGTGCCTCCAGGGCCACCTGCACCCCTGGTGCCTCCTGTTCCCTCCGGGCCACCTGTGCCTCTGTGACCACCTGTACCCCCAGGGTCATGCGGGCCACCCTGACTCCTACACTGCTGGCCATGCCACCTGGGCCTCAGTCTGTGTCCTGCATGGCTCCAAGGGTTTCCTTTACCCTCCCCAGCCCTACAGCCCTTACTTCCCCGCCTGAGCCTCCCGGCTGGAGGCCCCTGGCCCGTGACTCCCTCCGGGCCCAGCCCGAGCCTGAGCCGCCGCCCCATGTGTCCCCAGCCCGCTGATCACCTGATCAGGGTCCCCGAGCATCGAGAGGTGGTCGGGCAGGTCCCACCAACAGGCCCTGCCTGTCCCCCACCATGGGCTCTACATATGGCTTGAGTCTGCGTGTGCTGGGGCCCGGCCTGTCTTCGGGGAGCCCCCAGCACAGCCCCTAGAGGAGCGGGAACGGGTGGACCTGGCTCCTTCACGTCTCAGTCCCAGGCATTGTCACTCCATCGTGCCCGCCAGCCTGGGAGAGTTGTTGCTCGCTGGCACGTTTTGGTTGCTGTGGCTGCTGTGGGTGCCGCGAGGCCAGGCTCCCAGCCCTATGGCCTTGGGCCCGGGCCACTCAGGCTTTAGGCTCGCACCCTGTAGCACCTCTGGGCTCCAAGCATGGGCAGGACCCAGGCCGACCGGAGGGAGGGAGGCTGGAGGGTGGGAGGCTGGACAGGGCGCACCGCCCCTGGGGCCACCCCAGCCGCTCTGCCGCTGCCCGCACACCCTCACAGGCCCTCCCTCCCCCAGGAACAAAGTCTTGTGGCTCTCTGGGGGCCTGGAGGTGCCGGGGGCCCTCAACTGGGAGGTGACCCTGTGTCTGCTGGACTGCTGGGTGCTGGTCTACTTCTGTGTCTGGAAGGGGGTCAAGTCGACGGGAAAGGTACGGCCGGAGGCTGGCAGGGCTGGGGGTTATGACCGTGGTGAGGGTGTGGGGGGGAGGAGGGGCGCCCCTGCCAGGGACCACTGCTGCAACGGGAGGGGGTCGGGGGCCTGAGCAGGGCACGGGTCCTTGAACCCAGGCTGCCGGATCCCCACCTGTGGCTGGATCGCCCGGACCCCTACATGCTCAAGCCCGGGAGCCTTTCCTCCCTGCAGGGAGAGGCCCAGGCAGCAGCTGCCCCTTGCCAGTGTGGGGCCACCCCGGCTCCCCCACTTGCTGTCCGGGCCTCGCTGTCTGGCTGCGTTGCTGGCCTGCGGGGACCCAGGCAATGCCTCTCTCTCCCCTGCTTATCTCCCCTCAGAACCCAGGAGGATGTCTAGATACATGTTTTCCCCAGAAATTTCCTATCAGGTTGTAGTGACATAGGTAAGAGCAATTGTACAGGAGCAGAAGGCTCACCAGAGGGAGGTTACAGTGGGTGGTGTGGGCCAAGCCACAGACTCCACCACTGACCTTCCCTGTGCCGCTTGGCATCCAAATGTACTTTTCTCATATACTCTCATACTCATCTTAAAGATGGCATAAGGGCTAACATTTAGTATGTTCCACTCTTTCTAGTGCTTTACATACATTAATCCCTTATGTAAGTGTTCAGGCAATAATAGCAACAACGATCTCCTGCCTACCATAATGCGACCGTCCTTTAAACAAATAAAAGGACACACACTCTCTCCAGAACTGCAGAGACTCCAAACCCATCCATCTCAGGGTGATGTTTGTTGCGTCTCTAGTCTGTTTGTAAAACCATGTGGATGTCCTGGAAGCTATGGACTACATTATAAAGTTCACTTCCACTGACTTAACTGGAATAAAATAGGAGGGGGAATGTGGCGTAGGAGAAAATTGGCTAATACAAACTAAAACATGTGTAAGATGACAAAGAAACAAAATAGGCATGAGTATCTCTACGTTAGACATAGGCCCAAGTTGGCATTTTTCATTTCTTTCATCTACATCCATTCCCTCTCTGCTCCCTTTGCCCTCAGCCAACTTCCCAGCTCATGAGGATGAGGTGACCCCTGCCCCCATCATTAAGGGTGCTGAGCCTTTCTGGTTCTGTCCATAAGGACTTGCTGTCATCTTCCATTAAATCTGACCTTCCTGCATGGCATTACTAGGAGGGTGCCCCTCAAATTGTCTGGGTCTCAGGCACACTTCTCCACAACCCCAATATAGAGTAGCCATTTTCTGTCCTCTGGATCATCAGGACACCTCTCCCTGACCAGCACAATAACCTCCTCTAGCTTATTGGTTCAAGAGCACAGGTAGCCCCACATGGCCAGGGAATTGCCCCAAACCCAGTTCAGCAGAGCCTTTGTGTGGACATTGCGATGGTGAATGAGACTTTAGTATGTCCATGGATGGTACTGCTGGCAAAACCCTGCCAGGACGGAGGGCAGGTACAGATATAGAAAAAGCCTGCATTTCAGAGACGAAAACTTGCTGCCCTCTGCATGAGGGAAGGGGTCCAATATAGTCAACGTTCCAAAAATTGACTCAAGATGGACCAGCAGCCTACGGGATGTTTTCCACTTACTTAGGTCATCTTTAATGTCGTTCATCAATGTTTTGTAGTTTTCATGTATATTCTTCTTGGTTAACTTTATAAGTATTTTATTCTTTTAGAGACTATTGTAAGTGGAATTGCCGTCTTAATTTCATGTTCAAATTACTCATTGCTAGTGTACAGGAAAACAACTGATTTTTGCATGTTGATCTTGTAACCTAAAACTTTACATAATTCATTTATTGGCTCTAGCAGTTGTGGATTCCTTGGGGGATTTCTATATAAGATCTTGTCCTCAGCAAATACGGATAGTTATACTTTTTCCTGTTCAATGTGGGTGTCTTTTATCTCCTCTTCTTGCCTCACTGTGCCGGATGGACCTTCTAGTTCAATGTTGAAAATCAGGGTTGAAGACCAAGTGGGATTTAACCCTGGGATGCAAGGGTGGTTCAACATTCATAAATTAATCAGCGTGATGGATCACATTAATGAAAGACAAGAGCCATATGATCCTCTCAATTGATGCAGAGAAAGCACTTGACAAAATACAGCATCCTTTCCTAATAAAAACCATTCACAGTATAGGGAGAGAGGGAACACACCTCAATATCATAAAAGCCATCTATGAAAAACCCGCAATGAATATAGTTCTCAACAGGGAAACACTGGGAGCCTTTCCCCTCAAGTCAGGAACTCGACAGGGATGCACACTCTCATGACCAACCACTGCTGTTCAGCATAGTACTAGAAGTACTAGCCTCAGCAATCAGACAACAAAAAGAAATCAAAGGCATTCAATTTGGCAAAAAAGAAGTCAAGCTCTCCCTCTTCGTAGATGACATGATACTGGACATAGAAAACCCAAAAGACTCCACCCCGAGATTGCTAGAAGTTATACAGCAATTCAGCAATGTGGCAGGATACTAAATCAATGCCCAGAAATAAGTGGCATTTCTATACACTAACAGTAAGACTGAAGAAAGAGAAATTAAGGAATTTATCCCATTTACAATTGCACCAAAAGCCATAAGATACCAAGGAAAAAACCTCACCAAAGAGGTAAAGGATCTGTATTCTAATAACTACAGAACACTTCTGAAGGAAATGGAGGAAGACACAAAGAGATGGGAAAACATTCCAGCTCACGGATTGGAAGAATAAATATTGAAAATGTCTATACTACCCAAAGCAGCTTACACATTCGATGCAATCCCTATCAAAATACCATGCATTTTCTTCACAGAGTTGGAAGAATTAATCCTAAGATTTGTATGGAACCAGAAGATACCCCGAATAGCCAGAGGAATGTTGAAAAAGGAAACCAAAGCTGGGGCATCACAATGCCTGACTTCAAGCTGTATGACAAAGCTGTGATCATCAACACAGTGTGGTGCTGGCACAAAAACAGACACACATAGATCCACGGAACAGAGTAGAGAATGCAGAAATGGACTCTCAACTCTATGATCAACTCATCTTTGACAAAGCAGGAAAGACTATCCACTGGAAAAAAGACAGTCTCTTCAATAAATGGTGCTGGGAAAATTGGACACCCACATGCAGAAGAATGAAATTGGACAGTTCTCTTACACATTACACAAAGACAAACTCAAAATGGATGAAAGACCTATGTGTGAGACAGGAGTCCACCAAAATGCTAGAGGAGAAGACAGGTAGCAACCTCTTTGACCTCGGCCACAGCAACTTCTTGCCAGAAACATCTATAAAGGCAAGGGTAACAAAAGCGAAAATGAACTATTGGGACTTAATCAGGACAAAAAGCTTCTGCACAGCAAAATAAACAGTCAACAAAACCAAAAGGCAACCTACAGAACGGGAGAAGATATTTGCAAAAGATCTATCAGATAAAGGGCTGGTGTCCAAGATCTATAAAGAACTTACCAAACTCAACACCCAAAAAACAAACAATCCAGTCAATAAATGGGCAGAAGACATGAACAGAAATTTCCCCACGTAAGAGCTACACATGGCCAACGACCAAATGAAAAAATGCTCCACATCCCTTGCCATCAGGGAAACACAGATCAAAACCACAATGAGATATCACTTTACACCAGTGAGAATGGCTAAAAGTAAGACAGGAAACAACAAATGTGGAGAGGATGTGGAGAAAGGGGAACCGTCTTGCACTGTTGGTGGGAATGTGAAGTGGTGCAGCCGCTCTGGAAAACTGTGTGGAGGTTCCTCAAACAGTTAAAAATAGAGCTGCCCTACGACCCAGCAATTGCAATGCTGGGGATTTACCCCAGAGATACAGATGCAGTGAAAGGCCCAATGTTTCTAGCAGCAATGTCCACAATAGCCAGACTGTGGAAGGAGCCTCGGTGTCCATTGAAAGATGAATGGATAAGGAAGATGTGGCCTATGTATACAATGGAATATTACACAGCCATTAGAAACGACAAAATACCCACCATTTGCTCCGACTGGATGGAACTGGAGGGTATTATGTTGAGTGAAATAAGTCAATCGGAGAGGGACAAATATTATATGGTCTCATTCATTTGGGGAATATAAAAAATAGTGAAGGGGAATAAAGGGGAAAGGAGAGAAAATGAGTGGGAAATATCAGAGAGGGAGACAGAACGTGAGAGACTCCTAACTATGGGAAACGAACAAGGGGTGGTGGAAAGGGAGATGGGTGGGTGGTGGAGGAAGACATTCTTGCATGTATTTGCTTCTTAGTCTCCTGAAACATGGGTGTATTTTAAAGACCTTTGGGACTAGAGTTAAGAAGGAAAAAGGATGATTAAGGAAAATAAGCACATCCAGATGGAGATCTGAAGGACACTTTGGTCAAATAATTTCTTTCTTTTTAGAGCATACTGTGTTCACGTTGCAGATATTTCCACTTCGTGACATTTTAGAGTTTCTGAGGCACTGCCTGGGCTGTAGGGGGTGGTACAGGGGAATGTAACTCTTTATGTTGTGAATATATTTATTTTCAAGTTGAAAAAAATGTAAGACATTCTCAGATAAAGAGTGAGAGAATTTGTTCCTAGTGGACTTAATAGGAAATACTAATGGAAAACTTTCAGTATAAAACTAAATAAATCCACGTGAAGAAATAAAGAAGGAAGGAAATCATAATACAAAAAGGGCTTGCAATACTCCACTTAGAAACTTTTTAAGAGAGAGAGATCATGGGGGGCAGGGGCACAGGCAAAGGGAGAGAGAGAAGTGTAAGCAGGCTCCCTGCCCAGCATGGAGCCTGACTCAGGTCCAATCTCACCACCCTGAGACCATGACCTGAGCCAAAATCAGGGGTTGGATGCTTGACCAACTGAGATACCCAGGCACCCTTCAATACTCCACTTTAAACAATGGATAATCATCTAGATACAAAATCAATAAGGAAACATTGGACTTGAACCACACTTTAGACCAAATGGACCTAGCAGACATATACAGAACATTCTATCCAACAGAAGCAAAATATACATTCTTCTCAAGTACACGTGGAACATGCTCTAGAATCGATCATGTTGGATACGAAACAAGTCTTAACAAATTTAGGAAGATTGAAATTATGTTAATATCTTTTCCAACCACAGTGGTATGAAACTAGGAACCAATAAAAGGAAGAAAATTGGAAAATTCGTGTATTCCCATTGGAAATTAATCAACACACTCCTGAACCATCAATGGTTCAAAGAAGAAATCAAAAAATCTCTTGAGGGGCACCTGCCTGGCTCAGTCAATACAGCATGCAACCTCTTGATCTTGGGACTGTAAGTTCAAGCCCCACGTTGGATGTAGAGATTACTTAAGAATAATTCTTTTAATACTTTGAGGGGCACCTGGGTGGCAAATCCAGTTAAGCTTCTGACTCTTGGTTTTGGCATAGGTCATGATCTCATGGTTGTGGGATCAAGCCTCATGGCAGGGTCCATGCTCAGCTCAGACTCTGCTTGACACTCTCTCTCCCTGTCAATCTACCCCTCACACTCATGATCTCTGTCTCTAAATCAAATCTTTAAAAAAATATCTTGAGACACACAAAAGTGCAAACACAGTGTAAAAAACTTATCAGATGCAACAAAAGTATTTCTTAGAAGGAAGCTTTTCGCAAGAAATACCTACATTAAGAAAAAGGAAAGATCTCAAATAACCTAATTCTATACCTCAAGGAAAAGAAACAGTGTCCAAAGTTAGCAGAAGGAAGGAAATAATAAAGGTTAGAAGAGAAATAAATGAAACAAAGCCTAGAAAAAAAACCACAGAAAAGATCAACAAAACTAAGAGCTACTTTTAAAAGATAAACAAAACTGACAAACATTTAGCTAAGACTCAAAAAGGCTCTAATAAATAAAATCAGAAATGAAAGAGGAGACATTACAAGTGATATCACAGAAATATAAAGGATCATTAAGAGACGACTATGAACAATTATATGCCAACAAATTGGGTAACCTAGAAGAAAGGAACAAATTCCTAGAAACACACAACCTACCAAGATTGAATCAGAAAGAAAACAAAAGTCTGAGCAGATCGATAATGAGTAAGGAGATTGAATCTGTAATCAAAAACCTCCCAACACAGAAAAGCTCTAAATCAGATAGTTTCACTGGTGAATTTTACCAAATATTTGAAGAATTCATGTCAATCCTACTCAAACTCTTTCAAAAAATGAATAGGAAGGAATGATCCCATACTGTTTTTAGGAGGCGAGCATTCTCCAGATACCAAAGCCAGGTAAGAACACTACAAAAACAAAAGAAAAAGAAAATTACAGGACTGTATCTCTAATGAACATAGATGCAAAAATCCTCAACAAAATACTAGCAAACTGAATTCAACAGCACATTAAAAGGATCTTACACCATGATCAAGTGATATTTATCCCTGAGATGCAGGGATATCCACATCTGCAAGTCAATCAATGTGATACACCACACCCACAGAACGAAGGATTAAAATCATATCATAATCTCAATAGATGCAAAAAAAGCATTGATACGGGCACCTGGGTGGCTCCATGGTTGAGCATGTGCCTTCGGCTCAGGTTGTGATCCCAAGCTTGTGGGATCGAGTCTCATATGGAGCTCTCCGCAGGGAGCCTGCTTCTCCCTCTGCCTATGTTTCTGCGTCTCTCTATGTGTCTCTCATGAATTAATAAATAAAATATTTCTTTAAAAATCTAAAAAAAAAGCATTTGGCAAAATTCAACATCCTTTCATGATTAAAAAAACTCAACATATTATGTTATACAAGGAATGTACTTCAACATAATAAAGGTGATCTATGACAAGCCCACAGCTAGCATCATGCTCAGTGGTGAAAGGTTGAAAGCTTTTCCTCTTAAGATCAGAAACAAAACAAAACAAAAAGGCAAAGGTGCCCACTCTTAACATTTTTTAAAGACTTTCCTTATTTATTTGAGAGAGAGAGAGAGTGAGCATTCACAAGCAGGGGGAAAGGCAGAGAGAGAGGAAAAGGGAGAAGCAGACTCCCCACTGAGTGTGAAGCCCTATGTGGGGCTCAATCCCAGGATCCTGAGATCATGACCTGGGCCAAAGTCAGAGGCTTAACCGAGCCAGCAAGGCACTCTCCAACTCTTCCATTTCTATTCAACATATTACTGTAAGTCCAGAGCAAGTAAACAAGAAAAAGAAATAAAAGGCATCCAAATCATATAGAAAGCAGTAAAATTATCCCTAAAGTCCACCCTAATTATCCCCAAAACTGTTAGAACTAATAAATGCATTCAGTGATGTTGCAGGATACCAAACCAACACTACAAAATCTGTTGTGTTTCTAGACGCTAACAGCATAGTATCCAAAACATAAATTAAATAAATAATCACACTTACGATCACATCAAAATAATAAAATACTTAGAATTAAATTTAACTAAGAAGGTGAAAGATCTGTACAGTGAAAACTATCAAACATTAATGAAAGAAATTGAACACAACACAAATAAATGGAAAGATAACCCACGTTCATGGATTGGAAGAATTAATACTGCTAAAATGTCCAGAGTACCCAAAGCAATGTATTTAAAGCAATCTCTATCAAAACTCCAATGGTATTTTTCATGGAATTAGGAAAAAACACTCCGAAAATTTACATGGAACTACAAAAAGACCCCAGATGGATAAAGCGATCTTGATCAAGAAGAACAAAACTAGAGGCATCACACTTGCTGATTTCAAATAACATTACAAAACTATAGCAATCAGGAGTCCCTGAGCGAGTGGAGAGTCTCAGAGGCAGAAGCAGAAGCAACAAAGTTCCCGGAGCTTCTCCAAGGCTGCCGTCTGGGTTCCCTGTTCGGTCACCCCTTCCCTGCCTGGCAAAGACAATGGCTTTGGTAGCTGATTTCTGACAGTCATGCTGTTGCCATAGTAGCCTTTTCACACGTGACGGTGTCGGCTTCTGGTTCCCCCATCCCCGAAGGCTGTTGAACCACAGCACCAGGAGGCTTGTCCCAAGTTCTGTGGTAGGTGCCCTTCCTGGTGACCATGCGATCGAAGCCAGTTGCTCTTTGTGGTTCCTTCTCTGGCCTTGAGTGACTGTCCACAATTTATTTTTTTCTGTTAGGAGTGATACCTTTTCTGCATCCATGCACCATAGAATCTCTCCTTTGCAGACATCCTGGGATGAAAGGATTTGGCTTCTACTATTTTTATCAGAGTGTATTTTTTTATATTTGTTCTCTCCCTTCCTAGGCTATGAAGTAATACAGATAGTTACTGCTTTTATCCCTCTCAAGTCCCTTTCTAATAAGAGCTGAGAGTGAGGGGAGGGTGTCAAATCACTTCCTTTACCAGGAACTGAGTCCTGCAAAGGGTCTACTTACGCAGTTGGGATGCCTCTCATGAGTTGACACTGCCTTTTTTCTTTTATTGTGAAAATAAAATCCTCAAAGTCTTTGGGAGTCTTCAAAAAAATGGGACTTACCTACATAAATGTTAAAGGATCATGTCTTGTGTATAGAAGCAATAAGAACATAGGAAATTCCTGCACTAGAAGAATAGCTTATTATTCAAAACAAAAAAATGTCTTTTGAAATGCTGCTAAATATTGATGCTGGCAGTGTTTTTCTCCTGTGAGTGACCCAATGATATTATATAAATAGTTGGTAAAGGGAAGGGAGCCAGTGGATTGAGGAAAATGTTGCACTAGCTGTGCCCACACTATGACATATTGATGATTATGGGAAAACAAATTCTTAAAACTTTTTTTCTGGGCAGCCCAGGCGGCTCAGCGGTTTGGCGCCTGCCTTTGGCCCAGGGCGTGATCCTGGAGGACCCGGGTTCGAGTCCCACATCAGGCTCCCTGCGTGGAGCCTGCTTCTCCCTCTGCCTGTGTCTCTGCCTCTCTCTCTCTCTGTGCCTCATGAATAAATAAATAAAAATCTTTAAAAAACTTTTTTTCTATTCCGAAGATGCTTTCTATGTGGTGGCCATTAAGTCTACAAATATAGATAATACGATCTTGTCATTATTTGTAATGTAATATCAATAAACTATTTATTAAAGAAAAAAGCTATAGCAATAAAATAGTATTTAGTTTTGACGTAAAAATCAACACATAGATCAATGGAACAGAATAGAGAGTCCAGAAATAAATTCCCATCTCTATGGTCAATCTTTGACAAGGGTGCCAAGAACACACACTAGAGAACGAATGGTCTCTTCAATCAATGATGTTGGGAACTGGAGATCTACAGTCAAAAGAATGCATTTGACCCCTGTTGGATCCACCATACTCAAAAATCACATCAAAATGGATTAAAGACTTAATCAGGGATCCCTGGGTGACGCAGCGGTTTGGCGCCTGCCTTTGGCTCGGGGCGTGGTCCTGGAGACCCGGGATCGAATCCCACGTCGGGCTCCCGGTGCATGGAGCCTGCTTCTCCCTCTGCCTGTGTCTCTGCCTCTCTCTCTCTCTCTGTGTGTGTGACTATCATAAATAAATAAAAATTAAAAAAAGACTTAATCATAAAACTATGAGAAGGAAACATAGGGGGAATTCTCCGTGACATTGGTCTTGGTCTTGGCATAGGGGGAATTCTCCGTGACATTGGTCTTGTGAATGTGGCACAGGTAACAAAAGCAGAAATAGACAAGCAGGATTAGATCAGTCTAAAACAAACACTTCTGCACAGCAAAGGAAACAATCACCAAAATGAAAAGGCAACTTACAGAATGGGAGAAAACATTTGCAAACCATACATCTGATAAAGGGTTAATATCCAGAATATGTAAGGAACTCATACAACTCAATAACTAACAAATAAATAAACCAATTTTAAAATTGGCAAAGGACCTGAATAGACTTTTCTACAAGGAAGACATACATATGGCAAATAGGTACATGAAAACGTGCTCAATATCTTTAATCATTAGGGAAATGCAAATAAAAATCATAATGAGATATCAACTCACACCTTTGAGGTTGGCTATTATTTGGTAAGAATGTAAATTGGTACAGCCAAGATGGGGAAAAATATGAGACTCCTCAAAATATTAAATGTAGAACTACTATATGATCTAGGATCCCACTTCTGGTTATTTATCCAAAAGAAATGAAATCAGGATCCCAAAGAGATATCTGCACTCCCCGGTTCACTGCAGCATTATTCACAACAGCCAAGACACATAAAGAACCTAAATGTCCATCAAGAGATGAATGGGTGAAGAAAATATGCTATAGGGGCATCTGGGTGGCTCAGTCGGTTGAGTGTCTGCCTTCAGCTCAGGTCGTGGTCCTGGGGACCTGGGATCAGGCCCCTCATTGGGACTCCTACTCGGTGAGGAGTATGCTCCTCTTTCTGCCCATCCCCCTGCTTGTTCTTTCTCTCTCTTTCTCTCTCAAATGAATAAATAAGATCTTTAAAAAAATAAAGAAAGAATGTACGGTATATGCATACAGTGGAATATTACTGGGCCTAAAAAAGATGGAAATTTTGCCATGTGTAACAACCCGGGTGGACCTGGAGGACATTATGCTATGTAAAATAAGCCACATACAGAAAGATAATTGCTATATGATCTCATATGTTGATCTGAAATAGTCCTACTCATAGAAACAGAGAGTAGAACAGTGGTTGCCAGGGCCTGGTGGGAGGGGGAAATGGGGAGATGATGGTAAAGGATACAGAGTTTGAGTTATGTAAGATATATTCTAGAGAGTAGGGACGCCTGGGTGGCTCAGTGGTTGAGATCCCAGGGTCCTGGGATTGAGTCCCTCATCGGGCTCCCTGCAGGGCGCCTGCTTCTCCCTCTGCCTGTGTCTCTGCCTCTCTGTGCCTCTCGTGAATAAATAAATAAAATATTTTTTAAAAATCCTTGAGAGTATAGCTAACAGCACTGTATTATACACCTAAAATTTGCTCAGAGGGTAGATCTTCTGTTAAGTTGTCAACACACACAATGATGATGATGATGATGATGATGACGATGATGATGACTGCAGGAGGAAACTTTACGGCACAGATTATGGTGGTGGTTTCACAAGTATACTTGTCCTCAAACTCAATGGGTTGCATACATTAAAGATGTACAGTTTCATACAATTATACTTCAATCAGTGTTTTTTGTTAAGGCAATAGAAGGAAGAGGAGAAAAAGACAACATGAAGAATTATTACACAATAGTAGATGAAAAACAGTATCAAAACTAACAAAAAGAGAAACATAAAATTCAGGATGGGGGATCCCTGGGTGGCTCAGCCATTTAGTGCCTGCCATTGGCTCAGGGCGTGATCCTGGAATCCCGGGATCAAGTCCTGCATCGGGCTCCCTGCATGGAGTCTGCTTCTCCCTCTGCCTGGGTCTTTGCCTCTCTCTCTCTCTCTCTCTCTCTCTCTCTCTCTCTGTCATAAATAAATAAATAAATAAATAAATAAATAAATAAATAAATAAATAAATTCTTTAAAAAGGTCAGGATGGTGGTTACCTCTAGGAAGGAAGTGGAGTCATGATTGGGACAAGGTACAAGGAGCTTTCTGGAGTTCCGGCAATGTTTTCTTTCTTGCCTTGGGTGAGGGTTACACTGGTGTTATAATAATGTATTAAGTTGTACGTTTATGTTTGTGCACCTGGCTGTGTGTTATATTTTCACAATACAAGGCTTAGGAAAGAATCAGCCAAGCTGGTGTGTGTATCTCTAGTTCACTATTTTCACTGCTGCACAACACTCCAGAAACTGATAGCACAGGAGTATAAACAGGAAACACAACCTGATCACACAATTAGACCTGAAGCAGCTGAAAGTCAGACGTAACCCAACTGGTCACTGCCCTTCGTCCTCTGTCCAGCCTCCAGTCTCCAACAGAGGCGGACTGAGGTTTTTACTTTCGACACGAGCTCATGGAAGGGAGGGGAAAGCCAGGAGTCGAGGCACATATTCCTTCCATCAGGAAGCCAGATGGAGGGAGGGTCTGCCCAGTATTCTCCACACCCAATATCCCCAGATCAAGTCATTAAAAGTCCCAACTATCTGGGAGATTCCGGATTACTGCCCCTGTCCTGGAAGTCCCCGCCATGGAAGCCGGGATCTTGATGCCAGAGCAACACCTGCCTCCCGATGGCGCCAAACCCCAACCAGGATCAGAACAGTTTTGGGTGGCCCAATAGGCTTCCCCATTCATGTCCTTAATCCCATAATGACTCAATTTCACATTTTATGTGATTGAATTTCTTGCAAGCTCTCTCTGACATTATGGCCGGGTTTTATATCGCTCCGATTTATCTGTTCTACTGTTGATGGGCATTTGGATAGTTTCCAGCCCTTGGCTATGATAAACTAAGCTGCTATTTAATTATCTAATTAGATCATCGTTAATTTCATGTTTTGTTATTTTCAGCTGAGAAGCTTGTACCTCCTTGGCTAAATTCATTCCTAAGTATTTTTGCTCTTTTTGGTGCTATTTTAAATAGAATTGTTCCATTTCAAATTGTTCTTTGCTAGTGTCTAAAACAACTAATTTTTGCACTTTGATCTTGTATCCTGCTACTTTGCGGAATACATTTATTACCTTTAACAGTTTTTTGTGGATTCCTTAGGAATTTCTACATATAAGATCATGCCATCTGCAAAGAGATCGTTTCACGTCATATATATGCCAAATTATTTATTTATTTAGGGTCTCATTGCTGTGGCTAGAACTTCCAGTACAATGTTGAATAGAAGTGGTAAAAGTGCGCATCCTTACCTTATTCCTGATCTTAGGGAGAAAGTCATTGAGTACAATGTTAGTCATGGGTTTTTCATAAATGCTCTTTAACATGTTGAGAAAGTTACCTTCTATTCCCAGATTTCTGAGTGCTCTATCATGAAGGGGTGTTGGATTTTGTGAAATGCTTTTTCTGTCAAGAATTTTTTGGATCCACACTCATAAGGGATATTGGTCTAGTTTTCTTGTGATGTCTTTGTCTTGCTCTGGTATCAAGGTGATGCTCATGGAATAAGGTAAAGACAGGCTTCCTAGAGTGGATTAGGAAGTATTTCCTCCTCTTCTATAATTGGAATGAGTTTAGGAAGGATTGGTGTTAATTCTTTAAATGAAGCCATCTAGTCCAAGACTGGTCTATCAGGATGTTTTTGATCACTGATTTCTGTGGTCTATCTGAGCTGCTTTAACTAAATGCCGCAGATGAGTGGCTTATAAACCACAGAAATTAGTTTCTCATTTGTTCTGGAAGCTAGAATCTGAGACCACAGTATGAGCATGGTCAAGCGAGACCTCTGTTCCTGGCGGCAGACTTCTCGTGGTATGGAAGGGGCATGATGGAAGGGGCAAGCAAGCTCCCTGGTGCCTCTTTTATAGAGGCAGTAATGCCACTCATGGATCCCATCCCAATCACTTCCCAAATGCTGAACCTCTGAATACCATCCTGTGGGGAGGGGGAGGTCAGGAATTTGACATATTTTTAGGGGAACAAAAATATTCAAATCACAGCAACGATTCAATCTCTTTATGCATGAAAGGTCTGTTGAGTTTTTCTATTCCTTCTTGAATAAATTTTTGTAGTTTGTGTCCCCAAGAATTTGTCCATTTCATCTTAGTTATCTAATTTGTTGGCATACAACTATTCATAATATTCTCTTAGGACTCTTTTTTTAATGGGGGAATTCGAGATAATTTTATTAATAATCACATTGTTTATAGCTTACCAATAAACATATATTAAGGATGACAATTTAATACCACTACAGATATAAACAAAAATACATATTCTCAAAGGAAAGAAAATCCTTGAGACAGAGTTCATGATCTCAATAATAAGAGATGTGCATTCTGGGCAGCCCGGGGAGCCCAGAGGTTTAGCACTGCCTTCAGCCCAGGGTCTGTCCTTGGAGACCCAGGATCAAGTCCCACATCAGGGTCCCTGCATAGACCCTGCTTCTCCCTCTGCCTGTGTCTCTGCCTCTCTCTTTCTCTGTGTCTCTCATGAATAAATAAATAAAATCTTTTTTAAAAAAGAGAGATGTGCATTATATAGTGCCAATAATAAATATTCTCACAGCTTTTCTTTTTTCTTTTATTTTTTTAGTAATCTGTACAAGCAACGTGGGGCTCAAATTCATAACCCCAAGATCAAGTGCCACGTGCTCTGAATGAACCCTCCAGGCACCCCTCTCACAACTTTTCTCTCTCAGGTGTAACAGGGTTCGTTGGGGTCTGCAGTGATGTCTTCTCAATTCTCCAACATCCGCATCACACTCAGGTGGCTCCACATAGCCCAGAGTGAGGCCCTAATAGACGTTCTTTTGGGACAGAGCACAATGTGGACTTCCAGCTTCCATCATTAAGTCCCAATGTCCTAGGAACCATGTCTCAAATTAAGTTTGGTCACCATGAACTATTTGATTAGAAAACCAGTAATGGGATAAAGCTGATATAGAAACATTCCAAGTGGATTTCAGGTGAAGTGACAGCAAATTGGAAGAGATACAAAGATATTTCGAGAGTCTTGGAAATTCACAAAGTCATTTAAAAAGAAAATACAATTAACTCAATTTCAGGAAAAAAAAATCCCAGACTCCTCTAATTCCTGGTCCCTGCATCAATATTCTCCTAAGATACTTCCTTTCTTGAGAGAGGAACATTGAAGCTTAGGAGAGAACATCTGATAGGGAAAGATTTCAAGTATTTTCCTAGCTTTTCATTCCCTCTTGTATATATACTCCAATTAAATGTTAACTGGTAGCTGGTCATCCAGAAACACAGGCTGTCATGGCTTTTACGTCCTTCGTAGTGCCTTCCTAAATATCCATTTGTCAACTGCATCTTTAAACTCACAAGTAAAAACTGACTGCTGTAAAATGTAAACTCACTGGTAAAAACTGATCTTCAATCAAATAGATCATGGAAACATCACGTCACTTCCACTGCCAAGATAATACATTCTAAGGAATCAGGGCATTTTTTTTTAAAGAATCAAAGTATTTCAAATTTTTATTTATTTTTTGAGTAGCGGGGGCAGAGGGAGAGTCCTAAGTGGGCTCCACCCTGCGCATGGAGCTAGGCATGGGGCTCGATGTCATAACACATGAGATCATGACCTGAGCAGAAACCAAGCCAGCTGCACAATCAAATGAGTCCACCAGGTGCCCCAGGAATCTATTTTATTTCTTTTTAAAGATCCCATCCATTCACTTGAGAGAGAGAGAGCATGAGCATGACATGAGTGGGGGGGTAGGCAGAGGGAGAGGGAGAAGCAGGCAGCCCACGGAGCAGGGAGCCCACTGCGGGGCTCCATCCCAGGATCCTGACATCTTGATCTGAGCCGAAGGCAGACACTGAGCCAACGGAGCCCTCCAGGTGCCCCCCAAGATTTTACGATTAAGTGATCTCTACACCCAATGTAGGGCTCAAACCCATGGCCCAAGACCAGGAGTCGCGTGCTCTTCCGACTGAACCAGCCGAGCTCCCCGGGATGGTTTAAGGAAGCCTCGTGACACCCTTCCCTTGAATCCATAGTGCATCCCGACCCTACCCCACCACACTTACTTGAGCAATTCCGATCCACTTGCTTTGACGCCCCAGGCTGGTTAATACTGGCAAGAACAGGACGACGGGTTGTTTCCATCCTCGACGAAGACTTCCAGTAAATGACAGGGAGAGGATGAATGAGAGAGGAAAAGGAGAAAAGGAGAAGAAAGAAAAGGGGCGGAGCCTGCGCGATGTCTATTCATACACATGGTTTCTCCTACGGAACCACATGGCATATAATAGGCAGCTCGGGAAATGTGGAGCGACGGCATAAAACAGCACTCAGGGCACCCGGGGGGCCAGCGGGTGAGCGCTGCCTTGGGCCCAGGGCGTGATCCTGGAGACCCGGGATCGGATCGAGTCCCGCGTTGGGCTCCCTCCATGGAGCCTGCTTCTCCCTCTGCCTGGGTCTTTGCCTCTCTCTCTCTCTCATAAATAAATTAAATCTTTTTTAAAAAAGAAAACACTCAGCCCCAGGCTCTTCATCTGCTAAGTGAAAGAATCATTACCCACAAGACAAAAACATGCGCCCCAGTGAGATGCCAAAGGGAATGACCTAACAGCAGCCTCAGAAGAGGATGAACCAAAGGAACCTACGGGAACATAGAGATGAGCGGCGGCTATTCCATGGTCCTGATGAGCCCGCCACTGCCGAAGCTGCCCAATGTCCTCTCTACTGGCCCTTGCTGTGGAAAAGTGTGCAAACGGCACCGAGCTCCCTCTAGCTGCTCCCGGGAAGGCAACACTATCATGGGATTTTATGGGTATGGACGCTGAGGCTGCAAATGGTCCAGTAAGGAGGCGTCACATCCCCCCACAGAAGGCACATCCGATGCCAGACAGCACCTCCGTCAGCAGACAGGACACCCCCCTCCTATAGCACGTCACCCTTCAGTCAACAGATCCCACAGCAGAAACGAAATTCCCAGTCACACAGCACATCCCTCAGCGGACAGCACATCACCCGTCGGATAGCACATCCCCCATCAGACATGGCATCCCCCGTCACACACTGCATCATCCCCAGTCAGACAGCGCATCCCCTGTTACACAGGTCATTCCCCATCAGACAGATTTCTCTCAGACAGCACATCTCCCATCAGACAGGTCATCCCTTGTCAGGCAGTGCATCCCCTGTCACACACCACATCCCCCGGGAGACAGTGCATCCCCTGTCACTCAGGTTTTCTCCCGTTACACAGTGCATTCCCTGACAGACAGCGCATCCCCGGTCAGACAGATCATTCCTCGTCACACACCACATCCCCCTTCGGTCAGCGCATCCCCCGTCAGATAGGATAATCCCCTTGAGCCAGGTCATCCCTGTCAGAAAAGTCATCCCACGTCAGGCAGTGAATCCTCCATCAGAAAACACATCCCCCAACAGACAGGTCCTCACCAATCAGACAAAACACATCCCCTGGAGGCACATGTAGCCCTGGGGGTGTAGGTGGCCCTGCAGGCCCAGGCAGCCCTGGGGGCGCAGGTGGCCCCCAGGATGCAGCTGTCCCGGTGGAGGTGGTGAGGAAGAAGCAAGTGCTGTAGCCATTGCACATCCGCAGGTGACGCAGGCAGCACAGGCTGCTGGCCTGGGCGGAGACGCCCTGCTGGGACCTGGGGCACTTGCTGCAGCAGGGCCCGGTTCTCCCGCCTGGCGACGCGCAGTGCATGGGCTGCTCCGGGGCCGGGTGCGCAGCGGGGAGCCAAGAAGCCAGCCGTTCCAGCTGTGTCCTGTCTGAGGGGTGGCTGAGGGCCAGGGGAGGGGACCTGAGGAGCTCTGGGACAGGGAGGGCAGGGCGACAGCCTGCGATTGCAGAGGAAGGAGGGGCAAGGGGGTATGAAGGGCCTGGAGGGGCCGGCCGGGGGCAGGGGGCGGCAGTGGGCGGCAGAGACGGTGGGAGAGAGGGTCTGACACCCCGGCAGCAGGGGGCAGGCCTGGGGGCACTGAGGGCTGAGAGTGGCCAGAGGGGAGCAGGCCCTGGAGCCATCAGGAGGCCTGAGGTACAGACGAGATTGGTATGGGGGGGCCTGACCGAATGTCCATCAGCTTCCTCACGGTGCCTTTCCCGTCACCCCTGGAGGCAGAGGTGTCCCCCAGGCTCTGGCTCCATGTGTCCAGCCCCAGCAAGGGCCCCTGGGAAAGGAGTTCGTGGTATCCGGCACCATCGTCATTGTGTTAGTTCCCAGAGGGGCTGGGGTGCGGGTGGGGGAGCAAGGAGGCTGGGGGCAGTCGCTGTTGTGCCGGGGGATTGGAGACTCCCAAGGGTCGGTGCCAGGAGGTACACGTGGTCCACAGGGCGGGCCCCCGTGATGGGGCAGACACACATAGGGGCAGGAGGACCGCATTTCATCTGATCTGCTTGCTCGGTCCCTCGCGTGTGGCCGACTGGGGCCGAGGACCCTGGCCACCTGCACATTGGCATGGCCTCTGTCTTGAGCAGCTTTCCCTGCTGGTGCGCACCAGGCAGCCCGTCGGGCCCCACTTTGTCCATAAGCCGAGGCCGGGGAAAGGGGGCTCCCCCCGACCTAGTGCCCCTCCTGGGCGGTGCGTCCTTCCCCAGGGCCCTGAGTCCTATGCCAGTGGCCCCTGGATTGTGGCCCTGAGGGCTCGTCCTGGGCCCTGGGCCCTGTGGGCCCTATTGGTTCCCCGAGGTTGGAGGGCAGGGGCTGCTTGCTGTTTCCTAGAGAGCCATGCGGGGAGGGGCAGAGGGGGAGAGAGACTCTTTTTTTTTATTCTTTTTTTTTTAATTTTTTTTAATTTATTTATGATAGTCACAGAGAGAGAAAGAGAGAGAGGCAGAGACATAGGCAGAGGGAGAAGCAGGCTCCATGCACCGGGAGCCTGATGTGGGATTCGATCCCGGGTCTCCAGGATCGCGCCCTGGGCCAAAGGCAGGCGCCAAACCGCTGCGCCACCCAGGGATCCCGGGAGAGAGACTCTTAAACAGGCCCCACGCGCCGCGGGGAGCCCCCCACGGGCTCGACCTCGCAACTCTGAGATCATGCCCTGAGCCAAAAGCAGGAGTCGCAGGCATCACAGACAGAGCCACCCAGGCCCCGTGGACGAGGGCGGTTCCCGAGGTCTGTTATCACACAAAATAAAACTTAGTCGCCTCTGACTTTATGTCCAGCTACTGCGTCTCCACGTTCTCTTTGCCCTGCCCGTGGGGGCGGAGGCCCGGGACACACACACTCCAGGAGGGGCGCCGGGCAGGTGCAGACGGGCCCCGACGGGAGGAGCCGCACTGTGTCCTGTCGCTCGGCCCCCACTCCCCAGCCTGGGGCACAGGGCCCGGGCTTCAGGGTCGCCTTGTGGTTGAGGAGCCGGACGCCAAGGCTGAGGTCCCACCCCGAAGCTCGCCGTTCCATGCTTTCTGAATTCTTTTCGTGGAACACACAAGGTCTTCCTGTTCCTGAAGACCCTTCAGCGGTGGGACATGGGACGCGTAAGAGAAGGACCCGGCTGTGACTGCTGGACGCTTAGGCTCTTCTCCACCGAAGGCAGGATCCCGGGGAATTCGGGGCCAGGTTCGCCCGAACCGTGAGCTCCTCAAGCTGGGATCCACCAGGTGCAGTCGCTGAGTCCAGAATGTACTTTTCTGGCTTTTTTTCAAGGCTGTGGGTCTAGGGTCCCCACTTGCCGCCCAGAAAGCACCTCCCCCAAGAATTCTAGTTTCTCTGCCTCCTTGTGCCAGCAGGTGTGACTCCTGCCAAGATAGAAGACTGGGTTTGCACGGGAAGCTCCAAAGGCCCTGAAACACTAGGGCTGGAATGTGGTGCTTTTTGACCTTGTTTGAGGTCAGCGAAGACCGTCGGGGGCGGCGGGACTGCAGAGGGCGCGCTGGTGTAGACAGAGGGGAGGCTGGAGCCAGAAAAGCAAATTCCAGAGTACCAGAGGCTGGGCCCTTCCCTGCCTGAAGACAGAAAGGGCTCCATACCTTTTGGCTACAGGGTCCCAGAAACTCCCCTGTGGCGAAGGCCACAAATGTGGATGTTCTCATTACTTCTGTTTCTTGCTTTTTTAAAAAGATTTTATTTATTTATTTTTCAGGTCATTAGAGACACACACACATGGAGCATACAGAGAGAGGCAGACCGACAGGCAGAGAAGAAGTGGACTGAGGAACCATGGTCTGATTCATTATTTAACCCCCTGCCATGACCTGAGAACTTGGCCTACTTCAAGGGAGACATGGGCCTATTTCCTTGCTAAGGGATCGGCTTCCTGTCGATCAAGCCACATTATGGTAGAAAAGGAGAAAAATGAGTCTTTTGTGTGTAGCAGGAGGGGAGGGACAGCACGGGGCAGATGGAGGAGAGGGACAAGAGGAAGGGCCACCCGTTTCCAGATGGTGTTTCCAAGATTGGCCCAGAAGCAGACTGTTGGGTGGACATGGAGAAGCCCATGGCTTCCACGGTATTCTCAGTGGCTGCACGACCTTCCCTAGAAGGTACGTCGCACGACTATGCTAACCCGTCTCCTGTAGGTCGGCCTCCCTCTAGGTTGTTTCTAATTTTTCAGTTTCATAAACTATGCTGAAATAAATGAATAACCGGAACATTGGTTGAAGCACAACGTATTACGTACAGTAGATATTCAGAAGGGGATGTGTTGGCTCAGGGAATAAGCTCTTTGGTTTTCTCCCTCTCCTTCTTCTCGTCTTTAGTAAGCTCCACACTCAATGTGGGGCTCAAACTCACTACCTCGAGGTCAAGACTCGGCCACTCTAGCACCTGAGCCAGCCAGGCACTTCGGGGGAAGGCCCTGTGAAAGCATCTGACGCGTATTACTGAATTGTCCTCCAAAAAGGTCGCGCCAATTCGACTCTAACCAACTGTGGAGGCAAGTGTCCATCTTCTGACCTCCCCCATCCCTGTATTTGTCAGCTCAGGCCGCCATGACAAAAGACCACATGCTAAGTGGCTCAAACAACAAATTGTATTTTCTCTCAGTTCTGGAGACTCAAAGTCCAAGAGCAAGGTGCCAGCACCACTGCTTTCTGGCGAGGCCTCCTGCTTGAGGGTGTGGAGAGAGAGGAAGTGATTTCTCTGGTTCCTGTTCCTCTTCTCACAAGGACACCAGTCCTGTCGGAGTAGGGGCCCACCCTTAGGACTCCTTTTAACCCTGATGACCTCCTTAAAGTCCCTATCTCCTTCCAGATGCAGGCCCAATAAGGGTTAGGATTTCAACACAAGACTTTGTGGAGGCAGGGAGATACAGCTCAGCCCATAACCTACCCCAAACATGACATTTTCGGTCTTTTAAATCTTTGCCCATATGCTCACTAAAATCAAGCCTCAATACTATCTCACTTTCTTTTGATCTTTAACAGGGCTTGACAACCAGTCCTAAGACGTTGAGCCAGGGTATCTCCTCTTCTGTGAACCGTCCATTCATACCATTTATCTGTGTTTTTTAATTCAAATAGGCACGTTTTACTTATTGATCCGTGAATGCTCTTTACATATTAAAGATACCGAATCTTGTCATCATTTGAAAACACTTTCCTTCCTCATTGCTTCCCTGCATCCTTGTTCACTTCTTTTCTACACAGAGGGTCTTTAAAATTTTGAGAGGTATTTCAGTGAAAGATTTTTTTTCCCATTATGATTTCTGTAGCTTGTGTCCAATGGAAAGCCTTACCTACTGTAAATTGTAAAACTTGTCATCCATAACAACTTTTGGGACTTCAAAATGTTAATACACCAGGAATTTATTTTGGTGTGAAAAATGCCATTGGTCTAACTTTGTCTCCTCCCCTGCCTAAGGTTAGTCAGGTGTCCCAACATCATTTATCACATAATCCATATATCCCTACTGAATTGAACTGTCATTTTCACAAAAGTCTAAGCCCACATCTGACATTATTCTTGCACACTTATTTCTCTGTCCAGTTCAGGTTGAGAGCTCCGGGATGGCCTCCCTGACGAAATAGCCTGAAGGATACAGTAGAGAAAATTGGGATTGATATGGGAGAAGAGAGAGAGACAGACACGGAGGAAGACAGACAGACAGAGAGACTTGATCAGCTCAGCTTGGATTGCCTCAGTCAGGGTGCAGGGAGAAACCAGAGGACAAGAAGGGGTGAGAGAGAAAAGGTTGGGGCACCAGTGGGTAGATTAGAGGCCTGTTCCATTGGGGAACAGCATTTGGGTTTTTCCTTTACTTCTGTTTTTTAATAAAAAAGCCTTTATTAATAATGCTGTTATGAATATTTTGTTTCAAAAAATTGCATACACACAGATATGGGTAAATATACACAGTCCTAGTTTTAGTGGTGATAGAGTTTTCAGGTAATTGAGCTCCTAATTTTGTAGGGACTGTAAATTCCTCCATGGCATATTTATCCAGATTTCTGTGACGATAGCATATTACCCGGTTAGGGGATGAGGGAGGGAACATTCCTCTGCTATACAGTAAAGTGAAAGACAGGAGGAGAAAGGCCAAGATACGGGGCAGCAAAGTTGATGTCCAAAATCCAAAGCAGGACTCATGTTCTCATGGGAAGGGAGGGCTTATCAGCCAGGACACAAGCAGTGCTCTAAGGAACCAAGCCAGAGATGTGATTGGAGAAAAAGATGTAAAACTAAGAGTCAGGAGCCAGAGTGACACCAAGCTTGAAAGCGTCCATAAGGAACCCCTGAGTGGCTCAGGTGAGTAAGCATCCGACTCTTGGTTTTGGCTCAGGTCATGTTTTCGGGTGTGGGATTGAGGCCCACATAGTGTTTGGCATTCAGTGGTGGGTCTGCTTGAGGATGTTCTCCTTCTCCCTCCCCCTCAAGCAAATACATAAATCTTTTTTAAAGAGAAAGAGTATGTAAGGAAGAATGGTGAAATTATTGGGATTATTCAAGTCAGAAGAGAAAGAAAGCTGGTCTTGAAGTTCCCTTTTACAGAAAATCAAATTTTCAAAAGATTCAAAGGTGATGTAGGAGAAAAAAAATGAGAGCACACAATTAAATAGGAAATATAAAACCATTAAAATAAAGGGAGAAAACACTGATGAAGAAATGTATGCAGGATACAAAACCCAGAAGCCGTGAACAAAAATGAACCAGTGTCTGGATACAAGAAGTGTCTGTCAAGTGATTTGTGGTAGAGACACCATAAAAGCATCCAACTGAGACTCAGGTGAGCAAAGCATTCATGAGTCAAATAGTAAACAAAGCAATATGCAAAATCCAGAAGGAAAAATCGAATAAATAACAAAAAACACCAATGTCTAATTATACAAAGGTGCTGAGCTCTGTTATGGATGAAAACATGATAAATAAGATAAACTACAAGCAACAAGTCAGGAAAATGTCAGTAACCCAAATGGTAGACTAAAGCTAATGCCTTTAAAATGCAAATAACTCCTAGAAATAAAGACATAAGAAGACAAAGAGCCCAGCAGGAAGTTGTACAAAAGATGGGAATGTGGAATTAGAAGCAGCCAATTTGGGACACAGTATTGTTGCAGGTGGGCGAGTCCACACTGTGTGAATGGGAATCTCAGTTCTCGGATCCCCCACGAAAGAGTGACACGGGGACCCACGCTCACAGAAAGCCAGCCAGAAGGAAAGTGACAGCACAAAGTAGCTTATTAAGGACACCACAGTCTCAAGGTGGGAGAGGAGGCAGGCCCCGAGCTGGTGACTGCACCCGGGCTGGGGGGTCTTTCTTTGTACGTATGGAGAGGTCACGGGTCATGGCTGGCAGCGGGGTCTCCGACCAAGGTTGTGTCCCATCATCTAAGGGGCTCCTACTGGCTGGGGTGGGGGTGAAACTCAGTGTACTTCTGTGATAATGAAGCCATCGGTGACCTGGGGCTGAGGTGGAAGAAGAGAGCACGGGGCCTGCTCATGTGGCTCCTGGTCTGCCAGCAGCCTTCCCCCTCCCCCTCCTCCTCCTTCCCCTCCTGCAGTCTTCCCTCCTCCCTTCCTCCTTCTCCCCCCTCTTCCCCCTTGGAAGCCCCGAGGCCAAGACCTTCAAAGCCACAATCAGGATGCTGTGCACTGAGGCTTCTAACATGTCCCCTACTGTCACCGCCCCTGCCTGCAGCTCATGTCTAACCTGCCTACTTTATCAGTAGGATCCTTTTGATGTAAACAAGAGTCACGGATGCAGGTCACTATATCCTGGGGGAAAAGCTGCAAGAACACACACAAAACAATGACAGTGCAGGAGGAGCTGTAATGGAGACAGGGGAACAGGGAAGGCTTAAGTCTCAGGAAGGGGCGTGATGCTCCAGGACCGTTGCAGTGTGAAGGGGCAGACATCCACCTCCTCCCCTCTCACTTGAATTTTATTTTGTCCTCCCTGTTAGAGGATTGACTGCTGATGACCCTGCCCAGCTCCAAATTCCTGTCACCTCCTGCCTTGACCACCTCTCCCTGGTGACTCGGACCATGCAGCGCCGTGTGCCTCCCTTTTCTGCTAAGCCGCAGCGGGCAAGAGGGGACCAAACCCAAGTTCCTGTCCCATCCTAGGCACCCCTCGCTAGGGTACTGATTCCTGTAGTAGTTGCTCCTTTATGGGCTTGGGGTGCACATGTTCTGTTTGGTGATTAAATGTTTATTAGATATAGGAAATAAAACAGCTTCCATTCTGCATCCGAGTTTAATTTTAGCTTCTCCTCCTACTAATCTTCTTGCCTTTGTTCTCAGGTCGGAAAGGAGGTCCTGGGATCCAGATACCGTAGTATAAGGCAACTGAAGACAATTTAGGAAATGGGAGAAATAATTGTGTCATTATTCAACAGTAACTACTATCAGCATGTGAGAATATTTCCTTAGTTGTATCCTTTCATTTATATATTAATGTCTAACATCAGAATACTAAGTAAGATTTTGTGGCGAATTGGCATTGATTCCGATCTGGGAAGAAAAGTGCTAGGACAACCGGTTACGTGGGTCCCACTCCACCCTCTCGACTCACCTATTACCTGAGGCCTCATTCCCCGGGGTTCCCTGGGATTTCCCGAGCGCCTTCCTCTGTGTGGCTCTCTCTTGCATCATCTGTCCCCAAAGTGGTTTTCCAGCTCATTATGCTGCTGCCTTCTTCCCTAAAGTCAGGACGCGGGCCCTTGAGGAAAAGACAAAGGGGAACTGGTCTCCCTGAAGTGGGGAGGAGAGATGAAGTGGGTTCTTCTCCGCCTGTCCCTGCAAGATGCCCTGATTTCACAGCACAGTGGGGCTGCTCTCGAGGCACACTGTGGCCCGAGGAGGGGATGGGCAAGGCCCCATTGCAACAGGTGAGTCTCTGGGATGGACACTTTAGGAACAAGGCATTGTCTGGGGGAGAACCACTGTTTGCAGAGAGACTGAGCTGTGCAGAACTCTGTGACGACACATTTATGAATTTGTCCCCGTCTGTGGGTCTGTGAATAGGTCTGCCGGAAGTTGGGAAAATAAAGGCAACCCTGTCTTGTCTGTGAGGAAGGCATCCAAGCAAGAGGGTGACCAGTGTCTAGAATGGCTTGTGACATTGGGCAATGTCACCAAAGAGAGGCCCAGCCTGGGCCTCAACTGTCTCTGTCAGTCCTGTTCTTTCTGACTTTCTACTGGGCAGGCAGCTGTCATCTCAGGTGTGTGCAGGGGGGACCCCCAGGCAGAGAACAAGGATGTTTCCACACATGCTCATCTAGAAATGTGAAACATCACCTGTTTGAGTGAAAGATAAAAATCACATGATCCATAGACGCACAAAACTCATTCGACAAAAGACAACATATTTTCATAGCAAAAACCTTCAATAAATGGGGGATAGAATTAGCATTCTCCGATATAAAAAGCAAACCCCACAGCTAATATCATACTCAACAGTGAAAAGTGGAAAGTTTTTCCTCGAAAATGAAGAACAAGGTACGGCTGGTCAGAGGCATACTCGGTGAAATTTGGATTCTTAACTTCAGATTTCTTGAGAATTGGTGTGTGGCCCAGCAAATGCACATCAAACATACTTGTACTGGAAAACAATGTGCAGTACACACACATCTAAAGTTTAGATTTTGAATTTAGTGTCGTAAGGACATCAAGCATGGTAGTTGATTGTATCGATGGGATGTCCTATGTCAGGGCCCAAGAATCCTTTTTTTTTTTTTTTCAGATTCTATATATGTATTCATGAGAGACACAGAGAGAGCACAGGGACATAGGCAGGGGGAGATTTCATCTTGTTTTATCGGTTCCCTCCCCTCCCCTATGATCCTCTGTGTTGTGTGTTAAGTTCCCCGTACGAGTGAGATCATATGATAATTGTCTTTCTCTGACTTATTTTGCTTAGCATCATACCCTCTAGTTCCTCCACGTTGTTGCAAATGGCAATGGCAAGATTTCATTTTTTGATGGCCGAGTAGTAATCCATTGTCTGTGCGTGCGCGTCTCTCTCTATATATAATGTATATATATTGTCCATTTGTCTGTCAATAGATATCTGGGCTGCCCCCACAGCTTGGCTCTTGTGGACACTGCTGCTATAAACATTGGGGTACAGGTGTCCCTTCGGATCACTATGTTTGTATCTTTGGGGCAAGTACCGAGTCGTACAATTGCTGGGTCATAGGGTAGCCGTATGTGTTACCTTTTGAGGAACCCCACACTGTTTTCCAGAGTGGCTGCACCACCTTGCTTTCCCATCAACAGGGTAAAAGCGTCTGCTTCCCTCCACATGCTTGTTTCCTGACTCATTAATTTTAGCCCTTCTGACCACTGTGAGGTGGTGTCTCGTCGTGCCTTTGGCTTGTAGTTCCCTGACTCCGAGTGAGGTGGAGCATTCTTTCATGTGTCTGCGGGCTTTGTGTAGGGCTTCTTTTTTTTTATAAATTTAATTTTTATTGGTGTTCAATTTGCCAACATATAGCATAACACCCAGTGCTCATCCCGTCAAGTGCCCCCCACAGTGCCCGTCACCCAGTCACCCCCGCCCTCGCCCTCCTCCCCTTCCTCCACCCCTAGTTCGTTTCCCAGAGTCAGAAGTCTTTATGTTCTGTCTCCCTTCCTGATATTTCCCACTCATTTTTTCTCCTTTTCCCTTTCTTCCTTTTCACTGTTTTTTATATTCCCCAAATGAATGAGACCATATAATGTTTGTCCTTCTCCAATTGACTTATTTCACTCAGCATAATACCCTCCAGGTCCATCCACGACAAAGCAAATGGTGGGTATTTGTCATTTCTAATGGCTGAGGAATATCCCAGTGTATACATAATGTGTAGGTCTTCTTTGAAGAAACGTCTGTTCATGTCTTCTGCCCATGTCTCAATTGGATTATGTGTTCTGTGGGTGTCGAGTTCGAGAAGTTCTTTATAGATCTTGCAGACTAGCCTTTTATCTGCTAAGACATTGGCAAATATCTTCTCCCGTTCTGATGGTTGCCTTTCAGGTTTGTGGACTGTATCCTTTGCTGTGCAGAAGCTTTTTATCCCGATGAAGCCCCAGTAGTTCATTTCTGCTTTTGTCTCCCTTGCATCTGGGGACGTGTCTAGCTAGAAGTAGCTGTGGCTGAGGTCACAGAGGTCGCTGCCTGTGTCCTCCTCCAGGATTGTGGTGGATTCCTGTCTCACATTAAGGTCTTTCCTCCATTCTGAGTCTATTTTTGTAGATTCCCTTTATCAGATTAAGAAAGTTTTCCTCTAGGCCTACTTCTCTGACAGCGTTTCTCATGAGTGGTTGTTGGATTTTGTCTAATGCATTTCTTCTGCATCTATTGAAATGATGGCATGTTCTCTCTCCTTTGTTTTCTTAATATGATAAATGACACTGATTGATTTTTTTAGTGAAAACCAATATTTCATTCTTGGGATAAGGTCACCATTGTATGATCCTCTAAATATTGTTGGACTGAATTAGCTAATATTTAATCAAGTTTTTTCTGTGTCACTTCATGAAGGACTTTGATCTAGGGTTTTCTTTTCTTAGCAATGTCTTCATGTGGTGTTAGTGTTGTGTAATGCTGGACTCATAAGATGATTTCGGAAGTGTTTCCCCTCCTCTGCTTTCTGAAAGAATTTGGATAGGATTGGTAATATTTCTCCGTTAAGTATTTGGTTGTATCTGCCAGTAAAGCCATGTGGGCCTGGAGTTTTCTGTTCCATTTCTCTCATAGACTTGGGGATATTCAGGTTTTCTATTTCTTCTTGAGTCAGTTTAGGTAAATTGTGTTATTCAAAGAATTTGTCCTTTTCCCTTATGTTGGGAAAGGTATCCACAAATATTATTCCTGATAATCCCTGGTTACATTTTTTTTTTTAAAAATCCGTTTTCTTGTTTTTTTGAAGATTTATTTATTTATTCATGAGAGAGAGACAGAGAGAGAGAGAGAGAGGCAGAGACACAGGCAGAGGGAGAAGCAGGCTCCATGCAGGAAGCCCGACACGGGACTTGATCCCAGGTCTCCAGAATCAGACCCTGGGCTGCAGGTGGCACTAAACTGCTGTGCCACTGGGGCTGTCCCTCTTGGTATTTTTTTATATAAATTTATTTTTTATTGGCATTCAATTTGCCAACATATAGAATAACACCCAGTGCTCATCCCATCAAGTGCCCGTCACCCAGGCACCCCCATCCCGCGCCCACCACCCTTTCTAGCACTGCTAGTTCATTTCCCAGAGTTAAGAGTCTCTCATGTTCTGTCTCCCTCCCTGATATTTCCCACTCATTTTTTCCTCCTTTGCCCTTTATTCCCTTTCACTGTTTTATATATTCCCCAAATGAATGAGACCATGTGTTTGTCCTTCTCCGAGTGACTTACTTCACTCAGTATCATACCCTCCAGTTCCATCCACGTTGAAGCAAATGGTGGGTATTTGTCATTTCTAATGGCTGAAGAATATTCCATTGTATACATAGACCACATCTTCTTTATCCATCATCTTTCGATGGACACCGAGGCTCCTTCCACAGTTTGGCTATTGTGGACATTGCTGCTAGAAACATCGGGGTGCAGGTGTCCCGGCGTTTCATTGCATCTGTATCTTTGGGGTAAATCCCCAGCAGTGCAATTGCTGGGTCGTAGGGCAGGTATATTTTTAACTCTTTGAGGAACCTCCACACAGTCTTCCAGAGTGGCTGCACCAGGTCACATTCCCACCAACAGTGTAAGAGGGTTCCCCTTTCTCCGCATCCTCTCCAACATTTGTGGTCTCCTGCCTTGTTAATTTTCCCCATTCTCACTGGTGTGAGGTGGGATCTCATTGTGGTTTTGATTTGTATTTCCCTGATGGCCAGTGATGCAGAGCATTTTCTCATGTGCATGTTGGCCATGTCTATGTCTTCCTCTGTGAGATTTCTCTTCATGTCTTTTGCCCATTTCATGATTGGATTGTTTGTTTCTTTGCTGTTGAGTTTAATAAGTTCTTTATAGATCTTGGATACTAGTCCTTTATCTGATAGGTCTTTTGCAAATATCTTCTCATATTATGTAGGTTGTCTTTGACTTTTGTTGACTGTTTCTTTTGCTGTGCAGAAGCTTCTTATCTTGATGCCAGATTTCAGGTAAATGGTGCTGGGAAAATTGGACATCCACATAGAGAAGAATGAAACTAGACCACTCTCTTTCACCATACACAAAGATAAACTCAAAATGGATGAAAGATCTAAATGTGAGACAAGATTCCATCAAAATCCTAGAGGAGAACACAGGCAAAATCCTTTTTGAACTTGACCACAGTAACTTCTTGCAAGATACATTCATGAAGGGAAGAGAAACAAAAGCAAAAATGAACTATTGGGACTTCATCAAGATAGGAAGCTTTTGCACAGCAAAGGAAACAGTCAACAAAACTAAAAGACAGCCTACAGAATGGGAGAGATATTTGGTTTTTTCTTTAGAGCTTTCAGTTTCATGGATTTTTCTCTACTCTTTGTCCATTTAACATTTTATTAATATCTGCTACTATCTTCATTATTTCTTTCCCGCTATATATTTAGCTTTTAATTTGGTCTTCTATGTCTGATTTTCTGCAATAGTGTTCTACCAATTATGAAAAAGGAGTGTGAAAATGTTTCTCCACTTGTGGATTCATCTATTTCTCCTTTCTTTTGTGTGAGTTTTGTTTCATGTATTTTGGAGCCCTGTTATTAGCAGTGCATACATATTTAGGTTTTCTTCACAAAGTGTCCCCTTTATCATTAGCAAACGTCCTCCATCCCATCATCTCCCTTGTCCCGAAGCCTACTCTGCCTATAGGTACAGCCACTCAAACTTTCTTATGATAAGAGTTCGCACGGTATAAATCTTTATCCATCTTTTCCCTTATATCGTGCTTCACATTTGAGGCAGATTTCTTATGCTTAGCATATAGTTTTGCTTTGCCTTTTTTTACGCGGTCTGGCAATCTCTGCTTTTCAATTGCACCATGTAGACATTCCCAATAAATGTAAGTAGTGACACGGCTGAGTTGAAATCTACCATCCTGCTATTTACCTTCTCTTTGTCCCATGTGTTCTGTGTTCCCCTCTCCATCTTTTCATGCCTTCTTTCAGATGAGTAATTTCTAGAATTTCACTATATGTGTATAGATTTTATATCTAGGGTTCTAGGGTTTCTAACACGTATGTGACCTTATTATGGACTGCGTTAAAATAATTTCCAATCGTTTCCCATATAAGATGAGAACATGACAACGGTATACCTCCAATTACCCACTCCTGTGCTTTGTGCTATTGCTGTCGTGCATTTCATTCCCTATGGAGGTTACAAAGCCCACATCATGTGGTGAATACTTTTGCTTTAAATGGTTTGCTATGGTCGAAAGAAATTTTAAAGAGAGAAAAAATATTTTATATTCACCCACGTACTTTCCTTGTCTGCAACTGTGCGTTACTGCATGTAGGTCCAAGCTCCCATCTGGTATCACTCTTCCTCGTGGAGAATGTTCTTTAGCATTTCTCATACTGCAGGCTTTCTGCTGACAACAAAGGATCTCAGCTTCTGTATGTCGGGAAAAACCTTTATTTTGCCTTCTCTTTTAGTTGAGGGTGGTGGACTGTTGTATTGTATTGTATGCTAAGTCCATTAACTTAACATACAATAAGCCATTTTAAGTGAAAATTCCGTGGCATTTAGTATGTTCACATGTGAAACGATTGCCTAGCAGGGCTGGCACCATGAGAACAGCCAGAGAAAGGGGGTCACTTTGCCGTGGGCAGGAGGGCAGAGCCGTCTCCTGTGGAGGCAGGCAATGGGCCAGGGTGTCTGCTACTGCAGGCCCATGTGCAGATGTGATTCAGGGC
This sequence comes from Canis lupus baileyi, assembly GCF_048164855.1. NCBI lineage: Eukaryota > Metazoa > Chordata > Mammalia > Carnivora > Canidae > Canis > Canis lupus. Next base: position 1,320,352 of record NC_132876.1, on the reverse strand, counting down.
CTGGACCTGCCGGACTTGTTGTCTGATGACAGAGGAGAGGAGAGAGCGTATCACAGAGGGCCCGGTGGGCCTCGGGCAGGACTGTGGCTTTGACTCTGAGTGACATGGGAGGCACCGAGAGGTCCAGAGCAGGAGAAGGAGGGACCCGATGAATGTTTTATCACTGATCCTGGGTTGGGGCTCTGCTGTGTGGGTGCTGGGGAAGTAGGGGGACCGTTGCGGATGATTACAGGGTCTAGGCTCCTCATTCGGATAGGCATTTCTGAGGGATTGACTGACACCCTCACGGGAGGAGGGCACACCTTAGCTTCCAGGTCGCGCACCTCTCTGGGTGTGGGGTTGCCATTCCCATTCCCCTGGCCTCCACCTCACCACCGGCCTCTCGAGCCTAACCTCACTCCTTCATTCCGAGTCTCATTGTCCTAAGCTTGGAACCTGTCTTCTTTGTCTCTGGACCTTCCCTCGTCCCCACTCCCTCTTGTAAATTGGAACCTCAGAACTTAGATCCTCACGTGACACTGAGTCAGACTCTACAGTTTCTGTGCGTGGCTCCATGTGGATGGGGAGTGACACCCTAGGGTCCCAGTTTCTTCTGGAAGGGCTGGCTGGCACAGAGTTGAGGCCCTTGCTTTTCGAGATATTTCTGCTGGTCTACATCATGGCTGTGGTTGGGCACCTGGGCATCGTCAGCCTTACTGTCCTGGACTCCCGACTCCACCCCCGCATGTACTTCTTAGGCAACCTGTCACTGCTGGACGTTGCCTATATCTCCAACACGGTGCCTCGGTGCTGGCACGCCTGCTGGCGGCAGTGTGGCCTGTGCCCTACGGAGCTTGCCTCACCCAGATGTTCCTCCTCCGTGTCCTGGCCCCTGGGAGTGCCTCCTGCGCACACCTGTGGCCGACGACCGCTCTGTGGCCCTCTACCAAGACCTCATGGGCCAGGGGACCCGCATCGGGCTGGCCACCGCCTGCCTGCTTGCCTGGGCCAGCGCTCACCCACAGCACCCTGGCCGCTCTGCTCCAGCACCCCGGGCCTCGCCTCCTCACCAACTTCTTCCAGGACCTCCCCCCACGAACCAAGCTCTCTCGCTCCCGCACGCGGGCCACCGAGCTTGCCCTGTTCTTCTTCAGTTTTGCTGTGGCCGTCGCACCCCGGGCCATAGTTGTGACCTTATGCCCACGTCGTGGCCGCGTTGTCAGGTTTTGCTGCGCTGAGGGCCGAAGGAGGCCCTTTCCACCTGGCTGCCCGGTTCACCCAGGCAGCGTTGCCTCCGTCTCTTGGCTGCTCTGCTGCATCCTCCCCAGCTCCGTCCGCCCGCCTGCGGGGCCGGTGCTCTCTGTCCCCTGAGTGGCACTCGGTCCCATGCCCACCGCCTCGGCTACAGCATGCGGGACAAGGAGGTGAACAGGGCGTAGTTCAACACCCGCAGGCCAGAGCGTGCCTCTGGGGCACGTGGCTCACCAGCCCGCAGCCTTCCTTCTTCTGGGGTGAGGCTGGGTGGCATGACATCTTGGGGTCATTCCAGTCACACTCAAGTCTGAACTGGCGTGCGGCCCACCCGTGCACTGAGTCCTCTCTGTGAGCTGTGTCTCCCCCCCTACAACGCGTATTGAGCATTTCAGGGTTGGTGTTTGATCCTAACATGTTGTTTCCTTTTTACAGAGGTGAAACACAGACATTTGCTGAGCTGTGCACCTCCAGAAACTTATAAAGTGACACTGGGAACATGCCCTCTGGGGTCTCTCCACCCAGAGAGACCCCTGGGAATATCTCACTGGTTGCTTCCAGGCTTCTTTGGGAACTACGAAGGTATGCATGTGCAGAGTTCCAAGTTGGACAGCAAAACCTGAATCACAGGGTGTTCACACTTCCCGGTGCTTAGACATGTTGCAGTTTTTCCCACTAGGATACACACTCACTATAAAATCATTCATGCCTTACACCAAGGTGTGTTGTTAGAAAGTAAAAAAACCTCACCACCTCAGGGTCCATGGTAACCACGATGAACAGTTTCATGTGCGTTCTTGCAATTTTCCCCCAGGATATAGTGACCTGCATCCGTGACTCTTGTTTACATCAATAGGATCCTACTGATAAAGTAGGCAGGTTAGACCTGAGCTGCAGGCAGGGGCCGTGACAGTAGGCAACACCTTAGAAGCCTGAGGAGATAGCATCCTGATTGTGGCTTTGAAGGTCTTGGCCTCCGGCCTTCCAAGGGGGGGTGGGAGAGAGGGAGGAGGGCTGGGGGAAAGGGGGAGGAGGGGGAAGGAGGGGGAGGATGAAGAGGGAGGAGGAGCAGAGGGGGGATGGGGAGGAGGGAGAAGGGGGAGGACGGGGAAGGGGAGAAGGAGGAAGGGGAAGGGAGAACAGGGGTGAGAGGGAGGGCTGCTGACAGACCAGGGCCCACATGTGCAGGCCGCAGGCTCTCCTCTTCCACCTCAGCCCTAGGGTCACCAATGACTTCATTATCACAGATCTACACTCGGCTTCACCCCCACCCAACTTGGAGGAGCCCCTTAGATGATGGGACACAACCTTGGTCGGAGACCCCGCTGCCAGCCATGACCCGAGACCTCTGCAAACATACAAGGAAAGCCCCTCCAGCCCAGGTGCAGTCGCTGGCTCGGGGCTTGCGTCCCCTCCCGCCTTGAGACTACACTGTCCTTAATAAGCTCCTTTGTGCTGTCACCTTCCTCCTGGCTGGCTTTCTGTGAGCGCGGCTCCTCACGTCACTCTTTCGTGGGGGATCCGAGAACCGAGACCCCCGTGCACACAAGGCAGACTCGCCCACCCACAGCAATACTGTGCCCCAAATTGGCTGCTTCTGATTCTTTTTGAGGATTCCACATCCCATCTTTTGTACAACTTCCTGCTGGGCTCTGTCTTCTTATGTCTTTATTTCTAGGAGTTATTTGCATTTTAAAGGCATTAGCTTTAGTCTACTATTTGGGTTACTGACATTTTCCTGACTTGTTGCTTCTTGTTTTATCTTATTTATCATGTTTTCTTCCATAACAGAGCTCAGCACCTTTGTGTAATTAGACATTGGTGTTTTTTGTTGTCTATTCGATTTTTCCTTCTGGATTTTGCATCCTGCTTTTTTCCTATTTGACTCATGATTTTCTCAACTGAGTCCCAGTTGGATGCTTTTATGGTGTCTCTAACCACAAATCACTTGACACTTCCTTGTATCCAGACACTGGTTCATTTTTGTTCACACGTGGCTTCTGAGTTTGGTATCCTGCATACATTTATTCATCGGTATTTTCTCCCTTTATTTTAATGCTTTCATATTTCCTATTTAATTGTGTGCTCTCATTTCTTTTCTCCTGCTTCAGCTTTATTTCTTTTGGAAATTTATTTTTCTATAAAGGGCAAGTTCAAGACCAGCTTTCTTTCTCTTCTGACTTGAATAATCCCAATAAATTCACCATTGTTCTTTACATACTCTTTCTCTTTAAAAAAGATTTATGTATTTGCTTGAGGGGGAGGGAGAAGAAAAGCATCGTCAAGCACACTCACCGCTGAATGCCGAACCCAATGTGGGGCTCAATACCGCATCCCCAAAACCATGACCTGAGCCAAACCAAGAGTCGGATGCTTACTCACCTGAACCACTCAGGGGCTCCTTATGGACGCTTTCAAGCTTGGTGTCACTCTGGCTCCTGACTCTTAGTTTTACATCTTTTTCTCCAATCACATCTCTGCCTTGGTTCCTTAGAGCACTGCTTGTGTCCTGGCTGATAAACCCTCCCTTCCCATGAGAACATGGGTCCTGCTTTGGATTTTGGACATCAACTTTGCAGTCCCCTATCTTGCCTGTTCTCCTCATATTTTTCACTTTACTTTATAGCAGAGGAATGTTCCCTCCCTCATCCCCTAACCGGGTAATATGCTATCGTCACAGAAATCTGGATAAATATGCCATGGAGGAATTTACAGTCCCTACAAAATTAGGAATTCAATAACCTGCAAATTCTATCACCACTAAAACTAGGACTGTGTATATTTACCCATATCTGTGTGTATGCCATCTTTTGAAACAAAATATTTGTAACAGCATTATTAATAAAGGCTTTTTATTAAAAAAAAAAGAAGTAAAGGGAAAACCCAAATGCTGTTCCCCAATGCAACAGGCCTCTAATCTACCCACTGATGCCCCAACCTTTTCTCTTTCACCCCCTCTGTCCTCAGGTTTCTCCCTGCACCCTTGCGAAGGCAATCCCAGCTGAGCCAATCAAGTCTCTCTGTCTGTCTTCCTCCGTCTCTGTCTCTCCCATACCAATCCCAATTTTCTCTACTGTATCCTAAATGTCATTTCCTCAGCAAGGCCATCCCAGTGCACTCATCGTGGACTGGACAGAGATATAAGTGTGCAAGAAGAAAGTTAGATGTGGGCTTAGACTTTGGTGAAGATGACATTTCAATTGTAGGGATATATGGATTATTTGATAAATGATGTTGAGACACCTGACTAACCTTGGGCAGGGGAGGACACAAAGTTAGACCAATGGCATTTTTCACACCAAAATAAATTTCTAGTATATTAACATTTGAAAGTACCAAAAAACTTTATGGATGACAGATTTTACACTTTTACGGTACATAAGGCTTTCCACTGGACACAAACTACAGAAATCATAATGGAAAAAATCTCCCAGTGAAATACATCTCAAAGTTTTAAACACCCTCTGTGTAGAAAAGAAGTGAACAAGGATGCAGGGAAGCAATGAGGAAGGAAAGTGTTTTCAAATGATGACAAGATTTGGTATCTTTAATATGTTAAGAGCATTCACAGATCAATAAGTAAAATGTGCCTATTTGAATTTAAAAACACGATAAATGATATGAATGGACGGTTCTCAGAAGAGGAGATACCCCTGGCTCAACGTCTTAGGACTGGTTGTCAAGCCACGTTAAAGATCTAAAGAAAGTGAAACAGTATTGAGGCTTGATTTTAGTGAGCATATGGACAAAGATTTAAAAGACTGAAAATGTTGTGTTTGGGGTAGGTTATGGGCTGAGCTGTATCTCCCTGCCTCCACAAACTCCTGTGTTGAAATCCTAACCCCTATTGGGCCTGCATCTGGATGGAGATAGGGACTTTAAGGAGGTCATCTGGGTTAAACGGAGTCCTTAGGGTGGGCCCCTACTCTGACAGGACTGGTGTCCTTGTAGGCAGAGGAACAGGCACCAGAGAGCTCGCTTCCTCTCTCTCCACACCCTCAGGCAGGAGCAATGAGTGCTGCACGGGCAGGACAAAGAGAACGTGGAGACGCAGTAGCTGGACATAAAGTCAGAGGTGACTAAGTTTTATTTTGCGTGGTAACAGACCTCGGGAACCGCCCTGGTCCACGGGGCCTGGGTGGCTCAGTCGGTGACACGTGACTCCCGCTTTCGGCTCAGGGCATGATCTCAGAGTTGCAAGGTCGAGCCTGTGGGGGGCTCCGCGTGGCGCGTGGGGCCTGCTTAAGAGTCTCTCTCCCCCTCTGCCCCTCCCCGCATGACTCTCTAGGAAACAGCAAGCAGCCCCTGCCCTCCAACCTCAGGGAACCAATAGGGCCCACAGGGCCCAGGGCCCAGGACGAGCCCTCAGGCCACAATCCAGGGGCCACTGGCATAGGACTCAGGGCCCTGGGGAAAGACGCACTACCCAGGAGGGGCACTAGGTCGGGGGGAGCCCCCTTTCCCGGCCTCGGCTTATGGACAAAGTGGGGCCCGACGGGCTGCCTGGTGCGCACCAGCAGGGAAAGCTGCTCAAGACAGAGGCCATGCCAATGTGCAGGTGGCCAGGGTCCTCGGCCCCAGTCGGCCTCACGCGGGCACCGAGCAAGCAGATCAGATGAAATGCGGTCCTCCTGCCCCTATGTGTGTCTGCCCCCTCACGTGGGGCCCGCCCCGTGCGCCACGTGTACCTCCTGCCCCCGACCCTTGGGAGTCTCCAATCCCCCGGCACAACAGCGACTGCCCCCAGGCCCCTTGCACCCCCACCCGCACCCCGGCCCTCTGGGAACCAACTCAGTGACGATGGTGCCGGATACCACGAACTCCTTTCCCAGGGGCCCTTGCTGGGGCTGGACACATGGAGCCAGAGCCTGGGGGGCACCTCTGCCTCCAGGGGTGACAGGAAAGGCACCGTGAGGAAGCTGGTGGACATTCAGTCAGGCCCCCCCCATACCAATCTCGTCTGCGTCTCAGGCCTCCTGATGGCTCCAGGGCCTGCTCCCCTCTGGCCACTCTCAGCCCTCAGTGCCTGCAGGCCTGCCCCCTGCTGCCGGGCATCAGACCCTCTCTCCCACCGTCTCTGCCGCCCACTGCCACACCCCTGCCCCCGGCCGGCCCCTCCAGGCCCCCTGCCCCCTTCGCCCCTCCTTCTTCTGCACCCCCAGTCTGACCCCTGACCTCCTTGTCCAAGGCCTCCCCACGTCCCCTCCCCTGGCCCCCAGTCACCTCTCAGACAGGACACAGCTGGAGCAGCTGGTTTCTTGGCTCCCCGCTGCGCTCCCATCTCTGGAGCAGCGGGTGCACTGGGCGTTGCCCCGCGGGAGCATCCAGCCCTGTTGCAGCAGGTGTTCCAGGTCCCGGGCAGGGCGTCTCCGTCCGGGCCAGCAGCCTGTACTGACTGTGTCACCTGCGGCACTGTGATGGCTGCAGCAATAGCCTCTCTCTCACCACCTCTACTGGGACAGCTGCATCCTGGGGACCACCTGCGCCCCCAGGGCTGCCTGTGCCTGTGGGGCCCCCTGTACCCCCAGGACCACCTGTGCCTCCAGGGCCACCTGCACCCCTGAGGCCACCTGTGCCTCTGGGGCCACCTGCATCCCCGGGACCACCCGCGCCTCTGGGTCCACCTGCACCCCCGGAACCACCTGTGCCTCCAGGGCCACCTGCACCCCCGGGGCCACCTGTGCCTCCAGGGCCACCTGCACCCCTGGGTCCAGCTGTGCCTCCAGGGCCACCTGTGCCTCCAGGACCACCTGCACCCCCTGGAGTCATGCAGGTCTCACTGACCCACTGCATTACTGGCCACACCGCCTGTGCCTCGGTCTGTGGCCTGCATGGCTCCTCAGGGTTTCCTTCACCGTCCCCAGCCCTGCTGCCCTTACCCCCTGCCCTGAGCCCCCCGGCTGGAGGCAGCTGGCATGTGACTCCCTACCCTCCCAGCCTACGCCTGAGCTGCCTCCCCGCATGTCCTCAGCCCGCTGATCACCTGCTCCGGGTCCTTGAGCATCAGGATTCGGTCGGGCAGGTCCCCCTTCCAGGTCTTGCCTGTTCTCCCACTCTGGGTTCCACATATGGTTGGAGTCTGCGTGTGCTGGGGCCCGGCCTGTCTTTGGGGAGCCCCCAGCACAACCCCTAGGGGAGAGGGAATGGGTGGACCTGCCTCCTTCATGTCTCAGTCCCAGGCATTGTCACTCCATTGTGCCCGCCAGCCCGGGAGGGGGTGGCTCGCGGGCACGCTGTGGGTGCTGTGGGTGCTGTGGGTGCCGCGGGGCCGGGCTCCCAGCCCCACGGCCTCGGGCCCGGGACACTCGGGCTTCAGGCTCACACTCTGCAGCACCTCCGGGCCCCAGGCGTGGGAGGGAGGGGGGCTGGACAGGGCACACCACCCCCGGGGGTGCCCCCAGCCTCTCTGCCCGCTGCCTGCACCCCTCACAGACCCTCCCTCCCCCAGGAACAAAGTCTTGCGGCTCTCCAGGGGCCTGGAGGTGCCGGGGGCCCTCAACTGGGAGGTGACCCTGTGTCTGCTGGCCTGCTGGGTGCTGGTCTACTTCTGTGTCTGGAAGGGGGTCAAGTCGACGGGAAAGGTACGGCCGGAGGCTGGCAGGGCTGGGGGTGATGGCCGTGGTGGGGGTGTGGGGGGAGAAGGGGCGCCCCTGACAGGGTCCACTGCTGCAACAGGAGGGGGCCCGGGGCCTGAGCAGGGAGCGGGTCTTCGAACCCAGGCCGCCGGATCCCCACCTGTGGCTGGAGGGCCCGGCCCCCCTGCACGCTCAAGCCCGGGAACCTTCCCTCCCTCGGGGGAGAGGCCCAGGCGGCAACTGTCCCTTGTCAGTGAGGGGCCACCCCGGCTCTCTCACTTGCTGTCCGGGCCTCGCTGTCTGTCTCCGTTGCTGGCCTGCGGGAACCCGGGCGATGCCTCTCTCTCCCTGCTTATTCGGCCCTGGGAACCCAGGAGGATGTCTAGATACATGCTTTCCCCAGAAATTTCCTATCAGGTTGTAGTGACATAGGTAAGAGCAATTGTACAGGAGCAGAAGGCTCACCAGAGGGAGGTTACAGTGGGTGGTGTGGCCAAGCCACAGACTCCACCACTGACCTTCCCTGTGCCGCTTGGCATCCAAATGTACTTTTCTCATATACTCTCGTACTCATCTTATAAGATGGCATAAGGGCTAACATTTAGTACGTTCCACTCTTTCTAGACATCCTCCTGGGTTCAAGGTGCCTTTCCCCGTCACCCGTGGAGGCAGAGGTGGCCCCCAGGCCCTGGCTCTATGTGTCCAGCCCCAGCAGGGGCCCCTTGGAAAGGAGTTCATGGTATCTGGCACCATCGTCACTGTGTTGGTTCCCAGAGGGGCTGGGGTGCGGGTGGGGGTGCAAGGGGGCTGGGGACAGTAACGGTTGTTCCAGGATTCGACATGGGGCAGGGAGGCGGGGGAGGGGCAGCAGAACCAGAACCAAGGCCGCTGTTTCAGCTGGGCTAGACCCCTCTCCCCGTCCCTCTTCTAGAAGCTTAGAGAGCCAGCCAGCAACGGAACCTCCCGGTTCCCGCGCCAATTGCCACCAATATCAATTGTGTGAGCTTGTGTACGAGTGCATGTGTGCGTGAGTATGTAGGTAGGGTGAACCTAGATCTCTCTTAGCAAAGGTGAATACCAGGTGTAAACTGTGCCTGTGGGCAAATGAGGCTTGTATTTTGCACATTTTATAAAAACTTGAGGAAAGAGATTTCTGCTTGTATATTTCTAAAGAGAAAACAGCCCCTCCTCCCTCCCCCTGCCACTCCCCACCCGTCCCTTTCAGCGTCCCCTTAGTCCCCTGCCCCAGCCAAGGAGTGTGAATTTATAGATCTAATTTTCATAGGCAAAAGCTTCAAGCCGTGGAGCGTGCGAGTCTGTCGCGTGGGTGTGCATGTGTCGTCCCCGGCCCCAGACTGGGGGGGGGAGTGCACGGCGGGCGGCCTCCGGGGACACCCCCCACGCCCCCGCTGCCCACAGGTAGATGCGGTGCCGGGACCCCGGGGCCGCTCGCCTGGCACGTGCGCCCTGCCCCCGGGGCCGGGCACGACCGCAGGGATCTGAGGTGGGCACCAGCCGGGGAAGGGATCCCGGGCCGGGCTCCCACCTGCGAGCTTAAAGCTGATGCGCTTCCCACGTCTCGAGTCTTCCACGTAGCAGCTTTAATTAACCCACGTGTGTGTCACGTCCGATCCCGAGACAGCCGAGTGGACCCTAGAAAGGCTTCCCCCACGCCACCCCGACGTCGGTCGGAGGGGTGGGACCGGGTGAGGGTGGGGGTCCGGCGGGGACATTCTTACTGTGCTAAAAAGCCACTGCAAACATAGCAATAAAAACCTGTCATTTTCCAAAGCTGCCTCCTGCTCCACCTCTGCTTGTCAGGAGGGGGGGTGTGCGGGGAGGGTGTCGGGGCTGCAGGGGTGGGGTGGGGGAGGCCACCTCCCCTCGGGCTTTCCTCGGTCCCCGCGCCCACCCGGTGCCATTCCGGGAGCTGGGAAGAGAGCAGGTACCGAAGCTGGCAGAAGCCTTTTCCCCCCGGAGCTGACATACTTAGGGAGAAAGGATGACGAGGATGGTAAAGAGGAACCCGAGGGGGCAGCCCGGGTGGCTCAGCAGTTTAGCGCCTGCCTTGGGCCCAGGGCGTGATCCTGGGGACCCGGGATCGAGTCCCACGTCGTCGGGCTCCCTGGATGGCCCTCTGCCTGTGTCCCTGTCTCTCTCTCTCTCATTAATTAATTAATTTTTAAAAAGAGGAGCTCGAGGGCAGGAGAGGTGGGTAAATTGATTGATGAGAAAACACAGGGCAGCCCTGTCGGCAGGTGGACATCAGAGATTTCAGGCAGGACCCGGTGTGAGGACGAAGACTGTTGTCAAAGTGTCATGACTGGGTCACACTGCCACAGGCCCATGGAGAGAAGGAACATCCTGGACCAATCGACTGACAAATGAAAAGCTCTGCTGTGACTTCCTAACAAGCTTTTTCCTGTTTCTATGTCCCCTTGGAATCTCCTGGTCCTCCTCACAGGCAGGCTGCTCCTCCCTGCGCCTTTTATTTCCATAGACGCTTGTCGGCACCTTAGATTGTGCTGTGTGCTGGGGCCCCTGCACCCCCTGCACCCCCTGCACCCCCTTGGGCCCTCTGACTTATCGCTCCTGCAGTTGACACACCGGCTCCCTGAACATCTTGCTTTTGCTCACTTCGCCCCGCTGTGCACAAGGTGGGCCTGCAAGGGCGGGCGGGCGGCGCCTGCGCTCCTGGGCAGAGCTCTCTGCGGCAGCGCCCAGGACTCACTGAACAAATACCTCCCTCTCTTACCCCTTGCAGGGACCAATCTGGGTGGAGTGATGTTTGGATGAACGCGATGGAATAGGAGTAGGCAAATAAGCGGCGACACGCTAGACTCTCGTTAATACGTGAGGCAGCGCAGGAGGGAGGTGCGCGAAGGACTGCACCGCTCTCTGCCGCACATTTCCGTGATACGAATTGTTTCGGATGAGAAAGTATCCGTGTTTATATACACGATAAAGTCCATACGAGATGCTGGAAGGAAATTTAGTTGAGCTTTATCTCATTTTTGAATGAGGCAAGACTTTTCCAAGCCTACCAACAATGGAGCAATAATAACCGGTAACATTTACTGAGTGATCACATGTTCCAGTCGGTGTTCTGAGCACTAAGTATGAACGAGCTCATCTCATCCTGGGGCACTAGCATTTTCCTGGTGGTAGTCTTGAGAAAGTGAGATGATTGAACTTTGTTTTCTTTTCCAAACTTGCCCAAACTTTTCTTTAGTTTTGACAACATGAATGACCTTTGTAAGCAGAACACAAATTAAGAAAGTTATTCCGCAATTGTTGGCGGAAGAACTTCTAATTGGTTCCCAAGTGAACTACTTTGCTGAGGTTTTAATAGTTTTGTTCAATTCACTGGAGGCCAATCTTCCCTTCGAAAGTGCTTCTACTTGGCACCTTTTCTGGATACAGTTAGGAGGGTTGTAATGAGGTCCCTGAAGTCACCAAACCTCAGGCTAACCACCTCAGGGCCAGTGCGGCACAGTGTTGTCTGGCTTCCAGATTTTGAGCTGCTTCCAAAAAGCAACCCTTTCTAAATTGCATGCATAATGCTCATCCTACCTGGAAAATTATTCCTCCAGAGGGCAACTGGTAGTTTGCTTCATCAGCATTTCATCAATATTACATGAAGAAACAGTTTGCTTTTCCACCTCTTCCAGGTACTCTCTTACACATGCACACATGTGTGTGAACACAGAAAACACACACAGCTCGATACTCAGGAGAGCTCAGCACCTCACAGCCCTCTTCTCTGCAATGCCCATGCCAGCCTAAGCCTCTGGCTGTGTAGCAGTTAGGGCCTTCATGTTTCTGAGTCAGAGAAAACTTGCTCGGAATGTAGTTAATATATTTAAAAACACATTCGGCACAATCTGTAATGATTAGGAAGTGACAGGGCCAGGGCGTATGAATTCAACGAAGGTGATGGTTAAATCAACATGAATCTCTTTGCCAGTTCCTGGATACTCCACCTTTTTCTTGAATTCCTGAGTTTCAAGACTGTAGAGCCACCAAACTAGGATGTCCTATAGGCACCTGGAACCCAACCAGCCCCCAACTGACCTCACCATATTTCCCCCACTCCCCAAATGCTTCCCTCTCCTTCTAATCCTGTCTGGATGACAGATGTTTCCACAGCTGCTCATGTTCTAATGTCATCTCCCATCTAGTCGATCCTCCTAAATGTGTCCTAGCCACCCTCCCTAGGCCACTTCAGGTCAAGTTGACATTCACTCTGACCTTACAGATTCCTTGGCTCCTTCCTTCTGGGAACACAGCCCCCCTAGACTGCTGAGGAGGATAGTGGGCTATTGTCATTTCACCTCTGACCATTCTCTGCCCCACATCCCTGCAGAGGCCCCATGCTCTCCAGAGGTCGCCCTCTGTGTTGCCTGGAGTGCTGGGACTTCCTGTCTCTCTCCTCCCCTCCAAGGCCGTATGTACATGTGTGCATGAGTGTGTATGTGCATCAGTGTGTATGTGCATGTGCAGGGCCCCTTGGGTTGGCACTGTCACTTCCTTCTCTCACAGATAGCAAGGCCATGGTGGATGGGGCCTGACAGGGCTGTACTCCTGAAGGAGTTGCCTTCAGTGAGAACTGGACCAAGGCAGTCATCGAAAAGGGGTCATGAATGGGCAAAAGACATGAACAGAAATCTCACAGAGGAAGACATAGACATGGCCAACATGCACATGAGAAAATGCTCTGCATCACTGGCCATCAGGGAAATACAAATCAAAACCACGATGAGATACCACCTCACACCAGTGAGAATGGGGAAAATTAACAAGGCAGGAAACAACAAATGTTGGAGAGGATGTGGAGAAAAGGGAACCCTCATACACTGTTGGTGGGAATGTGAACTGGTGCAGCCACTCTGGAAAACTGTGTGGAGGTTCCTCAAACAGTTAAAAATAGACCTGCCCTATGACCCAGCAATTGCACTGCTGGGGATTTACCCCAAAGATACAGATGCAATGAAACGCCGGGACACCTGCACCCCGATGTTTATAGCAGCAATGGCCACGATAGCCAAATTGTGGAAGGAGCCTCGGTGTCCAACGAAAGATGAATGGATAAAGAAGATGTGGTTTATGTATACAATGGAATATTACTCAGCTATTAGAAATGACAAATACCCACCATTTGCTTCAACGTGGATGGAACTGGAGGGTATTATGCTGAGTGAAGTAAGTCAGTCGGAGAAGGACAAACATTATATGTTCTCATTCATTTGGGGAATATAAATAATAGTGAAAGGGAATATAAGGGAAGGGGGAAGAAATGTGTGGGAAATATCAGAAAGGGAGACAGAACGTAAAGACTGCTAACTCTGGGAAACGAACTAGGGGTGGTGGAAGGGGAGGAGGGCGGGGGGTGGGAGTGAATGGGTGACGGGCACTGGGTGTTATTCTGTATGTTAGTAAATTGAACACCAATTAAAAAAAAATTAAAAAAAAAATAAATAAAAAAAAATGAAAAGGGGTCATGGACTACATGATACATGAGCCGTGTCTTAAAGGAAGAGTGGAGGTTAGATAAATGGCACAGATGTGACAGGCAGTCTAAGCAAGGAGACTGCTCAACCAAAGGAGGCTCATCAGCACCTTTACCTTTTACAATTCTTTATTATGGAAATTACACATCTACACACAGGAGAGAGAATAGTATTAAAAACCCCACCCTCCCCCCCAGCTACAACACTTGTCAACATTTCACTTGTTTATTTTGAAGGTAGGGAAGGATTTAGGAGAGAGAGAAATGGGAGCAAACGTTTATTGAAGTGATAAAAGAAGAGGCACCCACCTAAGCTTCTCCAAATATGGGGGTGCCCATGCATCCTTTCATAAGGGCATCATATGGCCCTGAAGCACAGGGCCTGGGTGGGGTTGAAGTGAGTGACATCAGCAACAGCCTCTCTCTCTCTCTCTCTCCGGAGCCATGTGGATTTAATTTAGCAGTGTGGCAATGTGGAGGGACCCAGTGCCACACCATGCTGTGGCTAATCCTTGCTGCCATGGATTCGGCACTTTGCATGCCAAGTGTTGGGCTAGGCATCACTTTCTATTGTCCCTTGCCATCCTCACCACAATCCCGGGAGGTGTGCGATAGTATTGCTCCATTTGATAGCAATGTAAGCCCATCTTTCAGCATAGCATCATTAGCTCTAGACTCTCACCGGGAGTTTGCTGGTCTGCATGCTCCTGGGCAGAGACTTTACTGGATTCTTGTCTGTTGTCACCATATTCTTCCAGTGACTTGTAGTCACACTGACCAAATAGCAAGTAGAGCTGGGCACTAGAAAAATGATCCACACGGTTCCTGCCCTCCAAGATCTGCTGCTCCCATTGAGGGGTGCCCCTCTGGTGGCTCTGAGGGCCTCTTTGTGGCAGAGGATGGGGTCATTGTCTAGCATAAGCAAGGTGGTAAGAGCCATGAACTGAGGAGACCAGGCAAAATTGGAAATAACTGATGCTCATGATGTTTCTCTGTGCATGAGTTAAGAATACTTTATGGGCTTAAAGTATAAGGAAATGTATTGTTGACTGAACATGGAGTCTAGAGGGAGGTGGTCATGGTATTGGTTTAGTTGTCCAATGAAGGGTCATCAAGGTCCTAGACCCTTTCCCTCCTCACCCTTTTAACAGCATGTGTGTATTCATAGGTATGGTGCTGGGACTGGTTGTTCCTATGAATGAATAGTTTGTAACCATTGCATTAAAACAGGTTGTCTTGGTGTCTAACCCTACCCCCGCCCCCAGGCTAATTTGTGAGTTCCTTGAGGGCAGAGACAATGTCTTATGCTTTTCGTATTCCAAGTCCCATGCCCAGTGCCTGGTACACACAAAGTACTCATTCATTCATTCACCTATTCATTCATTCAAGAATTATTCCTGCTAAGTGCCGTAACGGAGGAGGACACAGGAACCCATGGCATTTATCATTTATTCCAGCCTGTGGGGTGGAAGGAGAGTCAGCAAATACTTCCTTGGGATCATTACATCTGACCTAAGTCCCTGAATCACCAAGGCCCCAGCTCAGAATATTGAAGGCTTTAATTCTGTTAGCATCTGGGGTCTGAAGCTATTCCTATGCCAAAGCGCATAGGGGTTCGCAGTTTGATTACTTCTTATTAAACACCTATTATGTGCCAGAGGCTGGCAGAAATTAATGATAGTTCTTGCCTTCAAGGAATTCCAGGTCAGTCAGGGAGACAGACAAACCATTTCAGTGCTAGGTGATGAGTAAGTGCATGGGGCCACAAAGGAGGGGCACCTCCCCAAGCCTGGCAGGTCAAATCAAAGGAGAGGCAGTCTGCACAAGCCACCAGGAATGAGTGGCATTAAAGGATGAGGAGGAGTCAGCTGGCCCAGAGGCCAGAAGTGGGGAGATTGTAAAATGCCTTAGTGAGGATGGTGAATGGGATGAGGACACAGCAGGTACAGGCCCCTGCTGGTGCTGCTGATTCAGTTGGCATCATTGTATCTCAGGTGATCTCCAGGTTATTTTCTGACGATGTGGAACTCAGTTTCAGCGTTGGCTCTGTCTTTCTACTTTACTTAGTTTGGACTTGGGAGATCCTTGTATTTTTGTTCCTGCTGGGTCTTTGGCCAGAGAAGAGGTCACCTTACTGCTTTGTTTGGATCAGCTCATGACCTTCTTTCCATCAGTGTCTTTGTCTCTGACAGTGCTCCATGTGATAGATGTAAGAGTCCATGAAGAGACAGTGAAACATCCACAAATATCCCAGAACTGCCACATCTTGAAAAGCCTTAGGATTCGTTCTATCTTTCTGTCCACTGGAAAGGGGGCTGTAAGGTCCAGGTGCACAGAACCATGAAGTAGACCTCAGAGGGAGGAGTGGAGCCACGAGGTGTGCTGTGGGATAACCAATTGGATTCTTGAAAGGGGGCCACGTTCGTTTTGGCAGACCCCATCTTTCCCTTCACCTTGCATTGGGTAGCTGCCTCATCTGGCTATAGCTCTCCAGAAGTCTTCTGAGGGCACCCTTGACTTCCTTGTTCCTCAGACTGTAGATCATAGGGTAGAGCATGGGAGTTACGTTGGTATAGATTAAGGACACAACTTTGTCCTGTTCTGGGGTGTAGCATGACTTGGGGCGAATGTAGATGAATATTGCGCAGCCATAGTGCAGAACAGAGACCAGCAGGTGCCCAGCACAGGTGGAGAAGGCTTTGCTCCTTCCCTCAGCTGAGTGGATTCTGAGGATGGCAGCAATAATGAACGCATAGGAGAGCAGAATCAGCAAGAAAGGAATCAACAGAATGAGCATGCAGACGAGGAAGACCGCAATCTCATTGGCTCTTGTGTCCGAGCAGGCCAGAAACAGCACAGCAGGGATGTCACAGAAGAAATGATTGATCTCGTGGGACCGACAAAAGGGCAGAAGGAATATCAGCGTAGTAAGGGTGAGTGAGAGTGTAAAGCCACTGATGCATGCCAGAGTCAGCATCTGCAGGCAGAGGGCCCTAGTGATGATGACTGTGTAGCGCAGCGGGTTGCAGATGGCTACAAAACGATCATAGGCCATCACGGCCAAGAGGAAACACTCTGCACCACCCAGGGCGATGAAGAGGTGCATCTGCAAGGCACAGCCCAGGAAGGGCATCCGCTGGCTCCTGGATAGGAAATTGGCCAGCATGTTGGGGACAATCACCAATATATAGCAAATCTCAATGGTTGACAGGTTGCGAAGGAAGAAATACATGGGGGTCTGGAGGCAGGAGTCAATGAGGGTGATGAGCACAATGGTTGTGTGCCCTGCTAGGGTGACAAGATGCATGATTAGGAAGAGTCCAAAAAAGAAGACTTGCAGTTCGGCCAGGTCCCCAAAGCCCAAGATGATAAACTCAGAGTTCAAGGTGTGGTTTGCCTGCAATAGGGCCATCCTACATTCTCCTCTGTAGAACTCTAGGCTGGAAAAGCGCAGTTTTCTAGCAATTCTCCAAGTCGTGGGAGACCCTAGGGCCCTTTCTAGAGATGGGAGTGTAGCCAGCTCTGTGAGAACCTCCACTTCCTTTTGCCAGGCTTGGCACTTCTCTTCATTCTCTTAGATTTCTGAATTCTGCCCTCTGTTCACTGAGAATGAACTGTTCACTGTGATGTCACTTCAGTTCACCTGTTGAGCTATTATAAAAAATGAAGTGGGATGAGTAAAGTCTACATATGGACTTGTTTTCCATAGATCTTAATAACAGTCTTTCTTTCACATTTTAAAGAGTTGTCTTTGAGTGGGGATGGAAGGTCTGAGCTTGATCTTGCTAAATAGGTTTAAACAGAGGCTGGGCCTGCAGGGTCATTGGTGCTGTAGGGAATTCTTGTAGAATGTAAGGTCTGGTGAGTTTATTTTATTTTTCGTGAGTTGATTTTAAAGACACTTTTGACTTTGTGCATAGTCTGTATCGTCCCTCCTTTACCATTCCCCCTAAACTCCCAGGAATCCCAGGAGAAGAAAGAGTATGACCTGCAGTAGTTGTTGCCTTTTCTGGTTTAGTGGTCCTTAGTCCCAGAGGGGCCCTGGCTTATGTGTCACCTCTTTCCAGATATCTACCCTGACCCCTGGATTGGGTTATTCCCTCTTTTAGGTTCCCACAGCACTCTGAGCTTCCCCAACCATATTATTTACCACTGACTCCTGTGTTTTTTTTATTATTATTTCCCTGTGTAACCTATCATCCTGCAAGTTTCATGATAGCAAGAATGGTGTCTTATTCAACCTCTCAAAGATTGGCTTACACATATTGGGAGTATCAATAACTATTTATTGAATAAATGCTCGTTGTTCATTTCTCATCCTCTACAGTTAGTACACGGTCAGGAATTGAGGAGGTGCCTAACATATGCTTGAATGAGCCGTTGAGTGAATTACTGGGAATGGCTGAGGTGATTATCTGGGGAGGGTGTGAGAGGAACAGAGGGCAAAGGAGTCAGCCAGGTCACAGGGTGGGAGTGAACAGGAAGGAGCTAGAAGAGAGTTGGGGTGGGAATGAGAACTCTCAGGACAATGGGGGTTTGAGTACCTGGTGGGAAAATGGCTTTGGCTGGTCTGTGTCCATAGTGCAGGAGAGAGGAGAAAAGACCCAGCAGCTTCCTGGACATCTGGGGGACATGTTTGCTCCTTTCTTCACTTGGCAGGAGCCAAATTACAAGTAAGAAATGTTATGTTTAGCCTGAGATTTCTTCCTTTGCATCCCTCCCTCAGAGTAGAAGAGAGGAGAAGATTTCTAAAGTTTCTAGAGATGTAACAGATCTAGAATCAACAGGAGTTAAGGGTCCCATGGAGATGGAGTTGTCACCTACAGGACAGAAGCTCACTTAGGCAAACCATTTCTATTGGGGCCATTGAGACTCAAAGTGGGTTCAGTGAAACCTGAAAGCCCATCCCTTTTTTTAAGATTTTATTTTTTCATTTGTTTACTTTAGAGGGAGGGAGAGCACAATGGAGGTGGGCAGAGGGAGAGGAAGGGAGATAATCTTCAAGCAAACTCCCTGCTGAGTGCAGAGCTCAATGACATGGGGCTTGATCCCACAACCCTGAGATCATGACCTGAGCCGACATCAAGAGTCGGACACTTAGCTTAACCAACTGAGCCCCTCAGGTGCCCCTGAAAACCCATTCTGATGATAGCTTTGCTTGGCCTAGACAATGGTTGGGGTTCCAGCTTTCCAATCACTTGTGTGTTACACTATTATTTTGGTTTTTATTGACCTAACTGGCATTTGGATTCCTAGGGCTGCATGGGTTCCTAGAGGGCAACTTGCCCACTCCTCACTTCAGAGCACATGGCCTTTTTCCGGATGACCCATGCTCTGCTCCCACTCCCACCATCAGCCCTGACTAGAAATCACAGTAAGTTCCCACCTGCAGTCCCCTGTCCTGGCAAAGCACACAGTCTGGCCTGGCTTCTCTGCTTTCAGCCTCCCTGGAGCCCGTTTGTCCCTTGATAACTGTCTGTGAGTGAGAGCACATTTTCCAGATTCTCATTCATCTTCCTTGGGCTATAGGACCCTTGGCTTTAGCTTTGCGAAGTCAAATCACTTCTACTCTTTTTCCTCGTAGCAGTGCTGTGGAAATATGGGAATTGGTTTGTTTGATTTGAGCCTTAAACCTTGAAAATAGTGAAAAACACACAAATGAATGTAAAAGTCACACACAATCCTAACACTTGAAGAGCGAGAAGTGAAAGTGAATGTAAAAGTTTCTGTTCCTTTAATCCTACTTCTACTTTCCCTTAGCCAAGGTGCAGTCCCTTCCCTGTTTTGTCCTGTGTGTGTAAACACACATACCTCACACACAGGTGCACACAACATACATACACTCACAGATGTGTACACACACGTACAAAACAAACATAGCCACACATGTACACACACACACACACGCTCAGCTACACACTCGCACACAAGCACATACACACAGTCACACACATATCCATATACACATATATAGACGCACACAACACACACATACATGCGCATACATGGGAATGCACACTACGTGAATGGACACATTCACACACATTCACGCACATATATACATAAATATTCACCATGCTCACACATTTAAAAGCTTAAATGGGATCCTAGTATACAAACTTAATCCCCTTAGTGTTTTCACCTAATAATATGTCCAGAAGAAGCTTCCAATCAATGTATATTTGTTGACTTCATTTTTCTTAACTGCTGCGTTCTACAGTATGGATGCATTATAATTAAATCACACACAATAACAAATATAATCTACGAACAAAAAGAAATAAAACATAAAAAATGATAATTTAGTCTTTTATTACTTATGTGTTGAAGTGCTGTTTCCTATCGTGCCCCATGGTACAAAGCACCTCCCCACGTGGAGCACAAGCAGCTGCCCTGCTACACAGCTAGCGTGTCCTTCCTGGTCTTTCCTCATGAACAGCCCTGCTGTTACCTGGGAGGGGCAGGTCAGTGCGTGGAGTGGAAATCCGGGAGAAGCCTGTCGGAGATTCTTCTGCTATTGCCTGCTGCTGGTGAGGAAACTTGATGAAGAGGAACAGCCCATCTTCAGGGAGCAGTGGCAGCGACAGGTGGCCTGGACCTTGCAGCACAGCTTCCCAGAGCCCAGAAGGTGGCTTTCTGGTGTGTCTGGACCATAGGGAACAAGCCCTCAGAAATATTGCCCGATGGCTGTTAAGAAGGGAGTGTCTTTAGAGGAGTTGTCATGGTCTGTCACTTGAGTTTAATAGTAGTGAAGGCAGCACTCTGGAAGTCCTAGAGGACAGGTCAGGAAGGAGGCTGTCCCTGTGGTCCCCCACCAAGGGGAGTGCCTTCCCTGGGTCATATCCCTGAACCTAAACTCAAACTCAAACCTGATGACTTCTGTTTTCTTTTTTTTTTAAAGATTTTATTTATTCATCACACACAGACACAGACACAGAGAGAGACAGACAGAGAGAGAGAGAGAATAGCAGAGACACAGGCAGAGGGAGAAGCAGGCCCCACGCAGGGAACCCAATGCAGGACCCGATCCCAGGACTCCAGGATCACACCCTGGGCCGAAGGCAGGCACTTAACTGCTGAGCCACCCAGGCGTCCCTGACTTCTGTTTTCTTTGCAAAAAATACAATATAGGTCTTGACAAGGTAGTTGACTCAGATATGCCGCGATAGCCACCCCCATTGTGCAATCAAAGGTATGCGAATGGGTCTTGGGTTTATCTTAGAGGCAGAGAGTGTACAGGTTTGTCTGGATTTGAATCAAGCAATCAAGCCTTGGTAGGAAGGAACATAGAGTGGGCAATGGAACCCAGGATTGGTGGCTTTTTAACACCCCTGCAATGCACAATGCTGAGAATCTGTGATTCTTTGTAATGACTACAAAGGGGCATAATCTCGGCTCTCAGGGCCTCCATTTTTGATGTGCAAAACCCGAGTTGCCAGCATAGTTTACCTGAATGAGGTGGGAAATAAAAACTGTGAGCTCTTGAGAACACTACAGCTCAGTGGACTTGGCCTTCTGTCTAATACCTTCATTTCCCCACTCCCAGGCTACATATAGCCCAATGTCCCACCTGTATCACGGCCCGCATCTTAGTAAAACAGGATCCACTTTACTTCTGGGGTCCCCCTAATGCTTCACCTGCATCATCAAGCAGTCTATATGCCGCAGCTGCTCTGGGCTGCCGACCATAGCCCTTCCATTGCCCACAGAACTGCTCAGTAAAAGTCTCCTTACCACCACTGCCCCCTTTAGGAATACCAGTGCCCAGGCCAAAGCCATTGCCATGTCTCAGAATCTTCTAGTCCTTGGAGGGCTGGCACAGTGCTGGGTTCTGGGCAACAGCAAGGAGAAGGCCCTCTCTCCAGCATTTTGCCACCCTCTGAAACAGGAAACTGGAACCCCACGAAGCCCTGTTTGTGCTTAGAATCATCCCCCCGCAATCATCCCAGTGGTTTCTGGATGGGTGTGTGGTTTTCTTCCAACCTCCCTACCCTCCTCTTCTTCCTCTCTGGCTCTTCACTCTTATTGGCCACAGTTTTCAATACAAAAGCTCCTCTGTTTTCTAAGGGAGACAAAGGCCATGTAACAGGCTTTGGGAACACCTCCTCGACATGATCTTGCCCTGCACGTATCGTAAAGGGGAAGAGAGGGACCTGCAAAACAGAGTCAGTGAGCCTTCCTGAGCTGAGCTGAGCCGGCTCAACAGAAATCAGGGGAGCCCAAGAGAGAGATCTAGCCTGGAGACAGAGGTCAAGGTTGCAAAAAGTCAAGGTTGCAGGGCGGGGGACACAGCACTGTGGCTCAGGGCTGACAGGGCCTGCCCTTTCACAAGGTAGTCTGCATGTCCGCTTTAACACCAGCATTACCCAGGGAGGAATGGAAAATAAAGAGGTTTAAAACCTAAATTGAACACTTTGGAGAAAAAGGGCACCTCGAATGAGACCTAAGTACTGAAGTTGTTACCTGTGCAAATTCCTAGATGCTCTAAAGTAGTGACCGCTCAAGCTACCACATTGCTCACAACTACCCACATTTTCTGTATCTCGTTCCAGTTACACATCACAGATTCCAATAGGATTTTGGGCAACACAGCACCGAATTCTGGGAGCTTCATTCTGGTGGGACTGGACATTGGCATGACTTCCAAATTTGGTAGCAATAGGGCCAGGGGTGGATATCTGTGCACATTCTATGAACTGTTTATACTCTGGAAAAGGGAAAATCCTGGGTGAGTTGGCGATGAAATAATCTCATTGCTGAGATCCTGAGTGAACAGCACCATTCCCGTGGATGGTGGCCCACACTGCAGAGCTCTCCGCTAATCATCCAGAACCTCTCAGTTTGAGCAGAAGGGACATTGGAGAGCACGATTTGGGACTTCAGTTTCTTTCAACTTTAGTCCATAAACTCAAAAGACTTTTATTTTGGGCTTTGCTCTGATATCTTTAAACTTCAACTTGCAAGATTTTTGAACTGTCTTGTCTTCCCAGGAAGTTCATTATGGGTTTACAGCTGGGAAATCTTCTACGTTGGGTCCTTGGTATTAGAGTATCTTATGGTTGTCATTTGCTCTTGCAGAACTTCAGATGAGATATGTTACACAATAGTGGCTAAAAATAATTAGAATGAGAAAGGAGAGTGAGTAGACTTTTGGCTGTGGGTATCCCCTTGACTTGATAGTTAAGCCCAGTAGGTAAATCGAATTTAAAAATCTGTGAAATGTTAGGTGTGTGTGTTAGGGAGGCAACTCTTTTCTCCCCTGGCTTCCTCAAGGAAGAAGATGCCACATGCAGATGCAGTGCAATACAGTGTTGGTAGCAGCATGTAGAAAGGTCTACGTTTCCTCAAGTGGTTACTCTGGCAAAGGTTGAGTGTGGGAGATTTGGTCTCTTTCTCCTCTCTTTCCACTCAGCTAGGTGGGAGACAGCTGTATCGGAGATGTGGATCTGTTCTGCGGACCCCAAACCTCCCTCCAGTGTGTTGCTCCAGGTCTACACTGGGAGAAAAGTATAGGGAATTAGCAAGCTCAGGAAGCCCCTGTAGCAGGCTGTATCCACCAACCGGCCTTTACCAGTGTAAAGGTTTTTGTGTTTTGCTTCCCCACCTGCTGGGACTTTCATAGTATCTCTCAGTTGGTTCAGAATTCTGGCCCTTCTTTACTCCTCCAAATTCTCAACTTAAGTGCTAATATTTATGTTTAAGTACTTGAATTTCTCAGAAATTGTGGTGCTAAGTATACAGGAATGCAGTCCTGATCAGGGGCCTCAGAATTCTGTTGGTTTCTTAGCTAGCAATCCTGGTCCCCAGAGTGAAGTCCAGCCCCCCCGCTTCTGCACCATGCTGGCTGTGGGTCCCGTGCCTGCCTGAGGATCATGAGGAAACCACACACTGGGTCCTCAGCTGCGACACTGGGGCTCTTCTCCGAGGAACTGTATGCCCGTATTTGGTTAAAATGTTATGGACCATATTGCTTCAACCACATTGGTTGATTGGTTTTTTCAACAGTCTCCGTGTTTTGCAAATGTTAGCTACAGATTGATAGGTTCTCTTTATTTTCTTACCTTGTATTTGGGCAACCACAAAGAAGTCCATAGTTGGAATTACCTGAAAGTGGGTAGGTTTGGTCTCAGCTAGTCCAGATTTTAGAGTTTATGGGGATCCCTTGTCACCTTGCTTTGTTGTAGATGTTGCCTTGGACTTAGGGTTTTGCCATTTTATTCTTTCTCTCTCCGTCTCTTCTTTTCGGGGTGGGGGTTGAGGGAGGGTTGTGAAGAGTCAAAAATGATGTTATTGTCACTGCTGTCACCTTCCCAAACTCGAAATTGTATTACTTCTGTATCAGAATAATTAATAAAGATGTTTTAACTTTGACACAACAAAACACAAAAACAGTTAGAAGTTCTGGGCAATATAGTAGCTCGAGGGTATGGAATCCTTGTTCCAGATGTCTCCCGACATGACAAATGAAATAGAAATTATAAAGGGGAGAAGGCACAGCAGTATTAGCAGCAGCCTTTTATCAGAAACTCTGAAGAGCTGCTGCCAGATGTTGTTTAGCATAATGCTTTTCAACTCTTCTTGGTGAAAGACCTTTCTTTTTTTTCTTTTAAAATAATATTTCCAGGACGCCTGAGTGGCTCAGTGGTTGGGCTTCTGTCTTCGGCTCAGGGCGTGATCCTGGGGTCCTGGGATCGAGCCCCGCATCGGGCTCCTAACAGGGAGCCTGCTTCTCCCTCTGCCTATGTCTCTGCCTCTCTTTCTGTGACTCTCGTGAATAAATAAAATCTTTTAAAAATTTTTTAATAAAATAATATTTCCAATCTATAATGGATTGATACTTTTGTAAAATACAGTAGAATTTATTAGTAAAATTAACTGAAAAAAGACGTACTAAATACAAGTGCATATTTTTTATTATTAGATTCAACAGACATAAACTCACTTTGTCTGCATACACACTTAATTTCTGTACTTATCGCAGGCCAGGAACAGCTTGTGACCACCACTGACTTGCAGACTGTATTTGTTTCCTAGGTCTGCCATAGGTTCCAGATGGACATGAATTTTGGGGGGGACATTATTCAACCTACTACATGGAGCATCGTTGTTCTGTGAGTCTCAGTCAGTAGCTCTTGTGTAGAGGGTACAAGAGTATTTTCAAGGCAGAGTCAGCAGAGCTCCTTAGGGAATAATATCCACTAACTGAGAAGGGCCAGGGATGGAGGTAAAGTTGGGATATGTGGCAGCTGCAGGAAGGAGACAAATTTGGCCCCAGCAAAACCTCTGGAAGCCCAACCTTTTGAGAAGAATCCTATGGGAATCTTTATTCCCACCAAAAGGTTGCATTTGGCAAGCCCTGGGAAAGAGCCAGACATTACCACTGAGTGGCTTTCTGAGGGGAAATGTGCCCACGCTGCCTACCGACTGCCACATCAAGATCATAAAAGAAACTGTGCTGCCATCGTCTTGGGCTCCAGTCTCACCTCCCTCACTACACTTCACATTTAACCAGATCTCTTAGCTGGCAAAATAGAACCACACACACTCTAAACTTCTTCCATCTTCCTTCACCCTGCCTGAAAAGCTGGAACATTGCATTTGATGGAACCCTCTTAATTCCTAATTCTGGTAGACATAGACCTTCTTCTGAAGGATGAGCAAACAGATGCACCAGTTAGGATTTCATTGGTCAAAAGCACCAGCAACCAACTCCAACTAGCCCAGAAAGCCACAGGAATTTATTATAAGTGGGCAGCTGTCCCCCAGAAATCCAGGACAAGACTGTGGCCAGGCCTCAGGAACAAACTGGAACCAGAGGCTCAAACATGATTAGGACTCCCTCTCTCTTTCCACTTCTCATCCTTGTGGATCTGCTTCATTCTTCTTTGTTCTCCCGCAACAAAGATGTTTCTCCTGCATCTCTTACCCAAGTGGTGGCAGCCGTGGCTACCAACAGCTACCGAATTTACGGGTGACTATCTAAGTGTGGGATAACTTCAAAACCTTCCTGCATAAAACATCCTCAGGACTCAAATCTCCACCAACAGGCCAGAAAGAAGAGCTGGCTAATGAGGATGGTAGAAGGAGATGTTGGGAATACAGATGTCGGCCAGCTCATGTGAAGCACAAGCTCATGTGCATTGTTCGTGACATTGACTCCAGACACAGCAGTCAATGGAGACAGTCTGACAGCTTGTTCCACCTTCCCCTATAGTGTCATCTAGTGGTGAAAGCTGCCTCATTTCCACCACACCCTCAGTTCAGGTCACATCCCAGGCCACCATCAGGAGAAACAAGAAGAGATGGTCATGGCATGGGAAAGCAGCCCAAGAATAAGACAGTTGCTTACTCAAGGTTGAGCAGCAAACATGTAATATCTTTCTTCCACTTACTTTTTCCATGTTTCCTTTCTAGACCATGAGCTCTCAATTTTAGAATGAGCATTTGTTGAGTGTTCTTCTGTCTCCACCTAGTGGCAACTGTGCCCCTAATGTCTGTAGGAGTTTCTGCAACCAGTTTCAACATTGAGTCACTGAATGAGAAAAGAGAGTAAAAGGTGCTAAGATGGCCTGGAGATTGAAGGATGGTGTCTTTCAGATCAGAACATCTATCTCCAGGGAAGAATTTCCAAAAGGACAGACACCGAGCACGAGTTTGGAAGAGAGGTTAAGGGATCCCCGAGTGGCTCAGCGGTTTAGCACCTGCCTTTGGCCCAGGGCATGATGCTGGACTCCCGGGATCAAGTCCCGCCATCGGGCTCCCTGCGTGGAGCTTGCTTCTCCCTCTGCCTGTGTCTCTGCATCTCTTGTGAATAAATAAATAAAATCTTAAAAAAGAAGAGAGTTTAAAGCATCTTCCAGTTCCCTGCAGCTCAGTCTGTTCCACAGTCTTACTTCCTCTGCAGTGCATTCGGCAAGACCAACAGGAAGCCCCTCAACTGAGATGCAGACAGAGCTGCCCAGCACTCGTGCCTGTCTTCTTCTTTCCTTCAAGTACTTGCTCCTCTGGCCATCTGGACCTTCCCTGTGTCTCCACAGTTGAGTTTGGTGTGCACATTTTAAATCAGAATGATGCTGTCAACTTGCCCTCCAAAGATGCTGCTCAAATATACACCATCATCAACAGCATATGACAGTACCTCTAGCCTCATATCCTCACTCAAACTGATGCAAATTGTTTGCATTTTTGCCAGTCTGATGGGCAAAAAATATATTCATTTTAATTTGTCTTTAAAAAATTAATAGTGAGGCTGAGCATCTTCTCCTGTGGTCATTTGCCTTTATATTTTTCTTAAGACCTCTTTGTTCATATTTGTAGCCTATTTTTATATTTAGCCATTTAGTTTGTCTTTAAAAAAATCTATGTTAAGGGATCTCTGGGTGGCTCAGTGGTTTAGCTCCTGCCTTTGGCCCAGGGTGTGATCCTGGAGACCCGGGATCGAGTCCCATGTCGGGCTCCCTGCATGGGGCCTGCTTCTCCCTCTGCCTGTGTCTCTGCCCCTTTATCTCTCTCTGTCTCTCATGAATAAATAAATAAAATCTTTTTTAAAAAAAAATCTATGTTAAGGGACACCTGGATAGCTCAGCAGTTAAGCTCTGCTTTTGACGCAGGGCGTGATCCTGGAGTTTGGGGATCTCTGCCTGTGTCTCTGCCTCTGTGTGTGTGTGTGTGTCTCTCATGAATAAATAAATAAAATAAAATAAAATAAAATCTAACAAAATTAGCCCCTTCAAATTGATATATTCTCCTTTTTGTCTTTTGCTACACATTTTTTGTTCATGGAAATCTTTTATATCTTATACATTTCTTAAATACAGAATATTTCAACTATAAAAATACATGCAGCTTAAAATATTCAAATCCAAGATCTTATTCAACCTTCTTTATCTGAAGTATAGTTGATATAAATGTCATACTGGTTTCTATATATATATATGTATATGTATGTATGTATACATTTCAAATTTTATATAGTCAATTTATTGTTTTTCTCCCTCTGTGGTTTCTGAGCTCAGACACATTTTCAATACTTTCAGAAGATAAAATACCCATCTGTGTATTTTTCTAGTAGCTTTAGTGTTTCATTTTTATATGTTTACTCCTTTTTTTACATAATAAATTTATATTTTATTGGTGTTCAATTTGCCAACATACAGAATAACACCCAGTGCTCATCCCGTCAAGTGCCCCACTCAGTGCCCGTCACCCATTCACCCCCACCCCCACCCTCCTCCCCTTCCACTACCCCTAGTTCGTTTCCCAGAGTTAGGAGTCTTCATGTTCTGTCTTCCTTTCTGATATTTCCTACCCTTTTCTTCTCCCTTCCTCTCTATTCCCTTTCACTATTATTTATATTCCCCATATATGTTTACTCCTTTACCCACCTGGGATTTATTTTGATAAAAGGCATAAAATAGGGATCCATCTTTGTGTGTGTGTATGCATGTGCGTAAAGTGGAAAGACAATTGTCTAAAATGCCACTTATTAAGTGTTGCCTTTATTGTTTATTAGATATCTCCTTTATCATATACTAAATTTTCATATGGATTTTTAAAAATCTGTTTCATTGATCAGCCTTCCTATTTCTCCTTCAGTACCAAAGTATTTGTGTTACTGTATTTAGTTAGTATTTAATTCATGTCTCCTAGGACTTATTCTACTTAATTGCACATCTTTGGCCATATATTCCTGCCTATTCTCCATGCAGATTTTCCCATTTCAGCATTAGTATCATTATGTTGATATTCTTAACTGAGATTGTAATGAGCTTACCCATTAAACTAGCAAGAGTTGCTATCTATAGTATTGTATTTTTTATACTAAAAAGTGGCATAGAATTCTATATACTTAGGCTTTCTTTGATGTACTTCAGTAGAGTTTTACAGTTTTTTAAATATATTAATTCAACAAATGTTTATTGAGTGCCTGTTATGTACCAGTCACTGTTTTTGGTGTGTAGGATCCAGCAGTGAACCAAACAGGCAGAGATGCCTGCTCTTGAACAGCTGACACCCTAGTGGGGAAGGAAGAGAAGCAAAATACCGATAAGTAAGTGATGTAGTGTTATCAGGTGATTCATGCTATGAAAGCAAAGAGGGGGATCCCTGGGTGGTGCAGCGGTTTGGCGCCTGCCTTTGGCCCAGGGCGCGATCCTGGAGACCCGGGATCGAATCCCACATCGGGCTCCCGGTGCATGGAGCCTGCTTCTCCCTCTGCCTGTGTCTCTGCGCCTCTCTCTCTGACTATCATAAATAAATAAAAATTTAAAAAAAAAGATTTAAAAAAAGAAAGAAAGAAAGCAAAGAGGGTCGAGGTGCCTATGAGGTGAACCTCAGGGGGGCAAGTTTACACAGGGAAGTCAGTAGGGCCTATTGAAAAAGGGACATTAGTTTTTTATATATATATATCACATGGATTCTTTTTATTCTAATTATGCACAAACATCTACAGTGATTCTTACAAAGTGGGGAGAGGAATTACAGAGGCTCTTTTTAAATGTTTTTGGACATTTTATAATGAATATAAACTTCCTTAAAACAAAACTATATAGATATTTCCATTCTGGAAAAAACAAGTGCCTCTTATCCAAAGAGGCCTATGGTTGCCGATGAGTGATGCCTTGGCTTCCTGGGCTCTTGTTATGATGAGGAGGTCACCCTAAGTTTTCCAGTTGATATTGGGGTAAAGACCATGAAGAACAAGTTACGTTTGGATTCATGGTAACTTATTCATAAATCTTTCCAGCAGAAAAGTTTCCACCTTGGTCCAAACATAATTGATGTGTGTGGCATGTGACTGGAACTTTAGGGGAAGTACAGCAGTCTCACAAAAGTGGGTTTGAATCCTATAATCATGAGTTCCTAGCTATGAGCTGTACCTGGGCCATGCATCTCGGTTTCCTCAGATGACAAAGAGAACTCCATGGGGTGATGTGTCCTAAGAGCTAGGCACTGTGCTTACACAGCAGACAAATGCAAGGAATGCTTGCAAGTTTCTTCCCTTTTCTCTGCTTCTCCTGCTTGCTCTTTGTTTCTCTTTCATGTATTTTGCTCTTCTGTCTCATTTCTGTCCCAATGCTCCTATCAGCCCACTGTCTTCCATAAATTCTTTAGGGACATTAGTCTTTGCTTATTTATTTGTCCTGCAGTAGTATGATCTTAGTTTCATTGCTTAGTTGTGTAACCTAACACATTGTGTTAGTTGTGTAATCCCAGCAACTTGTTCTTTTAATTTTTACTTGGTTAAAAAATCTAAGTTATGCACAAATGTCATTTCAGAAGTCAAATAATTTCACAACCTCCTGTACCCTCTTTCCCCTCATTTTCTTTTTCTCAGAGACAACCAGTGCATATAACTATTATTGTATTACATAATATTATTATATTATTATACTTCTGCTCCTTGACTTTCAGCTTTGGCATTATCTACCAATTTACTACTCTGAAAGTTAAGGATCTAACCCTGTTTCACCACTCCCCTTTGCAACCACCCTGCACAGACATATGCTTCCTCTTCCTCATCTTCTCAGGATTGAGGTGATCGAGCCAGTCCCAACTGCTGGAGGTGAGGGTTTGGCCCGAGCTGAGATGCTGGCTGTTGAGTCCAAGACAAGGTACGTGGTGGTCAGACCTCTGATTCCCTGCCCCGATGAGGAGGAGTCACCTACACCCTCAGCCACCCCGGAGGAGGAGTAGGCCCCGGCACCCGCTATCAGGGTCCCCGAAGTTCCAGAGCCGCCACCTGCCTCTGGAGCAACTGGCTTCAACCCCTGAGCAGCACCCTGAACCACCTCAAGAGCCTGCCCCAGCTCCTACCGCGGGGCCTGCTGAAGCTCCTGGGCCTGATCTATTCGAGGCAGGCACGGCTGTCGGTACTGAAGGCTTGGCCTGAGCCAAGATGCCGGCTGCTGAGTGAAAGCCAATCCACGTGGTGATCACACCTCTGATTCACTGTCCCGACCTGGAGGAGCCACCTGCACCGTTGGCCACCCCAGAAGCGCCTGCTCTCGAGTTCGTCAAAGGGCTGGAGCAGCCACCTGCCTCAGTGGAGCCACCAGCCTCGGCCCCGAGCAGCAGCTCGTGATGGCTGCAGCCCAACGGAAGGCTTCCCCTCCCCTCTCATTGTGCTGTTTCTGTATTTTGTGTTTTTCATAAACCTCCATAATTGCTTCATGAATTTTGTTTGTAATAAAGGATAAGTTAACTTCGTACAAAAAAAGGGACAGTAATATCACAATTTTGTAACAAAAATCAACAATTCCATTATAATTACTATGTGAATACTTAAAATGCATTTCTCAGGCATTCTTTGGCAATCTTACACTCAAGTCTGCATGAAGAAATCTTCCTAAGCCTATGTAAATATTTAGCAATAGCATATTTTACTCAGAGATGATAATTTCTGTTTAATTTTAGATACCCTATTGAAGTATAATGAATGAAAAACCTTTTGAGTGCCAGCATCTCTAGCTACTGACTCTGCATTGTCAACTGATTTCCAGCATCCTGTCTCAACTTCAGTGGAGCCATTCCTTTTGTTGGCCTAGCTCTATTACCACCGTGTACCCAAGAAAACTAATCATGCTAAGAACTCAACTGAAGAGAAGCTCCTCAGATTGGAAAGGCCTTTTGTGTTATGCTTTGCTTTTGTACATCATCATATCTGGTCCCCAACAACCGTTGTGTCATTTCTGACTCCCAAGCACAAGGGCGGTCCAGTTCGGGCTCTCACTCAGCCATCTCTCTATCCCTCGGTTGGTAGAACATGTCTGAGGCCTGTCTCCACCTCTGCACTGGGAGAAAGACAAAGGAGTTGCCCTGGCCTATATCGCTGATGCTTTATGTGTTGGTGCTGATAGGAGACCATTGTGTTCTGATGTAAATGCCCTGCTGGGACCCGTAGAGTGATAACTCACTCTAGGGGAGGTTGGTCTTTTTCCTGAAGGTACACCTGTATTGCAGACTAATTGCACATGTATTCTCTCAGTTTTTCCTCCAAACAATGAAGTGAGATAGCTACCATTATTTGCTCCATGTCAAAGAGGAAAAGTCTAAAGCTGAAGGAGATTAAGTATCATATAGCTCACTCCAAATCACACAGCCAGGAAGGGTAGAGTTGAGCATAGGACTCTGGTGGTCAAGCCTACCCCTCAGTTTCCATGCTAGGCAAACAAATGCTCTATTATCCACTTCAAGTGTCTGTGTTTGGACCCTTATTAGTTTATCAACTCTTGCACAGACACTGAAACAGAAGAGATGCATAGTAGAATGATGGCTGTCAGCCTAATAATTCTGGGGTCTTAAAAAAAGGGGGCACCTGGATGGCTCAGCTGGTAGAGCATGGTAGTCCCATGCTTTCAGGGTTGTAAGTTCAAGCCCCACATTGGCTGTGGAGCCTACTACAAAAAAGAAATTCTGGGGTCTAGGCAAGAATCACTCATTCCTGAAAAAATGAGTGGGAAATATCAGAAAGGGAGACAGAACATGAGAGAGTCCTAACTCTGGGAAACCAACTAGCGGTGGTAGAAAGGGAGGTGGGTGGGGGGTGGGAGTGACTTGGTGATGGGCACTGAGGGGGGCACTTGATGGGATGAGCACTGGGTATTATTCTATATGTTGGCAAATTGAACACCAATAAATAAATAAATTAAAAAAAGATCTGGAGATTTAAAATCTGTGAAATTAAAAAAAAAAAAGAATCACTCATTCCTGAAATGCAGCTTTGAACAAGGTGTGCAGAAGTCCCTCGTGTTGGGCTATGAGGTTGCAGCATCAACCTGTTATTTGTTGTCATATAACAACTTTGGCTCAAAGAGTCAGTCTGTTTGCTCCACCAGGACCGCATTTACAATTGTGGCTGCCCTTAGAGGCTCTTCACAACTTCATTAATGTGGTTGGCATATGCTTCTAATTCTTTCCCCTGAGGTTCTCTTGCTGAGATACTTTTGTATTTCCTGTGTGTGTGTGTGTGTGTGTGTGTGTGTGTGTGTCTCTCTCTCTCTCTCTCTGCTTGATAAGGCCAGCAGAGGTAGCCCTCAGATGACCTCTCCTCTCCCCAGTCGGACTGCAGATTGGAAAGTCAGGATTACTTTCCTGAGCCATGTTGGGAACCACATGACTGTAGCACATGTCTTTCTCTTCCTAGAGTGTGAGTCTAGCCGGAAGTGTACCGGGTATAGTTGGCCTTTGTGTGTCCCTAGCAAGAGGACTGGACTTTCTTATTACCTATCCTGACTTCACTGCAGCTCTGAGCTGTGGGCAGTGGGATAGCAGCTGAGGGCTGTAGGGTAATTCAGATTCAGAGAACTCCAAAGTCCTCTGCAAGTTTGTGCCTATGGAGATGTCCTGTGCACCTGTCCCAGGTGGACCTCAGAATCTGAGGACCAACTAGTTAGGAAAGGTTGATAGTTATAGGAAAAGAGTGCAATTTAGCCTCCAACCCTGGGAAAGAAGAAGTACTCATCTCTGCCCACATGTTCATTCTCTACTAGACTGTCCACTTTTCAGAAGTATAAGGGAATTACCTTTTAATTTATTGACTATTGATATATATATAGTTCTTGGATTCTTAAGTCTATTTTATTACCTTACTATTGAGTTCCTCAAATCCCTACTGATTAGCTACTGGTCTCTGTATAAAGGAAAGCATCCACTGAGCAAAGACCATAGTTCTTTCCATCTTCCAGCTGAACTAGAAGTCAATACTTTAGGTAAGTGAAGATGATAATTGTCCAAAGCATTGTGGAAATCAGGCCTGGAATTACATTTTTGGAAATACGCACCCCCTATGGAGTTATCAGTGAAGAGTGTGCCGGGGCCTTTTTCTTTGGGGTGATGATGATGTTGTCAATGTCTCGATGGTACAGGATACTTTTGAGTACAAAGAGGCCACTTTCCTTAGCCCTCCAGATGGAGTCCCCAGAACAAAAGGCTCAGTCTACTTGTAGAGCACAGCTGCAGAGGTTGGAATTGGCCCTTCCAAAACTACTAGCTTGTTCTGTGCCCTACGACATGCACACAGAATACCAGGAACACCAGGGCACTCTTCACCAGGAGCTTGCTGGGGAACAAGCTCCATTGGTGGTTACTGAAAGGTCATGTAGTCTTAGTGCATGTTCTTCAAACCTAGATGCACACATCGTTGCAGGTAAATAAAGCTTTCCCATGGAATATGCAGGCAGGAATAGTTTTAAATTATGAATATTTACAACAAGCCAGAAATAATATCTTTACAACCACTTAAACTTATGAAAAATTGCAAAAACTAGTTTAAAAATATGCATGTGTGACATAGTTTCACAAAATTATTTTGAAGGGAAATGAGTAAAACTGTTTGAAGTCCACTGATGTAGTAAACAAAACATTGGGCCTGGCCTTGGAAGTCCTAACCAGAAGTAGACTCTTATTTGTCTGCTTTGTGACTGGAGCACAGCAAATGAATATGGCACTTCATCTAGAGTGCTTCACAGGAAAATTAATTGACTTTCCTACCTTTCCTGTGAGCTTCTGCTTTGTTCAAGTGGTATTTTGGGTCCCAGGGCCAAAAATGGAAACTGCCTCCAAAACTCCTTGGTGTTTTCAGAATCCCATGCCATAAAGGCACGATAGCCTTCATGTGGGAACTGAAAGTGAGAAATATGAAGATCTGGGGCCACACAACAGAGATGTTGCTAGACATCACTGTAGGACAGCAAAAAAGGTTCCTTTCCTTGACAAAACCTGGCTTTTGGAAGACTTTGGGGGTGTGGTAGAGGATGAGGGAGCAGGCTGGTTTCTCTAGGACTGGGGTGAATACTTTTCTCTCTCATTCTGACATTGGGATCTTACAGTTATTAAACATGTGAAAAACTGCTTATGTCTCTTTCTTCTCGCATCCCTGCTTTGGGACAAAAGTTGGAAGTCACCAGGATATTAGTAAGCTGTACTCAAAGCCAGTGGTTCTCAAATTTTGGAGGCATTAGAACCACCTGCAGGGTTCATTAAAACACAGATTACTGGGCTCCACCACCAGAGTTTTTGACACAGTAGGCCTAGGGTGCGAACAGAGAATCTGCATCCTTACCATGTCCCAGAGGATGCTGATGCTGCTGATCCACAGACCTCACTTCAAGAAGTGCTGCTTTAACTACATGCGTGTCTGCGGTGAGTGAGATGAGCTAGTCACGAATCAAGTTAGCCCTTTGTCCACTTTGGTGCCTCTCTCTGTCTAACCTTCCTCATCTGGGATTGAGATAGATGGATTTTCTCACTCCATTGATGGTGAATGAAGGCTGATATATTCACCTTTATTTCTTCTCTGGCTGTAAAAGGAACTGATGAGCTACTTCCTATTTATTCTTCACATCTGGCTAAGAGGACGCTTTTACCTGAATCAGAATTAGTTAGGCACCCTTCCTGGGTGTTTGATAAGGACTTGAATCTCCCCCAAAACACTACATGTCATGCTCCATAATTATTTTTTTTTCTGTTACTCCCATCAGATTGTGGACTCCTTGAGGGCAGGGACTGTGTGCTAATAGTGAGTCTTATTGTGAGGAAATGAATTCTTAGACTTTAAAGACATGAGAATAGGGCAGCCCAGGTGGCTCAGCGGTTTAGTGCTGTCTTGTCCGGGGTGTGATCCTGGGGTCCCAGGATCGAGTCTCACGTTGGGCTCCTTGCATGGAGCCTGCTTCTCCCTCTGCCTGTGTCTCTGCCTCTCTCTCTCCTCTCTGTGTTTCTCATGAATAAATAAATAAAATCTTTTAAAAAATAAAGACATGAGGATAGAGAAGAAGGGATGGATATGAGAGATATTGTAAAGGAATATTCTTCCTAGTATCTGCTTCACAGTAGGTGTCTGTAAATGATTATTCAATTAAATGCACACATTAAAAGGGCCTGTTGATTGATGCTTTATGGAGGGTAAGCTGGAGAAGGGATCCAACATTTGGTGAGCCCATAATATATTCCAGACACCAATAGAGACAGCAGAGTTGGGGATCTCTGAGCGGCTCAGCAGTTTAGCGCCTGCCTTCAGCCCAGGGCATGATCCTGGAATCCCGGGATCAAGTCCCACATCGGGCTCCCTGCATGGAGCCTGCTTGTCCCTCTGCCTGTGTCTCTGTTCCCCCTCCCCATGAATAAATAAATAAAATCTTTTTTTAAAAAAAGAGGCAGCAAAGTTGAAAATGGCATTGACTTAGAGGGGAGTAGGACAAATGAATGAGTTTGACATTGGTCAAGTGGCATTTGAGGTGGTAGCAAATGCCCAAATAGAGATGCACATTTGGAGATTATTAATTATAAGTTACAGCACAGTAGTTAGCAGCATAGTCAAGAGCACAAACATGGGAATCACACACATGCTGTGGCCACACCAAGATCTCGGGTCTTATCATTCTAGTGCTGAAAAGGTTAGTCCAGACCTTGCCAACCAAAGAGACTATTTGTGACGAAGCCTAGAGCACCACTAGCTTGGCCTGCCAGCCCAGCCCACCTCTACACATGTATATGAGTCATAAGGGAATAGAGACACCCAGGAAGGCAGTCCTTAGGGTCTCTCTCCTGGATATCCCGAACTTCCAACCTTCCCTTTCTTCTTTCTCTCTTCTCTACCCTGAAGATTTACCATCTGTTGGTTGAAGAGGTGGAAGGAAGAGGAAGGAAGGGAGAGTCTTTCAGTCCCAGCCTAAGAGTGAGATGAGACAAGACCCTGGCTGGTGAACTAGAGTGGATAAAAGAAAATTGCTCTGAAGACCTTTCTCTATGCAGCCACACTGCCCCTTCTGCTCCTGAATGACAAGGGAATTGGTTTCCAAGGTCTCATTTAGCTTGGATGGGAAGCTCATTGGCTAGAAGGCTTAGTAGATCCTTTGCTCTCTCTTCCTCAAATATTGTGTTGACACAAGTCCAGGGATCTTGATACTTTTCTCTAGAGGATTGCCTTTTTATTTTCCCAGCAGAGGGTGCAGGGATAGGGGTGGGCTACTGAAGTGGTCAGTGGCATAGAGGCTGAAAACTTCAGAGATGAGCTTATGTCAAGGGCTGCTGTACTTTAACCAACCTGACAATATAATTAATGCATTCCTTGTTTTTTTCTAAAAGATTTACTTATTTATTTATTTATTTATTTATTTGAGAGAAAGTGAGAGAGAGAGAGCACAGAGGGAGAAGGAGAAGCAGACTGCCTGCTGAGCAGGGAGCCCTACACGGAGCTCAATCCCAGGACCCTGAGATCATAACCTGAGGCAAAGGCAGGTGCTTAACCAACTAAGCCACCCAGGTGCCCCTGTGCATGCCCTGTTGACAAAGAGCGGATGTGTTTGTTTTCTCTCACCATCTGTAGCTGAGGATAGAGGAAATAAATTACCAGGAAATTGGATACCACACCAAAGTGACTGAATCATTCCTTTTTTTTTTTCTTTTCAAAGATTCTATTTATTCATGAGAGACACAGGGAGAGAGAGGCAGAGACACAGGCAGAGGGAGAAGCAGGCTCCATGCAGGGAGCCCAATGCGGGACTCGATCCCAGGACCCTGGGATCACACTCTGAGCCAAAGGCAGGCACTCAACCACTGAGACACCCAGGTGTCCTGACTGAATTCATTCTTGTGGGGCTGTCCAAGCACCCCACATCCCATACTGTTCTCTCCTGGGCAGTGATGTTTCTCTACATAGTAACTTTGGCAGGAAACAGTATGATCATTTTCCAGGTAGGAGTCAATTCTCGGCTCCACATGCCAATGTATTTCTTTCTCAGCAACTTCTCTTTACTGAATGTCCTGTTTTCCACCAGTGCTGTACCACTGGTTAGCCAACTCTCTGCAGAACTTTCCCACCATTTCCTACAGTTCCTGTTTTGCCCAGCTCACCATCTGAGCCTTCTTGGTGCTGATTGAATATTTCCTTCTTGACATTATGGCTTATGACAGATTTGTGGCTATCTCAGATCCACTCAGGTACAACCTGATCATGTCTTCTCGAGTATGCATCTCAATGTCTTTGCTTGCATGGATAATGTCTTTCTTGCTCACTATTATGCCCATTATGCTCTTTCCCATCAGTTTTTGTGGGCATAAGTCAGTCAATCACTTCTCCTGTGAAGTCCAAGCCATTTTTATGAGACTGACATGCTGTCTACCACGCTAAGGAGACAGGTTCCAAGCCATCTTTAAATTGCTCTGTTCCAACACCATTTTCCTAGAGATTATGATGATGGTGTGCATTGTCATTTCAATGCCAGGCCCTTTAATTCTCATCCTTATCTCTTACCTTTGTATCTGCAGGGTGGTCTGAAGGACCCACCTAACTGAGGCCAGGCTTGAAGTTTTTTCCACATCTGGAAAAAACTCACCTTGTCATGGTCACCATCTACTTTGGAACTCTAATATATATTTATGTGAGACTCCAAACCAAAAAGTCTCAAGATGGAGACAAAATTGTCTCTGTGTTCTATGAAGCAGGGACCCCAATGCTAAAACTATAAAACTGCTGTATGTCACATACATTTTAAATAAAAATAAAGTGCAAGTTACACAGAAGGAGCAAGGTTTGCAATGTACACAACAGAGACATAACCAGTGGTCTTTATATATAAAACCTCTTGCAAATCATTAAGACAGAAGATAAATACTCCAGTAAGAAAATGGCTAAATGGCCAAACATGCAATTCAGTAAAAAAAAAGTCACAATTAAGCAAAACAAACATATCACTTTTCATTTATCATATTAACAAAAATGAACATTTATAGTATACGGTATTGGTGAGGGTTTGGGGAAATACCACTGGGGGCATGTAAATTGGTACAGACTTTTAGAAGGCAATGTCATTAGCCATAAAAAGCAAACATTTGGCTAACCCGTTTGGTTGGGGGGGGTGCTCTCAGCTTGAGGTGGCCTTGCCCTCTGCATATACTGCTCTGAGAGCACTGGGGTGGGTCTATAAGCCCAGTGGCTCTGAAAATATCCACACAGGAACGAGATATCAATCTCCACTTTATGCAGACTCCCACAGACTTTACATGTGAGTGAGTTGTCCCTACACTCTTCCCAACATTGAGAGAACCTTGGGGAGGAGGAAGATGGTTTCTCCCCAAAGACAACACTACCACCTTTGAAATGGAGCCTTTCAGCAGTCCCTGTGGGGGAAATGACCACCTGAACAGGTGTTCTTCATTATTTAGAATGGAAGAATTCTATTTTGAGAAATTTTTTCATAGTTGTGGATGTTAGTCATCAGTTCCAGGAAAATAGAAAAGATCCACTGTTATGGACTGAATATTTGTGTCTCCTTCACCCCCGATTCATATGTTGAAGCCCAAACTCCAAAGTTATGGTATTTGGAGATGGGGCCCTGGTCTGATGGGATTAGTACCCTTAAAAGAAGAGGAGGAGACAAAAGAGCTCTCTCTCTCTCTCTCTCTCTCTCTCTCCCTCTCTCATGCCATGTGAGGGTACAGAGGGAAGGTAGTCACTGATAAGCCAGGATGAGAGCTCTTACCATAAACTGAATCAGCTGGTGCCTTGATCTTGGACTTCCAGCCTCCAGAACAGTGAGAAATAAATGTCTGCTGTTTAAGCACTCAGCCTATGGTATTCTGTTATAGCAGCCTGAGCAGACTGAGACATGGCCTTGGCATCTCGTGTTATCATGCCACCTTGATGCACCTATGTCATAGAGATACTGATATGTGTATGTAATGTGTTTGTGCAAGAATTTTTGTTAAAGCACTGTTTGGACTTTAAAAATGAGAGAATTTTGAATGTGAGAATTAAGAATGTGAGAATTTTGAATAAAAACCCTAAGTGTCCGTCAATAGAATAACATTTAAGTAAGCTTCAGTACATCCATATCATGGAACATTATGTTGCTAAGGATGGCCCTACTCTACAGGTCTTTCATTCTTCTGGGACCAGAATGACAAAGGCAGAAGTGCAAGAGGGATAACCATGATGCTTCCTAAGGTTTAGGACCAAATTAGCACATTGTTACTTTTGCCCAGGAGAAACCATGAGTAACACAATATGTTTTGAACACGGTATTAAAAAAAAACAAAGACAAGTAGGAAAAAATTTTCATAAAATTTCTGTAAGGATTAAGTTTAGTTGCAGAGGAAAAGTCATGTTGACAAGTTTAGAGAGAACGAGGTATATTACAGAGGTATTGAATAAGCTTATCTGGGGATCTCTGAGTGGCTCAGCTCCTGCCTTCAGCCCAGGGCATGATCCTGAAGTCCCAGGATTGAGTCCCACGTCGGGCTCACTGCATGGAGCCTGCTTCTCCCTCTGCCTGTGTCTCTGCTTCTCTCTCTCTTTCTGTGTCTCTCATGAATAAATAAATAAAATCTTTAAAAAAATAAATAAGCTTACCTGATTGTTGGGAGAGCTGAAGAAATGAACTCCAGGCAGATCTTCCACAAACAAGTTACCAGAGTGAGGCTATCAAGGTGAGATGTTGGTCATGCTGCATCCAGGCAGCTGCCAAATCCATAACCAGTGGGTCTATCATGATCTTCACTGGTAAGGTGCCTCATGCCCTGATTCTTTCCCCACTAACTCAGTCTCAAATTGAGGTCTTTTTTGTGTTCCTCTAATTAGAAGAACCTAAATCACATCTGGAAACCTACCTGCAAAGGGTTCTGGGAAGCCACACTGGAAAGAGCTTTGAATATACAGCACATATCTTCCCATTGTCAGAATACACTGAGAATATGTTCATATGTATCCTCCCACAGATTTTGTTTACACATCTATACATATACATAAACCTCTCCACTGTCATCTTTCTCCACTCTTCTTATTGTGAGCTACTCAGTCTCTCTGTCCCTTGGACATGCCAAGTTCATTTTCACTTTAGGATCATTACAATTGCTGTTTCTTCTACTTGGAACCCTCTGGCCCCAGACACTCATTTGGCTTCCTCACTTGTTAATTTATGTGTGTAAGATATTTCAAACATACAGAAAAGTTTTAAAGAATAGTGTAACAAGCACTCATGCCTTCACCACACAACTTCAATAATCTTAAATTTTTGCAATATTTTGCTTTAGAATTTTAATGAAGTTGAAAAGAAGAGGGAAACAAAAATATTGGATCACGAGTGCAAACTTAGGGAACTCAGGGTACTCCATAAAGCATAATAACATTTGTATCATAGGAGTCCCAGAAGAAGAGAGGGTAAAAGGGGCAGGAGGTTTATTTGGCAAATTACAACTGAAAATTTCCCTAATCTGGGGAAGGAAACAGACATCCAAATCCAGGAGGCACAGAGAACTCCCATCAAAATCAACAAAAGCAGGCTAACACCAAGACATATCAGAGTAAAATTTGCAAAATACAGAGATAAAGAAAAAATCCTGAGAGCAGCAAGGGAAATGAAATCCCTAATTTAAAAGGGAAGACAAATAACTTTAGTGACAGACTTGTTCACAGAAACTTGGCAGGCCAGGAGACCGTGGCATGATATATTCAATGTGCTGAATGGGGGGAAAATGCAGCCAAGAATACTTTATCCAGCAAATCTGTCATTCAGATAGAAGGAGGAAGAGTTTCCCAGACAAACAAAAACTAAAGGAGTTCATGACCCCTAAACCAGCCCTGCAAGAAATATTAAAGGGGACTCTTTGAGTGGGAAAGAAAGGCCAAAAGTGACAAAGACTAAAAAGGAACAGAGAAAATCTCCAGAAACAGTGACTCTGCAGGAAATATAATGGCACTAAATTCATATCTATCAATAATCATTCTGAATAGAAATGGACTAAATGCTCCAATCGAATGACATAGAATATCAGAATGGATAAATAAACAAGATCTATATGCTGCCTACAAGAGACCCACTTTATACCCAAAGACACCTCCAGATTGAAAGTGAGGGGGTGGAGAACCATTTATCATGCTAATGGACATCAAAAGAAAGCCAGAGTAGCCATCCTTATATCAGGCAAACTATATTTTACACCTAAGACTGTAACAAGAGATGAAGAAGGGGTCTATCATGATAAAGGGATCTATCCAACAAGATCTAACAACTGTAAATGTATATGCCCCCAACGTGGGAGCACCCAAATATGTAAATCAATTGACAACAAACTTAAAGAAACTCATTGATAATAACACTAAAAATAATAGTCCTCTAATAATAGTAGAGGACTTTAACATCCTGCTTACAACAATGGACAGATAATCTAAGCAGAAAATCAACAAAGAAACAATAGTATTGAATGATAGATTGGGCCAGATGAACTTCACAAATCTATACAGAACATTCCATCCTAAAGCAGCAGAATACACATTCTTTTGGGGTACATGTGGAACATTATCCAGAATAGAATTTTCTGATTTTACTGGAAAATGAATAGCAATGTACTAAAAAAAGTCACAAAAAAAGTCACCACAAACCAATGAAAGGTAAGCCACAAACTGGAAGAAGATCTTTACTATGCATCAAACTGACCAAGCATTAGTAGTTATATTCTAGAATATAAGGAATTTGTATTTTCCAAAAGTCTCCCCTGCTAACTGCCCACTGACCAGACTTAATAACATGACCACTCCTACTGGCAAGAGATAGCAGGAAATGTCTTTTTCTGGGCTGCCATAACCAGATATAAAACAAAAAGAGGCTAGAGATTGAAAGATGGCTAGCAGTCTCTGTCACAATCTTCGTAAAGGTTTTTAATTCACAGAAGAGTAGGGTACCCAACTCACCTCTCCCCACCAACTTACCTAGATAACTTTCAAATCATCCTAAAAACCTACAAATTTGGCCTGAGATTTAAAGAGAGAATAGCTGGAATGCTACAGTGAGAAGAGTTCACGCTTCTATCAAGTACAACTTGTTTTTGGCCACTCTACACTGAGTAAAATGACTAGAAGGAAAAAGTCACCACAAAAGAATCAGAAACAGTCCTCTCTCCCACAGAGTTACAAAATTTGGATTACAATTCAATGTCAGAAAGCCAATTCAGAAGAACAATTATAAAGCTACTGGAGGCTCTGGAAAAAAAGCATAAAGGATTCAAGAGACTTCATGACTGCAGAATTTAGATCTAATCAGGCTGAAATTAAAAATCAATTAAATGAGATGCAATCCAAACTGGAGGTCCTAAAGATGAGGGCTAATGAAGAACGAGTGAATGACATAGAAGACAAATCGATGGCAAGGAAGGAAGCTGAGGAAAAAAGAGAAAAACAATTAAAAGATCATGAGGAGGGATCCCTGGGTGGCGCAGCGGTTTGGCGCCTGCCTTTGGCCCGGGGCGTGATCCTGGAGACCGGGATCGAATCCCACGTCAGGCTCCCTGCATGGAGCCTGCTTCTCCCTCTGCCTATGTCTCTCTCTCTCTCTCTCTCTCTCTCTCTCTCTCTCTCTGTGACTATCATAAATAAAAATTAAAAAAAAAAAAGATCATGAGGACAGGTTAAGGGAAATAAATGACAGCCTCAGAAGGACAAATCTATGTTTAATTGGGGTTCCAGAGAGCGCTAAAAAGGACAGAGGACCAGAAAGTGTATTTGAACAAATCATAGCTGAGAACTTCCCTAACTTGGGAAGGGAAACAGGCATTCAGATCCAGGAGATAGAGAGATCCCCCCTAAAATCAATAAAAATCGCTCGACACCTCCACATTTAATAGTGAAACTTGCAAATTCCAAAGATAAAGAGAAGATCCTTAAGCAGCAAAAGACAAGAGATCCTTAACCTTTATGGGGACAAGTATTAGGTTAACAGCAGACCTCTCCACAGAAACCTGGCAGGCCAGAAAGGGCTGGCAGGATATAGTCAGGGTCCTAAATGAGAAGAACCTGCAGCCAAGAATCCTTTATCCAGCAAGGCTCTCATTCAGAATAGAAGGAGACATAAAGAGCTTCCAAGATAGGCAGAAACTGAAAGAATATGTGACCACCAAGCCAGCTCTGCAAGAAATATTAAGGGGGACTCTGTAAAAGAAAGAGGAAGTCCAAAGAAACAATCCACAAAAACAGGGACTGAATAGGTATCATGATGACACTAAATTCATATCTTTCAATAGTAACTCTGACCGTGAATGGGCTTAATGACCCCATCAAAAGGCACAGGGTTTCAGACTGGATAAAATAGCAAGACCCATCTATTTGCTGTCTACAAGAGACTCATTTCATACATAAGGACACCTACAGCCTGAAAATAAAAGGTTGGAGAACCATTTACCATTCAAATGGTTCTCAAAAGAAAGCAGGGGGAGCAATCCTTATATCAGATACACTAAAATTTATCCCGAAGACTGTAGTGAGAGATGAAGAGGGACACTGTATCATACTTAAAGGATCTATCCAACAAGAGTACCTAACAATCATGAATGTTTATGCCCCAAATGTGGGAGCTGCCAAGTATATCAATCAATTAATAACCAAAGTTAAGACACACTTAAATAATAATACACTTATACTTGGTGACTTGAACACAGCGCTTTCCACAATTGACAGATCTTCTAAGCACAACATCTCCAAAGAAACAAGAGCTTTAGGGGATCCCTGGGTGGCTCAGTGGTTTAGCGCCTGCCTTTGGCCCAGGGCGCGATCCTGGAGTCCCGGGATCGAGTCCCACGTTGGGCTCCCGGCATGGAACCTGTCTCTGCCTCTCTCTCTATCTCTATGTCTATCATAAATAAATAAAAAAAATCATAAAAAAAAGAAAAAAAGA
Source organism: Canis lupus baileyi (assembly GCF_048164855.1). NCBI lineage: Eukaryota > Metazoa > Chordata > Mammalia > Carnivora > Canidae > Canis > Canis lupus. Next base: position 1,276,376 of record NC_132876.1, on the reverse strand, counting down.
AACAAGAGCTTTAAATGATACACTGGACCAGATGCATTTCACAGATATTTATAGAACTTTACATCCAAACCCAACAATACACATTCTTCTCAAGTGCACATGGAAGTTTCTCCAGAATAGACCACATACTGGGTCAAAAATCAGGTCTTAACCAATACCAAAAAACTGGGATCGTACCCTGCGTATTTTCAGACCATAATGCTTTGAAACTAGAACTAAATCACAAGAAGAAGTTTGGAAAGATTTCAAACACGTGGAGGTTAAGGAAAATCCTGCTAAAAGATGAAAGGGTCAACCAGGAAATTAAGGAAGAATTAAAAAGATTCATGGAAACTAATGAGAATGAAGATATAACCATTCAAAATCTCTGGGATACAGCAAAAGCAGTCCTGAGGGGGAAATACATCGCAATACAAGCATCCATCCAAAAACTGGAAAGAACTCAAATACAAAAGCTAACCTTGCACCTAAAGGAGCTAGAGAAAAAACAGAAAATAGATCCTACACCCAGCAGAAGAAGAGAATTAATAAAGATTCAAGCAGAACCCAATGAAATCGAGACCAGAAGAACTGTGGAACAGATAAACAAAACCAGGAGTTGGTTCTTTGAAAGAATTAATAAAATAGATAAACCATTAACCAGCCTTATTAAAAGGAAGAGAGAAAAGACTCAAATTAATAAAATCATGAATGAGAAAGGAGAGATCACCACCAATACCAAGGAAATACAAACGATTTTAAAAACTTATTATGAGCATCTATACACCAATAAATTAGGCAATCTAGAAGAAATGGACACATTTCTGGGAAACCACAAACTACCAAAACTGGAACAGGAAGAAATAGAAAACCTGAACAGGCCAATAACCAGGGAGGAAATTAAAGCAGTCATCAAAAACCTCCCAAGACACAAAGTCCAGGGTCAGATGACTTCCCAGGGGAATTCTATCAAAAATTTAAAGAAGAAACCATACCTATTCTACTAAAGCTGTTCCGAATGATAGAAAGAGATGGAGTACTTCCAAACTCATTCTACAAAGCCAGCATCACCTAAATTCCAAAACCAGACAAAGACTCGACCAAAAAGGTGAATTATAGACCAATATCTCTGATGAACATGGATGCAAAAATTCTCAACAAGATACTAGCCAATAGGGTACAACAATACATTAAGAAGATTCTTCACCATGACCAAGTGGGATTTATCCCCGGGACACAAGCCTGGTTCAACACTCGTAAAACAATCAATGTGATTCATCATATCAGCAAGAGAAAAAACAAGAACCATATGATCCTGTCAATAGATGCAGAGAAAGCATTTGACAAAATACAGCATCTATTCCTGATCAAAACTCTTCAGAGTGTAGGGATAGAGGGAACTTTCCTCAGCATCTTCAAAGCCATCTACGAAAAGCCCACAACAAATATCATTCTCAATGGGGAAGCACTGGGAGCCTTTCCCCTAAGATCAGGAACAAGAAAGGGATGTCCACTCTCACCACTGCTATTCAACATAGTACTGGAAGTCCTAGCCTCAGCAATCAGACAACAAAAAGAAATAAAAGACATTCAAATTGGCAAAGAAGAAGTTACACTCTCCCTCTTCGCAGATGACATGATACTGGACATAGAAAACCCAAGAGCCTCCACCCCAAGATTGCTAGAACTCATACGGCAATTTGGCAGCATGGCAGGATACAAAATCAATGCCCAGAAGTCAGTGGAATTTCTATACACTAACAATGAGACTGAAGAAAGAGAAATTAAGGAGTCAATCCCATTTACAATTGCACCCAAAAGCATAAGATACCTAGGAATAAACCTCACCGAACAGGTAAAGGATCTGTATTCTAATAACTACAGAACACTTCTGAAAGAATTTGAGGAAGACACAAAGAGATGGAAAAATATTCCATGCTCATGGATTGGAAGAATTAATATTGTGAAAATGTCAGTGCCACCCAGGGCAATGTACGCATTTAATGCAATCCCTATCAAAATACCATGGACCTTCTTCAGAGAGTTGGAGCAAATCATCTTAAGATTTGTGTGGAATCAGGGATCCCTGGGTGGCGCAGCGGTTTGGCGCCTGCCTTTGGCCCAGGGCGCGATCCTGGAGACCCGGGATTGAGTCCCACGTCGGGCTCCCGGTGTATAGAGCCTGCTTCTCCCTCTGCCTATGTCTCTGCCTCTCTCTCTCTCTGTGTGACTATCATAAATAAATAAAAAATTTAAAAAAATAAAAAAAGATTTGTGTGGAATCAGAAAAGACCCCGAATAGCCAGGGGAATATTAAAAAAGAAAACCTTAGCTGGGGGCATCACAATGCCAGATTTCAGGGTGTACTGCAAAGCTGTGGTCATCAAGACAGTGTGGTCCTGGCACAAAAACAGACACATAGATCAATGCAACAGAATCGAGAATCCAGAAGTGGACCCTCAACTTTATGGTCAACTAATATTCGACAAAGGAGGAAAGACTATCCACTGGAAGAAAGACAGTCTCTTCAATAAATGGTGCTGGGAAAATTGGACATCCACATGCAGAAGAATGAAACGAGACCATTCTCTTACATCAGACACAAAGATAAGCTCAAAATGGATGAAAGATCTAAACATGAGACAAGATTCCATCAAAATCCTAGAGGAGAACACAGGCAACACCCTTTTTGAACTTGGCCACAGTAACTTCTTGCAAGATACATCCACGAAGGCAAGAGAAACAAAAGCAAAAATGAACTATTGGGACTTCATCAAGATAAGAAGCTTTTGCACAGCAAAGGATACAGTCAACACAACTCAAAGACAGCCTACAGATGGGAGAAGATATTTGCAAATGACATATCAGATAAAGGGCTAGTTTCCAAGATCTATAAAGAACTTATTAAACTCAACACCAAAGAAACAAACAATCCAATCATGAAATGGGCAAAAGACATGAACAGAAATCTCACAGAGGAAGACATAGACATGGCCAACATGCACATGAGAAAATGCTCCGCATCCCTTGCCATCAGGGAAATACAAATCAAAACCACAATGAGATCCCACCTCACCCCAGTGAGAATGGGGAAAATTAACAAGGCAGGAAACCACAAATGTTGGAGAGGATGTGGAGAAAGGGGAACCCTCCTGCACTGTTGGTGGGAATGTGACCTGGTGCAGCCACTCTGGAAAACTGTGTGGAGGTTCCTCAAAGAGTTACAAATAGACCTGCCCTATGACCCAGCAATTGCACTGTTGGGGATTTACCCCAAAGATTCAGATGCAATGAAACGCCGGGACACCTGCACCCTGATGTTTATAGCAGCAATGTCCACAATAGCCAAACTGTGGAAGGAGCCTCGGTGTCCATCGAAAGATGATGGATAAAGAAGATGTGGTTTATGTATACAGTGGAATATTCCTCAGCCATCAGAAACGACAAATACCCACCATTTGCTTCGACATGAATGGACCTGGAGGGTATGATGCTGAGTGAAGTAAGTCAATCGGAGAAAAACAAACATTATATGGGCTCATTCACTTGGGGAATATAAAAAATAGTGAAAGGGAATAAAAGGGAAAGGAGAAAAAAATGAGTAGGAAATATCAGAAATGAAGACACAGGGATCCCTGGGTGGCGCAGCAGTTTAGCACCTGCCTTTGGCCCAGGGCGCGATCCTGGAGACCTGGGATGGAATCCCACGTCGGGCTCCCTGCATGGAGCCTGCTTCTCCCTCTGCCTGTGTCTCTGCCTCTCTCTCTCTCTCTTTCTCTCTCTCTCTCTCTGTCTCTCTGTGTGTGTGACTATCATAAAGAAATAAAAACATTTTTTTAAAAAGGGAGACAGAACATGAAGACTCCTAACTCTGGGAAACGAACAGGGTGGTAGAAAGGGAGGTGGGCGGGGGGTGGGGGTGACTGGGTGACGGGCACTGAGGGGGGCAGTTGTCGGGATGAGAACTGGGTGTTATGCTATATGTTGGCAAATTTAACTCCAATAAAAAAAATTTAAAAATAAAGTACATATAGCTGGGAAAAAAAGGTTTCTAATTCACTTATTTGTGAAAGATCGTATTTTAAAAACCCTCTCTTTTATTTCTTTGCTTCCTACTTCATTAATATCTGCTCTTATCTTTGTATTTCCTTCCTTACACTTGCTTTAGGTTTATTCTGTAGATGTTTTAGTAGTTTCCTGACTTGAGCACCATTTATTTTCAGTCTTTCATGTTTTAGACCTTTAAGATATGTCAGCTCTTTATTGTGAAATAATTTTAGACTGATAGAAGAGCTGCAAAGATAGTACAGAAAATTTCCATATGCATTTCAATCAGCTTCCCCTAAAATTAGCATCTTACACAATCGTAGCACATTTATCAAAACGAAGAAATTCACATTGGGTCTATACTGTTAAATACACCATAGACTTTATTCAGATGTCCCCAGCTTTTCTACTAGTGTCTTTTCTATTCTAGGATCTAACCTAGGGTACCACACTGCCCTAGGTGATGATTTAGTCATCATGTCTCTTAGTGTCCTCTGATCTGTGACAGTTTCTCCATCTTTCCTTGTTTACATGACCTTGACATTAAAAAAATAATCTCACTTATTTATTAGAAAGAGAGTAGGGAGTGAGGAGCCAAGGGAGAAGCAGATTCCCCATTGAGCAGGGAGTCTGATGTGGGGTTCAATCCCAGGACCCGGGATCAGAACTGGAGCCAAAGGCAGATATTTAACTGACTGAGCCACTTAGGCACCCTGACCTTGACATTTTTTGAAGACCATTGGCCAGCCATTTTGTAGAATGCACCTCTATTTGGGTTTTCCGGATGTTTTTCTCAAGGTTAGACTGAGTTCTGGAATTTTAGGAAGAATAACACAGATGGGAAGTCCCCTTCTCATCACATCTCACCAGGGGAACATGATGTCAACATGCCTTGCCAATGGTGAAGTTCACTTAGATCACTTGGTTTAGGTGGTTTCTTTAAGGTTTCCCTGCTGTCAAGTAACTATTTTCCCTTTCAACAAATCCTTAGAAGGGATTAACTAAGCTCAGCCCACCCTCAAAGGGAGGAAAACTAAGATCAATCTCCTAGAGTGAGGAGTATCAACGAATTTGTGGACATATGTTAAAACCACTACAATTATTAATAAACATTTTAGGGGATATATCTGAGGATATGCAATTATCTGGTATCTCTTTAAAATTTCAGTCACTAATTTTAGCATTTATTCGTGGACCTTACCCACAGCCATTATTAGTCTGGAGTTCTTTTGGTGATTTTCTAAGTCCCCTATTCCAGCGATCTTAAAACATATATCTTTTTTAAAAGATTTTATTTATTTATTCATGAAAGACACAGAGAGAGAGAGAAGCAGGCTCCATACAAGGAGCCCAATGTGGGACTCGATCCCGGGACTTGATCTCAGGACTCCAAGATCACGCCCTGAGTGGAAGGCAGGCACTAAACTGCTGAGCCACTCAGAGATCCCCTTTAAATACATGTATCTAAGGCTAGGACTTTCTCTCTGAGAACCACTGACTCCTGTAAGTTTGATGTGTAGTACTTTTACTGTCATTCAGTTTCAAATTTTTCACAATGTCTGCAATTATTGGCTCTTTCACCAATAAGTTTTTTTTTTTTTTTTTTTGTTTTTTTTTTTTTTTTTTTTTTTATTTATGATAGAGAGAGAGAGAGAGGCAGAGACACAGGCAGAGGGAGAAGCAGGCTCCATGCAGGGAGCCCGACGTGGGATTCGATCCCGGGTCTCCAGGATCGCGCCCTGGGCCAAAGGCAGGCGCCAAACCGCTGCGCCACCCAGGGATCCCCTCTTTCACCAATAAGTTATTCAAGAGTGCATTCTAAGGTTCGACACATATGTGTTTGACTTGACTGTTTTAAAATTGTTTCAAAAGTAACCGTATAGTGGTCAGAGAATGTAGTCCGCATGATGTTAATTTTTGAAATTTGTTGAAACTTCTTTTGTGACCTACTATGTGGTCAGTTTTTAACAATTGTCACCTGTGTATTTGGGAGCTCCCATATTCTCTATGTAGGGAGTGCAGGGTTTCTGTGTGTCTTTCAGGTTGTTGTTTAGATCTTCTATGTCCTTACCAATATTTTGTGCATGATTTTTCTGTTTCCTGTAGAGGCGGGTTAAATGCACTATGGTTTGCATTCTTTCTTGTGAGTGGGGTTTTTCTTTTGCATACTAAAAGCATCCTGGGTGTACAGTGCAGATATTTCAGTTTCTCTTTTGTTTTGGCTCCTCCTTGCCCCACTACCCTGACCACCTCCACTCCACCTCCATATCATCCCTCCAACCCCACCCCCAGGTAACTTATGTCCTTCAATATAGCCAAATACACACATTTGTGCATATAAACTTAAACAAAAATGTAGGTATTTTTGTCATTTGTGTCTCACAAAATTGGGCTCACTCTATACACATTTTGGACATCTTTTTTGGTCACTTAGTAACTAATATACATCTCTCCAAATCAGTTGCCATAGTTCTGGTTCATTCTTTTTAGTGCCTGCATAATATTTGCAGTCACCTGAATGCTTTTGAAATCTAGTTTAACACAGTCTTATTCATTCTTTTCACTGCTGCACTTTAATCTACTGTATGAATATGCTCCGTTGCATTTAGCCATTTCCTTACTGATGGCAATTTAGATTAGCCATAGTTTTTCCTATTACCAATATCCCAGGGCATGTGTCATTATATACATCATGTGCCGATGTCTCACTACGCGAGATTTACCTGGCGGTGACTCTGCTGGGTCAGAGAGAGAATGGGCATTTTAAGTTGTAATAGTTTCAGTTCAAGGCAAGGCTCTGGAGCCAGATTGCCTTGATTCAATCCTGCTGCTACTGTGACCCACAAACTGAATGACCATGGACAAGCTGCACACTCTCTCTGTGCCTGTTTCCTCACCTATACATGGAGATAATAGTGTATACTTCAATCATAGGATTGTTTGAGGGTTTAGTTAATATTTATCTACCGCATGCCAGGAGTCTAAGTGGGTGTTGTATACTTTGCTATTCATTGATTCTGCTAGATTACCCTCTCGAGTGGCGGTCCTAATATGCATGCTCACCAGCAGTGGGTAAAACCCTGGTTTCCTCATAACCTTGGGAAATTTTGCAAATCTGATGAATGAAAAATGATTTGTGGTTTTAGTCTCTATCTCAGTCTCTGATTATTGATACTGAGCATTATAATTTCCTCCCTTTTGAACTAACTCAGGGATCAGTGAACTATGGCCTGTGGTGCAAATGCGGCAGGCCGGTAGAGTTGTATTGGAGCAGATTGGTATATAGACTGATTGGGGAGGCTTTCCTGCCACGACTGTGGAGATGAGTGACAAATTACATAATCTGCAAAACCAAAATGATTTCCTGTCTAACCCTTCACAGATGGGCTTTCCAAACCCGCTAATATTACCTGTTTGCACCCTCTACCCATTCTCATAGCAGCCCGTTAGTCTCCTTTGGGAACATAGGCTTGTGACTATTTTCTGCTCTAGAATGCTTCACATTCACCACTCCATTTAGTCTAAACAAGCCCAGGAGGGAGTGGTTGCTACTTTTGCATTTTAGAGATTGGAAACTGAGGCTTTGAAGCAGAGGCACCAAAAGAGGTGTGGCCAGAGACTTGGGACCTGGAATCCAACTCCCTTTCTCCCTAAAGCCCCCTCTTCAATAGCTGGACGATAGCTGATCGCCAGGCAATCGCACGCTCTCAGCCCTCATTGGCAGGAGACCTCAAAGGGCTGGCCACAGGGAACACTGCTGTTAGGTTTAAGGAGCTCCACTCCCATCCCCTCAGCGGCTAGAGCCCAAGACTTGGAAGGTTGCATTGTCATGGCTAGGCTGCTGGGATTCTCTGGCGGCACGAACTTCCCCAAAGATCATGAGGTGTCTTGACTCAGAGCACAGGGAGGGCAGTGGCGGGGATGAAGACTACACGGGTAGGGTTGTCCAGGGGGCAGGAGGGGAGGACTCCCTGAGTGAGAGGGTGACAGTGGCTTGGCTCAGGACTCCCCAGTGGTGTGTCAGGGATGATGACAGCCTGGGTGGAGGGTGGGTTGGATAAGGGGATTGGGGATCCCCCTGGGAGGGCAGAGGTGAGGAGACCTGAGGAAGGGTTCAGGGAAACTCTAAAAGACAGTAACTAAAAATAGATTAAATATCCCTGGGGGTCTCCAGGGACCAACTTCCTCTGACCAGCCACCCTCAGACCCAGAGCCGTCTCATCTGTCATCAGATGAGTTCCCTGAGACAGTTCATGAGGGTGGGCATTTTCCCTGAAGAAGGAAACCAAGTCAAGCACAGTGGCTTGAATGATTTTGGAAACACACCCAGACAGGGCATCCTTGGTGAGCCAGGTGCTTTCTTGTCCTGTTCCTCACACTTTAGTTGCAACCATGCAAAGGCAGTTTGTTGGAGAGTTGGACGTCTCTTCTCCCAACAAATCATCAGCTAACAAAATGCCAAGTATGGTCAGTAGGAAGACAGGGAGTAGGCCCAGCCACTTGCCTTGGGACACACTTAGGAAGAAGGCACCTCAGGAGAAGTCTGTAGGTGGCAGTGTCTCAAAAGTTGTCCTTTGGAGAAAATCCCAGGTTTACCTCTTGACAGGTCTCCTGGCACCAGCCACCTTCCCTCCAATCTCTGGCCTTCCAGTGCTTGGGAGAGCTGAGAAAATGCTCCTTGGTCCCTTCAGTGCACAAAGTAGCCAAATACGACACAAGGGAGAAAGTTGTGGTGAGGAGGACAAGGGAGTTTGAGTTGATGGCCTGAGAAGACACCAACCAAATAAAGAGCCAGCCCCAAAGCTCCCAGTGAGTAGGCCATCTTCCTCCTTCCCTTCCCCATCCATATCCTCAACACACACAGCTTTTAATATGCTCCTTCTGTCCTTTGAGGCTGTCAGTAGGATGACAAGTTGGGGTCTTTTTAAAAGGATCAAATGTGGCACTTGGGTGGCTCAGTGGTTGAGTGTCCGCTTTTGGCTCAGGGCGTAATCCTCAGGGTCCTGGGATTGAGTCCCACGTTGAGCTCCCTGCAGGAAGCCTGCTTCTCCCTCTGCCTGTGTCTCTGCCTCTCTCTCTATGTCTCTCATGAATAAGTACATAAAATCTTTTTTTAAGGATCAAATGCTTAATATGTGCCAGATACTGTGTTTTACTACTTCCCCAGAGGAAAATAGGGAAGAAATAGGGGTTGGGAAGGAGTGGGGTTCTGGAGCCAGTTTGCACCCCTTCAAAGTTTGGTTGCTCCTGATTCCTGTTGCTTCCTCAAAAAATGGGCCTGGACTTTTTCAGATACCCCTGGTCTCCCTGGCTGACCTAGGAACAAAGTAGGTCTTGATTAGCCTGACCTAACCAAGAGAATAGGTTTTTTTTTTAATATTTTTTTTAATTTTTATTTATTTATGATAGTTACAGAGAGAGAGAGAGGCAGAGACACAGGCAGAGGGAGAAGCAGGCTCCATGCACCGGGAGCCCGATGTGGGATTCGATCCTGGGTCTCCAGGATCACGCCCTGGGCCAAAGGCAGGCGCCAAACCGCTGCGCCACCCAGGGATCCCGAGAATAGGTTTTTACTTCTCATCTCATCTATTCCTTGCCTCACTCCAGCACCTACACATACACACACACACACAGAGAGAGAGAGAGAGAGAGAGACCCATAACCTCCAGAAGTGTATGTTTTAGCTTCTACCAAACAGGTTAGGGCCATCTCACCTGTCCATGCATCATGGAGGATACAACAACAAAAACCACAAGAGTGGGTAGGCCAGGTGGCTCAACGGTTTGGCGCTGCCTTCCGCCCAGGGTGTGATCCTGGGGTCCCAGGATTGAGTCCCATGTCATGCTCCCCGCAGGGAGCCTGCTTCTCCCTCTGCCTGTGTCTCTGCCTCTCTCCTTCTCTCTGTCTCTCGTGAATAAATAAATAAATAAAATAAAATCTTAAAAAAAAACCACAAAAGCAAGACCTCTCAAGTTCTAAAAAATTAATGGCTTTTGGCCATGGCCCAGGAAGACATCCAGCTCAGAGTGCCCCCACCCTCAGGTGAGTCTAGAGGGTTTGATTCATTGGCAGGGGGATGCACAGGGAAAATTTCTGGCTTGGTTACTTCCAGGACCTCAGTCTGGCTCCCAGATCTTTCTGCCTACCCAGGCAACTCTTATAGAAAACACATAGGCAGGGTTGCCCGAAGCCAGGCCTCCTGGGAAGGCATGCAGGAGGAGGGAAGGGTGGAGCTGCAGGGGCAACTTGCCCACAGAGGATGGTGCTGCCTCATGGTAAACCCTACTGGGCTCTTCCCACCTCTCTCCTGAGCTTGGGAACTGGATTTTATGTTCTCTTTCAGGTGATCAGGGGCCAATTCTCCATCTACCACAGCAGGAAAGGAGGCAGCCACGACCTGGAGCACCGTGCTGCCCTCAAGTAAGGTTGTCTGGTTGAGGCAGCAGGGTCTGTGTCCAGGTTAAATGGACTTATATCTCCCTTCCCACTCCCATGGAGGGTGGAGGTGGGAGGCTACCTCCTTTCCACTGAAGGTCGCACTCCAGTCTAGCCACTGGGCTTTGGGATGTGGGGTAGGAGCCAGGGAGGTGGCAAGGAGGTGAGAATATACTAACAATTTCTGTCTCCCCCATCTCCTGGGCTAGTGTCCTGTGCAACAGAGAGAAACTGACAACCTTAAACATCAGCGTGGTGTGACCAACCTCTGGCTGGGGTGGGCATCTTAGTGCAGAATGACTGCCAGGGTGTAGGCAGCCACCCAGGGATCACCGCTTCTGTGGGAAGGAGACTTGCAGGCGTAGTCCTGGAGCCTTCTGTGCATTTATACCTCCCTCTCTTTCTCTCTCTCATTGATTTCCACATAGAAATATATTGTTGGAATCACATATACACTTTGCTGACAAGTCCTAGAAGATTTTATTTTAGTTTATTTGGAGATACCAGTGCTTGCTTTGGCAGCACATGTACTAAAAAAAAATAAAAGTTTTTTACCTTTTCCATAAGTTGTACCAAAACATCTACTTCTTTCATTTGTATCATCCCTTCAAATAAAGTAATTTGGTACCAAAAAAAGAGAAAAGTTTAGGGATCCCTGGGTGGCGCAGCAGTTTAGCGCCTGCCTTTGGCCCAGGGCGCGATCCTGGAGACCCAGGATCGAGTCCCATGTTGGGCTCCCGGTGCATGGAGCCTGCTTCTCCCTCTGCCTGTGTCTCTGCCTCTCTCTCTCTCTCTCTCTCTCTCTCTCTCTCTCTCTCTCTCTGACTATCGTAGATAAATAAAAAAAAGGAAAGTTTATTTGGAGACACCACATTTATTTTGTCTTTAACTACTGCTTTGCAGGGAATGCACCTGTTTTCACAGGTTCTGAAGGATTCTGATACACAGCCAAGTTTGAGAACTACTCAAGTACTGTGTTTTCCTTTAGAAAATAAGTCTACCTTTCCCTCAGGTGGTGGTGGGTGGGTCATTCCAGGTTTGGAGGGGGGTTCAGGTTGTAGGGTTAGACCTGTCTTATGGGGGAAGGGGGTAGTTTCGGCACCGCTGCTGCTAAAGTGCCTGATTATGCCCTTCTCTGTTTAGGTGGTCATGCAGTGGCTCGTTGACCAGTTCCACATCCTTTGGAGTGAGTGGTAGCTGGTTCGATAGCCCTTCCTACAGTCTCTGTGTGGGAGGGCTGGGGGCTGGCCCCAGCTGGGGGCTCCTTCCTGAGTCTGCTCTCTGTTGTGGGCTGAACACAACATCCCCCTACACAGAAACAGCTGGTACTTTTTATTTTTTTAATTTTTTTTAATTTTTTTTTATTTATTTATGATAGTCACACACACATACACACACACACAGAGAGAGAGAGAGAGAGAGAGAGAGAGGCAGCGACACAGGCAGAGGGAGAAGCAGGCTCCATGCACCGGGAGCCCGATGTGGAATTCGATCCCGGGTTTCTGGGATCGCGCCCTGGGCCAAAGGCAGGCGCCAAACCGCTGCACCACCCAGGGATCCCCAGCTGGTACTTTTTAAATGCAGGCGCTACAGCCCCACTGGTTTCCCCTGTTCTCCTCGCCCACTTCTCATCAGAAGGCCCTGCTGTGCTGCCCCGCGACGGCTTCCCTCTTTCCTAAGGTTGAGCACAGTGTCCTCTGTTCACTGCAGTTTGAAACTAAAATACTTCTCAGATTCTGTGGCCTGCCTTCTCTCTGTGGGGGAGCCTGGATGGGCCGTAGTGGCCTGGGACTGCGGAGTGTGTGACTCTGCCCCTACATGCACTAGGCTGTTCTTCCTCATTCCCTCTTTCTGGGGTCACATCACCACCCTCACCCTCCTCAACAGAAACCAACTGCTCTTTTGCAAGGCTCCAGCACCACCCCCACCGCCATTTGGATCTTTGTCCTGGTTCTCCCCTTCTTTTCTGCCACGTGTTGGGTGGCATCTCCTCTGTGGCCATTTGAGCAGCTGCTACACAACACAGCTGACTTGTCTTCCCCCCCTTCCCAGGCCCAGTCCTCTTTCTAGATTCAGTATCTGCCCCTGGAACCACTATACGCATGGGCAACTCGGCCAGAACCTCCTCGTGTCCTCATTTCCTCTTTGCCTTCACCCGCCATTTCTCTCTCCTTCATTTCAGTAGAAGGGTGGAGGCACGGGTTATAACATAACGAGATGCAGAGCAACGGGGATATTGAGCGTTCTGCTCACTCTGGGCCAACTTGGGGAACTGCCCACAGGCAGTGAGAAACGGATGGTCAAGGGGTCAAGGCTTTCATATCCTTTATGTCCCAGTCACCACTGCCATAGCCAATCTAGGCCCAGGGCTCGCCTGCCACCCCGTCAGGGCCCCATGTCACTCCAGACATGACAGCTATGCTGTGCACTGCCTCTGTGCCTGTGCCCGTGAGCCCAGACCCACACATCTGCATGCTTACAGCAGCGTATCTCCTTTGCTCACACACATACTCCATTGTCCCACCAGACCTCACTTATATAACACAAGCTGAACCTTAAAATGATCAGGAGTTTCAGACAGCAATAGTAGAGCATCGCACCAAGCATGGGAAGGGTGCTTTTGACAGCAGAGTCCCATCCAAAGGTCACACCCCCAGGAAGTGAGCTTTGGTCACATCTAATGACATCTAGCAATAAGGGAGACTGGGTATAAGTCTCTAGCTGGATGGTAATGTGTACAGGTAAAACTCAAAAGAGTTTTTTTTTTATGATAGTTAGAGAGAGAGAGGGAGGCAGAGACACAGGCAGAGGGAGAAGCAGGCTCCATGCACCGGGAGCCCGATGTGGGATTCGATCCCGGGTCTCCGGGATCACGCCCTGGGCCAAAGGCAGGCGCCAAACCGCTGCGCCACCCAGGGATCCCTCAAAAGAGTTTTATTTCCAAAAGGAAGAGGGGAGACTACATATTGGAGGGTAATTTAAAGCCATCCAGAAGGGGAAAATGGGGTACACAGCAACGGGATGAAGCCCTCTGGCAGAAATAATACAAACGCTCTCCCCTAGCAGTGGAGCCCCTCCTTGGTGGACCCATCAGGCAGCCCCTGGATCTCTCCTCTGGAAATTTCTCATTTGTCCTCGCATTGTCCTGTGGTCACTGACCTTTCTATCTGAGAGGTCTTTGATTAGCCATTTGTCCCCTAGAGCCACCCCTGAAGAGTATGAGGAATATGACTTTCTTGGAGGTTTCACGGTATTGGGAGCCTGCTACCAACTGGTGCAGATTGGGGACCCCCAGATGGTTTGTCTAAGTGTCTGAACAATCACTGGCTTTGGGAGGCCCGGCTTGTAGTTTCTTTGGCGTACAACTCTTGCTAAAGATCGGTTGGCTTCCAGCCAGTTCAATACACATCAATAGCTAATCCAGACTTGGCTCTTAAGCCTGAAGTCTTTTACTTACTGGTCTACATGCTGGCCTGTGCCCTTTTCTGGCAATGCCTGTACGCTGTGTGGAGGTATCTAGCTAACACCATGTGCTCAGATGGGAATCAAATAGTCCTAAGTTGGTCTTGACTGTTCACCTGACTCAGTCTGAGCTCCTCAGGGGGCTGATTCCCAGCTACCTTTATAAATTGCTGGCATTAGAGCTTTAGAAGTGGTCAGCTTTCTCCACCTGTAAGGTTCTACATTATTGGGCTCTTAGTCAACGAAGATTTCAGATCTCGGGCAGAGAGCACCACTTTTAAAAGAAACATGTTCCTTCCCAGCTCTGCTCATAGACTGCCAGCTGTCCTCTGAGTGCATCTTTCCCTCATTTCTCTGAAAGCAGCAAGAGGCCACATCCCTAACACTTTAAATCCTTAATTTTTGTAATTTATATTTGTTATTTATTTATTTGACACACAGAGAGATTGAACACAAGGAGGGGGAGCAGCAGAGGCAAAGAGAGAGGGAGACTCCATGCTGAGCAGGGAACTGGACATGGGGCTCGATCCCAGGACCCTGAGATCATGACCTGAGCTAAAGGCTGACGCCCAACCAACTGAGCCACCCAGCTGCCCCCACTTTAATTCTTTCAACTATTGTCCCCAACACTTCAACCTTGGGTAGCCTGCCATCTGCCTCCCAAGGTCCTGTGGGAAGCAGCTGCTTTATATTCCAACTTTACCAATGAATACTTCACACACAGAAAAGTGCATCCATTGAAAGTATACACTTGGATGACTCCTGAAAATTGTGCATGCCCAGGGAGCCACCACCAGAATAACATACAGAACATATTTATTGTCCCCAAAGGATTCTGTGTGACTCTTTGCAGTTGTTCTTTTTTTTTTAATTTTTATTTATTTATGATAGTCACAGAGAGAGAGAGAGAGAGGCAGAGACACAGGCAGAGGGAGAAGCAGGCTCCATGCATCAGGAGCCCGATGTGGGATTCGATCCCGGGTCTCCAGGATCGCACCCTGGGCCAAAGGCAGGCGCCAAACCGCTGCACCACCCAGGGATCCCCTTTGCAGTTGTTCTTTGCCACCCTCCCATCCCATGGCAACCACTAATCTTGGTTCATTCTAGATTTGTTTGCATTTTCTATAAATTGATTCACACAGTATGTAGTCTTATGTGTCTGATTATTTTTCACTTGGCACAATGACTTTAACATTCATTCCTGTCATAGTATTTATCATCAGGTTGGGGATTTTTTTTGTCTTTTTTTTTTTAACCACAGAGTATCATGTGGACATGCCATAGTCAGTTTCCAGGTTTGGTTATTATGAATAAAGCTGCTTGTACTTGCTCATGTACAAGTTTTCGTGTAGACAGTTTTCATTTATCTTGGATAAATATCTAGGAGTGGATTGGCTAGCTTTTTTGGTAAGCATATGTTTAACTTTTTAAGAAGCAAACAGGGGGGCACCTGGGTGTCTCGATTGGTTAAGCATCCGACTCTTGATTTCAGCTCAGATCTTGATCTCGGGGTGGTGAGACTGAGCTCCTCATAATGGGCTCCACACTCAGCAGAGTGTGCTTGGGAGTCTCTCTCTCTCCCTCCCTCTGTCCCCCACCCCGCCCTCGCTCACGCTCTCTTTTTCTAAAATAAATAAAATCTTCAAACAGACAAACAAAAAGAAACAAACAGCCTGTACCATTTTGCACCCCGACCAGCAATGCATGAGGGTTCCCGTTCCTTCACATCCTTGCCAACACTTTGTACGGTCAGTCTTTCTCATTTTAGCCATTCTCATATGTAGTGGTTTCTCATTGTGGGTTTGATATGCATATTCCTGATGGCAAATGATGCCAGGGCTGATGTAGCGGAGGATGATGAAAGCTGACTAGTGTCAACCAGCCAAGTCATTTTGTCTGCTGTGGTGACGGGATGGCGGAAGGAGCAGCACACACCAGCTGTAGCATTTGCTCAGGAGCTGGGCTGGAAGTGGAACAAGCAAGATAGGACCCCGGGATCTCCTTGGGTGTCTGCCACTTAGTCTTTGGTTGGAGAGAAGGCTTGCGGGGACATGAAAAATGAGACTCTGAATTGGGGATGGGCCTGACCTGCTCCTTTCCCCAGGGATCCACATATAGTTCTTTCAACTGAGCCTCAGTATCTTCCACATTCTCCGCCCCCAGCCCAAACTAGAAAGTCAGGGTACATGTTTACAGCGATATCGTCGTGTAGAAGCTGGTCTGAATCTGGAACAGAGAGATCCTGCGTAGGTGGGAAGAAGGCCGGCAAAGCCAGTTGTGAAGGGTTGTGTCTGTGCCCTCCTGCTTCTCTTCTCAACCTATTTCCCTCCTTTCCCACCCTGGTCACCGGTGGCCCCGTGCCCCCTAGGACAGTGCTCCTGTGCTAGACTTTTCTCCCTTAGTAGAACTTGCCTAGATGTCTCAGTTGTCAGAAACTCCAGTTGGAAATTATCTGCTAAAACTTATTCACTCAGAGAGCAGCCTGCTCTATTATCCAGCAAAAGAGCCATCTGAGAACGTGTCAAAGCCTCAGCCCGAGGAACCAAACATACCGTCTCTAACGAGGCTATTATTAATCATTGTGTTGTATATGATCATAACATAGATCTTTTGCGAGTTTTGAGTCTATGGTTCACAATTACTCCTATCGAATTTTATAGATGATAACTAAAAGAAAACCATTTATATTTTAGTATCTTAAGTGCACTTTTCTTCTGTTTGAATAAGGAGTCGCACAATTTCACTTTGCACAGGGTCCTGCAAGATACAGCGCCAGCCCTGAATGTGTTCTGCCAAAGGGTTAGGAGCATAAACGATGTGTGCAACTCTTGGGGCCTATGTCTTAAAAAGGAAAATGCCTTTTAAACTTCTATTTCCGGGGATCCCTGGGTGGCTCAGCAGTTTAGCACCTGCCTTCAGCCCAGGGTGTGATCCTGGGGTCCTGGGATCGAGTCCTGTGTTGGGCTCCCTGCAGGGGACCTGCTTCTCCTTCTGCCTGTGTCTCTGCCTCCCTGTGTCTCTCATGAATAAATAAATAAAATTTTTAAAAAATAGACTTCTATTTCCTGTATTTCCTGTCTGCTGCACCTGCCTCTTCCTCGCTCCTTGTCACTGGTGGGTAAATAGCAACAACTGGAGCTTTTGGAACAGCTGGAACAGCTGAAAGGTTTTGGAAACTGGAGGTGGAAGTCACATGTTAGGTATGGCACAGCTGCCTCACCAGCCAGGTTCCCTGGATGACCTCATTCAGTGGAGCTCCCCGTCTGCCAGGGACCACCTTCCTCCTTACCTCATTTTGAGAAATGTACTTCTGTCTTCTTACTGTATTTTGCAATTTCTTTGTTAGAGTTGCTTAGTCAGAGAGCAGGATCTGGCCCAGATGGCCTCTTCTTTAGCCAGAGCGGAGAGTTTAGGGCCTTCTCAGGTCTTTCCTGAGTCTGTGCTCATCCCAGGGTGTGGACTCAGCCGTATGCATGTTTGTGGCCTTTTGGATTCTCAAGAATATGACAGGACTTTGAAAAGTGCCCTGTGGGAATCTCGTTCCCAGTTGTTTTTCCCCACTGTTAATCTACTGCCTCAGGTGGCCACAATGTTAAACAATTGCTTCTGGTAATTTCTGAGACACCTCCTTCCTGAAACCCTAATCAAATAGGGTGAGTTCCAACTCAGACCAAATTAAGACACTTGGGGGCTCCTGGGTAGCTCAATTTGGTTAAGCATCTGACTCGATTTCAGCCCAGGTCATGATCTCAGGGGTTGTGAGATTGAACAGCATGGATTCACCTACTTAATATTCATTCATTCTCTCTCTCTCGCTCTCTCTCTTCCTCCCTCCCTCCCTCCCCACCTGTAAAAATATAACAAAATAAAGACTTCTGAGTGGTGTCTTTTAGGGAACCATTGGTTAAGTAAAATAGTTATTATTATCTCAGAATGGGACTTTGAAGGATCTCCAGTCCCACTCTACCCTATTCAGTGTCCGCTAGGCTTCTGGTTTTCATCACGATAGCAGGTTTTTGGTTTTCAAGGCTACTGTGGAGCTGGGAAGAAGGGGATACAAGTGGGATAAGTTAAAATGCCACAAAGATCACTGTTCTTACTGAGATTCAGCTGATGATGCCGATGGTGCTGGACTGTGAATCACTTTGAGAACCACCAGATGGAGATGAGGTATATGAGCGAGGAACACAGTGAGATTAGCTGTCCTCTACTATGGCAGAAACACAGATTGGCCCCCGTTTTCTTCTTTACTAAGTTCTGACCACCAAGCCAATGGGTATATGACAAAGAAGGGTGTTTTCTTTGTCAGATGGTGAAGGATGCGCCTGTTCAGGGATTTCTCAGCATCTTTTTAAACCAATGCCTATAACGGTAAACACCTTTTCTAAATATGATTTATTTTAAAGCCCTGATGGCCCAATGGGATGGAAGGAGTCCCCTGGAAAATATAAAAATATCTCTTCTTCCCAAGGGCAATTAACACCATTTGTCACTAACAAGTCCTTCTGGGAAATGTTCTCCCGAGGTCCTTGGAGTCCCCGGGGCTCCTTGGTTTTCATTCTGCCAACAGTGCTCCTGGGCTCTTCTTGCTGATTCCACCCTGCCTCGTGGCCACAGCTTCCGCTCTCTGGCTCTTGTGGATCGAGGCTCCAGGGAGTTCCCTGAGTTCCTTGTCAGGAGCTTCGTGGTGAGAGGTGGGTGAAATGGGCGGCTGGTTCCCACAGGTGACAGTGGGCCAGGTGGGGAGGCTGGTGCATACCCAGTTATGAGGACTTAAGTCTTGGCAGTTTGCTCTCCCTTGGAATCAAGGGACATTCTGTCTCCTTTTTCCTGCTGGGTTGACATGGGCCATCCCCATTTCCCTTGGTCTATAGACCTGTGCCTGGGATGCCGCCTCATGTGTGTTATGGAAACATGTGAGTATTTGAGGCCTCTGAGCTTGGAGAGTGGACACTAGGAAAGAAAGAAGCATACTGGGAAGCTACAGTTGATCAAGCATGAGGAAGAGACGGACAGGAGGCATAGGGCAGCTGCGGGGTTCCTACTGTGTGAGCCACAGAACTGGTCTGGGGACCAGAGCTGCTGTCCATGCCAGGCACAGTCCCAGGCAGAGCACAGCAGACACAGCTGCCATTCTAGCCATTCCATGCATCCATAGTGTCTGTGTGAACCGCTTACCTAAGCCAGACCAAGAGCCGGTAGGAGCTGCGGGGTTAGAGAGCTTGTGAACACTTTCAGGAGTGTGCATAGGAGGTGAATAGAGCTGAGTTGATATCCACAGGTGGGAGGTGACCTGGGTCAGGAAATGACCGAATTCTGGAGGCTTCTGAGACCAGACAGGCAAAGCTGGATGCTGTGTCAATGACGTGTACTTCTAGTTTCACTAGCTTGCACGTCTGCGTGTGCATCTGAGAGGCACACATGTATTATGTGTGCATCGATATTAGCATGTGCACACAGAGCCACGCACACATGTGTATGTGAAGATCATACTCTCAGTAACCCTGTCCCATGCAGGTGCCTGACCTTTGTTCCATGCCAGCAGCTTCCACTTGAGTTTTTTTTTTAAGATTTTTTTTTCATAAGAGACACAGAGAAAGAGGCAGAGACACAGGCAGAGGGAGAAGCAGGCCCCTCGCAGGGACCCTGATGCAGGACTCAATCCCAGGACCCCAAGATCACGGCCTGAGCCGAAGGCAGACGCTCAACCGCTGAGCCACCCGGGTGCCTCAGTTGAGTTTTCAAATGTACAGAGAATGTTGTGTGTGAGCGATCTCTCTGAGGAAGAGTGGACTGCTCTCCATCCCAGCAGTTGATGAGAATGGGGAGGGACTTGGAGTATCTGAGCAGGACAGGAGCCCCTTCCTGGGATACTGCAGGAGGGGCTCTTATGGATGGGGTGGGGGCTCCAAGAACAGGAGACTTTTGGCACAGGCATGAGGAACTCAGGAAGGAAGTGAAGAAAGGGTTCTGGGTGGGGACTTTAACTTGCCCTGGGAATGCCAGCTGGTGTTTCCTCAGGGACTGGGAACTGAGAAAAAAAATCTCTTTCCTGGCAGAGGAACAGGGTGGGGTCGGTACTGAGGACAGAAGCCCATATGTAGGCCCCAGGCTCCTGAGCCGACCTTGGTCACTCTGGCATACAGCAGGGATTGGGGTCTGTCCCAGGATGCCAGGGCCACGAGCAGGAGAGGTCTTGTGTTTGCTGTACAGCTGGCCAAGTTGGGCCTTCCAGATGACTCTGGAGGAGGCTCCCTGGTCAGCATATGCCAAGGCTGAGTTCCTGGGTCTCCACCTCAGTGATAAGGCCCTGGCAAGAGCCACGTGAAAAGCGCAGGATGGAAGGGAGGGAGGCTGGGGCAAAGCTGGCCATGAGTTCAGGAGGAGCCTGGCATCTAAGGGGCAGGCCCCTGGTCAGGTCACTGGGACCTAAGGCCTGATCCTCCCGTGTGTCATGTCCCAGGTCCAGGTGTAGGTGCGGTACCCAGACAGGGTTAGTCAGGCTCTGAGCAACTGACTGCTGTGACCAGGCTCACAGACACCACCATACCAAGCCTAGAGGACAGGAGAAGGTGTGTGATTGGGTGGATTTGGCTTTGGGGACCTAGTGGGTTGGTGCCAGGGTGGACACCTCCAGGTGGGAGTCAAGGGGGATGGAAATGGCTAGTTCTGGCAAGCCTGTCATCTTACTGAGAGTCCGTGCATCCGATGTAACCTATCGTGCAGGGGACATAGAGGGCACACCAGACCCCGGGCCTCAGGGGTCCACCCAGTTCACCTTTCATCCTCCAGGGACCCCCCGCCTTCCCCTCCAGGAAGGACACAGGCTTGCAGCTGCTCCCGCTGCCTTCTCTCCTGCAGAGGAGCTTTATTGTGATGGCCTCCCCGACCTGTTGGGGCCTCTAAAGTCCCTTCACCCCAAGGGACAGGATACGGGGTGGGCCACTGGGGGCTGGCTAACGGTCCGCGCAGGCACATCCCTTCAGCTACTGTTTGAAAAACTTTCTTTATCCGTTTATTTCTTTAGAGCGCGCATGAGCGGAGGCAGGGGCAGAGGGCGAGGGAGAGAGCGAGAACCCCAAGCCGACTGCGCACGGAGCCCACCACGGGGCTCCATCCCACAAGCCCACGATCGTGGCCCGAGCTGAAATCCAGAGTCGGAAGCCCGGCCCCCTGTGCCCCCCGGGCGCCCCCATTCCTCAGCTGCTTTAACCGGTGCCCTCTCTGCCAACCTCACAGTTTCTCGTCTTTCACCTCTATAAACAGTGCTGCGGTGAGTAGCGGGTGCCTTTGTTTTTGTCCGATACACTTTTATTTTGATATTCGTTTTTAAAGATTCTGTTTATTTATGCGACACAGAATGAGAGAGAAGCAGGCAGAGAAGCAGGCTCCATGCAAGGAGCCCACTGCTGGATACCGTGTCTGACACCTATGCCCAAACTACACCCCCCAGAGCGTTCCCGACGTGGATAAAAGTGCCCCTTCCCCTGAATCCCACCTCAAGTGGAATGTGCTCGACCTTGTACGTCTTTGTAAGACCGAAAACATGAAGGAGCAAAACCGTATCTCAGTGTCGCTCCACTTGCCTTTGACTCTCCTGTGATTAGACAATGACGCGCGTGACATTTGGCCCGTGGCATGTCTTCGGAGGACAGTCCATATCCTCCGCCTGTCTTCTGTCGGGCACGGTCACCTTTCTCACGCTGATCGGCAGGCGTTCTTTTTGTGCTCAGAACAGCCAATCTCTGTCATGACTGGGAAATACTTTTCCTCCTCGTTGCTTCATTTTCACTTTGCTCATCGTCCGTAGGCACAGAAGCATGGGTTAAAAAAATCAGATGCCTTTAAGTGGTCACCTTCTTTCCCTGTGATCTCTGGATTCTGTGCCCTGTGAGAAGCCCCACCCCCCCGTGACACTATAGACCTGTTCCCTCCCAACGCCCTCTGGTACTTTGAGATTTTAATCTGCTGGAACTTTCTTTTGGTGTGAGGGTGACATGGATCCAACTCCAGAGATTAGCCCGGTGTCTCAACATCGTTTATTGAGTGATCCGTGGTTCCCCACTGAGGTGAAGTGTCCTCTAACCTCTAAACCCGTACTTGGTTCTGATCTCGCACCTTTGCGCTTCCAGCTGCTTTAGGCTGGGGGCTGTGGGCTGTCCTGTCTGGAGCAGGGGTCTGAGGGATGTGGAAGGGAAAGTCGGGGTTGAGATGGGGAAGGAGGGACGGAGCCGAGAGGGAGGAGGAGGCCGGTGAGAGGAAGAGCAGGGAGGGAGGAGGAGAGGAAGGAGGACAGAGGAGAGACAGAGAAACTCTCCCAAGCAGAGGAGACTGGTTTCTTGAGGAAGGCTGGAGGAAAGCTCGGGGCGTCAGTGGGGGGGGGGGGGTGCTACAGGGGGCTCTGGGGTCCTCCCAGTCTTCCCGACGGTCTCAGATTTTCTCATGACAGGTGGGGCCCCCGTGCGTTGGTGCTCTTGCACTAAGGTCAGACACGCGGTGACGCTGGAGCTCCAGCTGCCATTGCAGCGTAGTGACTCTCCGAAGCCTGGTCCGAGCTGCGTCTTCTTGACATCCGCACCCGCTGGCTCCAGGCGCTAAGGGGCCTCGCCAGCAAGGCTGGAGAGGGGCCAGAAGGTTCCTTCTGGGTCCAGAGGCAACCGCGTGGAGGCTGGAGTAGTGGTTCCCAGGCTCTAGGTTACCCGAGGCCATCGGAAGTGACGATCTGCCCCGACCCCCCCGCCACGGGCACCTCTAGAGATGGTTTCCTGGCAGGGCGCCTGGGGGACTCGGTCAGGGGAGCAGCCAGCGCTTGCTCTCAGCTCCAGCCTTGATCCCAGGGTCACGAGTTCAGGCCCCGTGTCGGGCTCCACGCTGGGCGGGGGGCCTCCTTCAAAAGGAAAACGTGTGTGTTGTCTATACAGGCACTTTGGCAGGTGCGGCTCCTACCCAGAAATAATACGGATACTGTGTGCGCACGTGTACAAACGGGGGTCTCAGCAGCGCGCCCTAGCCCGAGTCTGTCTTCAGCCGGCACGTGGTCAGGTGGCCCGCTCGGGACGCCCTGCTCCTCTGGCCCCCACCTCCCACCCCCCCGCGTCACTGGGTGGCTCCGGCTTGTGCCACTTCCACCCGCTGAGCAAGAGCGCGGAATCCAGATCCCCTGTCTCCCGAGTCTCTTGCTGTAGGAGCCGCAGCACACGGGGCGCGTGACCAGACGCGCTCCGACAGAACCAGGAGGCCCCTGGAGGCGCGGGAGGGGCTCCCCGAAGAGAAGCCAGGCTCGAGCATCAGAGTGTGGGGGAGGCGGGGTCACCGGGTGACAGTGGTCCCTTGCAGGGAATCCGGGGTCTTGACGCCGGGGGGCCGTGAGGAGGGGCCACCGGCAGGGCTGCTGCAGGGGCCTCCAGGGCCCGGTGTTCTTTTAAAATTTTTTCTATGACTTTTTAATTGTGGTGAAATTCACATAACATGAATTGACCATTTTAAAGTATAAAATTCAGTGGCATTGAACACACTGACCATGTTGTACAACCATTGCCTGTGTATCCTCTAGAACCTTCTCACCAGTCCCAAAGGAGACCTCGTACCATTAAGCAGTCACTTTGCACTCACCCTCGCCCACACTTCTAGGAACCTTTCATCTGCTCTCTGCTTCTATACATTTGCCTCTTCTGGATATTCCATGTGTGCGGAATCATATAATATATGGCCTTTTGCGTTTGGCTTCTTTCATTTAGCATAGCGCTTTCAATATTTTCATCCATGTTTCAGGATGTACCACTTCATTAACTTACATGCCTTAATACCATCCCATTGCACAGCCCTGGCACATGCTGTTCATCCACTCATCAGCTGATGTCCACATTAGCCGTTTCCACCTTTTGGCAATTATGAATAGTACTGCCGTGAACATTTATGGGCAAGTTTTTATTTGAATGCCTGCTCTTTGGGGTATATAACTAGGAGTGGAATTCCTGGTTCATATAACAATGTTCTCCTTAACTTATTCAAGAATCAGCATTATATTTAATGCCCAAATTTTCCTACAATCTTAGCCGTAAGTGTCTACTAAATGAACTGTACACCTGCTCTGTTTTGAGATTGTTTGATTATTTGGGGTTCCTTGTGTTTCCCCATGAATTTTTAAAAAGATTTTCCGATTTATTTATTCATGAGAGACATAGAGAAAGAGGCAGAGACATAGGCGGAGGGAGAAGCAGGCTCCATGCAGGGAGACAGACGTGGGACTTGATCCTGGGACTCTGGGATCACGTCCTGAGCCAGAGGCAGACGCTCACCCGCTGAGCCACCCAGGCGTCCCTCCCTATGAATTTTTGGATCACTTTTTCCATTTCTGCAAAAAAGGCCATTGAGATTTTGGTAAAGGCTGCATTGAGTCTGTAGACCGCTTTGTGAGTGCTGCCATCTTAATAATATCTTCCAATCCACATACGTGGGAAGTCTTTCCCTTTACTTAGATCTTCTTCAATTTCTTTGAACACTGTTTTATGATTTTCAATGTACAGTCTTGCACTCCCTTGGTTACAATTTATTCCTAAGCATGTCCATCTTTTTGTTGTTATGATGGATGCTATTATTTTCCTAATTTAATTTTTCCATTGTTCATTTCCAGTGTATAGTATTACAGCTGATTTTTCCGTGTTGATCTAGTATCCTGCAACTCTCCTGAATTTGATAATTAAGTCTAGCAGATTTTTTTTGATGGATTCCTTGGGATTTTATATATAAGATCAAATCATCTGTGAATAGAGATAATTGTTCTTCTTACATTCCAATTTAGATGCTGTTTCTTTTTCTTGCCTAACTGCTATGGCTAGAATTCTAATGCAATGATGAATGGAAATGATGAAAGTGACTGGGGCGCCTGAGTGGCTCATTCACTTAAGTGTCTGTTTTCAGCTCCAGTCATGATCCCAGAGTCCTGGGATCAAGTCCTGACCAGGGAATCTCCTTCTCCTCTTCTTATGCGCCACCCTCCCCACCCGACTTGTGCATGCTC
Organism: Canis lupus baileyi; assembly: GCF_048164855.1. Classification (NCBI taxonomy): domain Eukaryota; kingdom Metazoa; phylum Chordata; class Mammalia; order Carnivora; family Canidae; genus Canis; species Canis lupus. Next base: position 1,251,433 of record NC_132876.1, on the reverse strand, counting down.
TGTGTCTCTCAAATAAATAAAATCTTTAAAAAAAATGATGAAAGTGTGTATCCTTGTCTTATTCCTGATCTCTTTAAGGGAGGTGTTTACAACCAGGTATTTCCCTTTGAACACTGCTTTCACTGGATCCCATTAGTTTCAGTATGTTGTTTCTTCATTTTCTTTTTTTCTTTTTGGTTTTTCATTTTCATTCAGCTCAATGTATTTTCTAGTTTCCCCTGTGATTTCTTTTTGACCCACTGCTTATTTAAAAATGTGTTATTTAATTACTACATATTTGTGAATTTTCCAGTTTTCCTTTTGTTATTGATGTCTAGTTTCATTCTGTTGTGGTTGCAAACTATACTGTGTATGATTTCAGTCTTTTAAATTTGACTGAGATTTGTCTTGTGGCATAATACATGGTCTATCCTGGAGAATGTTTAATGTACTCTCGGGAAGAGTGTATATTCTGCTGTTATGGGTGGTGTATTTGTATAGGTATGTTAGGTCTAGCTGGCTTGTATGTTCACATCCTCTGTTCCCTTATTGATCTTTCATCTGTTTGTTCTTTTCATTATTGAAAGTAGAGAATTGGGGCACCTGGGAGGCTCAGTGGTTAAGTGTCTGCCTTTGGCTCAGGGTGTGATCCTGGGGTCCTGGGATCAAGTCCTGCATCGGGCTCCCTGCAGGAAGCCTGCCTGTGTCTCTGCCTCTCTCTCTCTCTCTCTGTCTCTCATGAATAAATAAATCAAAAAATCTTCAAAAAAAAAGCAAGTAGAGTATTGAAGTCACTGGTTATTATTATGGAACTAGCTATCTCTCCTTTAAATTCTGTCAATGTTTGCTTGATATGTTTCGTGATTTGTTGCTAGGTGTGTATATGTTTACAATAGTTCTATCTTCTTGATGAGTTGACCCTTTTATTATTACATGATGTTCTTCTTTGTCTCATAATAATTTTTTACTTAAAGTCTATTTTATCTGATATTAGTATAGCCACCCCAGCTCTCTTTTGGTTATAATTTGCATGGGATACCTTTCTCATTCCTTAACTTTCAACCTATTTGTGTTTTCGGATCTAAAGCATTTTGTAGAAGCACTTGGGTGGCTCAATCATTCAGCGTCTGATTCTTGGTTTTGGCTCAGGTCATGAATTCAAGATTGTGAGATCAAGCCCTGCGTCAGGCTCCATGCTCAGTGAGCAGTCTGCTTCTCTCTCTTTTTCTCTCCCTCTCCCTCTGCCCCTCCTCCAGTTGTGCATATGCTCTCTCTCTAAAATGAAGAAATACTTTTTAAAAAATCCATTTTGCCACTCTGTTTTTTTTTTAAGTAGGCTCCATGCTAGGCATGGAGCCCAAATGCAGGACTTGAACTCATGACCCTGAGATCAAGACCTGAGCTGAGATCAAGAGTTAGACATAACCTACTGAGCCACTGAGGCCTCCTGCTGATCCCTGTTTTTGTTTTTGTCTTTAAAGACTTTATGTGTTTATTTGAGAGAGTGAGTGAGAGTGAGAGTGAGAGAGAACATGAGCAGGGGGAGGGGCAGAGGGAGAGGGAGAAGCAGGCTCCCTTCGGAGCAGGGAACCCAATGTGGGGCTTGATCCTAGGATTCTGGAATCATGACCTGAGTCGAAGGCAGATGCTTAACCAAGACCCACCCAAGTGTCCTCACTCTCAGTTTTTATTTTTTTATTTTATTTTTTTTAAGATTTTTTTTATTTATTCATGAGAGACACACACAGAGAGAGAGAGAGAGAGAGAGAGAGAGAGGCAGAGACACAGGCAGAGGGAGAAGCAGGCTCCACACAGGGAGCCCGATGTGGGACTCGATCCCGGGACTCCAGGATCACACCCTGGGCCAAAGGCAGGTGCTAAACTGCTGAGCCACCCAGGGATCCCCTCATTGTTTATTTTTGAAGGATAATTTTGCTGGATATAGAATTCTTGGTTGACCTTTTCCCCCTTTCATTACATTAAATAAGTCACCCCAGTGCTTTCTGATCTCTATGGAGTTTGATAAGAAATTGTCAAGTATTTTATCAAGTATCCTTTGTACATGACAAGTTGCTCCTCTTTTGCAGTTTTCAAGATTCTTTGTGGTTTTTGACAGTTTGATTATAAAGTGTCTTGGTGCGGGTCTTTGTTTTAAGCCTACTTGAGATTCATTGAGCTTTTTGAATGTATACATTCATACTTTCATCAAATTTGGGCAATTTTCAGCCATTCTTTCTTTTTTTAAAAGAGTTTATTTATTGGGATCCCTGGGTGGCTCAGTGGTTTGGCGTTTGCCTTTGGCCCAGGGTGTGATCCGGGGATCCTGGGATTGAGTCCCATATCAGGCTCCTTGCGTGGGGCCTGCTTCTCCCTCTGCCTCTGTCTCTGCCTCTCTCTCTCTCTGTGTGTATCTCTCATGAATAAATAAATAAATAATATTATTATAAAATTTTTATTATAAATAAAAAAAATCCCAAGAGTGACATCAGCAAAAATAGCCAAAGGAGGAGCTCCAAGGGCCTATCCCTCCACAGAAACAGTGAAAAAATTAGCAAAATTAGCAAAAATGGTCAGAATCAATGTTGTCAGAATGCACAAAAGTAGTCAAATATTTCCAAAAACCAAGCTGATGTTGAGTCAAGAAAAGGGCAACTTAAGCACAGTAGAACTTTGCGTGTTTTAACTTGAGCCTTGTACAGCAACAGTCCTGAAGATGACAGCCTACATTCCCAGTGTAATACTAGGCTCAGAAGAGAGGAGAGCAGACATTTTCCTTTCTGCTCCTCAGACTAATTTCAGTTTATCTATCTTCAAGTTTATGGATTCTTTTCATCTTTTTTTTTAATTTTTATTTATTTATGATAGTCACACAGAGAGAGAGAGAGAGAGGCAGAGACATAGGCAGAGGGAGAAGCAGGTTCCATGCACTGGGAGCCCGACATGGGATTCGATCCCGGGTCTCCAGGATTGCGCCCTGGGCCAAAGGCAGGCACTAAACCGCTGTGCCACCCAGGGATCCCCATCTTTTTTTTTTAAGACCTTACCCATTAATGAGAGACACACAGAGAGAGAGGCAGAGACACAGGCAGAGGGAGAAGCAGGCTCCATGCAGGGAGCCCGATGTGGGACTCGATCCAGACACTCCAGGACCACGCCCTGGGCCAAAGGCAGGCACCAAACCACTGAGCCATCCAGAGATCCCCTCTTTTCATCTTTTTTTAAAAAAAAATTTCATTTATTTATTTGAGAGAGAGAGAGCATGAGCAGGGAGAGTGGCAGAGGGAGCAGGAGAAGCAGGCTCCCCACTGAGCAGGGAGCCAGTTGCAGTGCTCCATCCCAGGACCCCGAGATCATGACCTGAGTTGAAGGTAGATTCTTAACAGACTGAGCCACTCAGTGGCCCCAACGGATTCTTTTTTCTGCCTGCTCAAATCTGCTATTGAAACCTTATCATGGGGGCGCCTGGTTAGCTCAGTCTGTTAAACATCTGCCTCCTAGTAAGGTCATGATCTCCAGGTCCTGGGATTGAGCCTCAAGTCAGGCTCCCTGCTCAGTAGGGAGCATGCTTCTCCCTCCTCCTGCTTGTGCTCACGCTCTCTCTCTCCTCCTCTCAAATAAATAAATAGATTTTTTTTAAAAATTAAGAAATTGGGCACCCCGGGTGGCTCAGCAGTTTAGTGCTGCCTTCAGTCCAGGGTGTGATCCTGGAGACCCCAGGATTGAGTCCCACGTTGGGCTCCCTGCATGGAGCCTGCTTCTCCTTCTGCCTGGGTCTCTGCCTCTCTCTTTCTCTGTTTCTCTTGAATAAATAAAAAAAATATTAAAAAATATATAAAAAATAAAGAAAACTTATCATGAATTATTTCTTTCGATTTTTGTACTTTTCAGTTCCACATTTTCTATTTGGCTCCTTTTTATCATTTTTTATTACTTTGTTGATATTCTCTATTTGTTGGAATGTTGTTCTGGCTTCCTTTAGCTTTTTGAACATATTTTTAAAAATTAATTTAAAGTCTTTTTGTCATAAGTCCAATGTCTGTGCTTCTTTATAAACAATTTTTGCTCATTTCTTTTCATCCTGTGAATGGGCCCTATTTACCTGTTTCTTTGCATGCCTCATAATTTTTCATTAAAAGCTGGACATCTTGAATATTATAATGTGGGAACTCTGGAAATTAGATTTTTCCTTCTCATCAGGGTTTGTTTTTTGTTGCTTTCTATCATTTGTAGTTTGCTGGTTTGGTGACTTTGTAAACTATTTTTCAAAAACTATGCTTTATCATGTGTGGTCTCTGAAGTCTCTGCTCTTTTAGCTTTTGGTCAGATAATGGTTTTCCAGAGATTTCCTTAAACACTGGCGGTGGGAGGAGGTGCAGGGGAAGGAAAAAAATATAAAGAATAAAATAGTCTTCTGGTCTTTGAAATTTGGCTCTGTGTTGGGGCACTTTTTCAATGCTTAGCTGGTCTGTTTATAAGTGTGCCTTAGCCTTCATTTCCTTTGTTTTTCTGATCCTAAATATCAATTGGAGGTGAAAACTTATCATAATCTCAGGTCTTTTCTGAACATGCATCCAACCCTGGGCATACATATGATTGTCTATATTTTTCCATAATAAGCAGAAGCTTTTCAAAGCCAATATTCCCAAAAGTAACTTTCCCTGGTTTTTCCTCCAAGGTGTTTGTTTGGTGTGCCTATTGTTTGTCCCAGCTGTAATCTTTTGCCTTAAGAGGCAGTGGCTTCTTCATTGTTCTTAAGGAACACCCTCTTAGTTACTTTTCTATCCTGAGGGAGTTCTGAGTTAGGTGAAACAAAGGCCAGGACCGGGTGTCAGTCCTTCAGGGAATTTCCAGATAGAACCAGACAAACACAGTTACCTTGGGAACAATGTCTGCTCTCCTCTCTTCTGAGCCTAGTATTACACTGGGAATGTAGGCTGTCATCTTCAAGACTGCTGCTGTACAAGGCTCAAGTTAAAACACACAAAGTTCTACTGTGCTTAAGTTGCCCTTTTCTTGACTCAACATCAGCTTGGTTTTTGGAAATATTTGACTACTTTTGTGCATTCTGACAACATTGATTCTGACCATTTTTGCTAATTTTGCTAATTTTTTCACTGTTTCTGTGGAGGGATAGGCCCTTGGAGCTCCTCCTTTGGCTATTTTTGCAGATGTCACTCTTGGGATTTTTTTTTTTTAAGGAGAAGAAATAGGAGCACCTGGAGTGGCTCAGTGGTTGAGCATCTGCCTTCAGCTAAGGGCATGATTCCCAGGTCCTGGGATCGAGTCCCACATCTGGTTCCCCGCAGGAAGCCTGCTTCTCCTCTGCCTGTGTCTCTGTGTCTCTCATGAATAAATAAATAAAATCTTTTTAAAAAAAGAACTTGGGACCCCTGAGTGGCTCAGCGGTTAGGCATCTGCCTTCACACTCAGGGTGTGATCCTGGGGTCCTGGGATCGAGTCCCACATCGGGCTCCCTGCATGAAGCCTGCTTCTCCCTCTGCCTGTGTCTCTGCCTCTCTCTCTGTGTCTCTCGTGAATAAATACATAAAATCTTTTTTTAAAATAAAGGAGAGGAAATACTGGGCTGAAAAATAGCTCTAGGAGGAAGGAAAGGTCACTGACCCTATCTCCTAACCCTGAGGCATATTGGGTGTGAGAAGAAAAAATAGTCTACCTTGGAAAGAGCAGCAAGAAAGTAGAGTCCTCAGGGTATGGAGCCAAGCGTCCTTTATGCCAGAAGGTAGAGGGAATGCTTTGGGAAGACATTGATTACAAATTATGAGTTCCAAAGGGCCCAGAGAAAGTTGGGATCTGAAGGGAGAGCTTTGAGTGAGGCAGCTGGACTGAAGGAAAGGACATCCAGATTCTGGTGCTTTGAGAGAGGGTTGTAAAATTCAAGAAATAATGTGAGGTTTTACAAGTGCCATTTTCACATCCATTAGATTTATAATGTAGTTTTTTTCCTTCCCTCAATCCATATGATTGTTTGCATTACTAGATATCATAATATCATTCTTAAATTCCTATTTGATGTCTTATCCCTCCAACATACTGTTAGACTGGACTTGCACGTACTGAAGACATTTGGCTCATTATTCTTTTGTGCATATGCTTGTTGCCAGGTTTTGATTTCAGTGTTGTGCTGGCTTGAGGCCATGGTCATTCAGTGGAGAAGCAGACAGATGTCATCCTTCGTGAACTTTTAATATTTGAAGAGGGGAGTAGTAGGCTGAAAATCTGATGAATTAAAATAAATTTTTCTTAAAAGCATCTGGATTAAAAGCATGTGGTTTATCTTTAGATGGAGATCCATGAAATATTTTTCAGTTTCTTCCATAGATATTTGTTTACTTAACATCTGCCTGTTTTTGAGTCAATATTTTAAAATCAGATTTTACTAAGATTTACATTTTATCTGATTTTCAGATTTATGAATATAGATCTGTCTACCTAGTGGAATTACAATACATGAGCATTTAACCTTTGTGATTTCCATGACATGAACTTGAAAGGAAAGACAAAGATTCAAAGACATAATTTCTTTGCTTTTTTTAAAGATTTATTTATTTATTTATTTATTTATTTATTTTTATTTATTTATTTATAAGAGACACACACACACAGAGAGAGGCAGAGAGAGACAGAGGCAGAGGGAGAAGCAGGCTCCGTGCAGGGAGCCTGTTGCGGGACTCGATCCCAGAACCCCAGGATCATGACCTGAGCCAAAGGCAGGTGTTCAACCACTGAGCCACCCAGGTGCCCCCAAAGACTTCTTAGACATGATCTTATGTATGACAAGACTTCATGAACCCCAAGCCTCTAACTGTTCTTGTGCTTCAAACTTAATCTACCACAGAAACCTTTTGAAAGGCATATTCACATCCATGGAGCATAGTTTAGAAAGTTGATACATGTTTATTGTTGAAAAAAGATGCAAGTTAAAATCTCACACCCCAGAGATAACACTATTAGCATTTTGGTGAATATGCTTTCATGCATTTTTCTGTGAATACATAAATATGAATATATATGTCTCTGTGCATGTTTACAAAGTGTATACATCTGTGTCCAAGTATGCACACACATACACACACACACCCAGAATTTTGCTTTATGGCCATCACCCAAACCCCTGCATGGCTAAAATAAAAAGGCCTGGAAAGATCTAACCAAGGCACCCATTGTGAAACTCAACTGCTTTAGCTGCCTCCACCCACTCTCCCCAAACCGAGCCTTACTTTCAGTTCTGTCTTCTTCTCTGCCCAATCTTTCTTACCTTCTTGAGAAAGAAGAGAAGCTCCTGACTGAGGTAAGTCACAAGAAAGGCCTCAGCTCACCTGTCCTGCATTCTCTGATGACCGTTCAGGCCCCACACTTCCTTGCCCTTACCACCTCAGGTTAGAGTTCCTTCCTAAAGTGTCACAAAGTATGATTTCAGCCAGTGATGAAGGTTGCTGTGCACGCTTTCCCAGATTGCCTCTGCTCTTGTTGACTGATGTATTTTCAATGAATATCTATAGAAACCAGAAGGCATGGCGAGAGGCAACCAAACCATCGTCTCAGAATTCTTCCTCCTGGGGCTGTCAGAGGTGCCTGAGCATCAGCCCCTCCTCTTCGGTCTGTTCCTATGCATGTACGTGGTTGCTGTGGTGGGGAACCTGCTCATCATCCTGGCCATTGGCTCTACCTCCAATCTCCACACCCCCATGTACTTCTTCATAGCCAACCTGTCCTGCGTTGACATCTGCTTCACCTCTGTCACTATACCAAAGATGCTGCTCAATATCCAAACCCAGAGCCAGTCCATCCCCTATGTTGGATGCCTAACTCAGATGTATTTTCTAATCTTGTTTCTAGAACTGGACAATGTCCTCTTGGCAGTGATGGCATATGACAGATTTGTAGCCATATGTCACCCTCTTCATTATACCATAACCATGAGCCCTAAATTCTGTATCACAGTGGTGTCTGTGGCTCTGATTATCACAAACATCTATCCCTTGATCCACACCCTCTTGATGGATACACTGTCATTCTGTGCAAGTGTCAGAATTCACCATATTTTCTGTGAACTCTACGCATTGCTAAAGCTTTCCTGTTCAGATATCCACATCAATGAGTTAGTCGTTTATACCCTGGGGAGCTGTCTTTTTGTTGCTCCTTTCCTCTTTATTTCTGTTTCCTACATGCACATTTTCTCAGCCATCCTAAGACTTCATTCTTCCCAGAGCAAGCTGAAAGCCTTTTCTACTTGCAGTTCCCACCTTGCTGTGGTGTCATTGTTCTATGGAACTTTATTTGGGGTGTATCTACGACCTTCGTCTTCCTACACAATTGAAGACTCAGTGGCCACTGTGCTATATGCGGTGGTGGCTCCCATGCTCAACCCCTTCATTTATAGTCTTAGGAATAAGGACATGAAAGGGGCTCTGAGGAACCTCCTCAGGTGGAGAAAGATCTGGTCTTGGTGACAGCATCTCCTGTTTCTGAGCAATGATATTGTCTCATCTTCTCCTACCTTTGATGTGGGAGGGGACTGTCCATATGATGGATCTGACAGGTGTCCAGCTCAGCCCAAATATTTGCTGTCATCATGTTCACTCATTTCATCAACCAGCCCTCCCTGAGAGACTCTTGGGTCAGGCGCCAGGCAGACATCTTGTTTGTGTGAGGATTTAATTTTCAATTCATTCTATATGTCTTTCATGCCCCTCCTCAGACCTTGTCTGCCTCATGACTTTGTACCGTGGGCCCCCATTCATTAGTGGAGTAAATCATAATAAGCAATGGAGCATCTTACTTTGTGCTATGCACCGTTTTGAGTGAGTGCATGTACTTACTCACTTAATCACCAAACAATCTTGTGATGGAGATGCTGTTATTATCCACATTTTCTAGGTGAGGGATGGCGTCAGAGAAGCAATGGAATTCTCACCTTCTGCTTCTGTAGGAATAATTTCTTGGATCGAACTAAAGAGGTTCCTTTCACTTCTCAAAAAACAAATCTGCAAAGGACACCCTTGTCACTAGATGGCAGTAGATGCATGGATTGTGACTTCATGACAAATTCACAAAGTTCTTGAGCAAAGTGGAGGAAGAGACGGGTACTCCTTTGAACTCCTGCAAGGATCCTCGTGGTATGTCAACACACTTCCCAAACCATAGACTTACTTACTGACCTCACAAAGAACATTCCTAGATGAAGTAAAAAGAGTAGATTCACCACATTTCTCAGCGTGTGCTTATGACGATAATCACAACACTGTGGCTGAACCTCTTTTCCAGTGATAGATGCAACGGTAGTTCATCCCACTGTGCTCTGCTACACGATGGCCTTTGCAGCCTCCTCTTGAGAGATGGGGGTCAGTGTCCCCAGCCTTTGTATCTGGGCTGGCTTGGGACCGTTTGTACCAATGGAGTACAATGTAAGTGCTGTGTGACTTCCAAGGCTAAGTCATAGGAGGTGGTGCAGCTTCTAGAGTGTTCCTTGGACCATGTGCTCTGGCATCCCTGAGCTTCCGTAAGAAGATGGACTGCCCTGAGACTGCTATGCTATGAGAAAGCTAAGCTGCATGGAGGCCACATGAAGGTGCTCTGGCCCACAGAGAGCAGCCTTCCAGTCATACCAGACAGACAGGAGAGGAGAGTACATGAGTCCTGCAGAGGATTCTGGCCCCCACCTGCCTGAGTTTTCCCAGCAGAAGCTGCACATTCATAGAGCAGAGACAACACGTCCCCACGGTATCCTATCCCAATTCCCAATTCCCACAGAATTTGTGTGCACAGTGAATTAATTGGCAGCTCAATTAGGATACAAAGATACAATGCCAGTCGATAAGATTCGGACGGACAGATAGGATGAAAACCAAACTTTTAAAATGCAAAGAAATGTTGAGTCTAGATAAAATGGGCAATTTTCTAGGACTATGTTAATTTTGAAAATTGACTAAGAAGAAATAGGAAATCTGTTTACACTGAAACCAAAGGGGTGATTCAAATGGTGGCCAAAGATTTAGTCCAAAGAAAAGGAGAAATCAAGTCCAGGTTATTTCATCAAAGCTTAAAGAAAGGTATCCCTGGGTGGCGCAGCGGTTTGGCGCCTGCCTTTGGCCCAGGGCGCGATCCTGGAGACCCAGGATCGAATCCCACATCAGGCTCCCGGTGCATGGAGCCTGCTTCTCCCTCTGCCTGTGTCTCTGCCTCTCTCTCTCTCTGTGACTATCATAAATAAATAAAAATTAAAAAAAAACTAAAAAAAAAAAAGCTTAAAGAAACAGGTGATTCTGAAAAAGCTGGGTGACCTCCCAGGCTGGGAGATCAGCCCCGTCCAGGTTCGTAAATGCACAGAGAAGTTCCTCGGCTTCATGAAGGGACGTTTCGATAATCTTTTTGGCAAAATGGAGCAGCTGTTTTTACAGTTGATTCTGCACATTCCCCCAAACACTTTGCTTCCGGCAGACAAACCCCAGGAGCTGCATCCTTGTAGTGAGGAAGAGTTCCGGCTCCTCCAGGAGGAAACTGAACAGTTACAGGAGAAGTGCAAGACCGAATCAGGCACTAAGCAGGCCCTTCTCGCAGAATTAGAGGAACAAAAAATCATGCAGACCCAACTTAAGCAGACACTGGTTTTGTTTGATGAGCTCAAAAATGCTGGCCGAGATCACGGGACTAGTGATTTCACGGAAAGCCTGGTGTTCCTGGTCCAGAACTCCAGAAAACTACAGACTATTAGGGACACCGTGGAACGGGAAGGCAAGAGAAAGAAAATACTGTAATTTCTAAGTGGTGACAGGAACCGTCAGAAAGTAGAATAGGAAGGGACTGATGTGAGTGATATTCTGGTGAACTGAATGTCTTACAGGATTTCATTTATTGGCTCTTTCTTGTACTCCGCACTTCCCTCTGTCTGGCCCCACTCTGCTAGGGCATCTACACTACCCTGGACTAATCCTTGGAGCCCGTGCTCCCTAGAGACCTCTCACAGGTGGGAAGGGGTTCCTGGTCCAGCAGCCTGTCACCGGGCACCAGGACTGCAGCAGCAGAGCCCTCCTGGGCTGGTCAGAGAGATCTGTAAAAGCAGTTTCTTGGTCAGGGGCTCCTTGTAACCTTGATCCTTCTGACTTATTCTTTGGATGCGATCAAATGAGAAAAGGGTTAAGTGGGCGGCTTCGTTAGGAACCAGCCACTGCATGGCCGGATGGGCGCCAGCACCCGTGGCCTGCTCCCGTCCACGAATTGCCTTACACAGCAAGTTAGCGGATGGGAAGAAGCAAATAGAGAAACACCACCCGTGTGATCCTTAGTAAAGAGGAGAGAAGTTGTTTTGGTTCCTAAAATAAATGCTTTCTGTGATCACGGTGTTGGAGATGTGGAGCTGTTTGCTCTGTGGGAGCCCGGTTGGGGGAGACCATGGACACAGAAGAGGCAAGGGTGGCTGGAGTGGAGGGGCAAGCCTAGAACAGCCGGGAGCAAAGTAGCTGAACGGACCACTAGGTATTTACGTCATTTTCCTCCCATACTTTGGTTAGTTTTGCCTTGTACCTAATGTTTTCAAGTTATTTATTCATACTCCTACGCATCAAATATTTAGTACCCACAGTGGGAAATTTTAGCTGTCTCGTGCTTGGATTTAGTGGGATCTAATATTTTCTTCTGAAATTAATCCACGTGAAGTGTTATATCACCCAGAAAAAGAGCAGAATAGCAGTAGCTGCTCCTACGGTGTTGCTTACTTTCCATGTCTTCCAAAAGAACGGGATTTCGAGTTTCTCCTTTATGTAGAAGAGCAACTCAGGGCGTTAATACTTGGAATTAAATATTCATAGATTTAAGATGCCTGTATTCACCTGGAATCTGTTTATTATCAAAGAGTCTTTTTATCCAATCCTGTACATGAAATATATATATTGTAAAGGCAAAAATAAATAAACAAAAGGTTAAGGAACATGGGAAAAGATGGCAAGTATATCAATTTATCCTTTAAAGCCAATATGGCTGGGCAGCCCGGGTGGCTCAGTGGTTTAGCGCCACCTTCAGCCCAGGGCGTGATCCTGGAGACCAGGGTTCGAGTCCCATGTCCGGCTCCTCGCATGGGGCCTGCTTCTCCCTCTGCCTGTGTCTCTGCCTCTCTCTCTCTCTCTCTCTCTCTCTGTGTGTGTGTCTCTCATGAATAAATAAATAAAATCTTCAAAAAATTACAATATATAGAATTGTTCAGTTCTTTTTTCTCTGTCTCCATGAAGCCAGAGATTTTGTCTGTCTTATTCATGTGACATTAGTAGGTGCTCAGTAAATATGGGTTGCATGAAAGACTGAAAGAATGTAATGCACCACATTATAATTCACTCCATTGGTAGATTGATAAATAAGTATGTGAGGGGTGTATATATCTATTTTAACTGTTTTTTTCACTGTTAATGTAAACGATGCTTCTTGTAAATTATCATCAACAACAATGGAATAGAAAAATGAACCAAGGAAGTGAACAGAAATTCACAGAAGGAGAACTACAAGTGTTGTGGGTCTTTTTTAAAGATTTTATTTATTTATTCCTGAGACACGAAGAGAGAGGTAGAGACAGAAGCAGACTCCCTGCAGGGAGCCCGATGTGGGACTCAATCCCAGGACCCCAGGATCACGCCCTGAGCCGAAGGGAGACGCCCAACCACTGAGCCACCCAGGGGCCCCTACAAGTGGTTTTTAAACATAAGAGACCATCAGTTTCACTCATAGCTTGAGAAATACAAATTAAACTCACACTGAAATTCTTTTTTTCAACTCTCAAATACCCAAATCCAAGAAGATATAAAAATAATTTCCTGTAGGGACACTTGGGGGGCTCAGAGGTTGAGTGTCTGCTTTTGGCTCAAGGCGTGATCCCAGGGTTCTGGGATCGAGTTCCACATCAGGCTTCCCACAGGGAGTCTGCTTCTGTCTCTGCCTCTCTCTGTGTGTCTCTCATGAATAAATAAACAAAAACTTTTTTTAAAAAAGAAATAGAATCAAAGATCTGCTTTACCAATAGACAGTAGTCCTACTCATTCTGTTAAACTTTTAAGCAGATCCAATGTTATTTAATCTGCTGCAGAGCACGAAAAAGAAAACTTCCAAACTTGCTCCACAGGGCTAGCATTACTCCTGACATACCTAAGCCTGACATTAAGCTAGGAAACAAAGTGAAAACTTTCTTAAGGTTATAAAAACATCTGTCTTAAAACAATTTGGCCAACTTAGTACTTAGTATTGAAACATTATTTCCATTAAGATCAGGGTAACAAGAGGGAGTCCCTCTACCATGACTATCATTTAACATTTTTAAAAAAGATTTTGCTTACTTATTCATGAGAGAGAGAGAGAGAGAGGCAGAGACACAGGCAGAGGGAGATGCAGGCTCCATGCAGGGAGCCCGATGCGGGACTCGATCCCGGGATCCCAGGATCATGCCCTGGGCCGAAGGCGGCGCTAAACCACAGAGCCACCCCGGCTGCCCCTCATTTAACATTTTCATCAAAATTCTAGCCTAGCAGTAAATCAGAAAATAGATATATGGAAGGGGGAAAACTGAAGATCATATGCAAATATGAGTATCTTTCTGGAAAAGCCAAGACAGTCAAACTGAAAAACTATTAGAGCTAAGGGGAGCAAATTTACAAAGTGCAAAATAAGTAATGCAAAAATCAGTAAAACTCTTCCAATCCAGGGAGAAAAACTGCCTAAAAGTGGCATTGGAAAAATATCCCAAACACAATGGCAACAAGGATAAAACATTGCCTTAACAAGAAATGAAAAGAGCCTATATGAGGAGACTGCGGAGATTCTCTTGAGAGAACCTGTTCAAAGGAAAAGATATAAAACCTTTTTGGGTTTTTTAAGATTTTATTTGTTTATTTGATTTGAGCGAAAGAGCACAAGCAGGGGGAGCAGCAGGCAGAGGGAGAAGCAAGCTCCCCACTGAGCAGGGACCCAGATGTGGGGCTGGATGCCAGGACCCTGGGATCCTGACCTGAGCTCAAGGCAGTTGCCACGGAGCCACCAGGTGCTCCGACCTATCCTTTCTGAATGGGAAAGCTCAGATCAACCCATAGGTTTCAGGCATTTAGAACCTGAACACAATCTTTTTTTTTTTTTTTTTAATTTGAGAAAAGGCTTTCACTGCTCATTTGGAGGCATAAATGGCACACACACACACACACACACAAAAAAAAAACAAACCCCATAACAGCAATAACAACAGCAAAACAAAAATGTGGTCAGTGAGGATTTTTTCCTGGCAGACATTACAAGGTAAAATCATTTAAACAGAGTGCTATTGGCAGATGAATCAACATACAGACCATGTGAATATATAAGCTATTCTCATGCTACTCCTGGAGCACAAAAGCAATGGAAGAGATCGCAAATGAAAATGGATAGATTTATCTGCATAAAAACCAAATTAAATAGGGAAAATAGTCACCATTCATATGACAAACACTAGTATCTTCTACAATATAATACAAACATTATAATACAAGCATATATTTGATCTTTGTCTTCTGTTCCTGACACAGGGCTCCTAAAGCCCTTGGAATTTCCTGGGTGATAAGAGCATCTTTGTTCTAATATGTTGACTATTATTGAGTCCCTAGAGAGCTTCAGGATGGGGCTTGTCACCAGAAGACCAAGCCTTTATTAAGAGCCGGGAACTTTCACATTTACCCCCTCCTCCCAACCTCTTGAGACAGGAGAGGCTGGAAACTGAGTTAATTGATCATGTTTACATGATGAAACCTCCATAAAAACCCCTAAACATTGGGATCAGAGAGCTTCCAGGTTAGTGAGCACATCAACGTGGTGGGAGGGTGGATTACCCAAAATCCATGGGACAGAAGCTCTTGGGCTTGGGGCTCTAACAGACCTTGCCCTATGTACCTCTCCACTTGGCTTTTCATCTGCATCCTTTATAATGTCCTTTACAATAAACCAGTAAACTCTAGTAAAGTGTGTTCCTAAGTTCTGTGAACCATTCTAGAAAATTATTAAGCCTGAGGAGGGGATGTCGGAACTTCCGAATCATAGCGAGTTGGTCCAAGTATAGGAGGCCCTGGGACTTGCAAGTGGCATCTTAAGTAGGGGACAGTCTTGTGGGACTGAGCCCCTAACTTGTGAGTACTGCGCTAACTCCAGTTAATCGGTGTCAGAGTTGAATCAAATTGTTGAACACTCAGTTGGTGTTTGGAGAATCAGAGAACTGGTTGTTGGGTTGAAAAACACCCCATTCTTCTAATTAAAAATCCTATATAAATAATTAAAAATATAATCCAGTAGGACATAAAAACAAAATGCATGGAGAACATGAAAAGACAATTCACATCAGAAGAAATGAAATAAATGATAAAAATATGGGGAAAAATCAGCCACATTAATAATCAAAGAAATGTGGATTTAGAACAATCAAGTTATCATTTTCATTGACCAAAACAGCAATGTGAAAAAGTGGATATACCTATTTTGTGGACTAAAGTACAATCTACAACCTTTCTGTGTGCAAGTTGCCTAAATGAACAAAAAAATCTTAAAAATACTGAATGCCCTGTGGTAAATTCTCTGGGATAAATTCCTGGAAGTGGTATATGGGGTCAAATGACATATATATGTTACTTTTGATAGATCATATAAAATTCCTCTGCCTATAGATATAGAAAAAAGAGATATTTACCCATTTAGCTGCCCATCAGCATTTTGTGAGCATAATTGTTTCTCCCCTCACCCTCTCCACCTGCACTGTCCAGTATGGTAGCCACAAACCACTTGCAGCTCCTGAGTATATGAAATGTCCTAACTGAGCTATAAAGTGTGAGTGTATAAAATACAATGGAAAAAAATGAAAAAAAAATAAATAAAATACAATGAAACTCGAAGACTTAGTATTAATAAAGAATGCAAAATATCTCATTAATATTTTTATGATGATTACACTTTGAGATGATAATGTTTTGGACATTGTTGGGTTTAATAAATACTTATTTTGTTCAAGTCTTATTTTCATCTCTTAACAAGTTTCTGAAGTTTTTCCCTTGCCCATTTCATGTTAAACTTATTTCTGGGTATGTCGCAGTTTTTATTGCCATTGTAAACGGTGTTTTACTTATTAGCTATTGCTTTTGTCGATGAAGACCCCTGGTTCTTGTATATCAGTTGTGTACTGGGCCACCTTACTAAATTCTCCTATCTCTAATAGTTTTTCACTTGGATTCTGTTGTGTTTTCCAGGTAAATACTTGTATCATCCTCAAATAATGACAAATTTACCTTCTCCTTTAAATGTTTATACTTATATCTTTTTCTTGTCTGATTTTATTATCTATCTTCAGAATAATGTTAAATTACAGTGGTGCAAGAAGATATCTTAGTCTTTTCCCGTGTCTTAATGAGGGCATTTCTAGTATTTTTTTCACTAATCATGGTGTTGGATTTTTGGTTGATAGAGAAATGTCATGTTAAGGAAGCATTCTACTAATCTGATTTTCCTGAGAGATTTTTGGAGAGCAAGAATGAATATTTAAAAAAAGAATGGATATTAAATTCTGTCAAGTACATCTTCAACATCTGTAGGCATGATTATATGATTTCTTTACTGTCAGTCTATGAAAATGTGAAATACATTAATAGATTTTCTTTTTTCTTTTTCATTTATTTATTTTTCATTAATAGATTTTCTAATATTGAACCATCTTTACATCTCTAAAAATAGATCCCGCTTGGTTATGTTTTGATTTTTAAATGGGTTACTAGATTACGTTTGGCTATACTTTATTCAATATTTTTGAAATGGTTTTCTTAGGTGAGATTCATATGACTGCATGTTTTTTTACACTTTGTTGGTATCCATCTTTCATAAACAAAATTTGCAAATTTTACTTTTTTTTAATGCCTTGGAATAGTTTACATAATATTGGAGTCACCTGCACTTTAAAGGTTTGGTCAAATTCTCCTCTGCATTCAGTTGACCTGCTGCTTTTTATAGGGGTTGGTTTTTAAAAAAGATTTTTTTAAATGAATTCATTAGAGCTCAATGGGGGTTTCTTTTGAGCAATATTTCCCATTTCTTTTATAGGAATAGTTTTTATGAATTTTATTTTATAGTTTTTCTTTTCTAGGGTGAGTTTTGGTTATTCATATATTTTTCCTGGAGAATCAAACATTTCCTCCAGGTCCCTAAGCTTATTTTCATAGAGTTGAAAAATATTGTCTTATATTTCCTATTATTTGCTCTAAATCTGTGGTTATCTACCCATTTTCTTTTCTTGTTTTGTGTATTTGTGCTTTCTCCTCCTTATTTATTACAGCAGCTAATATATCTATTTTATTCTTTGGAAAAGCCTTGGATTAGTTCTATTGTTTTCTAGTTAATTGATTTCTGCTTTTATCTTTACTTTTCCCTTTTTTCTGATTTTCCTAGGTTTATTTTTGGTTTGTTTTCTAATCTTTTTTTAAAGATTTTATTTATTTATTCATGAGAGACACACACACACACACACACACACACACAGAGAGAGAGAGAGAGAGAGAGAGAGAGAGAGGCAGAGACCCAGGCAGAGGAAGAAGCAGGCTCCATGCAAGGAGCCCGACGTGGGACTCGATCCCGGGTCTCCAGGATAGGATCAGGCCCTGGGTTTAGGTGGCGCTAAACCGCTGAGCCCCCCGGGCTGCCCTGTTTTCTAATCTTTTTGAGTTGGATACTTTATTCCTTTATTTTCATGTTTATTAACACAAGTACTTCCTCTCAGCACTGCTTAAACCCTGCTTACAGGAGTCTGAATACCTAGGCTTTCACTGTTACTATTTTATAAAGAACTTTCAAATTTTGGTTTGGCTATCTTCTTTGAATCAAGAATTGCTTAAGGCAGCATTTAGAATTTTCCAGATGAAAAAGAAAATTTCCAGATGATAAGAGAGGTTATTAGTTTTAAAATTGATCTTTATTTTATGTACTTATTTTTACTTTTTGGAATATATTAAAGTTGTCTCTGTGGTCTTAAATAGGTTGACACCAATTCCAATGTGTGTGTGAGGGCGTGTTCCCCACTACCACCAACAAGCAATTTTTGGGACACCAGCTAGGTGTCCCACAATTCAACTCAATCCTGATGCTATCTACCCAGAGACAGCATCAGATTTGAAGGTCAATGTTCAGGCCTAGGAGATGGCCCCCATCCCTGACTTTAGACTCCAGCCGCAAACCCAGGTTGTTACCTGTGTGCTACAGATTGGAGGTTCCCATGATCTCCTCCTGCACTCCAGACGCCAGTCTTAAAAGTCCAGATTGTTACCTGTTCTTCTGACCCACTGGCTATAAGTCAGGGCTTCCCAAGTTCCCTTCCTCAGGACTGATTAGTTTGCTAGAGTGACTGACAGGACTCAGAGAAACATTTTACTTACCAGATTACTGGTTTATTATAAAAGATACGTCACCAGCTAGACCCAAGACCTGACCTTTACTACCCGCCTTCTTGTGCTCACTAACCTCAGCTCTTCTTTCTGGAAAACCTCCCAACTCAGGCTAATGAAACCCCAAAACACCCCTCAGGTGATGGCAACTGCCCTGACAAGACCTGCTGGCTCAGACCACCCAGAAGTTTGGGCTAACCCCCTCTCCATTCGCACCTGCGCAGATGGATCATGGAGTGAGCCCCTGGAATGACCAGCAATTACCTTTGCCTCATTATACTACTAAAATCTCAAATAAAATAAAACAAAATACAATCTCTGCCCAAGGAGGAGCCTCAGCCTCATTTACATAACATACAATGTATGCACAGGCATGTGCGACTTTATGCCACTCTCCACGTATCATGACAAGGCTTCCCTACCTAAATATGCATCCGAAACCTAAACAAAAGGTACCCATTCGCCCTCTTGGGGAGTCACAGCTCTGGAAACTATTCCCTGTGATCTCTTTATTTGCTGCCAATAAAGTTTACTTTGTGCAACAACTGTACCTGGTGTATCTGTGACTCCCCAAGGGGCGAACTCACATTCCTTCGGTTACAGATATAAATGAGGAAGAGCCAGATGGAAGAGATGCATAGCAGAAGGTCTGGGGAAAGGATGCGGAGCTTCCACGCTCTCTCTGAGCAGCGTGCCACCCTGCCTTGTGTTCTCCAACCCAGAAGGTCTCCGAAACCACCCCCCACCGCCGCTTGGGTTTTTATGAAGGCTTCATTACAATGGCACAATTGATTCAGTCATTGGCCATTGGTGATTGATGCAACCTCCAGCCCGTCTACCCTCCTCAGCGGCTGGTGGCAGCATAGTGAATGGTCCAGCCCTCTGATCACTTGGTTGGTTCCCCTGGAAACCAGCCCCCATCCTTAGGTTACCTAAAGGCTTTCCAAAGATTCAGTCGTTAGCATGACAAAGACTCTGATGACAGGAAATGCCAAGGATTTTAGGGACTCTGTGCCAGGAAATGGTAGAAGATAAATTTTATATTCCTTATTATAAGTCACAATATCACAGGTCTAATATGTAGTCAATTTTTATGAATGTTCCATGGACAGTTGAAAAGAGAAGGATTAATTTGATATGCCTCCTCCATTATGTTAGTTATTTGCTTCTTCTGTATCCTCACTTTGCCCTGTTTATGCTTGAGTTTACTCGTTGGTAAAATGGGATAATGATAGACCATATGCCAAAGGACCACATGAGTCAATCCAGTAAAGGTGCCCGGGAGAGTGCTTCTGGGCCTGCGTGTTCAATAAATGCTGCTAGTTTGGGAATTCCCTCCTGGTGAATTCTCTACCCTCCCCTCCCTTCTCTACCCTCTCAATTCCTCCGTCTCTCAGAGTGCTAATCTTCCTCATCTCCCCTCAAAAAGACCTTCCTTTGATGATCTTCCCTCACAAAGTTCTAATATCCCTCTCTTCCAGTCACAAAGGTCTTCCCTCCCTCACCTTCCCTATACAAAGTTCTCTGACTCACCTGCCCACAGTCTTTCCCTCACACGTCTTCCTTGGAAAGGCCTACCATCCCTCACCTCTTCTCTCATAGGCCTCCCTCTTGAATGCACAAAAACTCCTCCTCTCCCTCTTTTCCCTACATAAAGGCCTTCCCTTCCTTCATTAAAGCCTTCTTTGCCTCACCTCCCATCATGAAGTCATTTTCTCTCACCTCCGCTAACAAAGTACAAACGTCTCACAAGTTCCCTCACAAAGACATTCCCTCCCATATTCTCCCTCAAAAAGGCTTCCACTCCCTCACCTTCACAAAATACTAATTCACAAAATACTAATTCACAAAATACTAATCTCTCATCTCCCTCAAAAAAAGGTCTTTCTGGGATCCCTGTGTGCCTCAGCGGTTTAGTGCCTGCCATTGGTTCAGGGTGTGATCCTGGAGTCCCAGGATCGAATCCCGCATCGGGCTCCCTACATGGAGCCTGCTTCTCCTTCTGCCTGTGTCTCTGCCTCTCTCTCTTGCGCGCTCTCTCTCTCTCTCTCTGTGTGTGTCTCTCATAAATAAATAAATAAATAAATAAATAAATAAATAAATAAATCTTTTTAAAAAAAACACCTTCCCTTCCTCACTTTCCCTCACAAAACCATTTTCCCCTTTACCGTTTAAAAATTTGCCTGTTTCAGAAATAATTTTATCTAAATTAAAGTGAACAGTTGGTTGGGTATAGAGACTTGATGCATTGATGTTATATATAGTGATTCTGTGTTTTATTTAGGTTATCTATCTTCTTCTTAATAATCCTGTTTGATTTTCATTATCTTGAATGCTTTGTCACAGCTGAAAAGTGGATTGTTTCTATTTTTTCCCATATAGGGAAATATATTCATAATTTTTTTTAAAGTTTTAAAAATCTGATTTAAGCCATTTTCCAGAAGGGAAGTGTTCAGAAGCTTAGGTTTACTAGGAGCAGTGGGATAGTCTCCCATAGAAAATAAAAGTATTATTAACAGAGATTTGGCGATGACACATCCATGAAACAAAAATAGGTTGATATAGGGAAGAACAAGTCCAAATCTGAACTTAAAAATATCACAGTTGAAATTTAAAAAACCCCAGCAAAACAAATATTCAATTGGGACCAGTAGTAAATTCTGACACATACTCAATTGAACCAAAGAATTAAACCATGGGATTTAAGCGTGTAATACAAAGGGTGAATGAATGGAAAGGATATGAGGAAAGTGGCAACATTTAAGACGGATCCAGAATTGTCAGCATCTAACCTTTAGCGATCATCATAGAGGAAAGACAAGGGAGGACATGAACAAAAAAGTCAGAGAACTGAATAAAGACATGAATCTTGAGAGAAACCGCTGACCCAGTGGCAACAGGATGAGTGAGGATTTTCAGAGTGAGATGGAGACATCGCCATCATTTCTGTAGACTCTAAAATAGTGTATAACACATAGAAATCCAGATTCCTCCTCTATAGAGTGGAATGTTTATAATAGTACCTTTGTCTTAAGCCATAGCAGAGATTAAATGTATTGATATGTGGAAATCCCTTAAGAAATTTACTGGCACAGAGTAAGAGCAATAGCATTAGTCAAATAAAAGAACTACCTGAGTATGTTATTGCCCCTTTCTATCAAATGGGAAATGATCTGTAGGGGAACTTAGCATTGGCTGCAATTTTTAAGCGGGAAGTTATCAATTCTGCAATTGAAGGATCTGGGCCATGAGGGAGACCCAAGTTGGGACCCTCTCAGTTATTTTCCCTGTGTTACATCAAGCAAAATGTTTGTCCCATATACTCACTGGAGAGTCAGAGCCTCAACCATGTTTGTCCCTAAATATCCCATTTATTAACTGACATCTTGTGATGTGTTCTAGAAGCAGGAACTTCTAACAGATGTCCTTGTTTGCCCTGCCTGCAAGAGGAAGAGTTTTGGGGGTGCCTGGGTGGCTCAGTCAGTTAAGCATCTGTTTTCAGCTCAGGTCATGATCCTGGGGTCCTAGGATCAGGCACTGTGTCAGGCTCCCTGCTCAGCGGGGAATCTACTTCTCTCTCTCCCTCTGCTCCTCCCCCTGCTTGTGTTTTATCTCTCTCAAATAAATAAATAAAAATCTTTTTTTAAAAAAATGGAAGAGTTTTTGCCTGAGCTGTATCTAAGCCACCTTCGCCTGTCCTCTGATGCTCACCTCGGAATCACTCTCTCCGATTGATAATATCTTTGAAGCCTACTTCCTAGAAAGGTAGTTTTAAACCTTTCAGAGGGATCCCTGGGTGGCGCAGCAGTTTGGCGCCTGCCTTTGGCCCAGGGCACGATCCTGGAGACCCGGGATCGAGTCCCACGTCGGGCTCCCTGCATGGGGCCTGCTTCTCCCTCTGCCTGGGTCTCTGCCTCTCTCTCTGTGTGTGTGTGACTATCATGAATAAATAAATAAAATCTTAAAAATAAACCTTTCAGAGACACAAGACCAAAGTGAGCCATGATACACAAGGCAATTTGGCTATGAGCATTCCCAAGTGTGTTCAAGACAAAAGCATTTCACAGAGTGGTAATTAATAACCATCATAACTATCATTCGTTGACTTCTGACTTTATGCCAGTCACTGTATCTAATTTAATTTTTTTAAAAATTCTGTGATGTCGACATTATCAGCTTTTCGCAAATGTGGAAACATAGGTTCACATAAATTGAGTGACTTTCTTGAGACAACAGGTAGGCAGGAAGTTTCAGAGATGGGTATGAATCAAGACCAAATGTTTCCTTTTGTTTGTTTAGTTTGTAACTCTATTTTAAGTTTCTCCTTAATAATAAAGTGTACATTTATCAGCAAAGCCCTATGCAACTTCATCTTTGATGACCTCTCAAGTTTCAGTCATTTGTTTCCATTCTGCCCCTCTCTCACTGTACCCCAGTTATTACTCTGGCCTTTTTGCTGTTCAACACACGGCCTTGTTCTTACCTCATAATATTGCTACTTGCTGTTTCTTCTTCCTAAAATACTCTTCTTTGAAATCTCCACACTACCCACCCCATCTTGTTCAGGTCTCAACTTAAATATCAACTCCTCAGAGATTTCTCCACAGCCCACAGCCATAGCGGCTGTCGCCCGTGCTCCTCCCCTTTCTCTCCTGTTTCAACTACCTGAGGACCCATGAAAATGTAAACTCCTGATGGCAGGAACTTTTGACGTCTTGTTCTTCACTGTAAGCCCAGGGTCTACAACTATATCTGACATGAACTAGGCCCTGTAGATATATTTCCTGAAATATTGGTATCTTTGATAAAGTGCCATATATATCCCGTTAATTAAACTCCTGTGAAGTATGTGAGTTTGTTGTACTCACCCCACAGGAGTATGATAGACTCCTCCACACATCCCAAATTTGGTTTGGATGCTGCATCTGATGCTGCTGTACGAGCACCGATAGAGAATCAATGGTTTATTTCTCACATAATGAGGCTTTCTGGGGAGAGCTGGGCTGGCTCCCAAGCAGGACCAAGATGGGTTTGAGAGAGCTGGGAAAGGAGACAGGCTTGGGATTGTATGGTGGTTAGGGGCTGGAGCTGGGGTAAGGGTTCCCATATGTGGGCTAAGGGCTTGCGTGGCTCAAGTTTCAGAGTTCCTTATCAGCTTGCCTAAATGTGGGGCAGGAGAAGGGGGAGCAGAGGAGCTTGAAGGCTGTCAGCAGCCAAACATCAAAAAACAGCATTAAACATTTTATCACACACTTCCACCCTCTCCCTCACATCACATGTCTCCCCATCTGGGTTCTGGCAATCTGAACCCTGATGTTGCCCCCTCTCCTTTTCCCATCCTTCCCTGTTTCCCCCTTCCCTCATACAGAAACACCAAGTTTTTTCCCTCCTGGCCTGTGAGTTAAAGTATCAAGGAAGGAAATCTGTCTTCAGTGTTAAGCCATGACCCAGTCTTTGTACCCAATGACTGTAACTGTCAACCTGCCAGTCTGATCCCCAGCCCGGCTAGACTTTACATACCTCTCTCCTCACAACTTACCTCTTCCATTTCTCCCAACCTCCCTACCATCAGAGAACTCACAAACACACATACACACATCATTTTTAAAATGTATTGTTTTTATTAATCGTCACCATTGGTGTACATTTTAGTCTTAATGGGTTGGCTGTTTTTGCAGAACTTCCACTGGGGATGTAGAGAAGAGTTGTAGTTCTTTGGGCTCTACTATGCATGCAACATTATTAGCAGAGGCAGAGTTGTCCAGGTTCTCTTGTCCTTGGACTGCCTTATTTAGGTTCTTCTTTTTAAGTGCCCTGTGGTGACAGACTAATATTTTCAGGCTCTTTGTTTTCTTTGGATTTCTTGAACTTTGTTGAAGGGCTAATTTTACCCTCTTTATTAACTGCTTCAACTGGTAGGGAAAGAGAGGACATTAGTTTGGAGGCAGTGGATTGGGGGTACATGAGAAGGGTGGATTTATAAAAGGAGTGTGGGCTGAAGAAGGGCTTTGTCCCAAACAAGGACAGGTAGGAATCTTGGGGGTGTGGTAAATGAGGATACAGAAGAGGACCGTAGGTTGTGTGATCTGACTTTTTCAATGTCTTTGGTTTTGGGTTGTCAGGGTTTCTTCTGACTCATCCTCTCTCTGTTGCTTGTAGTTGGCAGGTTAATGCTTGTGATTGGTGATTCTGAATCCGTGCTGGGCTCTTGTGGTTTCCCATTCACCTCTGCCATGCCTAAGTCAACAGTGGCTTCACCAACAGCTCTCCTGATTCCTTATATATACTCTTCCCAGGACAATGGAGAGGCACATCCTTCCATTTGGTTTAGTCAGCAAGAAACTCTTTCCAGCCATGGTAGTTCTGGGGTAACTCAGGCATCACAATGTACATCTGGGGGCAGGAAGAGGGGAGCAAAATGTGAGGGAGGTCCAAATTATCTTGTTAGAGTAAGGGGGAGTTACTTCAATTCCCCCTAATGACTCTCCCCAAAGTGACCTTTCACCTTTCCTCATCTCTTTTGGTTCATTTGTGGTGGATCACATGGCAGACAGAGGGTGTTTCCTGCAAGCTCTTCCCCATGACCACACTATTGAGTAATTTGTTCTGTTTTCCCCAACCCTCCATCACTACTTTGTTTTTGTATGTCTTACCTAAAATTCCTTCAAGAGAATGAGATTCTATATAAGTCTCCGCAGAGATGTTTATCATCCCACTTCCCAGCAACAATGGCCTGAAGACCATTCACTACTTGGCAACCATCAGGAAACTTTCTCAGAGTATGTGTGTGTGTGTGTGTGTGTGTGCGTGTGTGTGTGCGTGCATGCATGTGTGTATGTGTGTGTGCATGCATGCATATGTGTGTGTGTGTGTGTTTATCTGTGTGTATGTGGTTACTAGATATACTTTGGAGAGGCCTATACGCCCTGCTCATATTTGTAAAATTCTTCTTCCAGCAAGTCTCAGATTAGTATCATTAGTGTTATAGGCCTCTCCCATGGCCATGGTTGAATTCATCCCTTGGCTGTGCCACAGGGGTGCCCTACAAATGAGGATTAGGATCTTTTTTGGTCATAGAGGCAACAGCATTTTATAAGTGTCTTGGTGCATTGTCAGGGTTCTCCAGAGGAACAGAAACAATGAATGAGGAAACAGAAAAAAAAAGGGAGACAGAAACAACGTATGAGGAATTGGCTCACATGATTATGGAGGCTGAGAAGTCCCATGATATTCTATTTACACCCTGCAGGCCCAGGAAAGCCAGTGGTATTATTCAGTTCAAGTCTGAGGGCCTGAGAACGAGGAGAGCTGATGATGTAAATCCAGGTCCAAGGGCAGGAGAATGTATGATGAGAGGTCTCAGCTCCAGCAGTGAGACAGAAAAAAGGCGTGTAAGTTTCTCTTCCCTCTGCCTTTAAAAAATTTTTTATTTATTTATTCATAAGAGACACACACAGAGAGAGAGGCAGAGACAAAGGCAGATTCCCTCTGCCTTTTGTTCTATTCAGGCTCTCAACAGATTGGATAATGCCCACCCACACTGGGGAGGGCAATCTACTTTACTGACTCCACCAATTCAAATGCTGATCTCATCTGAAATACCCTCACAGATACACCCAGAAATAACGTTTAATCTGGACACCCTATTGCCAGTCAAGGTGACACAAAATTAACCATCACAAGGTGGGTCACATATCACACATCACAAGGATCGTCACAAGTTGGCGTAGAATTGACACCCATACACATATCCTTAAACCATACTTAATCCCGAATAAAGATAATAACAAGGTCATAATTCCCACTAACATGATACAACTATCCTGGATAAAGTAAAAAATGCACTAACTTCTTCCCCAGAAGAGGAGTTAAAGTCCTTGAGTGATGATATTTACTTTTCTTCTTGATACCCCATAACTTAAGAACTATGATTTAAAAGTAACAAAACTTAAATACTACAATATAAAATCTATATCTTATGTTACATGATAAGGGAATAGAGAGGAAATAAAACACACACACAGACACACACACAGACACACACACAGGTATTTTTAAGGAGGAAATACTCATGACAATTACAGTCCTTATTTCTTTAACTGGTAACGTGGTTGTAGCTGGTATTTATATGTACTTCTTTCTTTTTTTTTTAATTTTTATTTTATTTATGATAGTCACACAGGGAGAGAGAGAGAGGCAGAGACATGGGCAGAGGGAGAAGCAGGCTCCATGCAGGGAGCCCGACGTGG
The DNA here is from genome assembly GCF_048164855.1 of Canis lupus baileyi. Lineage (NCBI taxonomy): Eukaryota > Metazoa > Chordata > Mammalia > Carnivora > Canidae > Canis > Canis lupus. Next base: position 1,224,777 of record NC_132876.1, on the reverse strand, counting down.
GACTCGATCCCGGGTCTCCAGGATCGCGCCCTGGGCCAAAGGCAGGCGCCAAGCCACTGCGCCACCCAGGGATCCCTGTACTTCTTTTGCTATCCATTTTGTATTCTCTTTGCCTTTAACAACCACCTCAGTTGGTTTTTTATCTAGTGGTGTGATCCCAGCCTTCATTCCTGAGGGCTCGGAGCCTTTAATAGTCCTGCCTGGATTGAGTTGTAGTTTTCCATTGACCTTCATCATAGGGCATAATGCTAAGAGACTTAATAAGAGACACCCTTATATCTCCTGCGCTCCAGACAGTCTTCATCACCTCCATTGTGGAGCAGCAGTCTCATTTCCCCTTGGTACTCAGAATCAATCACCCCAGGCAGGGTAGGAACCCCCTTCTCTTTGCTGTTGATTCACAGGCATGAAGAGTCCAAAGTGGCCGGGTGGCAGTCTTAACTTTCAGTTCAATGCAATTATTGTGTCTCCTGGTGGGAGTACTCCCCCCACCCCCGAAAGGAACTAAGTCTACTAGGCCAGCAGAGCACAAAATTGTGGGAAAAGGAAGCCAAAAATATTACTGGTGGGTCGCTAGGGGTAAGTGGGTTGTTGATGCCACTGCCATTTCCACCTCTTAATTCCTGGACCCGTGAATCCTGGCTGTGAGACAAAGAGTGCCGTTTACTGGATGTTGATTCAGAGCACGCAAGCTCTCTGGGGAACCTTGCTCCAGCCCTGCAAGGTGTGACCACGTAGCCAGGCCTGGAACGGAGTCTTCGGAAGCCCGTGCCACTCTTCAATAACACAGCTGCCTCAGGATGGTGGGGAACATGGTAAGGCCCGTGAGTTCGGGGAGCACAGGCCCAGGGACACACTTCTTTGGCTGTGAAGTGACTTCCTGGATCAGAAGCAATGCTGTGTGGAGGACCACGAGGGGGGATAAGGCACTCTGTACGTCCACAGGTGGTGCTTGGGGTAGGAGCGTTGTGTGCTGGGAAGGCACATCCGTGTCCTGAGTAAGCGTGTGCTCCAGTAAAGACAAAATGCTGCCCTTTCCACAATAGAAGTGGTCCAATGTCATCAATCTGTCACTAAGTAGCTGGCCGATCACTCTGAAAACTGGTGCCATTTCAGGGGTTCAGCGTTGGTCTCTGCTGCCGGCAGACTGGGCACTCAGTGGCTGTAGCCAGATCAGCTTTGGTGAGTGGAAGTCCATGTTGCTGAGTCCATGCATCACTACGTGGTTCATGAGGCCACTACACAAGCACAGGCCTGGCTCAGGAAAGAGGCTGGCTGGAATCCACAGGATGGGTAGTGCTATCCATTCGATTGTGAAAATCGTCCTCTGCTGAGGTTGCTCTTTGATGAGCATTCACATGGGACAAGATACCTTCATGCTTTTTGCCCATTCAGAAAGGTCTCTCCTAAGCTTCTTTGTCATCAATTTTCCAATCGTGCTCCTTCCAAATCCCTCACCATCTAGGCAAACCATTGGCCAGAGCCCACTGACTGGTATATAATTGCATGTCTGGCTGTTTCTCCTTCCAAGAACAGTGAACAACCAAGTGCACTGCCCGGATCTCTGCCCATTGGGAGGATTCCCCTTCACCATTGTCTCAGAGGATGTCCCAGAATGGAGCTGTAGTGCTACAGCTGTCCACTTCTGGGTGGTGCCTGCCATCTGTAACCCAGGCTCAAGTCTTCTCTTCCTCTGTCAATCGATCATAGGGAACTCCTCATAGGGCCATAGGTGCAGGCTGGGAGAGGGGAGCAATGTAGCAGGTGTGGGGACCATGGACATTTGGGCCACTTTTTCACTTAAAATCTTTTTAAGGGGTTATGGGCACTGAGAGGGGCACTTGGCAGGATGAGCGCTGGGAGTTATGCTAAATGTTGGTAAATTGAACTCCAATAAAAAAAAATTAAAAAAAATAAAATAAAATCTTTTTAAGTTTATTTATTTTTTTTATTTAAGTAATCTCTACACCCAACATACGCGTGGAACTCATAATCCTGAGATCAAGAGCCTCATGTTCTTCTGAATGAGCCAACCAGGCGTCCCTGAGCCACTTTTTCACTTTTAACTTCCCCAAGCCTTCAAAGTCTGCTCAAGCCTGGTTTTATATATATATTATATATATATTATATATAAATGTATATATTTTAAAATAAATATTTATATATAAATAAATATATATTATAAATATATTTTAATAAATATATATATGTATAAATACCACTTCCATTTGATGATGTCCATGCCCAGCTTTATGGTTTGGTGGGTCAGCTAACCCCCAAGTTATGATGGGCAGCTCTAATCGCATGGTAACTCAGTGGCCTGTTGTCAGGCGTTCAGTCTCTCCTAAGGCCCAGTAGCAGGCCAGGAGTTGTTTCTACAAAAGGAGAACAGAGGACAGCCCCGGTGGCTCAGCGGTTTAGCGCCGCCTGCAGCCCGGGGTGTGATCCTGGAGACCCGGGATAGAGTCCCACGTCGGGCTCCCTGCATGGGGCCTGCTTCTCTCTCTGCCTGTGTCTCTGCCTCTCTTTCACTCTCTCTGAATAAATAAATAAATAAATAAATAAATAAATAAATAAATAAATCTTAAAAAAAAAAGGAGAACAGATGGTACAGAGCCTTGCTCCAAAATCCTAAAGGCCTATGCTGTGATTCACCTATAGGGGCCTGCCAAAGGCTCCAAACAGCATCCTTAAGGGCCACTGATAGCTCAAGCACCATTGGATCTGCTGGATCACGTGGCAAAGTAGATTGCACAGCAGCCTGAACCCGTTGCAGAGCCTTCTCTGTTCTGGGCCCCCCTGAAAACTAGCAGCTTTTCAGGTCACTCTGCAAATGTGTTGGAATACCTCGGAAGAATAAGGAATATGTTGCCTCTAAAATCCAAAGAGACCCAGTAGTTGTTGTGACTCTTTTTTTGGTATAAAAGGGGCCAGATGCAACAACTTATTCTTCACCTCAGAAAGGATATCTTGACGCGCCCCACACCACTGGCACCTGTGGGAATTTCACTAAGAAGGCCCCTGAATTGTTGTTGGATTTATTTCCCAACCTCTGACATGCAGGTGTCTTACCAACAGGTGTAGAGCAGTTGCTACCTCTTGGTCACTAGGTCCAATCAGCATGTCATCAATGTAATGGAGCAGTGTGAAATCCTGTGGAAGGGGAAGATACTCAAGATCCCTGCAAACTAAATTATGACACAGAGCTAGAGGGTGGATATACCCCTGAGGTAGAGCAGTCAGGGTATATCCCTGGTCTTGCGACATGCAAACAAACTGGTTCTGAAGGGTCTTATGGACAGGGATGGAGAAAAAGACATTTGCCAGATTAATAGCTGCATACAAGTACCAAGGGAGGTGTTTATTTGCTCAATGAATGAAACCACATCGGGTACAGTAGCTGCGGATGGAGTCACCACCTGGTTGACTTGATGACAGTGTACTGTCATTCTCTAGGGTGCATCTGCCTCGAATGGGATTTGGTAGAAATCCCCACCCCTGCGTCTTTCAAGTCCTTGATGGTGGCGCTACACTCTCCAATCCCTCCATGAACGTGATACTGCTTTTGCTTTACTATTTTCCCAGGTAAAAGCCGTTCTAGTGGCTTCCACTTGGCCCTCACTCGACAGGTCACAGAAACCAGGTGTACTGGCAAAGACTGTTTCAGTTACACATTCTGGACCCCCTGGGCCTACTGCGAATCAGATTGAAGCTAGAACCCCAGGGATCACCCGACTGCCATAACCTCCTACTCTGACTGGTGGCCCACAGTGACATTTGGGGTCTCTTGGAATTAGCATCAGTTCAGAGCCAGTGTCCAGTCGTCTCTGAAAAGATTGATTATCTCTCAGTGTACTGTTACCTGAGTACAAGGCCATAGGGCCCTTTGCGGCAGGCTGGGAGAAAGAAAGACTAAGATTTAAAATATTCAGCAGTGTGGGCAGCCCGGGTGGCCCAGCGGTTTAGCGCCTGCCTTCGGCCCAAAACGTGATCCTGGAGTCCCGGGATAGAGTCCCGCATTGGGCTCCCTGCATGGAGCCTGCTGCTCCCTCTCTTTCTCTGTGTGTCTCTCATGAAAAAATAAATAAAATCTTTTAAAAAGTTTTTTCAGCAGTGTGCCGAGGTCCTTCCTGAAGGGGACCTGGCCTCCCCTTTTTTTCAAGTGGATCGGAGTCTGTGAACTGGTTCACGTCTAGAAATTGAGGGGCCATGATTTTCCGTTTTTAATGATTCAGGTTAGACTTTTATTCCCTTGACCTAGGTGTTTCTGCTTAGACAGATCAGTTAGGAACTCAGTAGGCTTCCCGTTTCACTTCTAGGCCCTCGTGCTCAGGTAGCCGATACCGGAGGGTCTGCGTGAGCCAGGCTATTATGATTGCTGCTTTCCCTCCACTGTCCATTACAGAAACCTTAGTCACACCCTGCCTTTAGTGATTAAGTGCCACCCACTGGCCCCTGCCACACTGGGACCCAATTACTACCACTGCATTTCGGCTTCCCAATTCAGTGACTGCAGTTCCTAATATGAGGCCTGACAACAGACAAGAGCAGTTGCAGAACTCCTCGAGGTTGCTGGTGCTCCCTTCACAAATTTATTCCTCACGGTGTCGGTGAAAGATATGTCTTCTGGACCCTCCCACGGTGAGTGAGCACGTCTCAAATGACAAATTCACTCTAACATTCCAGTCCTGCTGAGCCTTCTGATCCCTTCCTCCATATTAAACTAAAGCGGTTTCAGCAATTCTATTGTTCATGGTGAGCCACCTTTAGGTCCATGTTACGGTCAAACAATCAAGCCGTTAGAGACCTTTCTAATTCCTGCTATAATATTACATGCAGGGTCCCAGGGTGTCTGTGAGGCTCAGTTGGTTAAGCAGCTGCCTTCAGCTCAGGTAATGGTCCCAGGGTCCTGGGATCGAGTCCCGCATCGGGCTTCTTGCTCACTAGGGAGCCTGCTTCTCTCTCTCCCTCTGCCACTCCTTCTGCTCATGCTGTCTCACTCACTCTCTCTCTCAAATAAAATAAATTAAATAAATAAATACATAAATAAATAAATAAATAAATAAATAAATAAATAAATAAAGGATCTCTGCTTAGTGAGCCCCTGTCAATAAATTTGCCTGATGCAGCTTTATGTCTTTCTATTATTACCCCACACCCTCAGTATCCATTCCCACACACATTCCCTGGATTTCTATCTGTATAAATTGGAAAGCTCAAGTCATTATTTTGGAGTGGCACATATTTCCTCATGGGTCACGTTTTGTACCTTGCCTGTAGGGACCTACTGGGATTGGAGTCTACTTATAGGGCTGGAAGCAAAGAGGGGTGGTGGGGGTAGGTCCTGAAGAGAATCAGCACTATCTTGCAATGGCCTCAGAGGAGGCCATTATGGTTTCCTTGGGCAACGTGTAGATCATCTGCTCACAGGGAGGTGGAGAGGCCGATCCCACTATAAGTTTAGAGGCTGCTGCCACTGCAGATGGGGAGGCCGCCCACCCTTCCACTCAATTTAGGGGCTCAATGCACACAGCTTCAGCAGTGTCTTCCCACACGTCCTCTCCATCTCAATCTATAGGATTCCATTATTTCTCAACCAAGGCCTCAGTTTAACACCCTTCAAGTCTGGAGGTTCAATTTACATTGTAATTCAGGTAGTTGTGCATGAGGTTCTGCATTTGAATTTTCAGCAATTTTGGCTCTTTGGCTCTAGAACATAAAGATCTCTTTTTTTCCTTTTAAAGGTTTTATTTATTTATTCATGACGGAGAGAGAGAGAGAGAGGCAGAGACACAGGCAGAGGGAGAAGCAGGCTCCATGCAGGGAGCCTGATGTGGGACTTGAACCCAGGACTCCAGGATCACACCCTGGGCCGAAGGCAGGCGATAAACCACTGAGCCAGCAGGCGTCCCGATAAAGGTTTCTTTCCGGGCTCAGTTAGAAGCTCCTAAGCCAGTTACGTCGTGTTTGAGCTGGTAATTCAAATCTCTGAGCTCATCCTTTCCTTTCACCACGTTGTCCAGTCACATTAGTAGCTATAAACCAATGTCACTGTATTTGTTAGTTTTCCAAAAATGTTGAAAAGTATCACATACAGAGTCAACTAGCTCCTTGTTTCTTATAAGTGGTTGATTAGGAATATCCGATGTAGATAGTTTGCATATCTCTATGAGCTCATGCCATGGGTGATCACTGTTCTCTTTACTATGAGAAACAGTCACTAGCGTCTTCAAATCTAATCAGATTGTAAAGCCAATTCCAGAAACCCCAGAACCAATTCAGAGAACTCATCTCTAAAATTCTGTTCCTCTAGAATCACTCTTGGTACCGAATCTGTATTAGTGAGGGTTCTCCACAGAAGTAGGATCAAGAGAACCAACAGCCAATTCATTGATAGATAGATAGATAGATAGATAGATAGATAGATAGATAGAGGAAGCTGAGGGGTTCCATGACCTGCTGCCTGCAAGCTGGAGACCCAGGAAAGCTCGTGGTATAATTCAGCCCGAGTCCCAAGGTCTGACCAAGGGAGGGGGAAGTGGTGTAAATCCCAGTCAAAGCCAGAGGAAAAGGTGAGATGAGATGTGACAGCTCAATAGTGAGGTTATAGGAAAGGGGAGGGAGGCAAATTCCTGCTTCCTCCACCTTTGGTGTTATTCAGGCTCTCAATGATTGGATGACACCTGCCAACGCGTCATCCAATCTGCTTTACCGAATCCACAGATTCAAACGCTAAACCCATATGGAAACATCCCCACAAATGCACCCAGAAATACTGCTTACTAGGGGTACCAGGCAAGTTGATACACAGGATTAGCCATCACACCCAGTAAGCCTCTGCTTGTGGGAGTGTGACCTCAGCAAACCCATAGTGATTGCTCTTCCACACAAGCAATCGCCCAATGGCACTGCCCATTGCACAGAGCATCGATACTCCTCTTTATAGAACGGTAGCCAAAAATACAAGCGACAAAGAAAAAAATATAATCGATGCCATCAAAATTAAAAACGTTTGTTCTACAAACAATACCAATCAAGAAAGTGAGACAACAACCCAGGAGAGACAAATCTATTTTAAAATCATGTTTGAGGGGGTCCCTGGGTGGCTCAGCGGTTTGGCGCCTGTCTTCGGCCCAGGGCTTGATCCTGGAGACCCAGGATCGAGTTCCGCGTAGGGCTCCCTGCATGGAGCCTGCTTTTCCCTCTGCCTGTGTCTCTGCCTCTGTGTGTGTGTGTGTGTGTGTGTGTGTGTGTGTGTGTCATGAATACATAAATAAAATCTTTTTAAAAAAATCAAATAAAATCATGTTTAAACCGCTCTTACAACTTAGAAATGTTACTCTTGGAACCTTCAAAGTTTGAGACTGGCAGAGACTTTTTTTTTTTTTTTTTTTTTTTTTTTGCTAAAAACCAACCTTTATTGTTTAGAAATGCATACATAGTTGGGCAAACTATAAAGTCATGTGAAGCGATTTAGCATTTAAGTCATCGTAGCGCTTCTCGTAGGGATGGACATTCAAGGGTATCGCTCAGAGAACCTCTGGGTTACTGAGGGCAAGCAAGCAATGTTTTATTTGTTTGGATGCTTTTTCCAAGCATGTTTCTACTTATTAACTATGTATTTATATTTCATGCACTTTTGCTTTTTTAAAAAGATCACCTACTTGCGGAGAGAGAGCATGTGCAAGCAAAGGGAGGGACAGGGCAGCCCGGGTGGCTCAGCGGTTTAGCGCCGCCTTCGGCCCAGGGCGTGGCCCCGGAGTCCCGGGATCGAGCCCCCGGTCGGGCTCCCCGCGTGGAGCCTGCGTCTTCCTGGCAGAGGCTTTGTGGCATGACCCGTTTCTGCCAGCTTGCCACCCTCCCCTCGCCATTTACTGACGGGGCAGCTTGGGTCCGCAGTCGCGCTGCGGGGAGCCGGCAGTGTTTCCCCCGGGGAACAGCTCTCGAGGGTCCCCGTGAGGCTACATCAGCGACGCGCGACGCCACTTCCCCGCCACGATCGCCGCTTTTCACTCGGCCCTTTGTGTGACGTCGCTGCTTCCACGTGCTTCCCGCCGCACGCGCTCCGCCCGGGGCGGGGGGGGGGGCGGGGGCAGGGCTGGCTCGCGCAGGCGCACTAGGGAGCCCGCGCGGCCTCACGCGCTGGGGGAGGGGCGCCACGAGGCGCGGGCACCACAGGGTCTCGGAGGCGACCCGAGGGCAGCGAAGCGGCCGGCGGGAGCCAATCACGTGCCAGGAGCCTCTCCGGGGTCTGTGCGCGCAGGCGCTCTGAGCACTCCCAGCGGCCTTGCGCGCGGGGGGCGGAGCTTCACGAGCCAGCCTCACTGCCTGAGGGGTCGTGTTGGAGGAGGCAGCTCGCTCACCATGCAGGCTCCCGGCGGCGCTGGTGGTGCGGAGGGTGGTGCTGGAGCGCCCGATGGCGATGGAAGCCCCCCGAGGGAACCCGAAGGTTGGAGCGGCACCTCCGACGAGGGCCCCCAGGCCGGGGGAGCGCCTCAGGTCGAAGGGGTGTCGCCTGACGGAGGGCAAGGTGAAGAGGCTTCGGCCTCGACCTCGGCCGCCTGTGGCGGAGCCTCAGGAAACCAGCTGGAGTTGTATCCTTTCCGAGGAGCCCCCCGGGATTGGAAGGGTGCTGGGGAGGGGCGGCAGGGGGGAGAAGCGGGTTCAGCGTGGGGGGGCCAGAGGGGGCACGGAAGGGGGGGCTGGAGGAAGCAGGCGGGCCGCCCCGGGGGACAGGAGGGTGGCGGGAGGAGGGCGTGAGGCCCGCTTCCCGGGGGCGGCGAGGCGGTCTGGGGGAAGGCGGGCCCCCGTGGGCAAGGGAGCCTGAACCGTAAAGTCAGCACAGACGGCGCCTTAACGAAATCTCCACAGCAGCCTTACGGTGCCTTTTCTGTGCTACGTGGATGCCGAAGTGGCCCGCCAGTGCCTGATTTCGGATGTTGAGCCCTTCCAAGGGGCGGTTCACACGGAGCTCACGGTGATCGGCAACGACCTGGTGATGTAAGTTCTAGAAGGCGCTGGTGGGAGAGCAAGCGGCAACCTGCGCGGGTCTCTGCCTGACGGAGCCTGTTGGAGGCGTGCGGGCGCTGAAGCCCGGGGCTGAGGAGACATGTGGCGGGGGGAGGGGCACTGGGGCTGTGGCAGCCTCAGGAGTCGCTCTTCAGGAGCCGCGCAGGAGTAACCTTGGGGGGGCGGGGGGGGGGTGAAGGGGAATTCTATCTGACGTGATTTCTTTTGCCCCTCACTCCCTTTTAGCAAGCTAACTGCTGAAGACTCGGCCCTGCTGCAGATTTCCACCGCGTGCTTGCTGAACCAGCTTTCCCTGGTGGTGCAGACCATGCAGCACTTCGTGCCTCCGTTTTTTCCGAAGCCTCGCCCTGGCAAAGGGGGCTGAATCCACAAGAGAGTCCCATTGCAGGCAGCACATCCTTCCCTAGAAACATGATTTTTTGCAGGATTGCCACTTAGTTTGGGGGGATGTCATTGTTTGCCTGCACTGGCCCTGGGGTACCCCTTACCCACTTGTTTTCATTGTTCAAATATTTGTTACTGCAGAGAATAAAACAGCTGATGTTATGCATGTGGCTTTCTTTCTTTTCTTATTTTTTAAAAGATTTTATTTATTTATTCATGAAGGGGGGCAGAGACACAGGCAGAGGGAGGAGCAGGCTGCATGCAGGGAACCGGAGGCGGGACTCGATTCCAGGAACCGGAGGCGGGACTCGATTCCGGGTCTCCAGAATCACGCCCTGGGCCAAAGGCGGGCACTTAACTGCTGAGCCACCCAGGGATCCCCTGGGTCTGACTTTTCTGTCAGCATCACGATTTTCTCTCCTTTGTCCTCGGGTTGGAGGGGAGGTTCTGGGATTCAGATACTCAACTGGTACAAGGCAGTCGAAGACAATTGAGAAAAATGAAAAAATGAAAATTGCGTGTGTTCTGTCATTCACCATTAATGTCAGCATTTTGGGATACTTTTGTAGTTTCAGGGTTGTAGGAATAATACAATAACCCTATGACAATCAGATACAGGAGTAAGGTTTTTCAAGTTCAGCACCAGTTTTTTTCCTGAGATGTATTTCATCTGATATTTGGCCTTTACCTCTATCCAAAACCCCAAAAGCGTCGCATGGATACATACACAATGCTTTATAATATATTGGTTCCACACTTAATATTTCTCTCATTTTTTTCATATTATAATCTTTCAGTGGGATTCTTGTAAGTCTCTGCATAAACGGTTGTTTTCTTAAGATAGAGTCCAAGAGTTGGATCTACAATACAAAATTGTTCTCCAGAAAATGCGCCCACCCCCTCCCCAGAATGCTGGTTTCCCCACCTCCCTGTCACGGCCCTGCCACAGGAAAAAACTGCACAAGTAAACAATTTAGAGACACTAGAATAAAGATTGTGCTTTGCCGACCTGGTTTCAGATCACAGAAGAAAAGTGCTGGGGCAATGTGTAGGTAGAGGCAGGTGAGGGAGGGCCGGAGGGAGGCAGTGTAGCGGAGTCTTGGGAATCTACTTTTTCCACGAAGACCCAGTTGTTAGCATTGGTACTGCGGCATACCGGTTGCCGGGAAGTACACGGAGCCGCGTGGAGGTGGCAAAACACGGCGGGGCTCAGATGGGTGAAGGGTGGCCTCCTAATTCCCCCACTCGTTCTTGTCACCATCCCACTCGGCTGAGGCCATGGGCCGGGTGACCTGCATGTCAAGCTTCCTTTCGGCCCTTACTGTCCACACTGCCAGGTGCTCATACAGACGCTGACTTGGAAATCGCTTGCTTGCTGGTTCCGCAAAGTGCCCCACGGCAGACACTGCTGCTGCTGCCCCTGCCTTGACCACTCAGGGAAAACATCATAAAAACATCTGTGTGCAGGTACGATGCTGTGCTCTGGACCCACGTTATCCTACGTACTTCTCACCACAATGGGGTGATCTAGGTACTACCATTGTCACAGCTTTTGTAAGTGAAGGACTGAGGCTCAAGGTGGGGTGGATTTGATTCAAGCACCCACTCGCTTAGCCAAGGTAGCACCAAGCGATCGCGCCAACCGCAGCCCGGGGACGTCAGGATTGTGCTTTTCCCTCTGCTGGATCCGGGGAACATCCATGTGCCTAATGAAAAATGCAGAAATAGATCCAAGCAGGCAAAGCCGATGGGAGCTGAGAACACAAGGTTGATAAGAACCGCAACCCGGCTTTCCAGTGCCTTCCCCATACTCCCAGGTGCTTTTGGATCTTGAAACCTTCTTTTGACTCTCTTAGAAACAGAGGGTACAGTGCTGGTACCTGTTTCCTTCCCACCCTCGGCCCGGTCTCCTCAACTATCAAGAGGGCTCTTTTCAGGTACTTAAAAAAAATATATTTTATTTATTTATTCATGAGAGACACCGAGAGAGAGGCAGAGACACAGGCAGACGGAGAAAGCCCCACTCAGCCGGCGCCGGGGACACTCGGCAGGGGGCAGCGGAGCGGGCGGGGCGGGGGGGGGGAACCCCGAGAGGGCGGGGGGCCTCCTGGCACGGGAATGAGCCCCCCGTGCCCCCCCGAGGGAGGCGGTCAGGAAGCCGGGGCGCGGGGCGGCGCGGGGGCCACTGACGGTCGAGGGCCAGGAGGCCCGGAGCAGGGGCTGCGCCCGGCACAGGAGAGGTCGGGGTGCGGGCCGGAGGGCCGTGGGGGGAGCACACGCGGGGCGCGGGGCGGGAAGGGCTGGGGCCGGGGCGGCGGCGCCCCGCTCGGGGAAGGCCGGGGCCCTCGCCAGCCCGGCTCGCGGCCCCCCCGCAGGTCCTGGCGGCGCTGGACCGGGACGCCGCCTGTCGGAAGCAGAAGCTGCGCCAGAACCTCGAGCAGATCATCGGGCTGGCGTCGGGCAACGGCTGACGGGGCGGCCCCGGCGACGGAGGGGGCGGCCGGCCCGGCCCGCGGTCCTGGGCGGCCCTGGAGCGGGGCGGCGCCGGCCAACAGCCCCCGGGGACGCGCGGGCCCCTTCCTGAGTGCCTTCCTTCGGGCCCTGCGTGGGGCAGGGGGACGGGACCCAGCCCTGAGCCCCGCGGCAGCAATACCCCCCCCCCCGCGTCTGCCCGCCCCCCCGCTATTTATACCCCAGCCACCTATTTATTTAATTTTTTAAAAATATTTTATTTATTTATTCATGAGAGGCAGAGAAAGAGGCAGAGACATAGGCAGAGGGAGAAGCAGGCCCCATGCAGGGAACCGATGTGGGACTCGATTCCACAACCCCCAGGGTCACACCCCGGGCCTAAGGCGGCGCTGAACCGCTGGGCCCCCCACGCTGCCCCGCAGCCCCCTAGTTATGTAGTATATCTCCCCCCCCATCTGCCGGTGGCACCCCAGTCTCCCGGCTCCTCTGGAGTGCTCCCTGCCCCCCCACGTATGGGCCCAACGGCTGGGGGCCTGCGCCGGGGGAGCAGCCCCTCGGGTGGGGGTGCCGGCCAGGGGGAGAGCGCGCCCAGGGCCCCCCGCAGCCGGGTCACAGCGTCCCCTCTGCGCCCTATGGGGGGGGCACCGCGTTCTGAGCACCTGCAGCCGCGGGGTCAGGCTGGCGGCGGGGCCTGAGCCCGGTCTGGGGGCTCGGCACGCCCTACCCTCCCCAGCCCCCTGCCCGCACCCTCAGCCGCCCCGTCAAGGGGGGGCCCAGGCCGAGAGGGAGAACCCGTCCTCCTCTCTGGCATGAGCTTTGTGTTGTTGCTGTTCCGGATTGTTCTCCAAAATTAAATGTCTGGAACCAGGAGTCGGAGTGTGGCCTCAGGCTGGGGGCAGGTGGGGTGGGACGACGTGTCCTGGGGGAAAGTGGGGGGCGTGCTGGGGCAGGTGCAGGGTAGGGGGAAGAGGTGTCCTGCGGGGAGCATCGGCCCCTATACGAACAGGAGGCAGGGTCACTGGGTGCAGGCTCTGGGATCCAGGGAGGGCAGCCGTGGCCACTCTGAGGTCAGCAAAGTCTGGGGGCTCCCCCTGCCAGACCCCGCCCTCGGTACCCACCCCCACCTCCACGGCCCCCCTGGACCTAGCACCCTTGGCTAGGGTGTGGGGTCATGTCGCCGCTGCTGCCCCACCTGCCCTCATCCACCCTCTTCTCCACACAGCGGGCCTGGGGACCTGACAGGACGTCAAGGGGACCTCGTCGGGCTCCGTGCCCGGCCCCCCGCTGTCCTCAGGGCACCCACACTCCTCCCCGGGGGCGGCTGGGCAGCATCTCTGTTGGGCCGCACCTGCCTGCTTCCCACCCCCAGGCCTGCTAACGTCATGGGGGGCCGTGAGCCAGGCGGACTGGGGCAGAGAGTTCCCGCAGGAAAGAGCCCTGAGGGGGCCTGGGCCTGGCCTGTGGCAGACGGGGGAGGAGGCCAGTGTGGCCGGGTCACAGGGACCAGCTGAGAGGACGGGGAAGAGCCCAGTATGGCCGGGTCACAGGGACCAGGTGGGAGGACGGGGAGGAGGCCGGAGTGGGCGGGTCACAGGGACCAGGTGGGAGGACGAGGAAGAGGCCAGAGGGGACGGGTCACAGGGACCAGGTGGGAGGTCGGGGAGGAGGCCAGAGGGGACGGGTCACAGGGACCAGGTGGGAAGATGGGAGGAGGCCAGTGTGGCTGGGTCACAGGGACCAGGTGTGAGGATGAGGAAGAGGCCACAGGGGACGAGTCACAGGGACCAGGTGGGAGGACGAGGAGGAGGCCAGAGTGGCCGGGTCACAGGGACCAAGTGGGAGGACGGGGAGGAGGCCAGAGTGGGCGGGTCACAGGGACCAAGTGGGAGGACCGGGAGGACGCCAGAGAAGATGTTAGTCTCTGGAGTACAATATAGGGATTCAGACTTCCACACCCTGTGTTCGGCACAGGCGCACCCCTTACTGTTTTCTGAGAGATGAGCTAGAACAGCTATTAATTAAAAGGATCTATTAAGTCCATCAAGCACATTAACATATCAAAGGAGAAAATGTGATTATCTCATCAGATGCAGGACAAGTATCTGATAGAGCTCAACATCATCTCACGTGTACGAACTTAGGTGACCTTGCCTCCGAGAGGAAAGGATGGCATCCATGTGGGGTAAAAACAAAAAAAGGAATGGAGTGTATCCCTAATTCGCCACCATGGGTTACGGCCAGCTCAGGCTAGATCACTACTTCCATGTGAAGGGCAAAACTTTATTTATTTTTTTTAATAAATTTATTTTTTATTGGTGTTCAATTTACCAACATACAGAATAGCACCCAGTGCTCATCCCGTCAAGTGGGGCAAAACTTTATAATTCTAAGAGAAAATAATGGGGCCACAAGTTCGACTGCAGCATGGGAAGGATTCCTTAAAACACAAAAACAAGCCACTCAGGAAAAGATCGCTACCTTACCTTAAAAGTGGGAACTGCTCTTCATTTTAAAAATACCAGAAAAAGGAAGAGCAACTGTAGGCTGCGATGGGCCATGTGTCCCGCACATCGCCAACAATTGCTCTCCAGGACGCATGAGGAGGAAGGGGGGGGACTAGAAAAATGCGGGTGCTTCAACATGAAAATCATCAAAACAGAAATACGCCCGAACAGACCATTCACAGGAGAGAAAAAAAAGAGATGGCCCTTAAATGTACAAAAAGATGACCCATTGGGGCAGCCTGGGGGGCCCAGCGGTTTAGCGCCCGCCTTCGGCCCAGGGAGTCCCAGGATCGAGTCCCGCGTCGGGCTCCCTGCGTGGGGCCTGCCTCTCCCTCTGCTTGGGTCTCTGCCTCTCTCTCTCTGTTTCATGAATGGATGAATAAAATATTAAAAAAAAAAAAAGGATGGCCAATTAGTTACCAAGGGCGTGAAGATCAAACCACAGCAGGACACCACTGTCCCCACGCGACGGAGTGTTCTAGAAGCAAGCGCCGGCCAGGACGGAGGGCAGGACGGGGCGGAATTGCCCCTGCTGAGTGTGGAAGTGCAGCACCCACAGCCCGGGTGCAAGGCGTTCGGTGAGTGCAGGACGGACCGGCCCGGAGGCAGCACTTCCGACCCAGGCCCACGCCCCGGAGCCGCTTCGAGGCGCACGGACGCTCCCGGCAGCATTGCCTGGAAGAGCCCCGGCCCGCAGCGGGCAGCCAGGCCAGAGCGTCCGCAGGGCTGAGCGGGACGTGTGCGACTGGGCCGGCGACGTCCCCCCAGTCCGGGCAACACGCTGCTAGTGGTCAGAGGCCAAAACCGCCAGAGCCGCAGCGTGTGATTCACGGACACTTGCACGCCGTCCGAGGTGTAGCTTTAACGAGAGCGTGGGAGATGCGGCCGTCCACGTGGCGCGTAGTGTCTTGTGAGGAGAGACGGAGGTCGTGGCGGGGACGGGGGCCTCTGCGGCCGAGTGCTGGGCCCACGGGCGTGTGTCGCCCACGTTGCACCGTCCGCCTTGTATAAAGGGCCTTTGCGTGCACCTGGGACGCCTTTACTCGAGCTTAACTGTGACTGATCTTCTGGGGATCTGGTCTCTAAGGCCCTGGGCCCGTCAGATCCTTAAATTCTTGTCGCAGGAGATTTCGGCCCAGTGTTTCCGGGGTGGACGAAGGGCTCACTTTGCGCGGGGGCGCACTGGCGATGTGTTTCAAGGGCCAGCTGTCGCGCAGACACGGAGGTCTCCTGAGAGCAGCCTGCTGCGACCCGATGGCAGGGGCTGCGGTGCACCCCGAGTCGCCCCCCTGCCCCCGGCCTTACAGCCGTAACGTGGGCCCTGTGATGTTGCCTTCCAGAATCACAGGACAGCCAACCCCCTGGGCAGTGGCGCTCTGACGTGGACAAAGAAATTCAGCCTGGACTACTTAGCTCTGGACTTCAATTCAGCCTCCCCGGCCCCTGTACAGCAGGTAGGCGTCCGTCGTGCCCGAGCCGTCCCAGGAGGGCCCCCCGCGTTTCCCTTTCCTTTTGCCAAATGAGCTCCCACTTCTCCTTCACCTGTAATTTCGTTCCCCAAACCTGGGCTGATGTTCCAGAACACCTGGTCTGCAGGGGGAGACCCGCGGGGACAAAAGAGGGCCTGGGCGGCCTTCGGGGGGCCCTGCAGTTGGGACCCCGCCCCCAGGCCCTCGGGGCTGGCGGCAGCGCGGGCCTCGGCTGTTGTGCTCGGGCCACGGCCCGCTGTGTCCCCGTCGCCCACCATCCCTCGTGCCAGGAGCACGAGCTGCCGGCCTCCCTCTCCGACGGCCTGCGTCCCTTCCACTGCCGTCGTATGGGTCACAGGAGCCCGATGGCCCGAGCCGGGCTGGAGGATCCCAGGTCCAGAGCTGTCCAAACACACACCCGAGGTGTCCGCCTCTGCGGGGAGTGACCGGGGGGCCGGGGGGGCTCCAAAGGGTTAACAACGCTGGAACCTACCACAGAAGGGCCGACGTTTTCCTGATTCGTGATTCAATGTGACGAAACCCTTTCTGTGCTCCCCCCTCAGAAACTTCTCCTCGCGGAAGAGCAAAGAGTCGACTACGTCCAAGTGGATGAGCAGAAGACCCAAGCCCTGCAGAGCACGAAGCAGGAGTGGACGGACGAGAGGCAGTCCAAAGTGTGAGGCGTGTGCTCGGGCCGGGACCGGGGCGTGGAGGCTCGGGCCCTGCCCTCGCGGCTCTTTTGCCAGAATCGCACCGAGGGTCGATCCGGGCCAAGATCCGGGGAGAATCTGCAGGTTCCGTGGGCTTGGCAAGAACCGCTGGGAGAGAGGGTCATTTGTGCACGCTGAGTGGCCCTCCCCGGCCACACGGGCCCGGAGCCCCCAGGCCGTGCCCCCACGGCCGTGGACCGCGCCCCGGACCGGGCCGTTCACTTAGGCACGCTCCGAACGGTAAAAACGAGACTGGGGGGAGTAGGGTTCCCAGAGTTTGGTGGAGAAGCTGCCCAGCGGAGCGTCGGGGCGCAGAGGACAGCCGGTCTTGCCATCAGGACCATTTGGGTGTCACGCTTGCGGATTCTGACCTGTGTCCCGACCTCCTGGTCCACGGACGGTCCTGGCGCCGCGGCTCCTGGAGACGTCTCGTCCCGGCCCCCGAAATCGCGGCTGAGGAGACGCAAGCCGGAGACCCCAACAGGCAGATCAGTCATTTGTCTCCCCAGAGAAAGAGAATTCAAGCGACGGGGGCAGGGAGTGCTGGGCTCCGCGATGAGCATAGCAGGTGACCCCGGCCAGGTGGGCCTGCCCCTTCCCGGCACGCGTGCGCCTGCCTCGGCCACCTCTTGCCTGAACGAGCCCGGAAGCGAGGCGTGCCAGGGATGGTGGCTCCCGCTGGGAAGAAAGGAAGAGTGAGCATGAGAGGAGGGAACCGCCCAGGGGCCCGCACGGAGCCCAGCCCCGGGGTGAGGCCTGGGACAGAGCTGGCCACGCTGCCCGCCGCACGACGATTTGCACGAGCTCTATCGCTTCGGCCGGCCTTGGGGCCACGAACAACGCGCGCAGACACGGAGGACTCCTCGCCTCTCCCTGTCATAGGGTTTCGAGGTGGTGCTTTGTGACTGGACACGGCTGCATGTCCCGCCAGGCCCTCTGTGGTGTTCGAATGGGAAAGTAACGCCGTCCGTAGGTACCGTCACGACTAGCTTTTAACGATCACCGTGACTTCCGGCCTGGGATCCCGTGGTGCCCTGGCAGCAGGCTCCCCGTGAGCTGGCTGATGCTCACAGAGGTTTGTTGTCCCCTCGGGAAGGGGGATCGTCCCTGGCTGTCCTATGCTGGACCCAGTTTCCTGGCGGAGTTTTCCCTTCCGCTTTAGTGCTGCCTAAACGCCGAGAGCACACGGTCCCACTTTGTCGTGAGGCCATCGCGTCACCCCTTCCTTGATGGGGCACCGGGGTCGAGTGGACCCAGATGAGAGTCTCAGTTGGGCACGGGGTTTTATTCAATGGGTCTTCTCGAGTCTTCTGAGCACCTGCATCCAGAAGGCAAATCCGAACAACTGGGACGGAAGCAGATGCTGGCCTGCCATTCTGACCAGCTGTGTGTCGCGTAGGAGGATGGCTTAAGCAGGCAGGCAGGTCTGTGACAGCCAGGGCCAGTCGGGGCAGCTGTGGGCTTTGCTGTGGGGCTTGAGGGTTTCTAACTGCCCCAAGGGTAAGTCAAGGACAGTCTTGGCTTTTCAGATCGTTAGAGAAGTACTTTTCATGTGCAAAGCAGCAGGATCTGGTGACGGCATTTTCTTCCTGGAGGAAAGTGGGGTGGGGGACATTGTCGAATGCTTTAAATGATGTAAGGGTCCCCCATGAGCCTGGACAGAGAAATGAGAGGGGCCCCTGCACCCTGCAGCCAGCTCCACGTCACAACGCACAGGCCAGAGCCTGGAAGGAGCCGCCTTCTTCCCTGCGTGACTTACAAAGAGTCACAGAGCCTCAGGCAGCAATCCGGGGCTGGTGGACCTCGTAGACAGTAACCTCCGGGGGGAGGGGGTGCACCTGTGTTCACATTCTTGATTACCTGACAGGCTGGTGCCGGAAAATTCTATGCCCAAGTGCCAAGAACCACACTCGACTGGAGCTAGATCAGGAAAGAAAGAGCTAAAATGACACCGGTAGTGAGGTGGCATCCAGTTGACCACCCCCCCAAACCTCTTTGCAAAACTGTCCCCGGAAGCGTCGGCTGCACGAAGCAATACACACTGGAGCCGTGTGACTTGTCTGGGAGCAATTAATTAGGGGTGAGAAAAACAGAGGACTTCAGCCTCCTTTCCAGGGTGTGTGTGACAGGCCCTGCGACAGGCCCTGCTTCGGTAAGACTGCCGATGGAAGGTTCCCAGGAGCATAACGCCTCGCGGCCGGGAAGGGCAGCCAGTTGGGGGCTGACGGCAGCGAGCGCCCTGGGAAAGGGGCCGCCGTGCACGCGAGGCCGGCCGCCTCCCGTTTCCCTGCGGAGCTGGCTTGTGGGTAACGGGGCCAGGAATGTGGCCAGGGCCTGAGGCTTGGGGCTCTGCACTGAAAATGGGAACGATCACAGATACCAGTGGAGGCAAGTGCTCACGGCAGCTGTGTGCCCTGCGCGGGGCACGGCCTCCGGGAGGTGGCGGGGCGAGCCCACGTGGGTCTCTGGAGCCCCTTTTTGCTTTTTCTCCCGTGTCACCCTGTTGGGGAGTTCCTGCAGATCGGGGACTGTGCTGCGCCGAAGGGGGACCCAAGGGTCTCAAGCCTGCAAGTCCCCCAGGCCGCAGGCCCAGGAGCTTGGGGCCTGGCGCTTTCCTCGGGGAGGGGGGAGCTCGAAGGCACAGGGTCCTCCCTCCAGGGAGCCGCTGGACGGTGGCCTTTGTCCGCTCGGGGCCCCCTCCGTCCCGGGTAGGACCGGCCTTGTACGCAGAATCGCGCTGATCTGCAAAACCCAGTATGTTTTGTACTGTTTCCTTTCTGGCATTAATAAAGGTTTTATACGGAGGAATGACACTCGAGTTCTCTCTTCTTCGTGTGAAGCGGTGCATTCGGTCGAAATGCAGAGCCCGCCCTGAAAGCCCGGTATGGGGCGGCCCGCGGGCTCAGCGGTTTAGTGCCGCCTTCGGCCCAGGGCTTGACCCCGGGGTCCCGGGATCGAGTCCCCGCATCGGGGTCCCCGCAGGGAGCCTGCTTCTCGCTCTGCCTGTGTCTCTGCCTCTCTGTCTCTCTGAGCCTCATGAATAAATAAATAAAATCTTAAAGATAAAAAGACAGAAAGCCCGGCGTGTGGAAGCGGACCCCACTGCCATTTGCAAGGTCGGCAGCGGAGCAGCTCTCGGGGCGCCTGCTCCACCCCGGCCTGAGCCCGTCTCCACGCCTCTTTGCTTCACCGCGAATGGAGCTCAGTGCCCCTCCCTGGCAGCACATACAACACGACCTTCGTCACTAGACCTCGGAAAGTGACAGCCCCCAGCCAGCCTGTCCCCGCAGCAGAGTGTCCTGCGCCGCCCTCGCTCCGGGGGCCCGGGCTGCAGGCGCTCGCAGCCGGGAAGCCAGGCAGGGACGAGCAGAGATGTGGGGGCTCAGGTCTGGGGACACAGGCCAAAGGCCCAGAGATGAGAAGAGGCCACGCGAAATTACTTGGCCCCGGAGGTGTGGGGCCGAGCTCAGGAACGCTCTTCCCCGGCGCAGCCCAGCCCAGCTCCTGACCCAGAGAGGAGCGGGCCGGCCCGGGGGGGCCCGTGCAAAGCGGAGGCCGGGCAACCTGACCCGAAGGGTAATCTCACTCCAGGCCCCTGTGCTCTGGCCCCTTAACCAGAGCCCCCCTAAGTTTCCAGCCTCCTGATTCTCCTTCTCTTGAATTCACATTGCACTTATTGCTGTCATCTCCCTACATGGTGCCATGTGCTTTACAAATTTATGTTTTCTTTTCGGCCACCGAGGGAGTCTGGCTCTGGTGCAGGCGGGGCCCCGGACCCCACTGGGAGAGGAAGACGTGGGACCGAGACGCAGACCCTCCCCACAACACACACAGCACTTCACTCACGGTACAGAAGACAGCAGAGAGCCTCGGGGACACGAGGGCCTTCTGGTCACGAGTGCCACCGGGTCATCGGATGGAGATCCCCGTGGACAATAACCACCCTTGCCCCACTTTGCCATCGCGCACAGCCATCGATTCCAGGCGGCCCCCAGTGGGAAAGACGGAACAGCGGGTTTGGTGTGTGCCCTCTGCTGTATCAGGTCCGTCATGCTCTGCACCACAGCTGCTCTGGTCGTGCACCGTCAAGACCTCCGCTGCAATGAGTTTTATCTGCTGAGACTGTTTGCCTTCATGTAAAAAACGCAACCTACTTGTTTTAGATCTGTCTGAAAATTTTACATTATTTCAATTTTTGGTTCTTCGATCTGAGATTTAATTCATTTCCATCCACTATGGTGACAAGTCAGAAGAGTGGCTACCTCTTTTGGGGAGATTATGTTTGGAAAGATTTGTTTATTTATTTGAGAGAGAGTGATTGGGAGGAGGGGCAGAGGGAGATGTAGAGAGGGAATCTCCAGCAGACTCCCTGCTGAGTGCAGAGCCTGGTGAGAGGCTCGATCCCACATCCCAGAGCCCATGATCTGAGCTGAAACCCAGAGTCGGACACTCAACTGACTGAGCCACCCAGGCACCCTGGGGAGATTATTATTGATTGAAAAGGGGCAGAAGAGAGCTTTCTGGAATGATAGAAATGTTCCGTATCTTAATCTGGGTGGTTATATGGATGTATACATATGTAAAAATCCACGGATTTTTCAGTGAGTTTCATATTTGTACCGTTTGCTGCATGTGAAGCATACTTCAAAAAACCAGTTCGCATGAAGGAAATGAAGGAAAATAAATAAGCTCCAGGAGAATTCAAAAGTCGCTGTAAGAAGCATGACCATAAAACCTAGTAGAGGAAACTACAGGAAAGCTTTTCCGACTTGAGCTCTGTTGGTGCCGCGCCCAAAGCCTCCCAGACCCGTTTCACTGTTGGATGTGCCCCTTTCTGGCGGTTGTGCACTTGCTTCCAATGGCCCACCCCTGGGATTCCCTCTCCGAGGAGACCCCTCAGACAATAGCCAGAGCTGCTCTACCTGTAAGAGCAGGGAGCTGGGAGGCCCTCAGAAGGGGCCCCGTTCTGAAATCTCCGCTCCCTTTCCTCATATTGGGACAAAGTCTAAGTAGAAGTTATATTCCAGAGCTCCCCAGTGCGATCTTGCAGAAATCTTCCCCCTCACCTGGACTCTTCTCATTCTGCTACTTTTTTGTTTGTTTGTTTGTTTCCTTGGTGGGTTCCTGACGACTTCACGCCCGAGTCCTAGTTTATTTATGGTCACACCACTGCCCATTTGAGTTTTCCATTAGCAGTCCCCCATTTGGTCCTTATCTCACTTGTGAGAAGTTGACCCACTCAAGGAAAACAGATCCCACGCCGTGCTGCTGCCCATGGTCTAGTCATCTTCATATGCAACTGAACTGGAAGATCTTCTTGTCCATTCATGTCATGGAGCAGCTAAGGCTTCAGATAGGATGCAATGGACCAGGAATATGACCAATATAAGTTGGAAATTCCAGCCTTTGGTGATTGATTTCATTGGATGGAATCCACCAAAACTCAGTGAATGACTCTCCACCCAGTTATATGATTCACCCTTGGATACGTTCGTAATGAGAAGCTTCATTAAAAATATCAATGAGAGGGATCCCTGGGTGGTGCAGAGGTTTAGCGCCTGCCTTTGGCCCAGGGCGCGATCCTGGAGACCCGGGATCAAATCCCACATCGGGCTCCTGGTGCATGGAGCCTGCTTCTCCATCAGCCTGTGTCTCTGCCTCTCTCTCTCTCTCTCTCTCTCTCAATCTCTCTCTCTGTGACTATCATAAATAAATAAAAATTAAAAAAAAGAAAGGGTATCTGTCCATTTAAAAAAATATATCAATGAGGAAGAACAAATAAATATTGTCAAGGCCACCGCACCCCCATTCCTATGCTGCTGCACAAGGAAGAATATTTTGGTGACTGAAGACTCCGATCCTTAACTCAGCATCGTGCCATGACTCTCTGGATATGCCATTCATCACTGAGGCTCATGGTAAATCCCTCTGGGAAATGTGCACTTCTGCTACTTTTCAAGTATCCGCGGCTGAGGCTTTGGCAAAGCCAACTGAAGAACGTTGAATTCTGGCAATGTGGTCACACGGTTGCAGAGATATCCCCCCTCCACTTGCTCCTCCAGAATCTAACCACTCCACACTGAGCGATGGAGTCCACATCGCCACCCCCAGAGCTGGCTGGAACTGGGCGGTGAGTGCCTTCGCCCAGAGAACACAGCAGGGGAGGCACCAGGAGGAGGCACCAGGTGTCCGAGGCTGGTCAGGCCACGTGGTCCAGCTTCTGCTTGGTGCACTCTTGGGACTTGCACCCTTGGAACCGAGCCAGCAGGCCATGAGGAAGCCTGCACCACAGGAAAAGGAACTGAGGCCCGAGGCCCGCAGGCTGTGACGGAGGCCTCTCGGAGGCGATTTCTGCAGCTACATTGAGCACACGTGAGCCTAACCCCCGGCGACTGCCCAGGTGGGAGATGCGTGTGCGAAGTCAGTTGTTGAATTCACTAAGTCTGGGGGCAGTTTGTGATGTGATCGCAGTTACTGCACCGCCGACCCAAGACGGGGGAGGCGGGAAATGACAGCAGTGGCTTTGTATGTTCTCTATTTGAGAAGGTCGTGAGCGGTGTGGAAGGGACACAGCAGTGGGAGAGCAACTGCATGTGCGCGGGCCTGTGGGGGGCCGGCCACGCAGGTAGGGAGGGCGAGGCCACGAGCTTTGGGAAGGCCTGCAGGAGGTGACCGGGAGGCCGGAGCTGCATGGGGCTGCGCGCTCAAGGCACCGAGAAGACTGCAGGCCGACTCCCCAAACCTGCAATGCTGAAGGCACAGCCAAGAAGCTCTCCTGGCCAATGTGACGACCTTTGCTCAGGTTCGGGATGAGCGTGGAGCCGGTTCAGGGCCGTGGGCCGAGGAGACCCATGGCTTGACTTCCATTTGAGACGCAAGGATCGCCGTAGCGTCCGGGTTGAGGAGAGGGCGTCGGAGGGTTAAGACTAGGGTCCGGGAGGGCAGGTGGCACAGGACTGCGCTCAGGCGACCGCCGGAAGGAGTGGCCTGGAGCAGGGCGGCACAGGTACAACGGTGAGGGCATTGTAGACGGTGTGCGTGGGAACAATCTGCTGAGACCTGGACGGGGGCCAGGAGGTGGCGAGTCCAGAATGATGCTTGGGTTTTCACCCAAGCAACTGGGAGAGCGAGGTCAGCATCCTGACCAGAAAGACTGGGTGGAAAAGGCTTCTAGGGGTCGGGAGGCGGAGACCCAGAACTTTTCAAAACCACCCAGAGCTGCCGTAGAGATCGAGAGACTGCGAAAGCTCAGACGTGTTTTGGGGTGCCTGGGAGGTGCGGTGCTAGGGCGGGCGGGTGGGGGCTGCGAGGTCAAGCTCAGTAGGCGCCGGATGTGGGAGTGTGAGGACACGCGTGTCGTGGATGGGACCAACCTGCGAGCCCGGCCCGGCCCTGACAGCCCCGAGCCCCCCACAAGCTCCCCTCGGGCCGAGAGCAGGGGCAGAGAGAGAAAGCCCCAAGCAGCCGGGGCCGGGGCCCTGGGACACTCAGGAGGGGGCAGTGGAGCGGGCAGGGCCCGGAGGGACCCCGAGAAGGCGGGGGGGCCTCCTGGCAAGGGAATGAGACCCCCCCCGTTGCCCCCGGGAGGGAGGCGGTCAGGAAGCCGGGTTGCGGGGCGGTGTGGGGGACACTGATGGTCGAGGCACAGGAGGCCCTGAGCAGGGACTGCGCCTGGCAGCGGGATCCCAGAGACCCACACAGGAGAGGTCAAGGTGTGGCCTCAGGCTGGGGGCAGGTGGGGGGGTGAGGTGTCCTGGGAAAAGTGCGGGGCGTCCTGGGGCAGGTGCGGTGAAGGCGGGGGAGAGGTGTCTTGTCGGGGGCATCGGCCTCTGCACGAACAGGAGGCAGGGTCAGGGGGTGCAGGGTCTGGGATCGAGGGAGGGCGGTCATGGCCACCCTGAGGTCAGCAAAGTCTGGGGGTTGCCCTGCGAGGCCCACCCCCGGCACCCGCCCCCACCGCCACGGCCACCCTGGGCCTAGCACCCCTTGGCTGGGGTGCGGGGTCGTGTCCCCGCTGCTGCCCCACCTGCCCTCGTCTACCCTCTTCTCCCCACACCGGGCCTGGGGACCTAAGAGGACGTCGGGGGGACCTTGTCGGGCTCCGTGCCCGGCTCCCCACTGTCCTCGGGGCACCCACATCTCCCCGGGGGCGGCTGGGCAGCATCTCCGTTGGGCCGCACCTGCCTGCTTCCCACCCCCAGGCCTGCTAACGTCATGGGGGGCCGTGAGCCAGGCGGACTGGGGCAGAGAGTTCCCGCAGGAAAGAGCCCTGAGGGGGCCTGGGCCTGGCCTGTGGCAGACGGGGGAGGAGGCCAGTGTGGCCGGGTCACAGGGACCAGCTGAGAGGACGGGGAAGAGCCCAGTGTGGCCGGGTCACAGGGACCAGGTGGGAGGACGGGGAGGAGGCCGGAGTGGGCGGGTCACAGGGACCAGGTGGGAGGACGAGGAAGAGGCCAGAGGGGACGGGTCACAGGGACCAGGTGGGAGGTCGGGGAGGAGGCCAGAGGGGACGGGTCACAGGGACCAGGTGGGAAGACGGGAGGAGGCCAGTGTGGCTGGGTCACAGGGACCAGGTGGGAGGATGAGGAAGAGGCCACAGGGGACGAGTCACAGGGACCAGGTGGGAGGACGGGGAGGAGGCCAGAGTGGGCGGGTCACAGGGACCAGGTGGGAGGACCGGGAGGACCCCAGAGAAGATGCGGGGCAAAGGAGAGTCACATCCGACCTCGTAGGCCCCCGGCAGCCCAGGTGCTGCCCCGGAGGGACAGGGGAGCCCGGGGAGGGTCGGGGTGCGGGGGGCGGGCCCCGACGGTGTCGCCGCCGCCAGCAGCCTCCGCAGCCCCGTGGCCCGGCCTCGCTCTGGGCCGAGCTGGGTGGGAGGGAGGCCGGGACTGGGTGCTTTGGCCCCGGGCCCGGTGAGTGGCGGGCGCCCGTCCTGGGGGCCCTGGGCCGGAAGGCCGGATCCCGGGCGGCTGCTGCCGCGTGTCCCTGTCGCCCCCCCCCCCCACGCCCTCTCCGCAGCCGGACCCCCGGAAGCCGCAGGGCCTCCTTCTCGGCCACAAGAGGCCGCAGCGCTTCTCGGGAGACTGGGACCCGCCGGCGTGTCCGGGAAGGGAAAGGGCAGCCGCGTCGTGGTGTGAACCGGCCGCCAGTCGGTGGCTCCTCGGCCCCACGGCGCAGGTGAGGAAAGTCGCAGAGGCCCGGTGCCCAGTATTGTCGTTGGCTGCAGCCGAAGGGGGCGTCTGGGTCCGGGTAACCCAATGGGGCGGGGCGAGGGCCCGTCGTCGTCAGGCGAGGCTGGATCCAGGACCTGGGCCTCGGCGCTGGGCTCCCCTCTCCCGCCTCCCCTCTGCCCCCAGAGGGTCCCGCGCTTGGCTGGGGTGGCCGATGGCCGCGGGAAAGCCGCGCTCTGATGGGCCAGGCCCGAGCCGCACGCCGCCCCTGGGACCAGAGGTCCCTCAACTCTCCCAGGGTCAGAGCTGCGGGCGGGAGGGAAACGGGGGCTTTCTGGGGGAAATGGGGATCCTGGTCGCAGGAGAAGGGCAATGGCTGCTGGGCGACCAAAGCACACACGTGCTGCACGGTGGTGACGGGCATGTCCTCGGATTCAAAATGCTTCCCCGACGCTTGAAAGAACGAGCCCGGGAAGGAGGACTCCTCAACCGACGGAACCCACGGTCACTGTGCACAACGGAACTATTTCTTCTTTTTTCTTTTAAGGTTTTCTTTACTTATTTCAGAGAGAGAGAGAGAGAGAGGCAGAGAGCAGGAGAAGGAGAAGAGGGACGGGGACAAGCAGGCTCGGGGCAGGCCGGGGAGCCCGACGGGGCGCGGGGCCGATCCCAGGACGCCGAGGTCCCGAGCTGACCCGAAATCAGGAGCCGGGACGCTTAGCGGCCGGGGCCACCGGCTGCCCCGAAAATATACTTATTTCTCGTGCGATCCGTACCCGAGGAATGTGTCTCCATAACATGGGGCGCCCGGGGGGCTCAGCGGTTGGGCGTCGCCGTGGGCCCGGGGCGCGACCGGGGTCCCGGGATGGAGGCGCGCGTCGGGCCCTCGCGGGGAGCCCGCTTCTCCCTCTGCCGGTGTCCCTGCCGCTGTCTCTGTGTGTCCCTCAGGAATCAAGAAATAAAATGTCACACACGACATCCATGGACGGACGCGAAGCACCGAGCCACAGGCCCCCGATGGCCGCACCTGCTGACTGTCGGGAGAGAAGCCACCCCGAGCCCGAGGGTGCGTCCCGTGCGCGGCGGGCCCTGCGGCCTCCTGGGAAAGGCACAGCTTCGGGGGAGAAGTCGGGGGTGGCCAGGGCCCGGGGCGGAGCCTTGCGACTCGGGAGACGGAAGGACGTCTGCGGTGGCGCATTGTCGTCCACGTCGGTCGCGGCGGCAGGCAGGGGACGGGATGTCTCCCCCGAAAGGCAGGGAGGGCCCCTGAAGGTGGAGGCCGCGGTGTAGGGGCCCCGCCTCAGTGCATCTGACTTGAACCCGCAAGGACGGGAACGGAGAGGAAGGGACGGCGACCCAGCCGGGTTCCAGGACGGAACCCGGGGCCGGCGAGGGGACTTCAGGAGGACAGCCGTGCCGTCGTCAGCCCGCCTGCAGAGAGCCCGGGCCCCACAGCGAGGGGCCGGGAGGCGGCCGGGGACCCGGCTCTGAACTTGCCATCGGCAGCGAGGCGACCTTTAACCTCGGGGGGGGGGGGGGGAACGTGCCTAAGTGAGTAAACGAGGGGCGCCTGGGCGGCTCAGCGGGTCCCCTGCGGGCCTTGGGCTCGGGTCATGATCCCGGGGGTCCCGGCTCAGCGGGGAGCCTGCTCCGCCCCTGTCCCTCCTCCGCACCCCGCTCCTCTGTGGCCCCGGCCGCCTCTCAGAAAAATCAACAGACCCTTTAAGAAACATAAGCGAGTAAAGCGAGTAGAATGTCCTAGAGCCGCTGGAGAGCAGGGGGGGAGTGTGGTCGGCAGTGGCCTTCGCGGCTGAGGTGCCACCTGTCCACGCGAAGCCGCTCCGTGTGCAGAGGATGGAAGGCGGAGGGAGAGGGGGGAGAGGGGGAGAGCAGGTGACCGAGACCTGGGGACGCGCCCCCGGTGGCAGCCCTCTGCTCCCGGGGCAGGCTCGTCCTTTCCCGGCCCCGCCGCCGCCACCGTGGCGGTGAGCGTCGCTGCTGTCCTTCCCGCGCCCGTGGGCCATCCAGGCTGCAAAGGCCGATTGCCTGCTCAGGCGCGTGAGGGGACCAGCGCCCGGACCGCCCCCAGGGGGCCCCTGAGTAGCAGGCTGTGACCGCAGCGGCTGGAAGCTGGTCCGGGGCAGCGCCCCGGGGGAGGCCGAGACTCGAGGCGCACCGGGCCGTGCCCCAGCTTGCGGTGTGGAGCGCGCGGGTGTGGCCGCGTGGAGCCTCCGTGACTTGGAGACGGAGCCGAGAGTGGGGGGCGCTGAGGGCCAGGGTGGAGCCCCTGGGGCGGAGAGCTGCAGGGGGGCCCCGGGGGAGCCCCGCCCGAGGCCGGGAAAGGACGGGGCCCCAGGCGAGGGTCACCGCCGCCCCACGCAGCACACGCCCCCCCCCCCCCCCCCCCCGCCCCCGGCCGTCCCCACCGGCCAGAACGGGAGACCTCACCCCGGGCGGGGCCGGGGGCGCATCAGGCCGGTCCGGGAAAGGGCCTGCCTCGGGGCGGTGCAAACCGGGTTCTGCCCTAAGAGCTGCTCTGGTGCCACTGATTCGCCTTTTTAACAAAAACCGTGTATCTGTTTATTGGAGGGGCCGGGCAGAGGGACAGAGACTTGTCAAAAAGCCGACTCCCTGCTGCGCAGGGAGAGGGGTGCGAGGCTGCAGCCCAGGGCCGCGACCTCGGCGGGAGCAGAAGGGAGGCGTCCGCTCAGGCGCCCCGGCCCGGTACCCCTAGGAGCAAGGCTCACGGGAACCCGTCTGCGTGCAGAGGAAGCACCGGAGCAAAGCTGGGGGGCGGGGGGGGGGGGGGACGCAGCCGCAAAGGTGGAATCCTCAGTGCGGGGCTCGCAGGCGGTGACCTGCCCAGGCCCGGGGCGCCCCTGGCGGGGGCGTGGGGGGCATGGTGCTCAGGGCCAGGGGGCCAGGAAATCCCCAAGTCGGGCGTGCGGTTGTTCCCCACGTTCCCAGCGCGCCGTTTCCTCGGGCAGGCGGCCAGCCTGGTGGGACGTGGGGAGAGCAGCCTAGCGGCGGGAGGGCGTGTTTCCGGAGGGCAAGCGTGCGCCGCGGACCGTGGACCGCGGACCGAGCGGCTCAAGACCAGGCAGGGGACCAACGCGGTGAACGCACCTCCTGGGTGCGGCGCGAGGACGCGAGCGTTCCCGCAGAGACCCCGGCCGCGAACCGCCTGGCGTCAGCGCCCGCAACGGGAGACCCGGAGCGCGACGGCGCTGGCGCTCTAAGGGCCCCTCGGGGCCCCCTGCGAGATCCCGGAGACCCGGGGTCGAGTCCCGAGTCGGGCTCCCCGCATGGGGCCTGCCTCTCCCGCCGCCTGTGGCCTTGCCGCTCTGCTTTTCAGGAAGCAGGAAATAAAGTCTTTAAAGAGCCCGTCCAGCTGTCGCCCGCCCGGTATATGGTGCGGTACCCGCACGGTGGGGGCGGGGGGGGGGGGGACCGGGAGAGCACTCCGGGACCCCGACAGCATTCAGTCCTGGACGTGGGGCTGCAGTTTCCCTTCCCCAGGCTGTCGCCAAGAACCTTGTGCTGGCGGCACGGGGCTCCCAGAACCTCCCGCCCCAGGGAGAGCAACGGCGAGGAAGCCTGGAGGCGCCGGAGCCGAGAAAAGAACCTCAGACCCGAAACAGTGAACTCGGCTTTATTTTCTGCAGCAACCAACAAGCAGGGCCCGCTCCCCCGAGGCCAGGGAAAGAACTAAGAACTCGAGGGCACCAGGAGGCACCCGGGGCCCGCTGCGGGGGAAAAACGTGGGGCTCTGATAGCGGGTCGGCAACGACGGCAGGTACCGACGACGGCCCGAGCCGCGCCTGCGGGGGCGGGGGGCGCGGCTTTAGGTGTCGGTTCTCTTTCCCCGGCCCAGGCTTCGCATTGGCGGGGACCCAAAGCCTCGAATGTTTCGCATCACCAGGGACAGCTGGTCCAGGAAGGCGTTCACGGAAATGCGGAAGAAGACCGGGTCCTCGGCAGTCCATCTACTGCAGGGCGGGCAAAGGAACAGGGGGGTTGGGGGTGAGCAGGGCCTCCGTGGGGGCCTGGGGAGACACAGACCGCCCGGCACCCGCGCCCCTCCCGTCCTTCCCCCGCCCAGCCCGTGCGCCCCTCCTCGTCCCCCCCCCCCCCCCGCCCCGGGATCCCCGCTCCTCCCCGTACCCCGCGCCCCGCCTCCGACCGCCGCTCCCCGCCTCGCAGCACTCACATGGCCAGGGCGCTGCCGTTCACCGTCAGCTCCTTCTGAACTAGTCCTCGGGGACGCTGGACATACGGTGCGAGGGACCTGCGCGCCATCTCCGCCTCCAGTGGTGTCCGGAAGGGCACCGTCAGCTTGCTGGGGGCGCGGTTAAGGCACCGTCCGCTGCTCAATATCCGGGGGCCCGAGGCCTGCTCAGCCCTCGAGGCAGAGGGTCGCCCAGGCCGCCCCTGTCTCCTCCCAGGCCCCAAGCGGGCCCGTCCCCTCCTAGGCCCCAAGCAGCCCCGTCCCCTCCCAGGCCCCAAGCGGCCCGGTCCCCTCCTAGGCCCCAAGCGCCTCGTCCCCTGCTAGGCCCCAAGCGCCTCGTCCCCTGCTAGGCCCCAAGCGCCCCCGTCCCCTCCTAGGCCCCAAGCGACCCCGTCCCCTCCTAGGCCCCAACCGCCTCGTCCCCTGCTAGGCCCCAAGCGACTCCGTCCCCTCCTAGGCCCCAAGCGCCCCCGTCCCCTCCTAGGCCCCAACCGCCCCCGTCCCCTCCTAGGCCCCAACCGCCCCCGTCCCCTCCCAGGCCCCAACCGCCCCCGTCCCCTCCTAGGCCCCAACCTTGGCCCCTCAGGTCGCCTCTCCAGGCCGTTGGCCCCGCTGCCCCTCCCGCCCCCCCAGGGCGGCCGCCACGCCCCCAACCGACCCCGCCGCCGCCCGCGCCCAGGGCCCCCTCCGCGGAAAAGATACAACTCCAGCAATCGGCTCGGGGCGAACATGACCTCGGGCGGCACGTCCCCAAGGGGCCCCGCGGGCTGCGGGGCAACCTCGGCCTGGGGAGGGGCCCTGACCGCCTCGCCCTCCGCTCCCTCGGGGCGCGGGCCACCCTCGCCTTCACGGCTGCCCGCGCCGCCCTCCGCCCCGCCTGCCGCGCCGCCCTCGCCGTCCCCTGGGGCCTGCATGGCCGCCGCCGCCACTTACGCCCGCCTGCCCAGAGCCCCGCGCGAGGCCGCCCGCACTCCTCCTCGACGGCTCCGCCTCGCTCGCCCGCCCGCCCGCTCGCGAAGCCCCGCCCCTCGGCGCGCAAGGCCGCTGCGGGCACGCACGGCGCCTGCGCACACGCCGCCCGCACGTCGCTGCTTCCCGCCAAGCCCGCGGGGTGGGGGGGGCGCAGATGCCCGGATGGAACGCGTGGCCCGCGTCCCGAAGCGGCCGAGGCTACCTCAGGAGGCCCCGCCTCTCGCCAGCTGACGTCACCCGCGCTCCCTGGGGCGCCTGCGCCGAGCCTGGCAGGAGCGGGGGGCGGGGGGGTGGTAGGGACGGGGGGGGGCTAGGGAGGCGGCTGGCACGTGACTCCGACCCGCCCAGCCCGCGCATGCGCCGCCGCCCCGCCTGGCCCCAGCCCGCTGATCACCTGCGCCGGGTCCTGGAGCATCTGGAGGCGGTCGGACAGGTACCCCCGACCCCCCCCCGTCCAGGCCCTGCCCGTCCCCCTGCCCCACCCCCGTGGGTCACCTGCGCGCCGCGGGGCTGCTGCTGCTGCCCGAGCCGAGCACACAGCCTCCCCGGGAGGAGCCGAGGCCTCGAGGAGGACGGCGCGGCCGCCGGCCGGCCTCCCGCTGGACCTCGGAGCCCCCGGCCTGGTCCCCTGGCCATCCCGCCGGGCCGGGGCCCCCTCTGAGCCGCCCGCCCCCCGCAGATCGTGTACTTCACCGCTACCTTCCCCTACGTGGTCCTCGTCGTGCTGCTGGTGCGCGGAGTGCTGCTGCCCGGCGCCCTGGATGGCATCATCTACCATCTCAAGCCCGACTGGTCCAAGCTGGGGTCCCCGCTCGCAGGTGAGGGCACGTGCGCGGAACGGGAGGAGGGCGCGGCCGGGCCGCACAGCCCCTCGCACCCCTTCTCCGGCCTGTCTCCAGCTGTGGGCAGCCGCTCCGACCCGGGTTACCTTCCAGCCCGGCAGCGGTGCGTTGCGAGCACGGGGTGGGAGTTTCCGAAGAGAAGGATGGATCGTGCGCTGACGCCGTATCGCCTGCCGTGAGCCAGAACGCTGGGTCCTCCTCGGAGGCCGGCGACCGCCTCCTGTCCCTCTCCAGCCCGGGTTTATGCCTCGTGGAGGCTCTCAGCGGCGCTGACCAACTTTGCACGAAAAGGCAAGTCGGTCTCAGGACACACGGAGGGCGCCTGGGCGGCTCGGTTGAGCACCTGCCGTGGGGGCTCACGTCATGCTCGCGGGGGTTGCGATCCAGCCCCACGTGGGGTTCCCTGCTCACCACGGAGCCTGCCTCTCCCTCTCCCTCGGCAGCCCCTCCCGCTTGTGCGCTCGCTCGCTCGCGCTCTCCCCCTCTCTCTCTCTGTGTCAACTTGGCAAGTTAATCTTGGGGAAAAAAATTAAAGACACCTGCAACACGGAATGAGTACACAGGGACAGTCTAAAGCTGGAAACGTCGAGCATGCTCAAATTCCCTCTTTAAATCCCCGAGAAGTACACTCGACCCTTGCACAACAGAGCCGCCACCCCGCACCACAGAAGAATGCGTGTGACCCTCGACTCCCTCGAAACCTTACTACCAACAGGCTACCGGTGAGTGCGTGCCTCGCCGACGGCATAAACAGCTGAGTGACAGGCCTGCTGCGGGGTATGTATGCCACAGACTGCCTTCTGCCCAGGAGGTGAGCGGGGGAAGGGAAATGTGAATAAAACCAGAAACAGGAGAAAAAAACCTTAGTCCTAGGCTGTGTTTGTTGAAAACTTCAGCACAGGAGTGGGCCCCTCAGATTCAAACCTGTTTTGTTCAAGGGTCAAGTACAGGGAGGTTGATAACGGGAGCTCAGTGCTTTATAGACGCGCAGCGTCTTCGTCGAGGCCGTCGTCTGTAACTAGATCGTAATTGTGATCCTGACCTGCAGCCTCTCTACTTTGCTGATCGTCTTTCTCTTCTCCTCCTTGCTTTTCTTGCTTCTGGGACCTGTGTGACTCAACATGAAAATAATACGCCGGGCTTCCCTGGGTGGCTCAGCGGTTCGCCGCCTGCCTTCGGCCCGGGGCGTGGTCCTCGAGTCCCAGGATCGAGTCCCGCATCGGACTCCCTGCATGGGGCCTGCTTCTCCCTCTGCCTGCGTCTCTGCCTGCGTCTCTGCCTGCTTCTCCCTCTGCCTGCGTCTCTGCCTGCGTCTCTGCCTCTCTCTGTGTGTGTCTCTCATGAATAAATAAATAAATTCATTTAGAAAATGAATAAATAAATGTAGAAACATAAGCATTTAGAGAAAAGTACAATGTGATCAATGTGAATGGTTGTGGAAAGGGAAGGAGGGACACTTGATGCCCATCGTGGGAATAAAGACACTGTCCAGAGCTGCACTGTCCTATATGGTGGCCGCTGGTCATCTGTGACTATTTACCTGTAATTAATTGAAATCAAAAATTGCTTTCCTTAACGACACTCGTGTGGTGTCGAGTGCTTAATAGCCATGTGTGGCTAGCGGCTTCTGGATCTCACAGAACATTTCCATCATCACAGGAAGTTCTCTTGTGCCGGGTGGTATGCATAAGACGGGACTACGTGGGTTATGTAAAGCTACAGTATTTTTTCAAAGATGTTCATTTTGTTGACACAGACACACACACAGAGTGCGCACAAGCAGGGGGAGCAGCAGGCAGAGGGAGAGGGAGCAGCAGGCCCCCACCAAACAAAGACCTGGGAGCACGGAGCCTGCTTCTCTCTCTGCCTCTACCATTCGGTGCTGTGATGAATAAATACATAATACCCTTAAAAATATACAAAGTGAAAGCCACCCTGTCATCTGGAAAATTTTAAATACCGCCTTAAACGTCGATTCAAAGAATATATCCAGGAGAAAACTTGAGAGTATCTAGAAAATGACAAGGATAACACAATGGCTTCAAAGACCTGTCGGGCTCCCTGCTTCGGGCCTGCTCCTCCCTCTGCCTGTGTCTCAGCCTCTCTCTCTGTCTCTCATGAATAAATAAATAAAATCTTTCCAAAAAAGCCCAGGAAAAACATGTATATAGCCTTACCTACTTGTGTGAATGAGCCAGAAAATATGAAAATGAATAAAGTATCCACTGCAAATCATGAGGACACAGGCCAGAAATAAGCCAAAGAATAACTAGGGAAGGAAACATGCAATAAAAATGCAGGAGTCAGTTAATCAGGAAAATAACACAACTGATAAATTTGAGAAGTGGTACGATTTCACTTGTATGTGGAATGTAAAAAAAACGAAATAAAGCACAAACACTTAGGATACAGAGAACGATCTGGTGCTTCACAGACCACCAGCGAGTGGGAGGATAAGTAAAATAGGGGAAGGAGATTAAGAGGTACAAAACTTCCAGTTTTAAAATAAATAAGACCCAGGGATGCAATGTACACCATAGGGAATGTACTCAATTATATACTTTTTAAATATTTTATTTATTTATTCATGATAGACATAGAGAGAGAGAGAGAGGCAGAGACACAGGCAGAGGGAGCAGCCGGCTCCATGCACCGGGAGCCCGACGTGGGACTCGACCCGGGGGCTCCATGATCGGGCCCTGAGCCAAAGGCAGGCGCCGAACCGCTGAGCCACCCAGGGATCCCAGTCAGTTGTATCTTAACAACTTTGCGTGGTGACAGGTGGTAGCTAGACCCATCCTGGTGGTCGCCTCCTACGTATAAAACTGTTGAATCCCTGTGCCGTGCATCGGAAACTAACATAGTACTGTACGTCAGCTACGCCTCGATAAAAAAATAAAACGTGACCAAGAGGGATTGACTGGGGAGTGTAAGGATGGTTCCGTGTTAGAAAATCTGTGGAAATCATACACCATTTTAATCGATCTAAAGTGAAGAACCACGTGATCATTTCTCCACAGACGTTACAGAAGCCTCCAACAAGATCGAATGTCCTTTTTGCTTTATAAAAAGGAAAAAAACATTGATATAGTCAGACGAGGGGAATTCTTACTTTACATTACGTATTTCTACCAACAGTTCAGAATCCAAAGAGCAGGAGGAGCATCTCCATTGAAGTCTGGAGCAAAACACACATACTGCGTATGACCACTATGATTCCACGCGATTATCGTGTCAAGTAGAAAATTAAACCAGGCACGGAAAAAAGACGTAAGTAGAAATATCTAACAGAAGGAGGTACAGTAATCATCATTTCAGGATGCTATGACTGCCTGCCTGACGACACACGGTGATCCTACTGGAGAACATTACAAATAAGAGCACTCAGCAAAGTGGCCCCGTGGAAGTACAAAGCTAAGAGCCTCCCTAAATAAAGCGGTAACTAGTAAGGGTCAGCAGGGCCCCGTGTCCCGGGACGGTAAAGCCCATGACACACTCCGGAATGAACTCACCACGAAAACGTGCAGGAGAAACTCTTTGGGAACTTACTAAGGGAGCCAAGAAAAAAAAAAAAAAAAAAAAAAAAAGGGACAAAATAATTTCCATCCGTTTTACTGAACCCAGTCCTATCCCACATATGATCGTTGGGCCGTGTATAGTCAGTAAGAGTATTAACGAGGTATTTTGCATTCCAGTCACGGTGTTTTCCTAATTCCGCGTGCACTTGACACCTACACCCTCCCCCCGTTGAGTGTGCTCAACAGCCACTTGGGGTTCGGGATACCCCGTGGGGCAGTGCCGCTGTGGGGGTGCGGCGACCGCAGACCCGGTGCTGCGGGGCGGCCCAGTGTACGTTCCTCTGTGACGGTGACATCGTCTGTCACTACGACCATGTGTGTATTTGTAGAACACAAAGCACACGTGCGCGAGTTTATCCCAGAGGCTTTGCGACGGGTCCCTCAGCACGAAGGCTCTAGGATCTTGGCCAGTGTGGGTGGGAAGGTGTATGGGTCGACCTCCTCCCCCGGGGTCGGACCTCCCCGTACCGCCCTGCTGTCTGCATCGGGGAAAGTGGTAGTTTCTTTCGATGCACGTTTCTTTATTAACCGCCCTGAGTTTTTTCATAGTTGACTAACAAGTCATTCTGTTCCTCCCTCTCTGAGAATTGTCTTGTCATCCTTTTGGTTCGCTTTGTTTTTGTATCCTCATGGCTTGGATATTTTAACCCTTTATAATGAGCTTTTACAATTAATAGGATATTAGTGTTTTGTTATACAGATGGCAGATGTTTCTTCAATTGCCTCTTTATTCATAGGTCGGTACGCACCAGGTTTGACGTGTGATCCCTTCCGTTGCCTGTTTGATGCAGAGGTTTCCCTTCGTCTTGAGTGTGTATTGTCAATAGAATATCTTTAAAAAGTTTCCTGTCTTATATTTACCTCTTCTTATCCGCCTAAGAATAATTTTGCTGTGAAAAGCTGACAGGATTTTTGCTTTTTTCCCCAGCATCACGTGTTAGATGACACCTGCCTGCTGATTTGGTCTTCTGGACGAGGTATGTTTGTGAACCTTCTATTGTTTCCTGAATTGTAATCTGTATGTCGATTTGTCCCTCAAAGCCTCTCTGTTTAAATCATTTTACTTTTGTAAAAAAAGATTTTATGTATTTACCTATGAGAGACACAGAGAGAGGCAGAGACACAGGCAGAGGGAGAAGCAGGCTCCGTGTGGGGAGCCCGATGTGGGACTTGATCTCAGGACCCTGGGATCACGACCTCAGCCGAAGGCAGACGCTCCTCCCCTGACCACCGAGGTGCCCCATAGTATTTCTTTTTTTTAAAGATTTTATTTATTTATTTGAGAGACAGCACGAGCGGCAGGAGAGGCAGAGGGAGAGGCAGTCACACACACACATACACACCTGCTGAGCAGGTAGTCCAACATGGGCCTGATCCCCAGACTCCAGGACCACAAGTCAAGCCGAAGGCAGAAGCTTCACCGACTGAGCCCCCCAGGCACCCTTGTATCACTTATTTTGATGAATTTTGGGTATGTTCCTCTTAGTACCAGGATTCAGTTGATTCGTCAGAATTTTCTAGAAAGACAGTCACATTTACAAATAATGATACTTTTTGACCCTTCCTTTCCTATACTGATAACTGCTACCTCTCTGTGCTGCTTTCCTCTTGGCTAGCATTTTGACACACTGTTAAATGACCCTTGTGGTAGCGAGGACCCCTGTCTTATTCCTGATCTTACTAGGATGCCTCTAGTGCTTCAACATGTACAAAGTTGCCCAGATTATTTTAAAAGGGGTGTCCTGATCACTTTAAAATTTTTTCTCGGGGATCCCTGAGTGGCTCAGCGGTTTGGCGCCGCCTTCAGCCCAGGGAGTGATCCTGGAGACCCGGAATCGAATCCCGCATCGGGCTCCCTGCAGGGAGCCTGCTTCTCCCTCTGCCTGTGTCTCTGCCTCTCTCTCTCTCTCCTCTCTCTCTCTCTCTCTCTCTGTCTCTCATGAATAAAGAAATAAGAATCCTAACAAAGTAAAATTAAAATTTTTCTCTTTGTGTACCACCTTGCACTCAGGCTTTGGTATGGCGGTGGTAGTGCTGACCTTCTAGGTCGCGTTGAGAAGCTTTTTTTTATCATCTGCAACTGTTTAAATAGCAGAGGAACAATTGTTTGCTTAAAGGGTTGATGGAATGAGCTGCACCTACCGCCTTCTGGCAAAGCGGATCTTTGATTCTATTTCATCTTTCTTTTCGAGGAGTCAATTTGGTTTTCTCTCCTCGAGTGAAACCTCTGTTTCACTCTTTTTGGGAAAACTGTCCATCGCCTTTTAATTTTATGACAGTGTCATAAAACCATACGGAGCATTTTTGTGGATTTTAACATTTTCCTCCATATATATATTATATATATAAAGTATTATTATTTTTTTTTAAATGTCATATCTTTTTTTTTAACTTTTTTTTTTTAATTTTTTTTTTTATTTATTTATGATAGGCACACAGTGAGAGAGAGAGAGGCAGAGACACAGGCAGAGGGAGAAGCAGGCTCCATGCACCGGGAGCCCGATGTGGGATTCGATCCCGGGTCTCCAGGATCGCGCCCTGGGCCAAAGGCAGGCGCCAAACCGCTGCGCCACCCAGGGATCCCCTAAAGTATTATTTTTATGTAGAGAGAGCGCATGTGAACAGCGAGAAGTGCGGAAGAGGAGGGAGAGAGCATCTCGAGCAGACTCTCAGAAGCACGGGGCCCAGTGCAGGGGTCGATCCCATGACCCCGAGATCAGGACCCCGGCCGAAACCAAGAGTTGGACACCCAAATGACTAAGCCATCCAGGCGCCCCTCCTCCATTTATTTAAGTCTGTTGTTAGGTATTCTTATCGATAAGCTTTGTGCAGTGGCAGATCGTAGCCAATGAGGTTTATTCAAGGTGCGATTATTGCTAAAAAGGTATTATCATTCATAATGTTGTCTATTTGTGTTTTCCTTTTTTTTTATATCTATACCGTGGGTCTTTTTTTTTTTTTTTTTAAATATATCCATGAGAGACACACAGAGAGAGAGGAAGCAGAGGCGGAGGGAGAAGCAGGCTTCATGCAAGCAGCCCGATGAGGGACTCGATCCCACCACCCTGGGATCACGCCCTGAGCCACAGGCAGATGCTCAACCGCTGACCCGCCCGGGCGGCCCTAAGGTGACTAATCCTGATGAATGTTCCATGCGAGCTTGAAAAGACTGTGTGCTCTGCTGTTGCTGTACAAAGTAGCTTCTGCATGTCATTTAGAGTTGATTGACGTTGCTGTTGGATTTAACTATGTCCTCACTAGTTTTCTGCCTCCTGGATCTGCCCATTTCTGATAGGTGGGTGATGAAGTCCCCAAGTACCCTAGTCCATTTCAGCTGGTATAACAAACACACCGGAGACAGGGTAGCTTACAAACAACAAGCATTTATTTCCCACAGTTCTAGACGCTGGCCAAGTTTACAGTCCAGCCGCTGAAAATGTGGGGTCTGGTGAACTCCCACCTCCTGGTTCATAGCTGGCTGTCTTTTTGCTGTGTCTCCCATGGTGAAAGAGGACAAAGGAGCTCTCTGGGGCCTCCTTTGTAAGGGCACTAATGCCATTCTTGAGGGCTCTCCCCTCGTGATTTAATCACCTCCCCAAAGCCCCACTTCCAAATATTATCACGTTGGGGATTATATTTCACCATACAAGGTTTAGGGGGACACACACACCCAGCAATAGCACCACCTGTAATAGCGAAGCCATCTGTTTCTCCTTGCAATTCTATCAGCTCTGGCCGCATGTATTTTGACACTCTGTGGGTAGGTACGTACACATTAAACGTCATGACGGCTTTTTTTGTGAAATGACCCCTTTATCATTATGTGATACTTCTCTTTATTCCTTATAATTTCCCTGATACGAAATTAATGTAGCCACTCCAGCTACCTTTCGATGAGCGTTAGCCTGCTATAACTTTCTCCACCCCGTTAGCGTTTGTCTACACGTCTTTATATTTAGAATTAGTTTCTTGTCGACAACACAGTTGGATTTCAGGTTTTTAGCCATTCTGACGATCTCTGTCTTTTCACTGGTGTAGTTAGACTATTGATGTTTGAAGGGATTATTCGTGTAGTTGCAATAATACTTAACCATGTTTGTTACTGCTTTCTACTGGTTACCTTTACTCTCTGTTCATAATTTTGTCTTCCAGTCCTTTTCTCTCTTTTGTGGTTTTATCTTTTTACATGATTCTACTTTCCTTTCTTAGCATAGTAATAATGTTGTTATTAATCTTTAGTTTTGTTTCCCTAGAGTTTTCCATATACACTTGCAACTATTCCAAGTCTGCTTGCTTGCTTTCTTTCTTTCTTTTTTTTTAAGATTTTGTTTATTCATCAGAGACCCAGAGGCAGCACACAGGCAGAAGGAGAAGCAGGCTCCCTGCAGGGAGCCTCACGCGGGACTCGCTTCCAGGACTCCGGGGTCATGATCTGAGCCAAAGGCAGGTCGATGCTCAAGCACTGAGACACCCAGGCCTCCCTGCAAGTCCGCTTTCAAATAACACAGTATCCCTTCGCTGGTAGTGTAAGTACTTTAGAAGAAAGTAATTCTAATTCCTGCCTCCCATCTCTTGCCTCCGTGGTGTTATGCATGTCACATATACATAAGCTAGAATCGTCAAATGTACTATTGCCGGTAAGATTCTGAACACACATCTGTTAGGGTAATTAAAAATAAGGAAAAGTTTTTCGGGGACACCTGGGTGGTTCAGCGGCTGAGCGTCTGCCTTTGGCTAGGGTGGTGATCCCGGGGTCCTAGGATCGAGTCCCGCATCGGGCCCCCCGAGGGGAGCCTGCTTTCCCTCTGCCTGTGTCTCTGCCTCTCTCTGTGTGTCTCTCGTGAATAAATAAAATCTTTAAAAAAAGAGCTTTGAAATATCTTTTTAAAAAAAGAAAAGTTTTTATTGTCCCTTCACTTATCCTTCTCTCAATGCTCTTCCTTTCTGTATGTTGATCTGAGTTTCTGACCATTTTCCTTCTCTCTGAAGAACTTTTAACATCTCTTGCAAGGGTACGTTTACTGGTTCACTCAACTTTTCTTTGTCCGAGAAAGTATTTCCTTTCAGTTTTGAAGGACACTTTTGTAGGATATAGAATTCTAGATTGGTGGGGGGTTTTGCCCCTGAATACTTTAAATATTTCAGTCTACTTTCTCTTTATTTCTCTGGTTTTGAGGAGAAGTTGGATGTAATTCTTATTTTTTACTCCTCTATAGAGAAGTTGTATTGTTCTCTGGCTTCTTTATTGACGTTTTCTTTATCTTTCTCTGCAGTTTAAATATGTTATGCCTAGATACAATGTTTTGGGGGATTATCCTACTTGATATTTTCTGAGCTTCCTGAATCTGTGGTTTGGCATCTCACATGAATTTTGGAAAATTATCAGTTATTATTGCTTCAGATATTTCTTTGGTTCCTTCTCTCTTGACTCCTCTGGCACTCCCATTAGAAATATGTTACACTTTTTGTGACTGTCCCACAGTCCGTGGATATCGGGTTCTATGTTTTATACGTTCTTGTCTCTTTCCTTGTTCAGTTTTGAAGGTTTTCACTGCATATATTTCAACTCAAGGGATTCGGGCAGCCAGGGTGGCTCAGCGGTTTAGCGCTGCCGTCGGTCCAGGGCGTGATCCTGGGGTCCCGGGATCGAGTCCCAAGTCGGGCTCCCTGCGTGGAGCCTGCTCCTCCCTCTGCCTGTGTCTCTGCCTCTCTCTGTGTGTGTCTCTCATGAGTAAATAAATAAAATCTTTTAAAAATAAATAAACTAAGGAGATTCTTTCCTCAGCAATGTCCAGCCTACTACTGAGCCCATCAAATACGTTCTTCATTTCTATTACAGTGGTTTCTATCTCTAGCATTTTCTTTTACTCTTGCTTAGATTTTCCATCTCTTTGCTCACTTTACCCATTTGTTCCTGCACATTGTACACTTTTCCGCTAGAGCCTTGAGCATATTAATCATGGTCATTTTGTTAGTCTGACAATCCCACCATTTCTCTTCTGTCTGAATCTGATTCTGATACTTGCTGTGCCTCTTCAAACTGTTTTATGCCCTTTAGCACACCTTCTAAGTTTTTCTTGGTAGTTGGACGTGCTTTACTGGGTAAACGGAACTGTTGTAAATAGGCCTTTAGTGATGCGAGCGGGGTCAGGGAAGCATTCTGTAATAATATGATGAGGCCCGTCTCTGGTGAGCCTGTGACCTGGGGCTGCAGACTTCATGCCTGCATCTCAGTCCTCCCGCTTTTAGGTGGGTCAGGATTGGCTGCAGAGGGCTGGAGTTGTGTATTTCCCTTCCCCAGGCAGTTAGGCTCTGATAAAACCCCAGCAGGTCAGGCTGTGGCCAGATAGTTTCTCTGGCGAGCAGACTTTAGGATGAGAATGGTCTGGTATATGTCACGATGGGTACCTTTTCCATTCCCCTGCTAGAAGCACGAGAGGCTGTTTCTTCAGTATGCACTGTAAGGACTTGGTAGAGTTCCTTAAGGTGAAGCTCACAATAATGAGGGGCCGCCCTATGCCTGGGTCGCCCTCAGACCTGTCCCCACTGAGCCTCCAGCAATCGGTCAACTACAATTCAAGGTTTCCCACCCTGTCACTGGTTCTCATAGAGGTGTCTGCTTGTGGGTCAGTTGTGATGCTCTCTCTCTCTCTAAAAGATTGTACTTCTTGGGAGAGAGAGAGAGAGAGATAGTAAAAGAGAGCATGAGTGGTGTGGCAGGGTGGAGGAAGAGGCAGGCTCCCCACCAAGCAGGGAGCCCAATGCAGGGCTTGATCCCGGGACACTGGGATCGTGACCCAAGCCGAAGGCAGAGACTTCACCAACTGAGCCACCCAGGCGCTCCAGTTGTGATTCTCTTTATCTGTCTCTTCCATTTGGGGTGCAGCGATTTGCCCCGTAACCCCGGTTCTCTGACACTTCTAGCAAGGGTTTTTGATTTTGTTTGTTCGGCTTTTGGCTGATTGTTGGGACAGAGTGACAACTTCCAATCTCTTATATGCTGAACTAGAACCTGGAAGTCCATTTTCTTTCTTTCTCTTTTTACATCTGGTTTCTCTTAGCTGCTTATGCAACAAATATCCACCCTAGATTTTTTCCAATACGAACAACCTCATCATCTATTCATTTCTCCCAGTTTCTTTGTAGCTTCTTCCATGGAAAGAGAAAGATGTTCCCCTTGACTAGAGTAGAATGCTTATAGTAAAAGAAGGGAATGCCCGAAAGACTCTTGAGATGATTAGGATCCTTGGGCTGTTTTGTTTTCCACTTAGGGGAGAGTGTCTGTGTCTTCCTCAGCCACATCTTGTCATTTTCAGGGCATTTGGAGAAAATGACTGAAACATCTGTGTGAAGCTTCTGGCGGTCCTCTCGGCATCACTGGGCTCTTAGCTCCTCTGCCCATGATAATTATTTTTCCTCAAGATCTTGGAAAACATCCTGTATCTATCCAGGTCTAAATCATCCTGGAATATTCTCTGTGTTAGTGTAAACATACAACA
Source organism: Canis lupus baileyi (assembly GCF_048164855.1). NCBI lineage: Eukaryota > Metazoa > Chordata > Mammalia > Carnivora > Canidae > Canis > Canis lupus. Next base: position 1,181,916 of record NC_132876.1, on the reverse strand, counting down.
CAACAGCATGTTCTCACTACATTTAGCATTGGTAGGCATTTTGATGGGTCTACTAGCTATTCTCTGGTCATTAGGGTCCTTTTTCAGCAGGTTCCTGGTTACTTTTTCATGTTGTTCCAGATAAACGTTAGAATTATGTACATTTCAAAAGAATATCCCGGGCAGCCCGGGTGGCTCCATGGCTTAGCTCGGCCATCGGCCCAGGGTGTGATCCTGGAGACCTGGGATGGAGTCCCATGTCGGGCTCCCTGCATGGAGCCTGCTTCTCCCTCTGCCTGTGTCTCTGCCTCTCTCTCTCTCTCTCTCTCTAAGAAAGAAAAGAAAGAAAGAAAGAAAGAAAGAAAGAAAGAAAGAAAGAAAGAAAGAGAAAGAAAGAAAGAAAGAAAGAAAGAAAGAAAGAAAGAAAGAAAGAAAGAAAGAAAGAAAGAAAGAAAGAATTCTAAACACAATATCCCAGTGGCACTTCAGCGGCTCAATTAATCATCTGTCTTAGGCCTCAGGTCATGACCTCAGGGTCCCGGATTGAGCCCCAAATCAGGCTCCCTGCTCAGCAGGGAGTAGGCTTCTCCTTCTCCGTCTGCTCCTCCCCTCTGATTGTGTTCTCTCTCTATATATCTCTCAAATAAATAAAGTCTTCTGTTAAGAAATAGAATATCCTGGAGAAAGTTAGGACCAATTTCATGATACTAATAGTCTGCATGTCAAAATATCACTCCAGAAGCAAAAAAAAAAAAAAAAAAAAAGAGAGAGAGAGAGAGAGAGAAAGAGAGAGAAATAACAAACAGGAAAAACACTTTTGCAATGTATGTCACTTCCAAAGAGCTAACATCCCTAACATATAAAAAAAATCTGCTAAATATTGATAGGAAATAAAAGAAAAATGGGCAAAGGGATATTAGCAGATGGTTCACAGAAAAGGAAATGCAAATGGTCCTTAAACATATAAAACAGTGGGCAGCCCGGGTGGCTCAGCGGTTTAGCGCCGCCTTCAGCCTGGGGTGTGATCCTGGAGGCCCGGGGTTGAGTCCCATGTCGGGCTTCCTGCATGGAGCCTGCTTCTCCCTCTGCCTGTGTCTCTGCCTCTGTGTGTGTGTGTGTGTCTCATGAATAAATAAATAAAATCTATTAAAAAAACATAAAAAAGTGTTCAGGCTGAATCATAACAGAAATATAAAGCTGGGATCCCTGAGTGGCTCAGCCGTTTAGCGTCTGCCTTCGGCCTGGGGATGTATACCTGGGGTCCCGGGATCGAGTACCACATCGGGCTCCCTGCATGGAGCCTGCTTCTCCCTCTGCCTGTGTCTCTGCCTCTCTTGCTGTCTCTCTGTGTCTCTCATGAGTAAATAAATAAAATCTTTTAGAAAAAGAAATATAAATCTAAAATACATGGAGATACCAGTTCTCACCTACTGGATTGCCAAAAATCAAAAGTCTTGACAGTTTACTGCGGTGGCAAGACTGTGGAGATAGAGGCACTTTCACACATTGTGGGCATGCAAAGGCACTACATCTGTGGAGGAGTGTGTAGCAGTATTTGTTGAATCTAACGTAGGATATTATCCCTTTGGCTAACAGGAATAGTCTTCTTTACGTGTATTGTTGTCTGTCGCTGCATAGCAAATTACTCCAAACTTTAGTAGCTTAAAGGAACAGACATCTGTTGTTTCTGAGAGTCAGGGTTCCAGGAGTGGCGTAGCCGGGGTAGTTTTAGCACAGGGTCTTTCGTGAGGTCACAGTGAAGTTGTTGGTCAGTGCTACAGTCACCTGAGGGCTGGGCTGGTCTAGCAAATCTGCTTCCGAAGCGGCTCACAGAAGCCACTCACATGGTTGTTGGCTGGCGGCTTCAGTTTCCTACCACCTGGATCTCATCTCCTGAGGAGCTTCCCTGGTGAGAGTTAGCTAGGAGAAAGCAAGTGAAGCTGGAGAGCCTTTTATGATCCACCTGCCAAATTTCCACCCGGTCACTTCTTCTGTACTGTGGGTCTTTTCAAAGAACCAGCACTTGGTTCCACTGGCCCATTCTACATGGGTTCAGAATGCTTACTGCTTTTATTGTTGTTAGTTTTTCCCCCTTCTTTGTTTTGCATGTGTTGACGCTGCTGTTTTCCTACTTTCTTGAGTTAAATGCTTGGTTCATATATTTTCAATATTTCCTATGAATGAAATATTGAAGCTTGTCATTTGGCTAGTGACTATTACTTTGACCAGCTCTTTGACCAGCATTTTTTATCTAGTGGCAGAGCTGAAGCAGATGTTGATGCAGGACAGCTTGGCTATGAAGAATTCGTGGCGGGTGAGGAGGTTGGTGTTTGGAAGAACTGATGACCAGCATGATGAGGAGATTCCTCACCGTGGTGACCAGGTACGTTGATAAGAACAGGCTGAGGAGGAAGGCCTGATGCTCTGGCACTTCTGACAGTCCCATGAAGAGGAATTCGGAGATGATGGTGGGGTTGCCTCTCGCCATGGCTTCTGGTTTCTGTAAATATATGTCGGAAGTACATCTGTCAATAAGAGCAGAGGCAATCTGGGAAGGCATGCACAGCAACCTTCACCATTAGCTGAAAGGAAAGTTTGTGACGCTTTTGGAGAGATTCCCAACCTGGGGTAGTGAGGGCAAAAGAGAGCGAGGGCTGTACAGTCAGCAAGGGTTTGTGGGGGCTGGTGAAGCTCTCTTTGTAATTTCTCGCATTGCCAGGAGCAAAGAACCATGCAGAGAAGAAGACAGAGAGAACAAAAGGAGCCCTGGGTGGCTCAGTTGGTCAAGTCTCCGATTCTTGGTTTTGATTCAGGTCATGATCTCAGGGTCCTGAGATCGAGCCCCAAGTGGGGCTCCACGCTCAGCTCAGAGTCTGTTGGATATTCTCTCTCTCCCTCTGCCCCTCTGGCTAATGATGTCTCTCTTTCTAAAATAAATAGGTCTTTTTTAAAGGCTATTTATTTATTTGACAGCACACACTGGAGGGGGAGTGGGAGAGGGCGAAGCAGGCTCCCAGCAGAGCAGGGAGCCAGATACAGGGCTCAATCCCAGGACCCCAGGATCATGACCTGAGCTGAAGGCAGACACCACCAATGAGCCACTCAGGTGCACCTCAAATAAATTTTTTTTTTTTTAAGTAAGGGCAAGGATATAAGGAGAGGCAGCAAGAGCAGTGGAATTGACACTAATTGGATCCCACTTTGCTTTTTCTTCATCTCCGTAGGGTTCTGTGGGGTGACCACTAAAGATAAAAGGGTATATGTGTGTGTGCCTGTGTGTGCACGCATATACCTAGACATAGACGTTTATATTCATATGGATGTATTCATAGAAAGATGCCTAGAAGAATATTCACCAAAATGTTAATTAACCAACAGTAGTTATCTCTAGGATGTTGAGATATTTAACTTGTGTGTGTGTGTGTGTTTGTTTGTTTTTAACAAAAAACAGCTCAGTTTTCTAAACTGTGTTCCCTGGATGTTAACAAGTGATTCAAGAAGTTTCTGTGATATTTGAAGCCCGAGTGTCATTGGGAGCTCATGCTTGAAGCCTTGTCAGACAAAAGGGCTTATCTGGGAAGTTATGTCCTCATGTCTCTGTCTCTCTCGAGTTCACGCCATGGGATCCACAAAGTTATGTGTCCATGTGGCGCGACTCCACCACACAGGCAAATCTATGCCCTTAAATCGGATGCATGTGAAATGGGAAAACATAATAAAATGTGATTTTAAGATATTGGCTCGTGAAAGCACCTGGGTGACTCACCAGTTGAGTGTCTCCCCTCGGCTCAAGGCATGATCCCGGGGTCCTGGGATCAAGTCCTGCCTTGGGTTTCCTGCATGGAGCCTGCTTCTCCCTTTGCCTGTGTCTCTCCCTCTCTCTCATGAATAAATAAAATCCCTTAAAAAAAGAAAAAATAAGATATTGACTCATGAAAGACATTGTAAAAGATTTCAAGGATCTCCCATATAAATAAACCCCAGGTACAGATGCTTTTACAAGTCATATCAATTCTTCAGAATGAATTTTTCAGAATCAAGTCTTCTGATTCTGCTAACATCTCGTCCCAATATTACAAGGTCAGAATGGTGGAACAACATCTGACAAGTTCATTTTCAAATCCCAGCAACCTCAAGACAGCATACCGAATCCCAAACTCAGAAACAACAGTACATATGCAAAATAATGAGGCAAAAATCCTGAATAATGTGCAAATTCCGCCTGAACATATGGTGAAAGGATCATCCTGCATGTGGAAACATAAAGATGGTCACTGCGAGGACAGAAACCTGAGTCCGCGTCCCGATGCTGCTGAGCCTTGGTCGGGCAGCCTGGGGCCATCTCAACGGCAGAGGTGCCTGCTTGCCTGAGCACACGCCCTGCACCCTGTGTGCCGGGACTACCAGTGCTGCCCACTGTCCTACCAGGCCTGCACCCCTCAGCCCCCAGGGGCTTGGCTCTGTCCGAGGGCGTAGGCTTCTGACCCGCCATTCCTCGGGTGGCTCACTGTTCACCTCAGGGCGGGGCCCCAGGGTCTCCCTCAGGGCTACTCTCCAATGCCAGGTGCTCCCTACAGATCTGGGCCCTGGAGGCCCCTGCAACAGCCCCGCCCGTGGCCCCTCCTCACGGCCCCCCGGCGTCAAGACCCCAGATTCCTTGCAGGGGACCACTGTCACCCGGTGACCCCGCCTCCCCCACACTCTGATGCTCGAGCCTGGCTTCTCTTCGGGGAGCCCCTCCCGCGCCTCCAGGGGCCTCCTGGTTCTGTCGGAGCGCGTCTGGTCACGCGCCCCGTGTGCTGCGGCTCCTACAGCAAGAGACTCGGGAGACAGGGGATCTGGATTCCGCGCTCTTGCTCAGCGGGTGGAAGTGGCACAAGCCGGAGCCACCCAGTGACGCGGGGGGGTGGGAGGTGGGGGCCAGAGGAGCAGGGCGTCCCGAGCGGGCCACCTGACCACGTGCCGGCTGAAGACAGACTCGGGCTAGGGCGCGCTGCTGAGACCCCCGTTTGTACACGTGCGCACACAGTATCCGTATTATTTCTGGGTAGGAGCCGCACCTGCCAAAGTGCCTGTATAGACAACACACACGTTTTCCTTTTGAAGGAGGCCCCCCGCCCAGCGTGGAGCCCGACACGGGGCCTGAACTCGTGACCCTGGGATCAAGGCTGGAGCTGAGAGCAAGCGCTGGCTGCTCCCCTGACCGAGTCCCCCAGGCGCCCTGCCAGGAAACCATCTCTAGAGGTGCCCGTGGCGGGGGGGTCGGGGCAGATCGTCACTTCCGATGGCCTCGGGTAACCTAGAGCCTGGGAACCACTACTCCAGCCTCCACGCGGTTGCCTCTGGACCCAGAAGGAACCTTCTGGCCCCTCTCCAGCCTTGCTGGCGAGGCCCCTTAGCGCCTGGAGCCAGCGGGTGCGGATGTCAAGAAGACGCAGCTCGGACCAGGCTTCGGAGAGTCACTACGCTGCAATGGCAGCTGGAGCTCCAGCGTCACCGCGTGTCTGACCTTAGTGCAAGAGCACCAACGCACGGGGGCCCCACCTGTCATGAGAAAATCTGAGACCGTCGGGAAGACTGGGAGGACCCCAGAGCCCCCTGTAGCACCCCCCCCCCCCCACTGACGCCCCGAGCTTTCCTCCAGCCTTCCTCAAGAAACCAGTCTCCTCTGCTTGGGAGAGTTTCTCTGTCTCTCCTCTGTCCTCCTTCCTCTCCTCCTCCCTCCCTGCTCTTCCTCTCACCGGCCTCCTCCTCCCTCTCGGCTCCGTCCCTCCTTCCCCATCTCAACCCCGACTTTCCCTTCCACATCCCTCAGACCCCTGCTCCAGACAGGACAGCCCACAGCCCCCAGCCTAAAGCAGCTGGAAGCGCAAAGGTGCGAGATCAGAACCAAGTACGGGTTTAGAGGTTAGAGGACACTTCACCTCAGTGGGGAACCACGGATCACTCAATAAACGATGTTGAGACACCGGGCTAATCTCTGGAGTTGGATCCATGTCACCCTCACACCAAAAGAAAGTTCCAGCAGATTAAAATCTCAAAGTACCAGAGGGCGTTGGGAGGGAACAGGTCTATAGTGTCACGGGGGGGTGGGGCTTCTCACAGGGCACAGAATCCAGAGATCACAGGGAAAGAAGGTGACCACTTAAAGGCATCTGATTTTTTTAACCCATGCTTCTGTGCCTACGGACGATGAGCAAAGTGAAAATGAAGCAACGAGGAGGAAAAGTATTTCCCAGTCATGACAGAGATTGGCTGTTCTGAGCACAAAAAGAACGCCTGCCGATCAGCGTGAGAAAGGTGACCGTGCCCGACAGAAGACAGGCGGAGGATATGGACTGTCCTCCGAAGACATGCCACGGGCCAAATGTCACGCGCGTCATTGTCTAATCACAGGAGAGTCAAAGGCAAGTGGAGCGACACTGAGATACGGTTTTGCTCCTTCATGTTTTCGGTCTTACAAAGACGTACAAGGTCGAGCACATTCCACTTGAGGTGGGATTCAGGGGAAGGGGCACTTTTATCCACGTCGGGAACGCTCTGGGGGGTGTAGTTTGGGCATAGGTGTCAGACACGGTATCCAGCAGTGGGCTCCTTGCATGGAGCCTGCTTCTCTGCCTGCTTCTCTCTCATTCTGTGTCGCATAAATAAACAGAATCTTTAAAAACGAATATCAAAATAAAAGTGTATCGGACAAAAACAAAGGCACCCGCTACTCACCGCAGCACTGTTTATAGAGGTGAAAGACGAGAAACTGTGAGGTTGGCAGAGAGGGCACCGGTTAAAGCAGCTGAGGAATGGGGGCGCCCGGGGGGCACAGGGGGCCGGGCTTCCGACTCTGGATTTCAGCTCGGGCCACGATCGTGGGCTTGTGGGATGGAGCCCCGTGGTGGGCTCCGTGCGCAGTCGGCTTGGGGTTCTCGCTCTCTCCCTCGCCCTCTGCCCCTGCCTCCGCTCATGCGCGCTCTAAAGAAATAAACGGATAAAGAAAGTTTTTCAAACAGTAGCTGAAGGGATGTGCCTGCGCGGACCGTTAGCCAGCCCCCAGTGGCCCACCCCGTATCCTGTCCCTTGGGGTGAAGGGACTTTAGAGGCCCCAACAGGTCGGGGAGGCCATCACAATAAAGCTCCTCTGCAGGAGAGAAGGCAGCGGGAGCAGCTGCAAGCCTGTGTCCTTCCTGGAGGGGAAGGCGGGGGGTCCCTGGAGGATGAAAGGTGAACTGGGTGGACCCCTGAGGCCCGGGGTCTGGTGTGCCCTCTATGTCCCCTGCACGATAGGTTACATCGGATGCACGGACTCTCAGTAAGATGACAGGCTTGCCAGAACCACCTCCCTATCCCACCCCCAGCCAAATAGCGCTCATCTATTAAATAAATGCTAAATAAATGTAATAACTTTTGGAAAAATTGAATTCTGAAGTCACAAATTACATATTGTGATACATTTAACAGAGAAGTACAAGTATGAAACTGAGATGTCACAAGACGTAGTTGACTGCCAGTGGCTGAAACTAATTTTCATTTTCTTCCGTTTCCTAAATGGTCTCATCACGTGGTACGATGTGCCTATGTGAGTTCCTGAGCCTCCTAGCCTCCCTAGGGCATCGTGGCAACGCCCCTGCGTGGCAGCTGAGCCTAAGCGCGCGCGGCCTTGGAGTTGGAGTCTGGTTGGCCGTGCGCGGCTCAGTGTCCAAGTGCTGCCTGCCTTCAGCCGCGGGGAGCAGCCAGGCGGGAGCGGCGGATGCGGCTCAGGAGCCGTCGGTCAAGGCCGCGGGTCCTGCACTGAGAGCCAGCGGGAAAGGGGGGGTGCAGCCGCAGCCAGGAGGCCCGGAACTTTGAGGGAGTCCTGGGCCCTTGCCAAGGCACGGGGAGACCGTGTCCGGTGTGGGGCGGCCCTGTGCGCCCCCTTCAGGTGGTCTCGCACCCCCCTCTCCCTGCCAGCCTCGCCTGCCTCACTGCAGCCCCTCAGCCAGGGCCCTGACAGTGCCCCCACCCCGTGCCTCGCCCCCTGCGGCTGCTCCTGCACTGCCCTGGCACACTCGGCTCCTGCGCGTCCCCGGGAGAGGACACGGGCCATGGCTCGTGGCCGCGGGTCTGCCGGCTCAGCTCCCCTGAAGGGCCTATGGCACCCAGTGCTTGCATGCCCAGCACGACGCTGCGGCAATGTGCGCTTCCCAAACACTGGGGTCCCCCTGCAATTTCTGGCTGGAGGGACTGTAGGTGGCCCCCCCGCCTTTCTTGTTACTCCATCTTCCTCACAGAGGAAGACAGAGCGCCCAAGCAGGGGCGGAAGCAGACTCCCTGCTGAGCGGCAAATCCCAGGTGTGGCTTCATCCTAGGGCCACGCCCTGAGCCAAAGGCACAGGCTCAACCGACTGAGCCTCGCAGGCGCCCCTGTACTAACGCATGTTAAGGAAGCGTCATTCATGCCAAGACTCACGCAAGAGTTGCACTGAGTCCTTACTCTAATCTGGCAAAAAGTCGAAGAGAACGTAAACGTTCAGTCAAGATAGTGCATGTTTCACGCACCCATTCAAGGTTTTCAAAGAGTTTTTACCGCGAAGTTTACGTTGGACGGAGACTCTCCGGGGACACGCACACAGTACACGCCGCGTATTCCTGTGGGCGTGGGTATAGCGCCAGGGGTAAAACCAAGGGCGCGTCCCAACAGGTCGGCAGCCGCCGATACTCAAGGACACAGCCCACGGGCTGCCGTTTCCCCGAAACGGTCTTTTTAAAGAGATTTACTTATTTGCGAGGGTCCGCGCCTGAGCGGAGAAGCTGAGACGCGGAGCTCCCGCTAAGGGGCGCCGGACCCCGGGACCCCGGGCCCAGGCAGCCGCTTCACCCACGGAGCCAGGCCCGCCCCGCCCCAGCTGCGTCCCGTCACCTTCGGCTCCGGGGTGTCCGCCTCCCAGGGGCTCCTCCGAACCCTGAGGTCAAAGGGAGGTGTACCCGGAGGCGGGGCCGCGGCCCAAGGGACACTGCGCGGATCTTAGCAAACATCACATTTATTTTGTGCAGTCACAAACACTGGGGCGCCCAACGAAACAAAGGGACCCCGCGGGCCGCGGGGGCGGGACGAACAGAAGGGGGGGCTGCTCTGGCAATGGCTGCCCCAGGAAAGGGCAGCAGGTGAGGCCCCTGCCCCGGCCCCTCGCGGGCTCAGCGGGTGGCCGGAGGCCCGAAGCGCTGCATGGTCCGCATCACCAGGGAAAGCTGGTCCAGAAAACTGATGATGGAGATTCGGAGGAGACGGGGGTTCGTAGCTCTCCAGCGGCTGGAAGCGCAGCGGACACGGCCTGTGGGACCTGGAGGCGCCGCCCCCCGCGCCCGGACACCCGCCGGGCGCCCCCGGCCCAGGCCCGCACCGCAGCCCGGTCCCCGGAAGAAGGCGGCACCCAGGCGGGGTATCCGCGAGTCCAGCGGCGCGCCCGTCCTGGGGACCCGTCCTGGGGACCCGCAGCCCGCTGCCCCTTCCCACACTTACACCGCCAGGACGCTGCCCCTCACGGTGAGCTGCTTCTCGACGGCCCCTCCGTGGGGCTCGGCGTCGGGGGCCAGGGACCCGCAGGCGATCTCTGCCTCCACGGCCGACGGGAAAGGCACGCAGAGGGCACTGGGGGCATCAGTCAAGGGACCTCCGGCACGACCTGGCGCCCCGGACCCTGCTCGGCCGCGACCCCTGCCCTGGGCCACCCCGCCCCCTCCTGCCCCTCCCCCCGCCACGCGATCGCCCCCCCCCACTTTCCCTCCTCCCCCCCCCCACCCCTGCAGCCACCTCGTGGGCGTCCCGCTCGCAGCTCGGCCCCCCGCGCGGCCCCCCTGCGCTCCCACGTGCTGGGCTGGCTCCCTCCACCGCAGCCCCGACCCGGCCGCCCCGTCCGCCGCTCAGGCACCGCCCCCCCGTCCGCCCCTCAGGCACCGCCGCCCCCCGTCCGCCGCCCCCGGCCCGCTCGGGCAGGATACAACACGTAGGTGGGGCCGCCCGTCCTTCCAGCCGTGGCGGCGGCGTCTCCGCCGGGCCTAGGGGCGTGCCGGGGCCGCGTGACAGGCGGGGCTCTGCCGAGGGCAGCAGCAGTCGCCTCGCCCGCCCCGCCGGGAGAGCCGGGGCCGTCCGCGCCATCGTCCGCGCCTTCCACGCCGCCTCCCGCGCCTGCGTCTGCCGCCTGCATGGCCGCCGCGCCCCGCCTCCGACTCCGCCCCGAGCGCCGCGCCGCGCCGCGCCGCCTGCCCGCCCTCCACGCCGCCGGCGACGGACTGAGGAGGCTCCCGGGCCCCGCCCCCGGCCCCGCCCCCGGCCCCGGCCCCGCCCCGCCCCGCGCCTGCGCACACCGGCCCGAGGGGCTGCGGGCGCGTGGCCGTTTCCCGCCAAACCGAGGCAGCGGGGGCGGCGGGGTCGCCGCGCTCCCTCCCGCAGCCCCGCCGCTCGCCGCTCGCCGCGGCCCCGGGGCGCCTGCCCTCCCCGCGGGGCTCGGGGCCCGTTGCCCCCCCGACCCCGTCCCCGCCCCCGTCCCTTCCTGGGGTGCAGTGCCCCCGGACAAGCGCTGTGCAGGGGGCTGGCAGGTGCCCCCCTGAGCGGTCGGAGGCCTTCTGGGGCTCCCCCCCCCCGGAGGCCCACGGTGACCTGCCAGCACGTTCAGGGCTCTGGGGTTTCTACGGACGCTCTACCCCCGACGGGGGCCCGAACCTCAGCGCCCCCAGGCCAAGGGTCACATGCGCCCCCCCCCCCCCCCCCCCCGCCAGGTGCCTGCGCGCCCCTGCCCGGCAAAACGGCTGTGTAAAGGGACACGAAACGGCCCTGGCGGAGTGTTGCGTCCGTTTTCTGTGTTCCTCCTTGGGGAATCCGGACGGGGGACACGCAGCGGACCTGTATCATCCTGCTGGATGGCCCCCCCACACAGCCTGGACGGCCACCGCTTCACCCCTCTCCATTGCAAGCCCCGAGTGGAAGCCACGATCTTTCCCTCAGTTCCTTCAACAGCTTCCTGACTGCTTTTCTACTATTTTTGCTCCTCTACAGCCTATTTTCTACGCAACAGAATTGCCTCTTAATTTTTTTAAAAGATTTTATTTATTTATTCATAGAGACAGAGAGAAAGAGAAGGGCAGAGACCCAGGCAGACGGAGAAGCAGGCCCCACGCAGGGAGCCCGACGTGGGACTCGATCCCGGGTCTCCAGGATCGTGCCCTGGGCCAAAGGCAGGCGCCAAACCGCTGCACCACCCAGGGATCCCCTTTGCAGTTGTTCTTTGCCACCCTCCCATCCCATGGCAACCACTAATCTTGGTTCATTCTAGATTTGTTTGCATTTTCTATAAATTGATTCACACAGTATGTAGTCTTATGTGTCTGATTATTTTTCACTTGGCACAATGACTTTAACATTCATTCCTGTCATAGTATTTATCATCAGGTTGGGGATTTTTTTTGTCTTTTTTTTTTTAACCACAGAGTATCATGTGGACATGCCATAGTCAGTTTCCAGGTTTGGTTATTATGAATAAAGCTGCTTGTACTTGCTCATGTACAAGTTTTCGTGTAGACAGTTTTCATTTATCTTGGATAAATATCTAGGAGTGGATTGGCTAGCTTTTTTGGTAAGCATATGTTTAACTTTTTAAGAAGCAAACAGGGGGGCACCTGGGTGTCTCGATTGGTTAAGCATCCGACTCTTGATTTCAGCTCAGATCTTGATCTCGGGGTGGTGAGACTGAGCTCCTCATAATGGGCTCCACACTCAGCAGAGTGTGCTTGGGAGTCTCTCTCTCTCCCTCCCTCTGTCCCCCACCCCGCCCTCGCTCACGCTCTCTTTTTCTAAAATAAATAAAATCTTCAAACAGACAAACAAAAAGAAACAAACAGCCTGTACCATTTTGCACCCCGACCAGCAATGCATGAGGGTTCCCGTTCCTTCACATCCTTGCCAACACTTTGTACGGTCAGTCTTTCTCATTTTAGCCATTCTCATATGTAGTGGTTTCTCATTGTGGGTTTGATATGCATATTCCTGATGGCAAATGATGCCAGGGCTGATGTAGCGGAGGATGATGAAAGCTGACTAGTGTCAACCAGCCAAGTCATTTTGTCTGCTGTGGTGACGGGATGGCGGAAGGAGCAGCACACACCAGCTGTAGCATTTGCTCAGGAGCTGGGCTGGAAGTGGAACAAGCAAGATAGGACCCCGGGATCTCCTTGGGTGTCTGCCACTTAGTCTTTGGTTGGAGAGAAGGCTTGCGGGGACATGAAAAATGAGACTCTGAATTGGGGATGGGCCTGACCTGCTCCTTTCCCCAGGGATCCACATATAGTTCTTTCAACTGAGCCTCAGTATCTTCCACATTCTCCGCCCCCAGCCCAAACTAGAAAGTCAGGGTACATGTTTACAGCGATATCGTCGTGTAGAAGCTGGTCTGAATCTGGAACAGAGAGATCCTGCGTAGGTGGGAAGAAGGCCGGCAAAGCCAGTTGTGAAGGGTTGTGTCTGTGCCCTCCTGCTTCTCTTCTCAACCTATTTCCCTCCTTTCCCACCCTGGTCACCGGTGGCCCCGTGCCCCCTAGGACAGTGCTCCTGTGCTAGACTTTTCTCCCTTAGTAGAACTTGCCTAGATGTCTCAGTTGTCAGAAACTCCAGTTGGAAATTATCTGCTAAAACTTATTCACTCAGAGAGCAGCCTGCTCTATTATCCAGCAAAAGAGCCATCTGAGAACGTGTCAAAGCCTCAGCCCGAGGAACCAAACATACCGTCTCTAACGAGGCTATTATTAATCATTGTGTTGTATATGATCATAACATAGATCTTTTGCGAGTTTTGAGTCTATGGTTCACAATTACTCCTATCGAATTTTATAGATGATAACTAAAAGAAAACCATTTATATTTTAGTATCTTAAGTGCACTTTTCTTCTGTTTGAATAAGGAGTCGCACAATTTCACTTTGCACAGGGTCCTGCAAGATACAGCGCCAGCCCTGAATGTGTTCTGCCAAAGGGTTAGGAGCATAAACGATGTGTGCAACTCTTGGGGCCTATGTCTTAAAAAGGAAAATGCCTTTTAAACTTCTATTTCCGGGGATCCCTGGGTGGCTCAGCAGTTTAGCACCTGCCTTCAGCCCAGGGTGTGATCCTGGGGTCCTGGGATCGAGTCCTGTGTTGGGCTCCCTGCAGGGGACCTGCTTCTCCTTCTGCCTGTGTCTCTGCCTCCCTGTGTCTCTCATGAATAAATAAATAAAATTTTTAAAAAATAGACTTCTATTTCCTGTATTTCCTGTCTGCTGCACCTGCCTCTTCCTCGCTCCTTGTCACTGGTGGGTAAATAGCAACAACTGGAGCTTTTGGAACAGCTGGAACAGCTGAAAGGTTTTGGAAACTGGAGGTGGAAGTCACATGTTAGGTATGGCACAGCTGCCTCACCAGCCAGGTTCCCTGGATGACCTCATTCAGTGGAGCTCCCCGTCTGCCAGGGACCACCTTCCTCCTTACCTCATTTTGAGAAATGTACTTCTGTCTTCTTACTGTATTTTGCAATTTCTTTGTTAGAGTTGCTTAGTCAGAGAGCAGGATCTGGCCCAGATGGCCTCTTCTTTAGCCAGAGCGGAGAGTTTAGGGCCTTCTCAGGTCTTTCCTGAGTCTGTGCTCATCCCAGGGTGTGGACTCAGCCGTATGCATGTTTGTGGCCTTTTGGATTCTCAAGAATATGACAGGACTTTGAAAAGTGCCCTGTGGGAATCTCGTTCCCAGTTGTTTTTCCCCACTGTTAATCTACTGCCTCAGGTGGCCACAATGTTAAACAATTGCTTCTGGTAATTTCTGAGACACCTCCTTCCTGAAACCCTAATCAAATAGGGTGAGTTCCAACTCAGACCAAATTAAGACACTTGGGGGCTCCTGGGTAGCTCAATTTGGTTAAGCATCTGACTCGATTTCAGCCCAGGTCATGATCTCAGGGGTTGTGAGATTGAACAGCATGGATTCACCTACTTAATATTCATTCATTCTCTCTCTCTCGCTCTCTCTCTTCCTCCCTCCCTCCCTCCCCACCTGTAAAAATATAACAAAATAAAGACTTCTGAGTGGTGTCTTTTAGGGAACCATTGGTTAAGTAAAATAGTTATTATTATCTCAGAATGGGACTTTGAAGGATCTCCAGTCCCACTCTACCCTATTCAGTGTCCGCTAGGCTTCTGGTTTTCATCACGATAGCAGGTTTTTGGTTTTCAAGGCTACTGTGGAGCTGGGAAGAAGGGGATACAAGTGGGATAAGTTAAAATGCCACAAAGATCACTGTTCTTACTGAGATTCAGCTGATGATGCCGATGGTGCTGGACTGTGAATCACTTTGAGAACCACCAGATGGAGATGAGGTATATGAGCGAGGAACACAGTGAGATTAGCTGTCCTCTACTATGGCAGAAACACAGATTGGCCCCCGTTTTCTTCTTTACTAAGTTCTGACCACCAAGCCAATGGGTATATGACAAAGAAGGGTGTTTTCTTTGTCAGATGGTGAAGGATGCGCCTGTTCAGGGATTTCTCAGCATCTTTTTAAACCAATGCCTATAACGGTAAACACCTTTTCTAAATATGATTTATTTTAAAGCCCTGATGGCCCAATGGGATGGAAGGAGTCCCCTGGAAAATATAAAAATATCTCTTCTTCCCAAGGGCAATTAACACCATTTGTCACTAACAAGTCCTTCTGGGAAATGTTCTCCCGAGGTCCTTGGAGTCCCCGGGGCTCCTTGGTTTTCATTCTGCCAACAGTGCTCCTGGGCTCTTCTTGCTGATTCCACCCTGCCTCGTGGCCACAGCTTCCGCTCTCTGGCTCTTGTGGATCGAGGCTCCAGGGAGTTCCCTGAGTTCCTTGTCAGGAGCTTCGTGGTGAGAGGTGGGTGAAATGGGCGGCTGGTTCCCACAGGTGACAGTGGGCCAGGTGGGGAGGCTGGTGCATACCCAGTTATGAGGACTTAAGTCTTGGCAGTTTGCTCTCCCTTGGAATCAAGGGACATTCTGTCTCCTTTTTCCTGCTGGGTTGACATGGGCCATCCCCATTTCCCTTGGTCTATAGACCTGTGCCTGGGATGCCGCCTCATGTGTGTTATGGAAACATGTGAGTATTTGAGGCCTCTGAGCTTGGAGAGTGGACACTAGGAAAGAAAGAAGCATACTGGGAAGCTACAGTTGATCAAGCATGAGGAAGAGACGGACAGGAGGCATAGGGCAGCTGCGGGGTTCCTACTGTGTGAGCCACAGAACTGGTCTGGGGACCAGAGCTGCTGTCCATGCCAGGCACAGTCCCAGGCAGAGCACAGCAGACACAGCTGCCATTCTAGCCATTCCATGCATCCATAGTGTCTGTGTGAACCGCTTACCTAAGCCAGACCAAGAGCCGGTAGGAGCTGCGGGGTTAGAGAGCTTGTGAACACTTTCAGGAGTGTGCATAGGAGGTGAATAGAGCTGAGTTGATATCCACAGGTGGGAGGTGACCTGGGTCAGGAAATGACCGAATTCTGGAGGCTTCTGAGACCAGACAGGCAAAGCTGGATGCTGTGTCAATGACGTGTACTTCTAGTTTCACTAGCTTGCACGTCTGCGTGTGCATCTGAGAGGCACACATGTATTATGTGTGCATCGATATTAGCATGTGCACACAGAGCCACGCACACATGTGTATGTGAAGATCATACTCTCAGTAACCCTGTCCCATGCAGGTGCCTGACCTTTGTTCCATGCCAGCAGCTTCCACTTGAGTTTTTTTTTTAAGATTTTTTTTTCATAAGAGACACAGAGAAAGAGGCAGAGACACAGGCAGAGGGAGAAGCAGGCCCCTCGCAGGGACCCTGATGCAGGACTCAATCCCAGGACCCCAAGATCACGGCCTGAGCCGAAGGCAGACGCTCAACCGCTGAGCCACCCGGGTGCCTCAGTTGAGTTTTCAAATGTACAGAGAATGTTGTGTGTGAGCGATCTCTCTGAGGAAGAGTGGACTGCTCTCCATCCCAGCAGTTGATGAGAATGGGGAGGGACTTGGAGTATCTGAGCAGGACAGGAGCCCCTTCCTGGGATACTGCAGGAGGGGCTCTTATGGATGGGGTGGGGGCTCCAAGAACAGGAGACTTTTGGCACAGGCATGAGGAACTCAGGAAGGAAGTGAAGAAAGGGTTCTGGGTGGGGACTTTAACTTGCCCTGGGAATGCCAGCTGGTGTTTCCTCAGGGACTGGGAACTGAGAAAAAAAATCTCTTTCCTGGCAGAGGAACAGGGTGGGGTCGGTACTGAGGACAGAAGCCCATATGTAGGCCCCAGGCTCCTGAGCCGACCTTGGTCACTCTGGCATACAGCAGGGATTGGGGTCTGTCCCAGGATGCCAGGGCCACGAGCAGGAGAGGTCTTGTGTTTGCTGTACAGCTGGCCAAGTTGGGCCTTCCAGATGACTCTGGAGGAGGCTCCCTGGTCAGCATATGCCAAGGCTGAGTTCCTGGGTCTCCACCTCAGTGATAAGGCCCTGGCAAGAGCCACGTGAAAAGCGCAGGATGGAAGGGAGGGAGGCTGGGGCAAAGCTGGCCATGAGTTCAGGAGGAGCCTGGCATCTAAGGGGCAGGCCCCTGGTCAGGTCACTGGGACCTAAGGCCTGATCCTCCCGTGTGTCATGTCCCAGGTCCAGGTGTAGGTGCGGTACCCAGACAGGGTTAGTCAGGCTCTGAGCAACTGACTGCTGTGACCAGGCTCACAGACACCACCATACCAAGCCTAGAGGACAGGAGAAGGTGTGTGATTGGGTGGATTTGGCTTTGGGGACCTAGTGGGTTGGTGCCAGGGTGGACACCTCCAGGTGGGAGTCAAGGGGGATGGAAATGGCTAGTTCTGGCAAGCCTGTCATCTTACTGAGAGTCCGTGCATCCGATGTAACCTATCGTGCAGGGGACATAGAGGGCACACCAGACCCCGGGCCTCAGGGGTCCACCCAGTTCACCTTTCATCCTCCAGGGACCCCCCGCCTTCCCCTCCAGGAAGGACACAGGCTTGCAGCTGCTCCCGCTGCCTTCTCTCCTGCAGAGGAGCTTTATTGTGATGGCCTCCCCGACCTGTTGGGGCCTCTAAAGTCCCTTCACCCCAAGGGACAGGATACGGGGTGGGCCACTGGGGGCTGGCTAACGGTCCGCGCAGGCACATCCCTTCAGCTACTGTTTGAAAAACTTTCTTTATCCGTTTATTTCTTTAGAGCGCGCATGAGCGGAGGCAGGGGCAGAGGGCGAGGGAGAGAGCGAGAACCCCAAGCCGACTGCGCACGGAGCCCACCACGGGGCTCCATCCCACAAGCCCACGATCGTGGCCCGAGCTGAAATCCAGAGTCGGAAGCCCGGCCCCCTGTGCCCCCCGGGCGCCCCCATTCCTCAGCTGCTTTAACCGGTGCCCTCTCTGCCAACCTCACAGTTTCTCGTCTTTCACCTCTATAAACAGTGCTGCGGTGAGTAGCGGGTGCCTTTGTTTTTGTCCGATACACTTTTATTTTGATATTCGTTTTTAAAGATTCTGTTTATTTATGCGACACAGAATGAGAGAGAAGCAGGCAGAGAAGCAGGCTCCATGCAAGGAGCCCACTGCTGGATACCGTGTCTGACACCTATGCCCAAACTACACCCCCCAGAGCGTTCCCGACGTGGATAAAAGTGCCCCTTCCCCTGAATCCCACCTCAAGTGGAATGTGCTCGACCTTGTACGTCTTTGTAAGACCGAAAACATGAAGGAGCAAAACCGTATCTCAGTGTCGCTCCACTTGCCTTTGACTCTCCTGTGATTAGACAATGACGCGCGTGACATTTGGCCCGTGGCATGTCTTCGGAGGACAGTCCATATCCTCCGCCTGTCTTCTGTCGGGCACGGTCACCTTTCTCACGCTGATCGGCAGGCGTTCTTTTTGTGCTCAGAACAGCCAATCTCTGTCATGACTGGGAAATACTTTTCCTCCTCGTTGCTTCATTTTCACTTTGCTCATCGTCCGTAGGCACAGAAGCATGGGTTAAAAAAATCAGATGCCTTTAAGTGGTCACCTTCTTTCCCTGTGATCTCTGGATTCTGTGCCCTGTGAGAAGCCCCACCCCCCCGTGACACTATAGACCTGTTCCCTCCCAACGCCCTCTGGTACTTTGAGATTTTAATCTGCTGGAACTTTCTTTTGGTGTGAGGGTGACATGGATCCAACTCCAGAGATTAGCCCGGTGTCTCAACATCGTTTATTGAGTGATCCGTGGTTCCCCACTGAGGTGAAGTGTCCTCTAACCTCTAAACCCGTACTTGGTTCTGATCTCGCACCTTTGCGCTTCCAGCTGCTTTAGGCTGGGGGCTGTGGGCTGTCCTGTCTGGAGCAGGGGTCTGAGGGATGTGGAAGGGAAAGTCGGGGTTGAGATGGGGAAGGAGGGACGGAGCCGAGAGGGAGGAGGAGGCCGGTGAGAGGAAGAGCAGGGAGGGAGGAGGAGAGGAAGGAGGACAGAGGAGAGACAGAGAAACTCTCCCAAGCAGAGGAGACTGGTTTCTTGAGGAAGGCTGGAGGAAAGCTCGGGGCGTCAGTGGGGGGGGGGGGGTGCTACAGGGGGCTCTGGGGTCCTCCCAGTCTTCCCGACGGTCTCAGATTTTCTCATGACAGGTGGGGCCCCCGTGCGTTGGTGCTCTTGCACTAAGGTCAGACACGCGGTGACGCTGGAGCTCCAGCTGCCATTGCAGCGTAGTGACTCTCCGAAGCCTGGTCCGAGCTGCGTCTTCTTGACATCCGCACCCGCTGGCTCCAGGCGCTAAGGGGCCTCGCCAGCAAGGCTGGAGAGGGGCCAGAAGGTTCCTTCTGGGTCCAGAGGCAACCGCGTGGAGGCTGGAGTAGTGGTTCCCAGGCTCTAGGTTACCCGAGGCCATCGGAAGTGACGATCTGCCCCGACCCCCCCGCCACGGGCACCTCTAGAGATGGTTTCCTGGCAGGGCGCCTGGGGGACTCGGTCAGGGGAGCAGCCAGCGCTTGCTCTCAGCTCCAGCCTTGATCCCAGGGTCACGAGTTCAGGCCCCGTGTCGGGCTCCACGCTGGGCGGGGGGCCTCCTTCAAAAGGAAAACGTGTGTGTTGTCTATACAGGCACTTTGGCAGGTGCGGCTCCTACCCAGAAATAATACGGATACTGTGTGCGCACGTGTACAAACGGGGGTCTCAGCAGCGCGCCCTAGCCCGAGTCTGTCTTCAGCCGGCACGTGGTCAGGTGGCCCGCTCGGGACGCCCTGCTCCTCTGGCCCCCACCTCCCACCCCCCCGCGTCACTGGGTGGCTCCGGCTTGTGCCACTTCCACCCGCTGAGCAAGAGCGCGGAATCCAGATCCCCTGTCTCCCGAGTCTCTTGCTGTAGGAGCCGCAGCACACGGGGCGCGTGACCAGACGCGCTCCGACAGAACCAGGAGGCCCCTGGAGGCGCGGGAGGGGCTCCCCGAAGAGAAGCCAGGCTCGAGCATCAGAGTGTGGGGGAGGCGGGGTCACCGGGTGACAGTGGTCCCCTGCAAGGAATCTGGGGTCTTGACGCCGGGGGGCCGTGAGGAGGGGCCACGGGCGGGGCTGTTGCAGGGGCCTCCAGGGCCCAGATCTGTAGGGAGCACCTGGCATTGGAGAGTAGCCCTGAGGGAGACCCTGGGGCCCCGCCCTGAGGTGAACAGTGAGCCACCCGAGGAATGGCGGGTCAGAAGCCTACGCCCTCGGACAGAGCCAAGCCCCTGGGGGCTGAGGGGTGCAGGCCTGGTAGGACAGTGGGCAGCACTGGTAGTCCCGGCACACAGGGTGCAGGGCGTGTGCTCAGGCAAGCAGGCACCTCTGCCGTTGAGATGGCCCCAGGCTGCCCGACCAAGGCTCAGCAGCATCGGGACGCGGACTCAGGTTTCTGTCCTCGCAGTGACCATCTTTATGTTTCCACATGCAGGATGATCCTTTCACCATATGTTCAGGCGGAATTTGCACATTATTCAGGATTTTTGCCTCATTATTTTGCATATGTACTGTTGTTTCTGAGTTTGGGATTCGGTATGCTGTCTTGAGGTTGCTGGGATTTGAAAATGAACTTGTCAGATGTTGTTCCACCATTCTGACCTTGTAATATTGGGACGAGATGTTAGCAGAATCAGAAGACTTGATTCTGAAAAATTCATTCTGAAGAATTGATATGACTTGTAAAAGCATCTGTACCTGGGGTTTATTTATATGGGAGATCCTTGAAATCTTTTACAATGTCTTTCATGAGTCAATATCTTATTTTTTCTTTTTTTAAGGGATTTTATTTATTCATGAGAGAGAGGGAGAGACACAGGCAAAGGGAGAAGCAGGCTCCATGCAGGAAACCCAAGGCAGGACTTGATCCCAGGACCCCGGGATCATGCCTTGAGCCGAGGGGAGACACTCAACTGGTGAGTCACCCAGGTGCTTTCACGAGCCAATATCTTAAAATCACATTTTATTATGTTTTCCCATTTCACATGCATCCGATTTAAGGGCATAGATTTGCCTGTGTGGTGGAGTCGCGCCACATGGACACATAACTTTGTGGATCCCATGGCGTGAACTCGAGAGAGACAGAGACATGAGGACATAACTTCCCAGATAAGCCCTTTTGTCTGACAAGGCTTCAAGCATGAGCTCCCAATGACACTCGGGCTTCAAATATCACAGAAACTTCTTGAATCACTTGTTAACATCCAGGGAACACAGTTTAGAAAACTGAGCTGTTTTTTGTTAAAAACAAACAAACACACACACACACACAAGTTAAATATCTCAACATCCTAGAGATAACTACTGTTGGTTAATTAACATTTTGGTGAATATTCTTCTAGGCATCTTTCTATGAATACATCCATATGAATATAAACGTCTATGTCTAGGTATATGCGTGCACACACAGGCACACACACATATACCCTTTTATCTTTAGTGGTCACCCCACAGAACCCTACGGAGATGAAGAAAAAGCAAAGTGGGATCCAATTAGTGTCAATTCCACTGCTCTTGCTGCCTCTCCTTATATCCTTGCCCTTACTTAAAAAAAAAAAAATTTATTTGAGGTGCACCTGAGTGGCTCATTGGTGGTGTCTGCCTTCAGCTCAGGTCATGATCCTGGGGTCCTGGGATTGAGCCCTGTATCTGGCTCCCTGCTCTGCTGGGAGCCTGCTTCGCCCTCTCCCACTCCCCCTCCAGTGTGTGCTGTCAAATAAATAAATAGCCTTTAAAAAAGACCTATTTATTTTAGAAAGAGAGACATCATTAGCCAGAGGGGCAGAGGGAGAGAGAGAATATCCAACAGACTCTGAGCTGAGCGTGGAGCCCCACTTGGGGCTCGATCTCAGGACCCTGAGATCATGACCTGAATCAAAACCAAGAATCGGAGACTTGACCAACTGAGCCACCCAGGGCTCCTTTTGTTCTCTCTGTCTTCTTCTCTGCATGGTTCTTTGCTCCTGGCAATGCGAGAAATTACAAAGAGAGCTTCACCAGCCCCCACAAACCCTTGCTGACTGTACAGCCCTCGCTCTCTTTTGCCCTCACTACCCCAGGTTGGGAATCTCTCCAAAAGCGTCACAAACTTTCCTTTCAGCTAATGGTGAAGGTTGCTGTGCATGCCTTCCCAGATTGCCTCTGCTCTTATTGACAGATGTACTTCCGACATATATTTACAGAAACCAGAAGCCATGGCGAGAGGCAACCCCACCATCATCTCCGAATTCCTCTTCATGGGACTGTCAGAAGTGCCAGAGCATCAGGCCTTCCTCCTCAGCCTGTTCTTATCAACGTACCTGGTCACCACGGTGAGGAATCTCCTCATCATGCTGGTCATCAGTTCTTCCAAACACCAACCTCCTCACCCGCCACGAATTCTTCATAGCCAAGCTGTCCTGCATCAACATCTGCTTCAGCTCTGCCACTAGATAAAAAATGCTGGTCAAAGAGCTGGTCAAAGTAATAGTCACTAGCCAAATGACAAGCTTCAATATTTCATTCATAGGAAATATTGAAAATATATGAACCAAGCATTTAACTCAAGAAAGTAGGAAAACAGCAGCGTCAACACATGCAAAACAAAGAAGGGGGAAAAACTAACAACAATAAAAGCAGTAAGCATTCTGAACCCATGTAGAATGGGCCAGTGGAACCAAGTGCTGGTTCTTTGAAAAGACCCACAGTACAGAAGAAGTGACCGGGTGGAAATTTGGCAGGTGGATCATAAAAGGCTCTCCAGCTTCACTTGCTTTCTCCTAGCTAACTCTCACCAGGGAAGCTCCTCAGGAGATGAGATCCAGGTGGTAGGAAACTGAAGCCGCCAGCCAACAACCATGTGAGTGGCTTCTGTGAGCCGCTTCGGAAGCAGATTTGCTAGACCAGCCCAGCCCTCAGGTGACTGTAGCACTGACCAACAACTTCACTGTGACCTCACGAAAGACCCTGTGCTAAAACTACCCCGGCTACGCCACTCCTGGAACCCTGACTCTCAGAAACAACAGATGTCTGTTCCTTTAAGCTACTAAAGTTTGGAGTAATTTGCTATGCAGCGACAGACAACAATACACGTAAAGAAGACTATTCCTGTTAGCCAAAGGGATAATATCCTACGTTAGATTCAACAAATACTGCTACACACTCCTCCACAGATGTAGTGCCTTTGCATGCCCACAATGTGTGAAAGTGCCTCTATCTCCACAGTCTTGCCACCGCAGTAAACTGTCAAGACTTTTGATTTTTGGCAATCCAGTAGGTGAGAACTGGTATCTCCATGTATTTTAGATTTATATTTCTTTTTCTAAAAGATTTTATTTATTTACTCATGAGAGACACAGAGAGACAGCAAGAGAGGCAGAGACACAGGCAGAGGGAGAAGCAGGCTCCATGCAGGGAGCCCGATGTGGTACTCGATCCCGGGACCCCAGGTATACATCCCCAGGCCGAAGGCAGACGCTAAACGGCTGAGCCACTCAGGGATCCCAGCTTTATATTTCTGTTATGATTCAGCCTGAACACTTTTTTATGTTTTTTTAATAGATTTTATTTATTTATTCATGAGACACACACACACACACAGAGGCAGAGACACAGGCAGAGGGAGAAGCAGGCTCCATGCAGGAAGCCCGACATGGGACTCAACCCCGGGCCTCCAGGATCACACCCCAGGCTGAAGGCGGCGCTAAACCGCTGAGCCACCCGGGCTGCCCACTGTTTTATATGTTTAAGGACCATTTGCATTTCCTTTTCTGTGAACCATCTGCTAATATCCCTTTGCCCATTTTTCTTTTATTTCCTATCAATATTTAGCAGATTTTTTTTATATGTTAGGGATGTTAGCTCTTTGGAAGTGACATACATTGCAAAAGTGTTTTTCCTGTTTGTTATTTCTCTCTCTTTCTCTCTCTCTCTCTCTCTCTTTTTTTTTTTTTTTTTTTTTGCTTCTGGAGTGATATTTTGACATGCAGACTATTAGTATCATGAAATTGGTCCTAACTTTCTCCAGGATATTCTATTTCTTAACAGAAGACTTTATTTATTTGAGAGATATATAGAGAGAGAACACAATCAGAGGGGAGGAGCAGACGGAGAAGGAGAAGCCTACTCCCTGCTGAGCAGGGAGCCTGATTTGGGGCTCAATCCGGGACCCTGAGGTCATGACCTGAGGCCTAAGACAGATGATTAATTGAGCCGCTGAAGTGCCACTGGGATATTGTGTTTAGAATTCTTTCTTTCTTTCTTTCTTTCTTTCTTTCTTTCTTTCTTTCTTTCTTTCTTTCTTTCTTTCTTTCTTTCTCTTTCTTTCTTTCTTTCTTTCTTTCTTTCTTTCTTTCTTTCTTTCTTTTCTTTCTTAGAGAGAGAGAGAGAGAGAGAGGCAGAGACACAGGCAGAGGGAGAAGCAGGCTCCATGCAGGGAGCCCGACATGGGACTCCATCCCAGGTCTCCAGGATCACACCCTGGGCCGATGGCCGAGCTAAGCCATGGAGCCACCCGGGCTGCCCGGGATATTCTTTTGAAATGTACATAATTCTAACGTTTATCTGGAACAACATGAAAAAGTAACCAGGAACCTGCTGAAAAAGGACCCTAATGACCAGAGAATAGCTAGTAGACCCATCAAAATGCCTACCAATGCTAAATGTAGTGAGAACATGCTGTTGTGTTGTATGTTTACACTAACACAGAGAATATTCCAGGATGATTTAGACCTGGATAGATACAGGATGTTTTCCAAGATCTTGAGGAAAAATAATTATCATGGGCAGAGGAGCTAAGAGCCCAGTGATGCCGAGAGGACCGCCAGAAGCTTCACACAGATGTTTCAGTCATTTTCTCCAAATGCCCTGAAAATGACAAGATGTGGCTGAGGAAGACACAGACACTCTCCCCTAAGTGGAAAACAAAACAGCCCAAGGATCCTAATCATCTCAAGAGTCTTTCGGGCATTCCCTTCTTTTACTATAAGCATTCTACTCTAGTCAAGGGGAACATCTTTCTCTTTCCATGGAAGAAGCTACAAAGAAACTGGGAGAAATGAATAGATGATGAGGTTGTTCGTATTGGAAAAAATCTAGGGTGGATATTTGTTGCATAAGCAGCTAAGAGAAACCAGATGTAAAAAGAGAAAGAAAGAAAATGGACTTCCAGGTTCTAGTTCAGCATATAAGAGATTGGAAGTTGTCACTCTGTCCCAACAATCAGCCAAAAGCCGAACAAACAAAATCAAAAACCCTTGCTAGAAGTGTCAGAGAACCGGGGTTACGGGGCAAATCGCTGCACCCCAAATGGAAGAGACAGATAAAGAGAATCACAACTGGAGCGCCTGGGTGGCTCAGTTGGTGAAGTCTCTGCCTTCGGCTTGGGTCACGATCCCAGTGTCCCGGGATCAAGCCCTGCATTGGGCTCCCTGCTTGGTGGGGAGCCTGCCTCTTCCTCCACCCTGCCACACCACTCATGCTCTCTTTTACTATCTCTCTCTCTCTCTCTCCCAAGAAGTACAATCTTTTAGAGAGAGAGAGAGCATCACAACTGACCCACAAGCAGACACCTCTATGAGAACCAGTGACAGGGTGGGAAACCTTGAATTGTAGTTGACCGATTGCTGGAGGCTCAGTGGGGACAGGTCTGAGGGCGACCCAGGCATAGGGCGGCCCCTCATTATTGTGAGCTTCACCTTAAGGAACTCTACCAAGTCCTTACAGTGCATACTGAAGAAACAGCCTCTCGTGCTTCTAGCAGGGGAATGGAAAAGGTACCCATCGTGACATATACCAGACCATTCTCATCCTAAAGTCTGCTCGCCAGAGAAACTATCTGGCCACAGCCTGACCTGCTGGGGTTTTATCAGAGCCTAACTGCCTGGGGAAGGGAAATACACAACTCCAGCCCTCTGCAGCCAATCCTGACCCACCTAAAAGCGGGAGGACTGAGATGCAGGCATGAAGTCTGCAGCCCCAGGTCACAGGCTCACCAGAGACGGGCCTCATCATATTATTACAGAATGCTTCCCTGACCCCGCTCGCATCACTAAAGGCCTATTTACAACAGTTCCGTTTACCCAGTAAAGCACGTCCAACTACCAAGAAAAACTTAGAAGGTGTGCTAAAGGGCATAAAACAGTTTGAAGAGGCACAGCAAGTATCAGAATCAGATTCAGACAGAAGAGAAATGGTGGGATTGTCAGACTAACAAAATGACCATGATTAATATGCTCAAGGCTCTAGCGGAAAAGTGTACAATGTGCAGGAACAAATGGGTAAAGTGAGCAAAGAGATGGAAAATCTAAGCAAGAGTAAAAGAAAATGCTAGAGATAGAAACCACTGTAATAGAAATGAAGAACGTATTTGATGGGCTCAGTAGTAGGCTGGACATTGCTGAGGAAAGAATCTCCTTAGTTTATTTATTTTTAAAAGATTTTATTTATTTACTCATGAGAGACACACACAGAGAGAGGCAGAGACACAGGCAGAGGGAGGAGCAGGCTCCACGCAGGGAGCCCGACTTGGGACTCGATCCCGGGACCCCAGGATCACGCCCTGGACCGACGGCAGCGCTAAACCGCTGAGCCACCCTGGCTGCCCGAATCCCTTGAGTTGAAATATATGCAGTGAAAACCTTCAAAACTGAACAAGGAAAGAGACAAGAACGTATAAAACATAGAACCCGATATCCACGGACTGTGGGACAGTCACAAAAAGTGTAACATATTTCTAATGGGAGTGCCAGAGGAGTCAAGAGAGAAGGAACCAAAGAAATATCTGAAGCAATAATAACTGATAATTTTCCAAAATTCATGTGAGATGCCAAACCACAGATTCAGGAAGCTCAGAAAATATCAAGTAGGATAATCCCCCAAAACATTGTATCTAGGCATAACATATTTAAACTGCAGAGAAAGATAAAGAAAACGTCAATAAAGAAGCCAGAGAACAATACAACTTCTCTATAGAGGAGTAAAAAATAAGAATTACATCCAACTTCTCCTCAAAACCAGAGAAATAAAGAGAAAGTAGACTGAAATATTTAAAGTATTCAGGGGCAAAACCCCCCACCAATCTAGAATTCTATATCCTACAAAAGTGTCCTTCAAAACTGAAAGGAAATACTTTCTCGGACAAAGAAAAGTTGAGTGAACCAGTAAACGTACCCTTGCAAGAGATGTTAAAAGTTCTTCAGAGAGAAGGAAAATGGTCAGAAACTCAGATCAACATACAGAAAGGAAGAGCATTGAGAGAAGGATAAGTGAAGGGACAATAAAAACTTTTCTTTTTTTAAAAAGATATTTCAAAGCTCTTTTTTTAAAGATTTTATTTATTCACGAGAGACACACAGAGAGAGGCAGAGACACAGGCAGAGGGAAAGCAGGCTCCCCTCGGGGGGCCCGATGCGGGACTCGATCCTAGGACCCCGGGATCACCACCCTAGCCAAAGGCAGACGCTCAGCCGCTGAACCACCCAGGTGTCCCCGAAAAACTTTTCCTTATTTTTAATTACCCTAACAGATGTGTGTTCAGAATCTTACCGGCAATAGTACATTTGACGATTCTAGCTTATGTATATGTGACATGCATAACACCACGGAGGCAAGAGATGGGAGGCAGGAATTAGAATTACTTTCTTCTAAAGTACTTACACTACCAGCGAAGGGATACTGTGTTATTTGAAAGCGGACTTGCAGGGAGGCCTGGGTGTCTCAGTGCTTGAGCATCGACCTGCCTTTGGCTCAGATCATGACCCCGGAGTCCTGGAAGCGAGTCCCGCGTGAGGCTCCCTGCAGGGAGCCTGCTTCTCCTTCTGCCTGTGTGCTGCCTCTGGGTCTCTGATGAATAAACAAAATCTTAAAAAAAAAGAAAGAAAGAAAGCAAGCAAGCAGACTTGGAATAGTTGCAAGTGTATATGGAAAACTCTAGGGAAACAAAACTAAAGATTAATAACAACATTATTACTATGCTAAGAAAGGAAAGTAGAATCATGTAAAAAGATAAAACCACAAAAGAGAGAAAAGGACTGGAAGACAAAATTATGAACAGAGAGTAAAGGTAACCAGTAGAAAGCAGTAACAAACATGGTTAAGTATTATTGCAACTACACGAATAATCCCTTCAAACATCAATAGTCTAACTACACCAGTGAAAAGACAGAGATCGTCAGAATGGCTAAAAACCTGAAATCCAACTGTGTTGTCGACAAGAAACTAATTCTAAATATAAAGACGTGTAGACAAACGCTAACGGGGTGGAGAAAGTTATAGCAGGCTAACGCTCATCGAAAGGTAGCTGGAGTGGCTACATTAATTTCGTATCAGGGAAATTATAAGGAATAAAGAGAAGTATCACATAATGATAAAGGGGTCATTTCACAAAAAAAGCCGTCATGACGTTTAATGTGTACGTACCTACCCACAGAGTGTCAAAATACATGCGGCCAGAGCTGATAGAATTGCAAGGAGAAACAGATGGCTTCGCTATTACAGGTGGTGCTATTGCTGGGTGTGTGTGTCCCCCTAAACCTTGTATGGTGAAATATAATCCCCAACGTGATAATATTTGGAAGTGGGGCTTTGGGGAGGTGATTAAATCACGAGGGGAGAGCCCTCAAGAATGGCATTAGTGCCCTTACAAAGGAGGCCCCAGAGAGCTCCTTTGTCCTCTTTCACCATGGGAGACACAGCAAAAAGACAGCCAGCTATGAACCAGGAGGTGGGAGTTCACCAGACCCCACATTTTCAGCGGCTGGACTGTAAACTTGGCCAGCGTCTAGAACTGTGGGAAATAAATGCTTGTTGTTTGTAAGCTACCCTGTCTCCGGTGTGTTTGTTATACCAGCTGAAATGGACTAGGGTACTTGGGGACTTCATCACCCACCTATCAGAAATGGGCAGATCCAGGAGGCAGAAAACTAGTGAGGACATAGTTAAATCCAACAGCAACGTCAATCAACTCTAAATGACATGCAGAAGCTACTTTGTACAGCAACAGCAGAGCACACAGTCTTTTCAAGCTCGCATGGAACATTCATCAGGATTAGTCACCTTAGGGCCGCCCGGGCGGGTCAGCGGTTGAGCATCTGCCTGTGGCTCAGGGCGTGATCCCAGGGTGGTGGGATCGAGTCCCTCATCGGGCTGCTTGCATGAAGCCTGCTTCTCCCTCCGCCTCTGCTTCCTCTCTCTCTGTGTGTCTCTCATGGATATATTTAAAAAAAAAAAAAAAAAGACCCACGGTATAGATATAAAAAAAAAGGAAAACACAAATAGACAACATTATGAATGATAATACCTTTTTAGCAATAATCGCACCTTGAATAAACCTCATTGGCTACGATCTGCCACTGCACAAAGCTTATCGATAAGAATACCTAACAACAGACTTAAATAAATGGAGGAGGGGCGCCTGGATGGCTTAGTCATTTGGGTGTCCAACTCTTGGTTTCGGCCGGGGTCCTGATCTCGGGGTCATGGGATCGACCCCTGCACTGGGCCCCGTGCTTCTGAGAGTCTGCTCGAGATGCTCTCTCCCTCCTCTTCCGCACTTCTCGCTGTTCACATGCGCTCTCTCTACATAAAAATAATACTTTAGGGGATCCCTGGGTGGCGCAGCGGTTTGGCGCCTGCCTTTGGCCCAGGGCGCGATCCTGGAGACCCGGGATCGAATCCCACATCGGGCTCCCGGTGCATGGAGCCTGCTTCTCCCTCTGCCTGTGTCTCTGCCTCTCTCTCTCTCACTGTGTGCCTATCATAAATAAATAAAAAAAAAAATTAAAAAAAAAAAGTTAAAAAAAAAGATATGACATTTAAAAAAAAATAATAATACTTTATATATATAATATATATATGGAGGAAAATGTTAAAATCCACAAAAATGCTCCGTATGGTTTTATGACACTGTCATAAAATTAAAAGGCGATGGACAGTTTTCCCAAAAAGAGTGAAACAGAGGTTTCACTCGAGGAGAGAAAACCAAATTGACTCCTCGAAAAGAAAGATGAAATAGAATCAAAGATCCGCTTTGCCAGAAGGCGGTAGGTGCAGCTCATTCCATCAACCCTTTAAGCAAACAATTGTTCCTCTGCTATTTAAACAGTTGCAGATGATAAAAAAAAGCTTCTCAACGCGACCTAGAAGGTCAGCACTACCACCGCCATACCAAAGCCTGAGTGCAAGGTGGTACACAAAGAGAAAAATTTTAATTTTACTTTGTTAGGATTCTTATTTCTTTATTCATGAGAGACAGAGAGAGAGAGAGAGAGAGAGGAGAGAGAGAGAGAGGCAGAGACACAGGCAGAGGGAGAAGCAGGCTCCCTGCAGGGAGCCCGATGCGGGATTCGATTCCGGGTCTCCAGGATCACTCCCTGGGCTGAAGGCGGCGCCAAACCGCTGAGCCACTCAGGGATCCCCGAGAAAAAATTTTAAAGTGATCAGGACACCCCTTTTAAAATAATCTGGGCAACTTTGTACATGTTGAAGCACTAGAGGCATCCTAGTAAGATCAGGAATAAGACAGGGGTCCTCGCTACCACAAGGGTCATTTAACAGTGTGTCAAAATGCTAGCCAAGAGGAAAGCAGCACAGAGAGGTAGCAGTTATCAGTATAGGAAAGGAAGGGTCAAAAAGTATCATTATTTGTAAATGTGACTGTCTTTCTAGAAAATTCTGACGAATCAACTGAATCCTGGTACTAAGAGGAACATACCCAAAATTCATCAAAATAAGTGATACAAGGGTGCCTGGGGGGCTCAGTCGGTGAAGCTTCTGCCTTCGGCTTGACTTGTGGTCCTGGAGTCTGGGGATCAGGCCCATGTTGGACTACCTGCTCAGCAGGTGTGTATGTGTGTGTGTGACTGCCTCTCCCTCTGCCTCTCCTGCCGCTCGTGCTGTCTCTCAAATAAATAAATAAAATCTTTAAAAAAAAGAAATACTATGGGGCACCTCGGTGGTCAGGGGAGGAGCGTCTGCCTTCGGCTGAGGTCGTGATCCCAGGGTCCTGAGATCAAGTCCCACATCGGGCTCCCCACACGGAGCCTGCTTCTCCCTCTGCCTGTGTCTCTGCCTCTCTCTGTGTCTCTCATAGGTAAATACATAAAATCTTTTTTTACAAAAGTAAAATGATTTAAACAGAGAGGCTTTGAGGGACAAATCGACATACAGATTACAATTCAGGAAACAATAGAAGGTTCACAAACATACCTCGTCCAGAAGACCAAATCAGCAGGCAGGTGTCATCTAACACGTGATGCTGGGGAAAAAAGCAAAAATCCTGTCAGCTTTTCACAGCAAAATTATTCTTAGGCGGATAAGAAGAGGTAAATATAAGACAGGAAACTTTTTAAAGATATTCTATTGACAATACACACTCAAGACGAAGGGAAACCTCTGCATCAAACAGGCAACGGAAGGGATCACACGTCAAACCTGGTGCGTACCGACCTATGAATAAAGAGGCAATTGAAGAAACATCTGCCATCTGTATAACAAAACACTAATATCCTATTAATTGTAAAAGCTCATTATAAAGGGTTAAAATATCCAAGCCATGAGGATACAAAAACAAAGCGAACCAAAAGGATGACAAGACAATTCTCAGAGAGGGAGGAACAGAATGACTTGTTAGTCAACTATGAAAAAACTCAGGGCGGTTAATAAAGAAACGTGCATCGAAAGAAACTACCACTTTCCCCGATGCAGACAGCAGGGCGGTACGGGGAGGTCCGACCCCGGGGGAGGAGGTCGACCCATACACCTTCCCACCCACACTGGCCAAGATCCTAGAGCCTTCGTGCTGAGGGACCCGTCGCAAAGCCTCTGGGATAAACTCGCGCACGTGTGCTTTGTGTTCTACAAATACACACATGGTCGTAGTGACAGACGATGTCACCGTCACAGAGGAACGTACACTGGGCCGCCCCGCAGCACCGGGTCTGCGGTCGCCGCACCCCCACAGCGGCACTGCCCCACGGGGTATCCCGAACCCCAAGTGGCTGTTGAGCACACTCAACGGGGGGAGGGTGTAGGTGTCAAGTGCACGCGGAATTAGGAAAACACCGTGACTGGAATGCAAAATACCTCGTTAATACTCTTACTGACTATACACGGCCCAACGATCATATGTGGGATAGGACTGGGTTCAGTAAAACGGATGGAAATTATTTTGTCCCTTTTTTTTTTTTTTTTTTTTTTTTTCTTGGCTCCCTTAGTAAGTTCCCAAAGAGTTTCTCCTGCACGTTTTCGTGGTGAGTTCATTCCGGAGTGTGTCATGGGCTTTACCGTCCCGGGACACGGGGCCCTGCTGACCCTTACTAGTTACCGCTTTATTTAGGGAGGCTCTTAGCTTTGTACTTCCACGGGGCCACTTTGCTGAGTGCTCTTATTTGTAATGTTCTCCAGTAGGATCACCGTGTGTCGTCAGGCAGGCAGTCATAGCATCCTGAAATGATGATTACTGTACCTCCTTCTGTTAGATATTTCTACTTACGTCTTTTTTCCGTGCCTGGTTTAATTTTCTACTTGACACGATAATCGCGTGGAATCATAGTGGTCATACGCAGTATGTGTGTTTTGCTCCAGACTTCAATGGAGATGCTCCTCCTGCTCTTTGGATTCTGAACTGTTGGTAGAAATACGTAATGTAAAGTAAGAATTCCCCTCGTCTGACTATATCAATGTTTTTTTCCTTTTTATAAAGCAAAAAGGACATTCGATCTTGTTGGAGGCTTCTGTAACGTCTGTGGAGAAATGATCACGTGGTTCTTCACTTTAGATCGATTAAAATGGTGTATGATTTCCACAGATTTTCTAACACGGAACCATCCTTACACTCCCCAGTCAATCCCTCTTGGTCACGTTTTATTTTTTTATCGAGGCGTAGCTGACGTACAGTACTATGTTAGTTTCCGATGCACGGCACAGGGATTCAACAGTTTTATACGTAGGAGGCGACCACCAGGATGGGTCTAGCTACCACCTGTCACCACGCAAAGTTGTTAAGATACAACTGACTGGGATCCCTGGGTGGCTCAGCGGTTCGGCGCCTGCCTTTGGCTCAGGGCCCGATCATGGAGCCCCCGGGTCGAGTCCCACGTCGGGCTCCCGGTGCATGGAGCCGGCTGCTCCCTCTGCCTGTGTCTCTGCCTCTCTCTCTCTCTCTATGTCTATCATGAATAAATAAATAAAATATTTAAAAAGTATATAATTGAGTACATTCCCTATGGTGTACATTGCATCCCTGGGTCTTATTTATTTTAAAACTGGAAGTTTTGTACCTCTTAATCTCCTTCCCCTATTTTACTTATCCTCCCACTCGCTGGTGGTCTGTGAAGCACCAGATCGTTCTCTGTATCCTAAGTGTTTGTGCTTTATTTCGTTTTTTTTACATTCCACATACAAGTGAAATCGTACGATATCTGTGTTTCTCTGTGCGAGTTATTTCACGTAGCAGAAGGCCCTCTAGGTCCATCCATGTTGCTGCAAATGGAAAAAGATCTCATCCTACTTTTTAAGGTTTTATGTTTGTACTCATGAGAGACACAGAGACAGAGGCAGAGACGCAGGCAGGGGGAGAAGCAGGCTCCGTGCAGGGAGCCGGACGCGGGACTCGATCCCGGGACCCGGGATCACGACCTGAGCCACCCAGGCGGCCCTCATTCTTTTGTGATGGCTGAGTAACATTCGTGTGTGTGTGTGTGTGTGTGTGTGTGTGTGTGTGTGAGAGAGAGAGAGAGAGAGAGAGAGAGAGAGAGAGGGAGAGAGAGGGAGCTCTTTACCCACTCATGTCTTGGTGGACACTGAGGCTCTTTCCATGCCTTGGCTGTTATTGTGAACAGTGCTCCGGTGAACACAGGAGGGCACAGATCTATCTGAATTAGTGGCTTCTTTTAAGAGTTTGTTTTTTCAGTCATCTTGACACCCAGTGTGGGGGCTTGAACCCACAGGCTCGAGATCCAGAGTTGCACATTCCGCCAGCGCAGCCAGCCAGGTGCCCCTGATTTAGTGCCCTTACTGTCTTCCCTAAGTACACAGAGGTGGAATGGCTGGATCCTACGGTGGTTCTACTTGTAATTTCTTGAGGACTCTCCATGCTGTTTTCCACAGCCGCTGTGCCATTTGGCATCCCCCCCGCCCCCATATCTCAAGGATTTAAATGAGCTACTACATCCTGTTTGGCATAATTCCATTTAGCAGTTGCGCACCGATAGTCGTAAGAATCATTCATAGCTTCATCGTCTGTGCTCTCTCCAGGGGCATCGATCCTCCATAAGCAGCATATGGAAGTTGTAACTCTTTTAATGCCGTGGACTACTTTAACATAGCACCGGAGTGGTCTGCGTCTTAAAGATTTGCTTGAATTGCCCTCTAAAGTCAGCTGACCTAGTACTTTTTTAGAAAGAAGACGTTATTTGTTCACTTGAGAGAGAGAACGCGAGCAGGAGGAGGAGCAGAGGGACAGGGAGACGCCGAGCTCCTGCTGAGCAGGGCGCCCGACTCAGGCCCCCGGGATCGTGACCTGGGCGGAAGGCAGACGCTGAACCCACTGAGCCGCCCAGGGGCCCCGACCCAGTACTTTTTACAGCAGCTGCTTTTGAACCACATTTCCTATTTCTTTTGTAACAACCGATGAGGGGGCGCCCGGTGGCCCGCTCGGTGAAGCCTCTGCCTTCAGCTCAGGGCCCGATCCCGGGTCCTGGGGTCGAGCCCCACGTCGGGCCCCGAGCTCGCTGGGGAGTCTGTTTCTCGCCCTTCCTCTGCCTTTCTCCCTGCTCATGCTCTCTCTCTCGCTTTCTCTCTCGAATAAATAAATAAAAGAAAATCATAAAATAATAGCATCAAACCAGTCTTTACTGTTTTACAGTTTCCCTTTCCTCGTGGCAGTGTCGGTCATTTATGCCTCCGCGGGAAGACAGACCTTTGACCGTTCCCCAATCGGATTGACATGCAGTCGAGTAACTACTGTCTGATTCCACACCAGTTCCTCTAACTCTGTGCTCGTCTACTGACTTTCTTGTCTTGTTGCGTGTATTGGGGCTTTCTTTCTCCCCTTTTGGATGAGTATCTTAGCTGACGGATCACTTTTTTTTTTTTTTTTTTTTTTAAGAACCACTTCTCAAATTTATCAGTTGTGTTATTTTCCTGATTAACTGACTCCTGCATTTATATTGCATGTTTCCTTCCCTAGTTATTCTTCAGCTTATTTCTGGCCTGTGTCCTCATGATTTGCAGTGGATACTTTATTCATTTTCATATTTTCTGGCTCATTCACACAAGTAGGTAAGGCTATACATGTTCTTCCTGTTTTTTTTTTTTTTAAGATTTTAATTATTTCTTCATGAGAGACACAGAGAGAGGCAGAGACACAGGCAGAGGGAGGAGCAGACCCTTTGCGGGGAGCCCGATGCGGGACTCGATCCCGGGACCCCGGGATCACGCCCTCGCCTAAGGCAGACGTCCAACCTCTGAGCCACCCAGGTTCCCCTCTTTGTACATTTACATACAGTTATACCTCGATTGCATGATAAAGTGGCTTTAAATGACACCTAAACTCCTCCACCCGGCTCCAAAATATGAGGCAACCAGGATATCTATAATACGACGCTCCACAGTCTTTCCACCTTCCCTCTCAATGAGCTTGATGATGTTGTTTCCACATTATCGGGCAAAATAACATTGACATTCTCCTTTATGATTATAATTCCTACACCTTTACTACTTTTCCTCTCCATACCGTTTTTTGGTGGCGTAACATTCATATAGAAAAGTGCACAAACCCTATACGTAGAGCTCTACATATCGCCACCGAACCCCGGCAGCAATCAAGAAACCAAACCATTCGAATCAATACCAGTACCCCGGGAGTCACCTGCGCCCCTTCCCCAGTAACTGCTCCCGCTCTGCTCCCAGAAGTGGCCAACCTGGCTTTTAATGACACCCGGCAAGTATTTTTGCTTGGTTTTGAAGGTTATAAAAATGCAGTTATATAGGATGGTTTCTCTAGTGCCTGGTCTCCTCTGCTCATGGTATGTCTCTAAGGCACATGTTTCCCGCTGCACATGGCTCTGGTTTTTACGTTTTCATTCATGTATGATATTCCATCACATGACTACACCACAGCTGTTTTTCATCCATTCTAGTGCTTCTGGAGTTTTCATGTTTTTGACTATTATAAGTAACGTGTCTACGAATTTCATGTTTGAAAAATGTTATACACATGCAGATATGTACAGAGATGCAGTTCTGGTGAGACCGATGGAGGAGTTTTCAGGTTATTTTGTTCATGACTTCGCTGGAACCACAAGATCCCCCTATGACACATTTACCCAGCGCTCTAAATGACAGCACATCACACGGTTAGGGAACGAAGAACATTACTCTACCAGGTAGCAGAGGATACGGCCAAAAATGTGAAGATAGGTGGCTGCAGAGTTCATGCCCAGAATCCAACACAAGTCCCGAGTCCTCGTGGGAAGGTAGGGTTCGTTAGCCAGGACATCAGCAGTTGTGTCATAAGGGTCCACCCCGACCCAGAGACGTGACTGGAGAAAAAGGTTAAAATTAAGAGTCAGAAGCCAGAGTGGAACCAATCTGGAAAGAGTACGTAAAGAACAGTAGTGAAATTATTTGGGTCACTCAACTGAGAAGAAACAGAAAGCTGGTCTTGACCTTGCTTATTATCGAATACTAAATTCCCAAGAGAATCAGAGGTGTTTCAATCGGGGGGGAGGATTAAAAGCATACAATTAAGTAGATAATATGAAACCATGAATATGAACACACTGATGGAGAACTTTTAGGTATAATACCAAAGCCAGAAGCCATGAATGAATAAAAGTATTCAGTATTTGATCATAAACAAATGATAAAAAATATATATATAAAAAAGTATATAAACACATGATAAATCTGTGGCAAAAAATATCACGAAAAAACAAAAAAACCCACAACGGGAATGACTGAAAAAGTTATGTGTAATCAACAACTGAACGGAGCATGATATAAAAAATCCAGAATCGGGGATCCCTGGGTGGCGCAGCGGTTTGGCGCCTGCCTTTGGCCCAGGGCGCGATCCTGGAGACCCGGGATCGAGTCCCACGTCGGGCTCCCGGTGCATGGAGCCTGCTTCTCCCTCTGCCTGTGTCTCTGCCTCTCTCTCTCTCTCTCTCTCTCTCTCTCTCTGTGACTATCATAAATAAATAAAAATAAAAAAAATAAAATATGGACTTATAAAAAAAAAATCCAGAATCCCTGCCTCCCCCCAAATCAATCTCCCTCTCTTTTGCAGAAAAATGTTGGCTTCTGGGCCGCCTCGGGGGCTCAGTGGTTGAGCGTCTGCCTTTGGCTCAGGTCTTGATCCCGGGGTCCTGGCGTGAGGTCCCACATCGCGATCCTCAATCCTCGCGGGGAGCCTGCTTCTCCCTCTCTATGCCTCTGCCTTTCCCTCTGTGTCTCTCAGGAAGAGATAAAATATTTGAGAAAAGAAAAACATTAGTCACGTTCTGCACCATAAGACACAACTTGAAATTTAAAAGAATAGAAACAGGGGATCCCAGGGGCTCAGCGGTTCAGCGCCTGCCTTCGGCCCGAGGCGTGATCCTGGAGTCCCGAGATCGAGTCCCACATCAGGCTCCCTGCATGGAGCCTGCTTCTCCCTCTCTATGCCTCTGCCTTTCTCTCTGTGTCTCTCAGGAATAAATAAAATATTTGAGGAAAAAAAAAAAACACTTTAGTCACGATCCGCACCATAAAACAAAACGTAAATTTAAATTAATAGAAACGATAGGGTATGTGCTCTCAGACCATAACAGAATTAAACTACAAGTCAGTACAAAAAGAGAACAGTAAAAGTCCCACTATACTTGGAGATTTAATGTTATTGAAAAAACACAGGGATCGAAAAAAATCTCAAAAGAAATGCCGAGGTATTTTTAACTAAATGAAAATAAAAATACGACTTTTCAAAATTTGTAGAATGCAGCAAGATTGATGCCTAGAGAGAAATATATCTCATGGAATACATGCATTAAAAAGAAAGATCTAAGATCAATCTAAGTTTCCTCCTTAGGAAAGTAGGAAAAGAAGAGCAAATTATTTTTTTTTAAGATTTAGTTATTTAATTATTCATGATAGAAAGAGAGCGAGAGAGGCAGAGACACAGGCAGAGGGAGAAGCAGGCTCCATGCAGGGAGCCCGACACGGGACTCGATCCCGGGACTCCAGGATCCCGCCCCGGGCCGAAGGCAGGCAACAAACCGCTGAGGCACCCAGGGATCCCCAAGAAGAGCAAATTAAATGCAAAGTAGGCAAAAGCCAAGAATTATAAGAATTAGAGGAGAGCTCAATGAAATTGAAAACAGAAAAGAGGAAAAACAAAAGCTGCTTCAAAGGATCAGTAAAGCCAGGCAAATAAGCCTCAGGAGAGGCAAACGAGGAAAAAAACGCTAAGTCTCTAGGTAGGCTAACAAAGATTTTTTTAAAAAGACACCAATTATTACCACTATGAGAAATGAAAGAGAAATGAAAGACTTCCACACTGTGAAGCTGCCGCTGCTACCCCACGAGGTGGGAGGGGGGCGGACAAGGTCAGCACCTTCTCTGCCCCCCCCCCCTTGGAGCCCTTCAAGCCCCCCAGTGCCTGGTAGCACTGCTGCCAGCCCCAGTCGCTGCCATGTCACACACCCCCTCCACTGCCCCCCGGGGCAGAGTTTGCACAAAGTCCCCCCATAGTATAAGGGGAGCCACGTGAGGGGCAGGGGGGACGGGGAGGAGGTCTGTTCCCCCTGGTGGGGCTGGCGGGGTGTGTAGCTGCCCCCCACCTCTCCCTACTTCTCGCCCCTCAATAAAATGATCTTAAACCGCAAAAAATTAAAAATGAAAATGATTTTTAATATGCATACTTGATTGTTTATTAATATGGCTTGTTTTTATATATTGCTAACACATAATTATATAACATAAAAACAAACAGATTAATCACCTTAAAATATTTAACCACACAGACCTTTAAAGCAAAAGGAATAATCGTGTCACGGGGCTTTAATGTGTATAAAGGCGATAGGTGGGAGAGCTACGTTGAATGAATGACGGGAAAAGGAGTCGAATGGGACAATATACAATATACAATGGGACAATACAAAGAGTACATCTAAATCAATACGTAGAAGAAATGCAGTGAATATAAAATAGCATGGAAATATGTGTGTGAATACATGTACGATGTTTTTGGTGTACATAAATTATTCCAATGAAATACTTAGGAGGATCACGTTGGATATAAAGCGCAAGAACTACGTTGTGCCTATAAAAGAATGCATACGGCACACCATGGAACCTACAGTCATTACAAGGATATTAATCCAATCCCACCAACAATCCTATCTGACAACCTAGGCGAAATGGAGTAAATTCTTCAAAGACACAACGTGCTAAGAGCCACGCAAGACGATGTAGCAAATGCGCAAAGGCCTAGATGTATTAGAGATAATGAGTCCGTAATTAAAACCCTTCCAAAGGAGAACACGCAAGGCCAGGATAGTTTCACCGGAAAATCGTACCAAATACGGAAGGAAGAAATTATACCAATTCTCTACAATCTCTTCCAGAAGACAGAAGCGCAGGAAATACTTCCGAAGCCACTCTACGAGGCCAGCGTTACCCTAACACCAAAACCAAACAGACACAGTGTAAGAAAGCTACAGACCGCTCTCTCTCGCCAACACAGATGCAAAAGTCCTCAAGAAAATTTTATCAAATCGAGGGGGATCCCCGGGCGGCTCAGCGATTTGGCACCTGCCTTCGGCCCGGGGCGTGGTCCTGGGGTCTCGGGATCGAGTCCCTCGTCGGGCGCCTTGCATGGAGCCTGCTTCTCCCTCTAACTGGGTCTCTGCCTCTCTTTCTCTCTCTCTCTGTCTCTCATGAATAAATAAATAAAAATCTTTAAGAAAAAGAAACTATTATCAAATCAAATCCAATAACGTATCCGACGAACTACGCATCACTACGAAGTGAAATTTATCCCATGCGTGCAAGGATGGCGCAACGTGTGAAGATCAGTTAACATGCTCTATCACATCAATAGGCTAAAAAAGACAAATTATATAATCTGATCAAGATACCAGAAAAGGGTTTGGCATAATTCAACCCCTACTCTCGATCGAAACGTGCTCAGCAAACTAGGACTAGAAGGTAACTTCCTAATCTCGATAAGGAACATCTGTAAAGCAATCGACGGTTAACATCCTACTGAATGGTGAGAAATTAAAAGCTTCCCTGTTAAGATCGGGAACTCGCAAGGAGGGGATCCCTGAGTGGCTCAGCGGTTTGGCGCCTGCCTTTGCCCAGGGTGTGACCCTGGAGTCCGGGGATCGAGTCCCACGTCGGGCTCCCTGCGTGGAGCCTGCTTCTCCCTCTGCCTGGTCTCTGCCTCTCTCTGCCTCTCTCTGTGTCTCTCATAGGTAAATACATAAAATCTTTTTTTACAAAAGTAAAATAATTTACTTTTTTCTAATTTTTTTTAATTTCTATTTATTTATGATAGTCACACAGAGAGAGAGAGAGAAGCAGAGACACAGGCAGAGGGAGAAGCAGGCTCCATGCACCGGGGGCCCGACGTGGGATTCGATCCCGGGTCTCCAGGATCACGCCCCGGGCCAAAGGCAGGCGCTAAACCGCTGCGCCACCCAGGGATCCCAAAAGTAAAATAATTTAAACAGAGAGGCTTTGAGGGACAAATCGACATACAGATTACAATTCAGGAAACAATAGAAGGTTCACAAACATACCTCGTCCAGAAGACCAAATCAGCAGGCAGGTGTCATCTAACACGTGATGCTGGGGAAAAAAGCAAAAATCCTGTCAGCTTTTCACAGCAAAATTATTCTTAGGCGGATAAGAAGAGGTAAATATAAGACAGGAAACTTTTTAAAGATATTCTATTGACAATACACACTCAAGACGAAGGGAAACCTCTGCATCAAACAGGCAACGGAAGGGATCACACGTCAAACCTGGTGCGTACCGACCTATGAATAAAGAGGCAATTGAAGAAACATCTGCCATCTGTATAACAAAACACTAATATCCTATTAATTGTAAAAGCTCATTATAAAGGGTTAAAATATCCAAGCCATGAGGATACAAAAACAAAGCGAACCAAAAGGATGACAAGACAATTCTCAGAGAGGGAGGAACAGAATGACTTGTTAGTCAACTATGAAAAAACTCAGGGCGGTTAATAAAGAAACGTGCATCGAAAGAAACTACCACTTTCCCCGATGCAGACAGCAGGGCGGTACGGGGAGGTCCGACCCCGGGGGAGGAGGTCGACCCATACACCTTCCCACCCACACTGGCCAAGATCCTAGAGCCTTCGTGCTGAGGGACCCGTCGCAAAGCCTCTGGGATAAACTCGCGCACGTGTGCTTTGTGTTCTACAAATACACACATGGTCGTAGTGACAGACGATGTCACCGTCACAGAGGAACGTACACTGGGCCGCCCCGCAGCACCGGGTCTGCGGTCGCCGCACCCCCACAGCGGCACTGCCCCACGGGGTATCCCGAACCCCAAGTGGCTGTTGAGCACACTCAACGGGGGGAGGGTGTAGGTGTCAAGTGCACGCGGAATTAGGAAAACACCGTGACTGGAATGCAAAATACCTCGTTAATACTCTTACTGACTATACACGGCCCAACGATCATATGTGGGATAGGACTGGGTTCAGTAAAACGGATGGAAATTATTTTGTCCCTTTTTTTTTTTTTTTTTTTTTTTCTTGGCTCCCTTAGTAAGTTCCCAAAGAGTTTCTCCTGCACGTTTTCGTGGTGAGTTCATTCCGGAGTGTGTCATGGGCTTTACCGTCCCGGGACACGGGGCCCTGCTGACCCTTACTAGTTACCGCTTTATTTAGGGAGGCTCTTAGCTTTGTACTTCCACGGGGCCACTTTGCTGAGTGCTCTTATTTGTAATGTTCTCCAGTAGGATCACCGTGTGTCGTCAGGCAGGCAGTCATAGCATCCTGAAATGATGATTACTGTACCTCCTTCTGTTAGATATTTCTACTTACGTCTTTTTTCCGTGCCTGGTTTAATTTTCTACTTGACACGATAATCGCGTGGAATCATAGTGGTCATACGCAGTATGTGTGTTTTGCTCCAGACTTCAATGGAGATGCTCCTCCTGCTCTTTGGATTCTGAACTGTTGGTAGAAATACGTAATGTAAAGTAAGAATTCCCCTCGTCTGACTATATCAATGTTTTTTTCCTTTTTATAAAGCAAAAAGGACATTCGATCTTGTTGGAGGCTTCTGTAACGTCTGTGGAGAAATGATCACGTGGTTCTTCACTTTAGATCGATTAAAATGGTGTATGATTTCCACAGATTTTCTAACACGGAACCATCCTTACACTCCCCAGTCAATCCCTCTTGGTCACGTTTTATTTTTTTATCGAGGCGTAGCTGACGTACAGTACTATGTTAGTTTCCGATGCACGGCACAGGGATTCAACAGTTTTATACGTAGGAGGCGACCACCAGGATGGGTCTAGCTACCACCTGTCACCACGCAAAGTTGTTAAGATACAACTGACTGGGATCCCTGGGTGGCTCAGCGGTTCGGCGCCTGCCTTTGGCTCAGGGCCCGATCATGGAGCCCCCGGGTCGAGTCCCACGTCGGGCTCCCGGTGCATGGAGCCGGCTGCTCCCTCTGCCTGTGTCTCTGCCTCTCTCTCTCTCTCTATGTCTATCATGAATAAATAAATAAAATATTTAAAAAGTATATAATTGAGTACATTCCCTATGGTGTACATTGCATCCCTGGGTCTTATTTATTTTAAAACTGGAAGTTTTGTACCTCTTAATCTCCTTCCCCTATTTTACTTATCCTCCCACTCGCTGGTGGTCTGTGAAGCACCAGATCGTTCTCTGTATCCTAAGTGTTTGTGCTTTATTTCGTTTTTTTTACATTCCACATACAAGTGAAATCGTACCACTTCTCAAATTTATCAGTTGTGTTATTTTCCTGATTAACTGACTCCTGCATTTTTATTGCATGTTTCCTTCCCTAGTTATTCTTTGGCTTATTTCTGGCCTGTGTCCTCATGATTTGCAGTGGATACTTTATTCATTTTCATATTTTCTGGCTCATTCACACAAGTAGGTAAGGCTATATACATGTTTTTCCTGGGCTTTTTTGGAAAGATTTTATTTATTTATTCATGAGAGACAGAGAGAGAGGCTGAGACACAGGCAGAGGGAGGAGCAGGCCCGAAGCAGGGAGCCCGACAGGTCTTTGAAGCCATTGTGTTATCCTTGTCATTTTCTAGATACTCTCAAGTTTTCTCCTGGATATATTCTTTGAATCGACGTTTAAGGCGGTATTTAAAATTTTCCAGATGACAGGGTGGCTTTCACTTTGTATATTTTTAAGGGTATTATGTATTTATTCATCACAGCACCGAATGGTAGAGGCAGAGAGAGAAGCAGGCTCCGTGCTCCCAGGTCTTTGTTTGGTGGGGGCCTGCTGCTCCCTCTCCCTCTGCCTGCTGCTCCCCCTGCTTGTGCGCACTCTGTGTGTGTGTCTGTGTCAACAAAATGAACATCTTTGAAAAAATACTGTAGCTTTACATAACCCACGTAGTCCCGTCTTATGCATACCACCCGGCACAAGAGAACTTCCTGTGATGATGGAAATGTTCTGTGAGATCCAGAAGCCGCTAGCCACACATGGCTATTAAGCACTCGACACCACACGAGTGTCGTTAAGGAAAGCAATTTTTGATTTCAATTAATTACAGGTAAATAGTCACAGATGACCAGCGGCCACCATATAGGACAGTGCAGCTCTGGACAGTGTCTTTATTCCCACGATGGGCATCAAGTGTCCCTCCTTCCCTTTCCACAACCATTCACATTGATCACATTGTACTTTTCTCTAAATGCTTATGTTTCTACATTTATTTATTCATTTTCTAAATGAATTTA
Organism: Canis lupus baileyi; assembly: GCF_048164855.1. Taxonomy (NCBI): domain Eukaryota; kingdom Metazoa; phylum Chordata; class Mammalia; order Carnivora; family Canidae; genus Canis; species Canis lupus. The sequence goes on along the minus strand of NC_132876.1, from coordinate 1,138,472 downwards.
TTTATTTATTCATGAGAGACACACACAGAGAGAGGCAGAGACGCAGGCAGAGACGCAGGCAGAGGGAGAAGCAGGCAGAGACGCAGGCAGAGACGCAGGCAGAGGGAGAAGCAGGCCCCATGCAGGGAGTCCGATGCGGGACTCGATCCTGGGACTCGAGGACCACGCCCCGGGCCGAAGGCAGGCGGCGAACCGCTGAGCCACCCAGGGAAGCCCGGCGTATTATTTTCATGTTGAGTCACACAGGTCCCAGAAGCAAGAAAAGCAAGGAGGAGAAGAGAAAGACGATCAGCAAAGTAGAGAGGCTGCAGGTCAGGATCACAATTACGATCTAGTTACAGACGACGGCCTCGACGAAGACGCTGCGCGTCTATAAAGCACTGAGCTCCCGTTATCAACCTCCCTGTACTTGACCCTTGAACAAAACAGGTTTGAATCTGAGGGGCCCACTCCTGTGCTGAAGTTTTCAACAAACACAGCCTAGGACTAAGGTTTTTTTCTCCTGTTTCTGGTTTTATTCACATTTCCCTTCCCCCGCTCACCTCCTGGGCAGAAGGCAGTCTGTGGCATACATACCCCGCAGCAGGCCTGTCACTCAGCTGTTTATGCCGTCGGCGAGGCACGCACTCACCGGTAGCCTGTTGGTAGTAAGGTTTCGAGGGAGTCGAGGGTCACACGCATTCTTCTGTGGTGCGGGGTGGCGGCTCTGTTGTGCAAGGGTCGAGTGTACTTCTCGGGGATTTAAAGAGGGAATTTGAGCATGCTCGACGTTTCCAGCTTTAGACTGTCCCTGTGTACTCATTCCGTGTTGCAGGTGTCTTTAATTTTTTTCCCCAAGATTAACTTGCCAAGTTGACACAGAGAGAGAGAGGGGGAGAGCGCGAGCGAGCGAGCGCACAAGCGGGAGGGGCTGCCGAGGGAGAGGGAGAGGCAGGCTCCGTGGTGAGCAGGGAACCCCACGTGGGGCTGGATCGCAACCCCCGCGAGCATGACGTGAGCCCCCACGGCAGGTGCTCAACCGAGCCGCCCAGGCGCCCTCCGTGTGTCCTGAGACCGACTTGCCTTTTCGTGCAAAGTTGGTCAGCGCCGCTGAGAGCCTCCACGAGGCATAAACCCGGGCTGGAGAGGGACAGGAGGCGGTCGCCGGCCTCCGAGGAGGACCCAGCGTTCTGGCTCACGGCAGGCGATACGGCGTCAGCGCACGATCCATCCTTCTCTTCGGAAACTCCCACCCCGTGCTCGCAACGCACCGCTGCCGGGCTGGAAGGTAACCCGGGTCGGAGCGGCTGCCCACAGCTGGAGACAGGCCGGAGAAGGGGTGCGAGGGGCTGTGCGGCCCGGCCGCGCCCTCCTCCCGTTCCGCGCACGTGCCCTCACCTGCGAGCGGGGACCCCAGCTTGGACCAGTCGGGCTTGAGATGGTAGATGATGCCATCCAGGGCGCCGGGCAGCAGCACTCCGCGCACCAGCAGCACGACGAGGACCACGTAGGGGAAGGTAGCGGTGAAGTACACGATCTGCGGGGGGCGGGCGGCTCAGAGGGGGCCCCGGCCCGGCGGGATGGCCAGGGGACCAGGCCGGGGGCTCCGAGGTCCAGCGGGAGGCCGGCCGGCGGCCGCGCCGTCCTCCTCGAGGCCTCGGCTCCTCCCGGGGAGGCTGTGTGCTCGGCTCGGGCAGCAGCAGCAGCCCCGCGGCGCGCAGGTGACCCACGGGGGTGGGGCAGGGGGACGGGCAGGGCCTGGACGGGGGGGGGTCGGGGGTACCTGTCCGACCGCCTCCAGATGCTCCAGGACCCGGCGCAGGTGATCAGCGGGCTGGGGCCAGGCGGGGCGGCGGCGCATGCGCGGGCTGGGCGGGTCGGAGTCACGTGCCAGCCGCCTCCCTAGCCCCCCCCCGTCCCTACCACCCCCCCGCCCCCCGCTCCTGCCAGGCTCGGCGCAGGCGCCCCAGGGAGCGCGGGTGACGTCAGCTGGCGAGAGGCGGGGCCTCCTGAGGTAGCCTCGGCCGCTTCGGGACGCGGGCCACGCGTTCCATCCGGGCATCTGCGCCCCCCCCACCCCGCGGGCTTGGCGGGAAGCAGCGACGTGCGGGCGGCGTGTGCGCAGGCGCCGTGCGTGCCCGCAGCGGCCTTGCGCGCCGAGGGGCGGGGCTTCGCGAGCGGGCGGGCGGGCGAGCGAGGCGGAGCCGTCGAGGAGGAGTGCGGGCGGCCTCGCGCGGGGCTCTGGGCAGGCGGGCGTAAGTGGCGGCGGCGGCCATGCAGGCCCCAGGGGACGGCGAGGGCGGCGCGGCAGGCGGGGCGGAGGGCGGCGCGGGCAGCCGTGAAGGCGAGGGTGGCCCGCGCCCCGAGGGAGCGGAGGGCGAGGCGGTCAGGGCCCCTCCCCAGGCCGAGGTTGCCCCGCAGCCCGCGGGGCCCCTTGGGGACGTGCCGCCCGAGGTCATGTTCGCCCCGAGCCGATTGCTGGAGTTGTATCTTTTCCGCGGAGGGGGCCCTGGGCGCGGGCGGCGGCGGGGTCGGTTGGGGGCGTGGCGGCCGCCCTGGGGGGGCGGGAGGGGCAGCGGGGCCAACGGCCTGGAGAGGCGACCTGAGGGGCCAAGGTTGGGGCCTAGGAGGGGACGGGGGCGGTTGGGGCCTGGGAGGGGACGGGGGCGGTTGGGGCCTAGGAGGGGACGGGGGCGGTTGGGGCCTAGGAGGGGACGGGGGCGCTTGGGGCCTAGGAGGGGACGGAGTCGCTTGGGGCCTAGCAGGGGACGAGGCGGTTGGGGCCTAGGAGGGGACGGGGTCGCTTGGGGCCTAGGAGGGGACGGGGGCGCTTGGGGCCTAGCAGGGGACGAGGCGCTTGGGGCCTAGCAGGGGACGAGGCGCTTGGGGCCTAGGAGGGGACCGGGCCGCTTGGGGCCTGGGAGGGGACGGGGCTGCTTGGGGCCTAGGAGGGGACGGGCCCGCTTGGGGCCTGGGAGGAGACAGGGGCGGCCTGGGCGACCCTCTGCCTCGAGGGCTGAGCAGGCCTCGGGCCCCCGGATATTGAGCAGCGGACGGTGCCTTAACCGCGCCCCCAGCAAGCTGACGGTGCCCTTCCGGACACCACTGGAGGCGGAGATGGCGCGCAGGTCCCTCGCACCGTATGTCCAGCGTCCCCGAGGACTAGTTCAGAAGGAGCTGACGGTGAACGGCAGCGCCCTGGCCATGTGAGTGCTGCGAGGCGGGGAGCGGCGGTCGGAGGCGGGGCGCGGGGTACGGGGAGGAGCGGGGATCCCGGGGCGGGGGGGGGGGGGGACGAGGAGGGGCGCACGGGCTGGGCGGGGGAAGGACGGGAGGGGCGCGGGTGCCGGGCGGTCTGTGTCTCCCCAGGCCCCCACGGAGGCCCTGCTCACCCCCAACCCCCCTGTTCCTTTGCCCGCCCTGCAGTAGATGGACTGCCGAGGACCCGGTCTTCTTCCGCATTTCCGTGAACGCCTTCCTGGACCAGCTGTCCCTGGTGATGCGAAACATTCGAGGCTTTGGGTCCCCGCCAATGCGAAGCCTGGGCCGGGGAAAGAGAACCGACACCTAAAGCCGCGCCCCCCGCCCCCGCAGGCGCGGCTCGGGCCGTCGTCGGTACCTGCCGTCGTTGCCGACCCGCTATCAGAGCCCCACGTTTTTCCCCCGCAGCGGGCCCCGGGTGCCTCCTGGTGCCCTCGAGTTCTTAGTTCTTTCCCTGGCCTCGGGGGAGCGGGCCCTGCTTGTTGGTTGCTGCAGAAAATAAAGCCGAGTTCACTGTTTCGGGTCTGAGGTTCTTTTCTCGGCTCCGGCGCCTCCAGGCTTCCTCGCCGTTGCTCTCCCTGGGGCGGGAGGTTCTGGGAGCCCCGTGCCGCCAGCACAAGGTTCTTGGCGACAGCCTGGGGAAGGGAAACTGCAGCCCCACGTCCAGGACTGAATGCTGTCGGGGTCCCGGAGTGCTCTCCCGGTCCCCCCCCCCCCCGCCCCCACCGTGCGGGTACCGCACCATATACCGGGCGGGCGACAGCTGGACGGGCTCTTTAAAGACTTTATTTCCTGCTTCCTGAAAAGCAGAGCGGCAAGGCCACAGGCGGCGGGAGAGGCAGGCCCCATGCGGGGAGCCCGACTCGGGACTCGACCCCGGGTCTCCGGGATCTCGCAGGGGGCCCCGAGGGGCCCTTAGAGCGCCAGCGCCGTCGCGCTCCGGGTCTCCCGTTGCGGGCGCTGACGCCAGGCGGTTCGCGGCCGGGGTCTCTGCGGGAACGCTCGCGTCCTCGCGCCGCACCCAGGAGGTGCGTTCACCGCGTTGGTCCCCTGCCTGGTCTTGAGCCGCTCGGTCCGCGGTCCACGGTCCGCGGCGCACGCTTGCCCTCCGGAAACACGCCCTCCCGCCGCTAGGCTGCTCTCCCCACGTCCCACCAGGCTGGCCGCCTGCCCGAGGAAACGGCGCGCTGGGAACGTGGGGAACAACCGCACGCCCGACTTGGGGATTTCCTGGCCCCCTGGCCCTGAGCACCATGCCCCCCACGCCCCCGCCAGGGGCGCCCCGGGCCTGGGCAGGTCACCGCCTGCGAGCCCCGCACTGAGGATTCCACCTTTGCGGCTGCGTCCCCCCCCCCCCCCGCCCCCCAGCTTTGCTCCGGTGCTTCCTCTGCACGCAGACGGGTTCCCGTGAGCCTTGCTCCTAGGGGTACCGGGCCGGGGCGCCTGAGCGGACGCCTCCCTTCTGCTCCCGCCGAGGTCGCGGCCCTGGGCTGCAGCCTCGCACCCCTCTCCCTGCGCAGCAGGGAGTCGGCTTTTTGACAAGTCTCTGTCCCTCTGCCCGGCCCCTCCAATAAACAGATACACGGTTTTTGTTAAAAAGGCGAATCAGTGGCACCAGAGCAGCTCTTAGGGCAGAACCCGGTTTGCACCGCCCCGAGGCAGGCCCTTTCCCGGACCGGCCTGATGCGCCCCCGGCCCCGCCCGGGGTGAGGTCTCCCGTTCTGGCCGGTGGGGACGGCCGGGGGCGGGGGGGGGGGGGGGGGGGGCGTGTGCTGCGTGGGGCGGCGGTGACCCTCGCCTGGGGCCCCGTCCTTTCCCGGCCTCGGGCGGGGCTCCCCCGGGGCCCCCCTGCAGCTCTCCGCCCCAGGGGCTCCACCCTGGCCCTCAGCGCCCCCCACTCTCGGCTCCGTCTCCAAGTCACGGAGGCTCCACGCGGCCACACCCGCGCGCTCCACACCGCAAGCTGGGGCACGGCCCGGTGCGCCTCGAGTCTCGGCCTCCCCCGGGGCGCTGCCCCGGACCAGCTTCCAGCCGCTGCGGTCACAGCCTGCTACTCAGGGGCCCCCTGGGGGCGGTCCGGGCGCTGGTCCCCTCACGCGCCTGAGCAGGCAATCGGCCTTTGCAGCCTGGATGGCCCACGGGCGCGGGAAGGACAGCAGCGACGCTCACCGCCACGGTGGCGGCGGCGGGGCCGGGAAAGGACGAGCCTGCCCCGGGAGCAGAGGGCTGCCACCGGGGGCGCGTCCCCAGGTCTCGGTCACCTGCTCTCCCCCTCTCCCCCCTCTCCCTCCGCCTTCCATCCTCTGCACACGGAGCGGCTTCGCGTGGACAGGTGGCACCTCAGCCGCGAAGGCCACTGCCGACCACACTCCCCCCCTGCTCTCCAGCGGCTCTAGGACATTCTACTCGCTTTACTCGCTTATGTTTCTTAAAGGGTCTGTTGATTTTTCTGAGAGGCGGCCGGGGCCACAGAGGAGCGGGGTGCGGAGGAGGGACAGGGGCGGAGCAGGCTCCCCGCTGAGCCGGGACCCCCGGGATCATGACCCGAGCCCAAGGCCCGCAGGGGACCCGCTGAGCCGCCCAGGCGCCCCTCGTTTACTCACTTAGGCACGTTCCCCCCCCCCCCCCCGAGGTTAAAGGTCGCCTCGCTGCCGATGGCAAGTTCAGAGCCGGGTCCCCGGCCGCCTCCCGGCCCCTCGCTGTGGGGCCCGGGCTCTCTGCAGGCGGGCTGACGACGGCACGGCTGTCCTCCTGAAGTCCCCTCGCCGGCCCCGGGTTCCGTCCTGGAACCCGGCTGGGTCGCCGTCCCTTCCTCTCCGTTCCCGTCCTTGCGGGTTCAAGTCAGATGCACTGAGGCGGGGCCCCTACACCGCGGCCTCCACCTTCAGGGGCCCTCCCTGCCTTTCGGGGGAGACATCCCGTCCCCTGCCTGCCGCCGCGACCGACGTGGACGACAATGCGCCACCGCAGACGTCCTTCCGTCTCCCGAGTCGCAAGGCTCCGCCCCGGGCCCTGGCCACCCCCGACTTCTCCCCCGAAGCTGTGCCTTTCCCAGGAGGCCGCAGGGCCCGCCGCGCACGGGACGCACCCTCGGGCTCGGGGTGGCTTCTCTCCCGACAGTCAGCAGGTGCGGCCATCGGGGGCCTGTGGCTCGGTGCTTCGCGTCCGTCCATGGATGTCGTGTGTGACATTTTATTTCTTGATTCCTGAGGGACACACAGAGACAGCGGCAGGGACACCGGCAGAGGGAGAAGCGGGCTCCCCGCGAGGGCCCGACGCGCGCCTCCATCCCGGGACCCCGGTCGCGCCCCGGGCCCACGGCGACGCCCAACCGCTGAGCCCCCCGGGCGCCCCATGTTATGGAGACACATTCCTCGGGTACGGATCGCACGAGAAATAAGTATATTTTCGGGGCAGCCGGTGGCCCCGGCCGCTAAGCGTCCCGGCTCCTGATTTCGGGTCAGCTCGGGACCTCGGCGTCCTGGGATCGGCCCCGCGCCCCGTCGGGCTCCCCGGCCTGCCCCGAGCCTGCTTGTCCCCGTCCCTCTTCTCCTTCTCCTGCTCTCTGCCTCTCTCTCTCTCTCTCTGAAATAAGTAAAGAAAACCTTAAAAGAAAAAAGAAGAAATAGTTCCGTTGTGCACAGTGACCGTGGGTTCCGTCGGTTGAGGAGTCCTCCTTCCCGGGCTCGTTCTTTCAAGCGTCGGGGAAGCATTTTGAATCCGAGGACATGCCCGTCACCACCGTGCAGCACGTGTGTGCTTTGGTCGCCCAGCAGCCATTGCCCTTCTCCTGCGACCAGGATCCCCATTTCCCCCAGAAAGCCCCCGTTTCCCTCCCGTCCGCAGCTCTGACCCTGGGAGAGTTGAGGGACCTCTGGTCCCAGGGGCGGCGTGCGGCTCGGGCCTGGCCCATCAGAGCGCGGCTTTCCCGCGGCCATCGGCCACCCCAGCCAAGCGCGGGACCCTCTGGGGGCAGAGGGGAGGCGGGAGAGGGGAGCCCAGCGCCGAGGCCCAGGTCCTGGATCCAGCCTCGCCTGACGACGACGGGCCCTCGCCCCGCCCCATTGGGTTACCCGGACCCAGACGCCCCCTTCGGCTGCAGCCAACGACAATACTGGGCACCGGGCCTCTGCGACTTTCCTCACCTGCGCCGTGGGGCCGAGGAGCCACCGACTGGCGGCCGGTTCACACCACGACGCGGCTGCCCTTTCCCTTCCCGGACACGCCGGCGGGTCCCAGTCTCCCGAGAAGCGCTGCGGCCTCTTGTGGCCGAGAAGGAGGCCCTGCGGCTTCCGGGGGTCCGGCTGCGGAGAGGGCGTGGGGGGGGGGGCGACAGGGACACGCGGCAGCAGCCGCCCGGGATCCGGCCTTCCGGCCCAGGGCCCCCAGGACGGGCGCCCGCCACTCACCGGGCCCGGGGCCAAAGCACCCAGTCCCGGCCTCCCTCCCACCCAGCTCGGCCCAGAGCGAGGCCGGGCCACGGGGCTGCGGAGGCTGCTGGCGGCGGCGACACCGTCGGGGCCCGCCCCCCGCACCCCGACCCTCCCCGGGCTCCCCTGTCCCTCCGGGGCAGCACCTGGGCTGCCGGGGGCCTACGAGGTCGGATGTGACTCTCCTTTGCCCCGCATCTTCTCTGGGGTCCTCCCGGTCCTCCCACCTGGTCCCTGTGACCCGCCCACTCTGGCCTCCTCCCCGTCCTCCCACCTGGTCCCTGTGACTCGTCCCCTGTGGCCTCTTCCTCATCCTCCCACCTGGTCCCTGTGACCCAGCCACACTGGCCTCCTCCCGTCTTCCCACCTGGTCCCTGTGACCCGTCCCCTCTGGCCTCCTCCCCGACCTCCCACCTGGTCCCTGTGACCCGTCCCCTCTGGCCTCTTCCTCGTCCTCCCACCTGGTCCCTGTGACCCGCCCACTCCGGCCTCCTCCCCGTCCTCCCACCTGGTCCCTGTGACCCGGCCACACTGGGCTCTTCCCCGTCCTCTCAGCTGGTCCCTGTGACCCGGCCACACTGGCCTCCTCCCCCGTCTGCCACAGGCCAGGCCCAGGCCCCCTCAGGGCTCTTTCCTGCGGGAACTCTCTGCCCCGGTCCGCCTGGCTCACGGCCCCCCATGACGTTAGCAGGCCTGGGGGTGGGAAGCAGGCAGGTGCGGCCCAACGGAGATGCTGCCCAGCCGCCCCCGGGGAGATGTGGGTGCCCCGAGGACAGTGGGGAGCCGGGCACGGAGCCCGACAAGGTCCCCCCGACGTCCTCTTAGGTCCCCAGGCCCGGTGTGGGGAGAAGAGGGTAGACGAGGGCAGGTGGGGCAGCAGCGGGGACACGACCCCGCACCCCAGCCAAGGGGTGCTAGGCCCAGGGTGGCCGTGGCGGTGGGGGCGGGTGCCGGGGGTGGGCCTCGCAGGGCAACCCCCAGACTTTGCTGACCTCAGGGTGGCCATGACCGCCCTCCCTCGATCCCAGACCCTGCACCCCCTGACCCTGCCTCCTGTTCGTGCAGAGGCCGATGCCCCCGACAAGACACCTCTCCCCCGCCTTCACCGCACCTGCCCCAGGACGCCCCGCACTTTTCCCAGGACACCTCACCCCCCCACCTGCCCCCAGCCTGAGGCCACACCTTGACCTCTCCTGTGTGGGTCTCTGGGATCCCGCTGCCAGGCGCAGTCCCTGCTCAGGGCCTCCTGTGCCTCGACCATCAGTGTCCCCCACACCGCCCCGCACCCCGGCTTCCTGACCGCCTCCCTCCCGGGGGCAACGGGGGGGGTCTCATTCCCTTGCCAGGAGGCCCCCCCGCCTTCTCGGGGTCCCTCTGGGCCCTGCCCGCTCCACTGCCCCCTCCTGAGTGTCCCAGGGCCCCGGCCCCGGCTGCTTGGGGCTTTCTCTCTCTGCCCCTGCTCTCGGCCCGAGGGGAGCTTGTGGGGGGCTCGGGGCTGTCAGGGCCGGGCCGGGCTCGCAGGTTGGTCCCATCCACGACACGCGTGTCCTCACACTCCCACATCCGGCGCCTACTGAGCTTGACCTCGCAGCCCCCACCCGCCCGCCCTAGCACCGCACCTCCCAGGCACCCCAAAACACGTCTGAGCTTTCGCAGTCTCTCGATCTCTACGGCAGCTCTGGGTGGTTTTGAAAAGTTCTGGGTCTCCGCCTCCCGACCCCTAGAAGCCTTTTCCACCCAGTCTTTCTGGTCAGGATGCTGACCTCGCTCTCCCAGTTGCTTGGGTGAAAACCCAAGCATCATTCTGGACTCGCCACCTCCTGGCCCCCGTCCAGGTCTCAGCGGATTGTTCCCACGCACACCGTCTACAATGCCCTCACCGTTGTACCTGTGCCGCCCTGCTCCAGGCCACTCCTTCCGGCGGTCGCCTGAGCGCAGTCCTGTGCCACCTGCCCTCCCGGACCCTAGTCTTAACCCTCCGACGCCCTCTCCTCAACCCGGACGCTACGGCGATCCTTGCGTCTCAAATGGAAGTCAAGCCATGGGTCTCCTCGGCCCACGGCCCTGAACCGGCTCCACGCTCATCCCGAACCTGAGCAAAGGTCGTCACATTGGCCAGGAGAGCTTCTTGGCTGTGCCTTCAGCATTGCAGGTTTGGGGAGTCGGCCTGCAGTCTTCTCGGTGCCTTGAGCGCGCAGCCCCATGCAGCTCCGGCCTCCCGGTCACCTCCTGCAGGCCTTCCCAAAGCTCGCGGCCTCGCCCTCCCTACCTGCGTGGCCGGCCCCCCACAGGCCCGCGCACATGCAGTTGCTCTCCCACTGCTGTGTCCCTTCCACACCGCTCACGACCTTCTCAAATAGAGAACATACAAAGCCACTGCTGTCGTTTCCCGCCTCCCCCGTCTTGGGTCGGCGGTGCAGTAACTGCGATCACATCACAAACTGCCCCCAGACTTAGTGAATTCAACAACTGACTTCGCACACGCATCTCCCACCTGGGCAGTCGCCGGGGGTTAGGCTCACGTGTGCTCAATGTAGCTGCAGAAATCGCCTCCGAGAGGCCTCCGTCACAGCCTGCGGGCCTCGGGCCTCAGTTCCTTTTCCTGTGGTGCAGGCTTCCTCATGGCCTGCTGGCTCGGTTCCAAGGGTGCAAGTCCCAAGAGTGCACCAAGCAGAAGCTGGACCACGTGGCCTGACCAGCCTCGGACACCTGGTGCCTCCTCCTGGTGCCTCCCCTGCTGTGTTCTCTGGGCGAAGGCACTCACCGCCCAGTTCCAGCCAGCTCTGGGGGTGGCGATGTGGACTCCATCGCTCAGTGTGGAGTGGTTAGATTCTGGAGGAGCAAGTGGAGGGGGGATATCTCTGCAACCGTGTGACCACATTGCCAGAATTCAACGTTCTTCAGTTGGCTTTGCCAAAGCCTCAGCCGCGGATACTTGAAAAGTAGCAGAAGTGCACATTTCCCAGAGGGATTTACCATGAGCCTCAGTGATGAATGGCATATCCAGAGAGTCATGGCACGATGCTGAGTTAAGGATCGGAGTCTTCAGTCACCAAAATACTCTTCCTTGTGCAGCAGCATAGGAATGGGGGTGCGGTGGCCTTGACAATATTTATTTGTTCTTCCTCATTGATTTTTTTATTTTTTTTATTTTTTATTTTATTTTATTTTATTTTATTTTATTTTTATTGGTGTTCAATTTACTAACATACAGAATAACACCCAGTGCCCGTCACCCTTTCACTCCCACCCCCCGCCCTCCTCCCCTTCTACCACCCCTAGTTCGTTTCCCAGAGTTAGCAGTCTTTACGTTCTGTCTCCCTTTCTGATATTTCCCACACATTTCTTCTACCTTCCCTTATTTTCCCTTTCACTATTATTTATATTCCCCAAATGAATGAGAACATATAATGTTTGTCCTTCTCCGACTGACTTACTTCACTCAGCATAATACCCTCCAGTTCCATCCACGTTGAAGCAAATGGTGGGTATTTGTCATTTCTAATAGCTGAGTAATATTCCATTGTATACATAAACCACATCTTCTTTATCCATTCATCTTTCGGTGGACACCGAGGCTCCTTCCACAGTTTGGCTATCGTGGCCATTGCTGCTAGAAACATCGGGGTGCAGGTGTCCCGGCGTTTCATTGCATTTGTATCTTTGGGGTAAATCCCCAACAGTGCAATTGCTGGGTCGTAGGGCAGGTCTATTTTTAACTGTTTGAGGAACCTCCACACAGTTTTCCAGAGTGGCTGCACCAGTTCACATTCCCACCAACAGTGTAAGAGGGTTCCCTTTTCTCCGCATCCTCTCCAACATTTGTTGTTTCCTGCCTTGTTAATTTTCCCCATTCTCACTGGTGTGAGGTGGTATCTCATTGTGGTTTTGATTTGTATTTCCCTGATGGCAAGTGATGCAGAGCATTTTCTCATATGCATGTTGGCCATGTCTATGTCTTCCTCTGTGAGATTTCTGTTCATGTCTTTTGCCCATTTCATGATTGGATTGTTTGTTTCTTTGGTGTTGAGTTTAATATATCGGGACAGGCAGATATATTTTTTTAAATGGACAGATACCCTTTCTTTTTTTTTAATTTTTATTTATTTATGATAGTCACAGAGAGAGAGATTGAGAGAGAGAGAGAGAGAGAGAGAGAGGCAGAGACACAGGCTGATGGAGAAGCAGGCTCCATGCACCAGGAGCCCGATGTGGGATTTGATCCCGGGTCTCCAGGATCGCGCCCTGGGCCAAAGGCAGGCGCTAAACCTCTGCACCACCCAGGGATCCCTCTCATTGATATTTTTAATGAAGCTTCTCATTACGAACGTATCCAAGGGTGAATCATATAACTGGGTGGAGAGTCATTCACTGAGTTTTGGTGGATTCCATCCAATGAAATCAATCACCAAAGGCTGGAATTTCCAACTTATATTGGTCATATTCCTGGTCCATTGCATCCTATCTGAAGCCTTAGCTGCTCCATGACATGAATGGACAAGAAGATCTTCCAGTTCAGTTGCATATGAAGATGACTAGACCATGGGCAGCAGCACGGCGTGGGATCTGTTTTCCTTGAGTGGGTCAACTTCTCACAAGTGAGATAAGGACCAAATGGGGGACTGCTAATGGAAAACTCAAATGGGCAGTGGTGTGACCATAAATAAACTAGGACTCGGGCGTGAAGTCGTCAGGAACCCACCAAGGAAACAAACAAACAAACAAAAAAGTAGCAGAATGAGAAGAGTCCAGGTGAGGGGGAAGATTTCTGCAAGATCGCACTGGGGAGCTCTGGAATATAACTTCTACTTAGACTTTGTCCCAATATGAGGAAAGGGAGCGGAGATTTCAGAACGGGGCCCCTTCTGAGGGCCTCCCAGCTCCCTGCTCTTACAGGTAGAGCAGCTCTGGCTATTGTCTGAGGGGTCTCCTCGGAGAGGGAATCCCAGGGGTGGGCCATTGGAAGCAAGTGCACAACCGCCAGAAAGGGGCACATCCAACAGTGAAACGGGTCTGGGAGGCTTTGGGCGCGGCACCAACAGAGCTCAAGTCGGAAAAGCTTTCCTGTAGTTTCCTCTACTAGGTTTTATGGTCATGCTTCTTACAGCGACTTTTGAATTCTCCTGGAGCTTATTTATTTTCCTTCATTTCCTTCATGCGAACTGGTTTTTTGAAGTATGCTTCACATGCAGCAAACGGTACAAATATGAAACTCACTGAAAAATCCGTGGATTTTTACATATGTATACATCCATATAACCACCCAGATTAAGATACGGAACATTTCTATCATTCCAGAAAGCTCTCTTCTGCCCCTTTTCAATCAATAATAATCTCCCCAGGGTGCCTGGGTGGCTCAGTCAGTTGAGTGTCCGACTCTGGGTTTCAGCTCAGATCATGGGCTCTGGGATGTGGGATCGAGCCTCTCACCAGGCTCTGCACTCAGCAGGGAGTCTGCTGGAGATTCCCTCTCTACATCTCCCTCTGCCCCTCCTCCCAATCACTCTCTCTCAAATAAATAAACAAATCTTTCCAAACATAATCTCCCCAAAAGAGGTAGCCACTCTTCTGACTTGTCACCATAGTGGATGGAAATGAATTAAATCTCAGATCGAAGAACCAAAAATTGAAATAATGTAAAATTTTCAGACAGATCTAAAACAAGTAGGTTGCGTTTTTTACATGAAGGCAAACAGTCTCAGCAGATAAAACTCATTGCAGCGGAGGTCTTGACGGTGCACGACCAGAGCAGCTGTGGTGCAGAGCATGACGGACCTGATACAGCAGAGGGCACACACCAAACCCGCTGTTCCGTCTTTCCCACTGGGGGCCGCCTGGAATCGATGGCTGTGCGCGATGGCAAAGTGGGGCAAGGGTGGTTATTGTCCACGGGGATCTCCATCCGATGACCCGGTGGCACTCGTGACCAGAAGGCCCTCGTGTCCCCGAGGCTCTCTGCTGTCTTCTGTACCGTGAGTGAAGTGCTGTGTGTGTTGTGGGGAGGGTCTGCGTCTCGGTCCCACGTCTTCCTCTCCCAGTGGGGTCCGGGGCCCCGCCTGCACCAGAGCCAGACTCCCTCGGTGGCCGAAAAGAAAACATAAATTTGTAAAGCACATGGCACCATGTAGGGAGATGACAGCAATAAGTGCAATGTGAATTCAAGAGAAGGAGAATCAGGAGGCTGGAAACTTAGGGGGGCTCTGGTTAAGGGGCCAGAGCACAGGGGCCTGGAGTGAGATTACCCTTCGGGTCAGGTTGCCCGGCCTCCGCTTTGCACGGGCCCCCCCGGGCCGGCCCGCTCCTCTCTGGGTCAGGAGCTGGGCTGGGCTGCGCCGGGGAAGAGCGTTCCTGAGCTCGGCCCCACACCTCCGGGGCCAAGTAATTTCGCGTGGCCTCTTCTCATCTCTGGGCCTTTGGCCTGTGTCCCCAGACCTGAGCCCCCACATCTCTGCTCGTCCCTGCCTGGCTTCCCGGCTGCGAGCGCCTGCAGCCCGGGCCCCCGGAGCGAGGGCGGCGCAGGACACTCTGCTGCGGGGACAGGCTGGCTGGGGGCTGTCACTTTCCGAGGTCTAGTGACGAAGGTCGTGTTGTATGTGCTGCCAGGGAGGGGCACTGAGCTCCATTCGCGGTGAAGCAAAGAGGCGTGGAGACGGGCTCAGGCCGGGGTGGAGCAGGCGCCCCGAGAGCTGCTCCGCTGCCGACCTTGCAAATGGCAGTGGGGTCCGCTTCCACACGCCGGGCTTTCTGTCTTTTTATCTTTAAGATTTTATTTATTTATTCATGAGGCTCAGAGAGACAGAGAGGCAGAGACACAGGCAGAGCGAGAAGCAGGCTCCCTGCGGGGACCCCGATGCGGGGACTCGATCCCGGGACCCGGGGTCAAGCCCTGGGCCGAAGGCGGCACTAAACCGCTGAGCCCGCGGGCCGCCCCATACCGGGCTTTCAGGGCGGGCTCTGCATTTCGACCGAATGCACCGCTTCACACGAAGAAGAGAGAACTCGAGTGTCATTCCTCCGTATAAAACCTTTATTAATGCCAGAAAGGAAACAGTACAAAACATACTGGGTTTTGCAGATCAGCGCGATTCTGCGTACAAGGCCGGTCCTACCCGGGACGGAGGGGGCCCCGAGCGGACAAAGGCCACCGTCCAGCGGCTCCCTGGAGGGAGGACCCTGTGCCTTCGAGCTCCCCCCTCCCCGAGGAAAGCGCCAGGCCCCAAGCTCCTGGGCCTGCGGCCTGGGGGACTTGCAGGCTTGAGACCCTTGGGTCCCCCTTCGGCGCAGCACAGTCCCCGATCTGCAGGAACTCCCCAACAGGGTGACACGGGAGAAAAAGCAAAAAGGGGCTCCAGAGACCCACGTGGGCTCGCCCCGCCACCTCCCGGAGGCCGTGCCCCGCGCAGGGCACACAGCTGCCGTGAGCACTTGCCTCCACTGGTATCTGTGATCGTTCCCATTTTCAGTGCAGAGCCCCAAGCCTCAGGCCCTGGCCACATTCCTGGCCCCGTTACCCACAAGCCAGCTCCGCAGGGAAACGGGAGGCGGCCGGCCTCGCGTGCACGGCGGCCCCTTTCCCAGGGCGCTCGCTGCCGTCAGCCCCCAACTGGCTGCCCTTCCCGGCCGCGAGGCGTTATGCTCCTGGGAACCTTCCATCGGCAGTCTTACCGAAGCAGGGCCTGTCGCAGGGCCTGTCACACACACCCTGGAAAGGAGGCTGAAGTCCTCTGTTTTTCTCACCCCTAATTAATTGCTCCCAGACAAGTCACACGGCTCCAGTGTGTATTGCTTCGTGCAGCCGACGCTTCCGGGGACAGTTTTGCAAAGAGGCTTGGGGGGTGGTCAACTGGATGCCACCTCACTACCGGTGTCATTTTAGCTCTTTCTTTCCTGATCTAGCTCCAGTCGAGTGTGGTTCTTGGCACTTGGGCATAGAATTTTCCGGCACCAGCCTGTCAGGTAATCAAGAATGTGAACACAGGTGCACCCCCTCCCCCCGGAGGTTACTGTCTACGAGGTCCACCAGCCCCGGATTGCTGCCTGAGGCTCTGTGACTCTTTGTAAGTCACGCAGGGAAGAAGGCGGCTCCTTCCAGGCTCTGGCCTGTGCGTTGTGACGTGGAGCTGGCTGCAGGGTGCAGGGGCCCCTCTCATTTCTCTGTCCAGGCTCATGGGGGACCCTTACATCATTTAAAGCATTCGACAATGTCCCCCACCCCACTTTCCTCCAGGAAGAAAATGCCGTCACCAGATCCTGCTGCTTTGCACATGAAAAGTACTTCTCTAACGATCTGAAAAGCCAAGACTGTCCTTGACTTACCCTTGGGGCAGTTAGAAACCCTCAAGCCCCACAGCAAAGCCCACAGCTGCCCCGACTGGCCCTGGCTGTCACAGACCTGCCTGCCTGCTTAAGCCATCCTCCTACGCGACACACAGCTGGTCAGAATGGCAGGCCAGCATCTGCTTCCGTCCCAGTTGTTCGGATTTGCCTTCTGGATGCAGGTGCTCAGAAGACTCGAGAAGACCCATTGAATAAAACCCCGTGCCCAACTGAGACTCTCATCTGGGTCCACTCGACCCCGGTGCCCCATCAAGGAAGGGGTGACGCGATGGCCTCACGACAAAGTGGGACCGTGTGCTCTCGGCGTTTAGGCAGCACTAAAGCGGAAGGGAAAACTCCGCCAGGAAACTGGGTCCAGCATAGGACAGCCAGGGACGATCCCCCTTCCCGAGGGGACAACAAACCTCTGTGAGCATCAGCCAGCTCACGGGGAGCCTGCTGCCAGGGCACCACGGGATCCCAGGCCGGAAGTCACGGTGATCGTTAAAAGCTAGTCGTGACGGTACCTACGGACGGCGTTACTTTCCCATTCGAACACCACAGAGGGCCTGGCGGGACATGCAGCCGTGTCCAGTCACAAAGCACCACCTCGAAACCCTATGACAGGGAGAGGCGAGGAGTCCTCCGTGTCTGCGCGCGTTGTTCGTGGCCCCAAGGCCGGCCGAAGCGATAGAGCTCGTGCAAATCGTCGTGCGGCGGGCAGCGTGGCCAGCTCTGTCCCAGGCCTCACCCCGGGGCTGGGCTCCGTGCGGGCCCCTGGGCGGTTCCCTCCTCTCATGCTCACTCTTCCTTTCTTCCCAGCGGGAGCCACCATCCCTGGCACGCCTCGCTTCCGGGCTCGTTCAGGCAAGAGGTGGCCGAGGCAGGCGCACGCGTGCCGGGAAGGGGCAGGCCCACCTGGCCGGGGTCACCTGCTATGCTCATCGCGGAGCCCAGCACTCCCTGCCCCCGTCGCTTGAATTCTCTTTCTCTGGGGAGACAAATGACTGATCTGCCTGTTGGGGTCTCCGGCTTGCGTCTCCTCAGCCGCGATTTCGGGGGCCGGGACGAGACGTCTCCAGGAGCCGCGGCGCCAGGACCGTCCGTGGACCAGGAGGTCGGGACACAGGTCAGAATCCGCAAGCGTGACACCCAAATGGTCCTGATGGCAAGACCGGCTGTCCTCTGCGCCCCGACGCTCCGCTGGGCAGCTTCTCCACCAAACTCTGGGAACCCTACTCCCCCCAGTCTCGTTTTTACCGTTCGGAGCGTGCCTAAGTGAACGGCCCGGTCCGGGGCGCGGTCCACGGCCGTGGGGGCACGGCCTGGGGGCTCCGGGCCCGTGTGGCCGGGGAGGGCCACTCAGCGTGCACAAATGACCCTCTCTCCCAGCGGTTCTTGCCAAGCCCACGGAACCTGCAGATTCTCCCCGGATCTTGGCCCGGATCGACCCTCGGTGCGATTCTGGCAAAAGAGCCGCGAGGGCAGGGCCCGAGCCTCCACGCCCCGGTCCCGGCCCGAGCACACGCCTCACACTTTGGACTGCCTCTCGTCCGTCCACTCCTGCTTCGTGCTCTGCAGGGCTTGGGTCTTCTGCTCATCCACTTGG
Organism: Canis lupus baileyi; assembly: GCF_048164855.1. Classification (NCBI taxonomy): domain Eukaryota; kingdom Metazoa; phylum Chordata; class Mammalia; order Carnivora; family Canidae; genus Canis; species Canis lupus. The sequence continues at coordinate 1,120,877 of NC_132876.1, read as the reverse complement.
ACGTAGTCGACTCTTTGCTCTTCCGCGAGGAGAAGTTTCTGAGGGGGGAGCACAGAAAGGGTTTCGTCACATTGAATCACGAATCAGGAAAACGTCGGCCCTTCTGTGGTAGGTTCCAGCGTTGTTAACCCTTTGGAGCCCCCCCGGCCCCCCGGTCACTCCCCGCAGAGGCGGACACCTCGGGTGTGTGTTTGGACAGCTCTGGACCTGGGATCCTCCAGCCCGGCTCGGGCCATCGGGCTCCTGTGACCCATACGACGGCAGTGGAAGGGACGCAGGCCGTCGGAGAGGGAGGCCGGCAGCTCGTGCTCCTGGCACGAGGGATGGTGGGCGACGGGGACACAGCGGGCCGTGGCCCGAGCACAACAGCCGAGGCCCGCGCTGCCGCCAGCCCCGAGGGCCTGGGGGCGGGGTCCCAACTGCAGGGCCCCCCGAAGGCCGCCCAGGCCCTCTTTTGTCCCCGCGGGTCTCCCCCTGCAGACCAGGTGTTCTGGAACATCAGCCCAGGTTTGGGGAACGAAATTACAGGTGAAGGAGAAGTGGGAGCTCATTTGGCAAAAGGAAAGGGAAACGCGGGGGGCCCTCCTGGGACGGCTCGGGCACGACGGACGCCTACCTGCTGTACAGGGGCCGGGGAGGCTGAATTGAAGTCCAGAGCTAAGTAGTCCAGGCTGAATTTCTTTGTCCACGTCAGAGCGCCACTGCCCAGGGGGTTGGCTGTCCTGTGATTCTGGAAGGCAACATCACAGGGCCCACGTTACGGCTGTAAGGCCGGGGGCAGGGGGGCGACTCGGGGTGCACCGCAGCCCCTGCCATCGGGTCGCAGCAGGCTGCTCTCAGGAGACCTCCGTGTCTGCGCGACAGCTGGCCCTTGAAACACATCGCCAGTGCGCCCCCGCGCAAAGTGAGCCCTTCGTCCACCCCGGAAACACTGGGCCGAAATCTCCTGCGACAAGAATTTAAGGATCTGACGGGCCCAGGGCCTTAGAGACCAGATCCCCAGAAGATCAGTCACAGTTAAGCTCGAGTAAAGGCGTCCCAGGTGCACGCAAAGGCCCTTTATACAAGGCGGACGGTGCAACGTGGGCGACACACGCCCGTGGGCCCAGCACTCGGCCGCAGAGGCCCCCGTCCCCGCCACGACCTCCGTCTCTCCTCACAAGACACTACGCGCCACGTGGACGGCCGCATCTCCCACGCTCTCGTTAAAGCTACACCTCGGACGGCGTGCAAGTGTCCGTGAATCACACGCTGCGGCTCTGGCGGTTTTGGCCTCTGACCACTAGCAGCGTGTTGCCCGGACTGGGGGGACGTCGCCGGCCCAGTCGCACACGTCCCGCTCAGCCCTGCGGACGCTCTGGCCTGGCTGCCCGCTGCGGGCCGGGGCTCTTCCAGGCAATGCTGCCGGGAGCGTCCGTGCGCCTCGAAGCGGCTCCGGGGCGTGGGCCTGGGTCGGAAGTGCTGCCTCCGGGCCGGTCCGTCCTGCACTCACCGAACGCCTTGCACCCGGGCTGTGGGTGCTGCACTTCCACACTCAGCAGGGGCAATTCCGCCCCGTCCTGCCCTCCGTCCTGGCCGGCGCTTGCTTCTAGAACACTCCGTCGCGTGGGGACAGTGGTGTCCTGCTGTGGTTTGATCTTCACGCCCTTGGTAACTAATTGGCCATCCTTTTTTTTTTTTTAATATTTTATTCATCCATTCATGAAACAGAGAGAGAGGCAGAGACCCAAGCAGAGGGAGAGGCAGGCCCCACGCAGGGAGCCCGACGCGGGACTCGATCCTGGGACTCCCTGGGCCGAAGGCGGGCGCTAAACCGCTGGGCCCCCCAGGCTGCCCCAATGGGTCATCTTTTTGTACATTTAAGGGCCATCTCTTTTTTTTCTCTCCTGTGAATGGTCTGTTCGGGCGTATTTCTGTTTTGATGATTTTCATGTTGAAGCACCCGCATTTTTCTAGTCCCCCCCCTTCCTCCTCATGCGTCCTGGAGAGCAATTGTTGGCGATGTGCGGGACACATGGCCCATCGCAGCCTACAGTTGCTCTTCCTTTTTCTGGTATTTTTAAAATGAAGAGCAGTTCCCACTTTTAAGGTAAGGTAGCGATCTTTTCCTGAGTGGCTTGTTTTTGTGTTTTAAGGAATCCTTCCCATGCTGCAGTCGAACTTGTGGCCCCATTATTTTCTCTTAGAATTATAAAGTTTTGCCCTACTTGACGGGATGAGCACTGGGTGCTATTCTGTATGTTGGTAAATTGAACACCAATAAAAAATAAATTTATTAAAAAAAATAAATAAAGTTTTGCCCTTCACATGGAAGTAGTGATCTAGCCTGAGCTGGCCGTAACCCATGGTGGCGAATTAGGGATACACTCCATTCCTTTTTTTGTTTTTACCCCACATGGATGCCATCCTTTCCTCTCGGAGGCAAGGTCACCTAAGTTCGTACACGTGAGATGATGTTGAGCTCTATCAGATACTTGTCCTGCATCTGATGAGATAATCACATTTTCTCCTTTGATATGTTAATGTGCTTGATGGACTTAATAGATCCTTTTAATTAATAGCTGTTCTAGCTCATCTCTCAGAAAACAGTAAGGGGTGCGCCTGTGCCGAACACAGGGTGTGGAAGTCTGAATCCCTATATTGTACTCCAGAGACTAACATAACGCTGGACGCTGGACGCTAACTAACTGGAATTAAAATAAAAGCTCTTTAAAAAAGGTAATAATAAGTTTTTAAAAGACATTTCCCCTTCCGGCATAGCTATTGTTTCCTCTGATCGGTTTTGGTCGCCTTCATGCCAGAGCTTTCCTGAAAGGTCTGATGAAATCATTGGCTCTCTGCTTATATTTAAGAGTCAAAGACCCCCCCCCAAAAAAAAAGAGTCAGAGACCCAGAAGTTGAGTGGAAGCTTTGAGTACATTGCTGGTGCTTGTCAACTGTGGGGTTCGCTGCAGGTGATTCCACTGGATGCTTTTCTTGGGTAACGCTCCATGTCGGGACCCAGGGCTTCCTCGGGCTGCTCAAACAGCCCAGAGAACTATCTTTCAATCTTCGGGGCTCTTTTGGAAAGATCTGATCATCCCCACTGTGTAGAAGAAGGGCTGAGGAACAGGTTCAGGAATGGTTCTCGTGTCCATCCCATGTATTGACCTAGTCACCGCGTTTGCTCTACCAAACGTTTCTTGGTCCAATGGATCCAATGTCTCCCCTCGGCAGCTCAGAGAAGCCTCGTTTCACTCCATCGAGACTACACTTCAGCTTTTCTGCAGAGATGGGAAGTCACTGTGGCTCACGTCCATGCAGCGAGGGAGGGACACCTGGAGATTTGCCTGCTGCTCAGGTGGACTTTGGCCCACTACCCCTTCGTTACCTTTCCCTCCAGCCCTGCTTCCAGACTTTGTGCCATGGGCAATTCCTGAGTCTTCTGGGCATTCTGTAGTATATTTGGCCTTCCCCACCTGCCTCCCCATCGTCCCCCGTGTATTTAGGACTGAACTTTCTTGGGTTTGGTAAGTCATTCACCACATACCCATCTGTTTTCCAGTCTCCAGTCCCCAATGTCACTGCTGTTATCTTCCTTGAGTCTCACACCCTTGTGGGTTTATGCCTTTAACAAATCCCTTTAGTGACATTTTCCAGGATGTTTTGGGATGGAGGGAAAGAATTGAAGCCTGTGGTCAACCCACCATCTTTACGGAGATGTCCACGAACAGATTCTGAGAAGTTAAACCCAGTTTGTACACCTGGGAGAAATTCACCTTGCTCGTGGACAGTCACAGCTCCTTCATCGTGCTGGATTTAGTTTGCTCAAATCTTCTTCAGGGCTGCTTTTCTAACCACTCGATTGAGCTATCATTCCAGACCATACAATCCTCCCATTTAAAGCAGACAATGCAGTGGTGCTTAGTATAAGCCCATATTTGTGCAATCGCTGTCTCAATTAATTTTAGATCCTTTTCATCACCCCAAAAAGAAATCCGATACCCCTTAGCCATCACCCCCAGTCTCACCATCTCCCCAAGTGCTATGCAACCACCACTAATCTGTTCTTTGTGTTTATAGATTTGCTATTCCAGACATTCCATACAAATGCAATTGTACAGTATGTGGTCTTTTGAGATGACTGGCTTCTTTCACTCAGCATACTGTTTCCGAGGCTCACCACTGTTGCTTCATTGCGTGGCTGGATAGCATTCCGCTGTGCGGCTATACCCCAATTTGTTCATCCAGTCAACGGCCGATGAACATTTAGGCTATTTTCACTTTTTGGCTGTTAAGAAAGTGCTGCTATGAACATCTGTGCACAAATTTTGGTTGGACATATTCTTTAGGATATTTTAACCCGTGTGAATGAGTAAAACTGGTCTACAATTTTGTACTTACGTTATTGCTATGTATTTTGGTATCAAGTTATTTTAGCCTTATGAAATAAAGTGGGTAATATTTCCTCTTTCTCCATCCCCTGGAGGCATTTATAGAAGATTGCAATGATCTCTTCCTTTTGGTAGAAAGTGTACGGTTATTTGGGCTTCATGATCCTTTTAAGTACAATTTTCCCTACTGATTCAGTTTCTCCCCTGATAGTTATATATTCACTCAGGTTTTCTATTTATACTTGAATGTATTTTGGGGTAATATTTTCTGGTAATTTGCTTATTTTCACCAAAGTTGTCAAATTCGCTGGCGTGGAGCTATTCATAATATTCTCTTATGTCATCAATCTCTGGCACATTTGCAATTATTACCTCCTTTAAATTGTTAATATTGTTTATTTGTATCCATTTGCTTTGTCTTTATTGGTTATGCTCAATTTTAGGCTTCAAAGCCAATTAGGTGAGTGTTGATGCTCTCTAGTTTTGTTGTTTATTTTGTTCATTTCTGTTCTCACCTTTATTCATTTTCCCCTTGTGTGGGACTTATTTTTTCAAATTTTTATTATGAAAAATTTCTAAGAATCAGGCAAACTGAAGAAAATATACTGAAAACACCTGTAACCTCACCATTTACATTCTATCACTAACATCTGACTACACTAAATTGCTCATGAGTCTAAGGGTTGGTATCTTTCATGAATCATGAGAAACTCTGCCAATTATCCCTTTGTATATTGCTTATCTATTTTTTTGACCTTCTCATACTATCTTCCATGTCTCAAATTTCTCTACGCTGTTATCTCCTTGTCCTGATTTACTAGTAATTTCTCCACAACGATCTTCCAGTTCACTAAATCCCTCCTTGGGTTTAATCTGAGTTTCAATTTCATCCCAATCTTTATTTTTAGAAATTCTAAATGGTCTTTTCTAATATGCCTGGTCATTTTTTATTTTTATTTTTTTAATATTTTATTTATTAATTCATGAGAGACAGAAAGAGAGAGCGCACGAGGCAGAGACACAGGCAGAGGGAGAAGCAGGCTCCATGCAGGGAGCCCGATGTGGGACTTGATCCCAGGTCTCTAGGATCACAACCGGGGCCAAAGGCAGATGCTAAACCGCTGAGCCACCCAGGGATCCCATGCCTGGTCATTTTTTAATACTATCTTGTTACTCAGTCCAACTTAACTCATCTTATTTCCTTAAGTATATCAAACATAATTATTTTATATTCAAAATCCAATATTTCCAATAATGGCTTACTTCTATATTTGATTCTTTTGTTTGTAATTTGTATCAATTCCTTGGCATTTTTGGTCCTAGAGATTCTCCTTCCTTTCTTGCCAGTTGAGTTTTGCTTTTTAAAAATATGTTCTCTATCATTTTAAGATATTTTATGTGGTGGTATGTGGTTTTCATGGCAGCTTGCCTACTGAAGTGCTCCATCAAATTTTTAAAAAATAGAACAAATGTAATTCCACTTCCTCTTTTTCAAGATTGTATTTTTAAGTAATCTTTACACCTTACATGGGGTTCAAATTCAAAACCCCAAGATCAAGAGCTGCATGCTCTACTGACTGAGCCAGTGAGGCATCCCAATGTAGTTCCATCCACTTCTAATGTCGGATTATAATTTTGACTACCCTTTCTGCAAAGAACAGTATCTCATTTTTGGTAGAATTTGATGAATTGTTTCTAAAATTTGTATGGGAAAAGAAAGGACCAAAAATAGCCATATAAACCTTAAGGAAGATAAACAAAGCAGGAAGACTTATCTTCCTAGCTATCGAGACTTATCAAGCTACAGTAACTAGCATAGGTTGGTATTGTCCAAAGACAGATATGTAGACCAATGGAACAGGTTTGAGAGTCCATAAAAAGACCCATACATACATGGCAAAGATGGCACTGTAGAATAGTGGCAGAGCACAGTAATTTTAAATAAATGGTGCCAGGTCAATTAGAGAAACCTATCAAGGGAAAATGAAACCTGACTCCTACCTCAAATCATACACAAAAGTTAATTCCAGGTGTCATGCAGACCTAATTGTGAAAGGTACAACTATAAAGCTTCTGGGCAAATAACTAAAATTCACCCAATATTATGTAGATCATGTTAATGGTCCTGCAACTGTTTAAGAAACTGAAGTCACCCAGAAGGCTTCACTGATGAATCTACCAAAAAACTTAAAGAATAAATAACACTAATTGTACACAATCTGTTCCAGACAGTAGAAGAGGAGAGAACACTTCTTGAGGATCCCAGCATTACCTGGATAACAAAACAAGACAAAGACACTATGAAAAACCTGCAGATCAACATCCATCAAATGACCATAGATACAAAATCCTCAACAAAATGTGAGCAAATCAAATCCAGCAATACATAAAAAGAATACTCCACCATGACCAAATGGGATTTATTCAGTGAATACAAGAGTGATTCAATATCCAAAAATAAACCATGATAGTCCACAATATTTACAGCCTAAAGAAGAAAACTAAATGATCCTATCAATGAATGCAGAAAAGCACTTGATAAAATTCACCATCCATTCCTGATTTAAAAAAAAAAAAAACTCTCAGAAAACTAAGAATAGAAGGGAACTTTCTTAACCGGATAAAGAACATCTATAAGATACCCACAGTTAATGTCATACTCAGTAGTGAAAGACTAAATGATTTCCCTCTGAAATGGAGACAAAGAGATTCATCTCACCACACGTACAATTCAACATTGTACTAAAAGCATTAGGCTGGTGACAATGCGATTAAGAGAATGAAGGAGCATACAGATTGAAGAGGAAAGAATAAAGCACTGTATGGACAGAGGAGATGATCATGTAAACAGAAAAATCCCACGGAATCCAAAGAAAATAAACCTGCCATATTTAACAAGTGTATTTAGCAAGGTCACAGGACACAAGGCCAACACACAAAAAAACAATCATATTTGTATATGCTGCCAACGGACAATTGAAAGCTGAAATTACAAAAATGCCATTTACAATAGCTGCAAAAAGTGAAACACACAGGTAGAAACCTAATAAAACATAACACCTATATTTTAAAATTATAAAATTCTGAGGAAAGAAGGAAAGAAAATCTGAATAAATGGAGAGACATACCATATTCATGAATTAGAAGACTCAGCATAGTAAAAGTGTCAATTCTCTTCAAATTGATTCATAGATTTAACACAGTTCCAATCAAAATCACCTCAGGATATTTTGTCAGATAATGACAAGTGTATTCCAAAATTTATATGGAAAGACAAAGGGAAAAAAAAGGAAAAAAAAAAAGGAAAGACAAAGGAGCAGAGTAACAGCAAAAAAAATTGTTTTTCAAACAAGAATGATATTGGAGGGGCGCCTGGGTGGCTCAGTAGGTTAAGTGTCTGCCTTTGGCTTAGGTCATGACCCCAGAGTCCTCGGATGGAGCACCACATTGGGCTCCCTGCTCAGGAGGGAGTCAGCTTCTCCCCCTGCCACTCTCCCTGCTCATGCCCCCTTTTACTCTCTCTCTCCCTCTCTCTCAAAGAAATAAAATCTTTTAAAAAATGAGATTGAAGAAAATATGCTTCCCATTTTAAGATTACTATAAAGCTACAGTAATCAAGACTGTGGTATAGATGAAATGATAGACACAGAGATCAATGGAGCAGAATATAAAGATTACAAAAATATACCCAAATGATGTTTTACAAAAGTACAAAGGGAATTCAACGATGAAGACTGTCCTGTCAAAAAATGGTACTGGAATATTCAGACTTCCATATGTAAGAAAATCATCCTCAACACCATCTCATACCTTATATAAAAAGCAACTCAAAATGGATCACAGACCTTATATAAAACCTAAAAATAGGGAAGCCTGGGTGGCTCATGGGTTGAGCATCTGCCTCTGGCTCAGATCATGATCCCGGGATCAGGGATCAAGTCCCACATTGGGCTTTTTGCATGGAGCCTGCTTTTCTCTCTCTCTCTCTCTCTCTCTCTCTCTATATATATATATATATATATATATATATATATATATATCTTTCTGTGTCTCTCATGAATAAATGAATAAAATCTTAAAAAAAAAAAACCCTAAGGACAGCCCGGGTGGCTCAGCGGTTTAACACCACCTTCAGCCCAGGGCGTGATCCTGGAGACCCGGGATCGAGTCCCACGTCGGGCTCTCTGCATGGAGCCTGCTTCTCCCTCTGCCTGTGTCTCTGCCTCTCTCTCTGTGTCTGTTATGAATAAATAAATAAAAATTTTTAAAATAATAATAAAATAATAAAATTTAAATTTAAAAAACCCTAAAAACATGCATATTTTTAGAAGAAAACATGAGAAAATCCTAATGACCTAGGAGGGTTAGGCAAATAGTTGAACATGATAATAATCCATGAATGAAAAAAGTCAATAAATTGGGCTTAATCAATAGGCAGTGATGTCTCTGCCACCGGCTGGACGAACATTTTTCTAGATACGTCTCCTGAGGTAAGGGAAATAAAAACAAAAATGAACTATTGGGACTACATCAAAATACCAATCTGCACAGGGAAAGATACCATCAACAGAGTGCAAAGGCAGGCTACGAAATGGGAGAAGGTATTTGGAAAATACAGAAAGAACTTCTTATACAACTCAACACCCAAAAACCAAATAATCCAATTTTTAAAATGGCTACAAGACATAACAGATGTTTCTCCAAAGAAGACATCCAGATGGCCACCAGACACATGAAAAGATGCTCAACACCACTCATCATCAGGGAAATGAAAATCAAAGCTACAATGAGGTATCACACCTCACACCTTCAGAATGCCTAGAATCAAAAACACAAGGCAGGGATGTTTGGCTGGCTCAGTCGGTAAAGCACGTGACTCTTGATCTCAGGGTTGTAAGTCTAAAGCCCATGTTGAGACTTACTTAAAAACAAACAAACACAAGAAACAACAGGTGTTGACGAGGATGTGGAGAAAAAGAAACCCTCTTGCACTGTTGGTCGGAATGCAAGCTGGTGCAGCCACTCTAGGAAACAGTATGGAGGGTCCTCAAGAAGCTAAACATAGAACTCCCCTACGATCCAGTAACTGCATGACTGGGTATTTCCCCAGAAAATACAAGAACACTAATTCAAAGGGATACCTGCACCCCAATGTTTACAGCAACATTATCAACAACAGCCAAATCATAGAAGCAGGGTCCATCGACTAATGAATGGCTAAAGATGTGGTGTACACACACACACACACACACACACACACACACACACTGGAATATTACCCAGCCGTAAAAAAGATAGAAAACTTGCCATTTGCAACAACATGGAGTTAGAGGGTATACTGCTAAGCGAAGTCAGTCAGTCAGAGAAAGACAAATACCATATGATTTCACCCATATGTGGATTTTAAGAAACAAAACAAATGAGCAAAGGGAAAAAAAGAGAGAGTCAAAACAAGAAACAGACTCTTAACTATAGAGAACACACTGATGGTCACCAGAGGGGAAGGGGTGGGGAGAGGGGGAAGTAAGCGATGGGGATGAAGAAGTGCACTTGGGATGAGCACGAGGTGTTGTAGGGAAGTGTTGAATCACTATACCGTATACCTGAAACCAATAGAACACTGTATGTTAACTATACTGGAATAAAAATAAAAACAAACAAATGTGGCTTAATCAAACGTAAAATCTTTGCTCTGCAGGAGAGAATGAAATGACAAGCTCCAGACTCAAAAGAAAATATCTCCAAGTCACATATCCATCAGATGATTTGTACACAGAATATGTAAAGAGCTGTCAAAACCCAGTGTGAGAGTGTCTCACGGTTTTTCTCCCTGATGACTTCCCCATTCGGTCTTCCCTCCCTTCCCCTAGGATCCTCCATGCTGTTTCTTATATTCCACATATGAGTGAAACCGTATAATTATTTTTCTCTGATCGACTTATTTCACTCAGCATGCTGGAGGGGAGGGGTGTGGGGGGATAGGGTGGCTGGGTGATGGGCATTAAGGAGGACATATGATGTGATGAGCACTGGATGTTCTACATAACTGATAAATTACTGAACTCCACCTCTGAAACTAAGTATGTACTATCTGTTGGCTAATAGAGGGGTGGTGGAAGGGGAGGAGGGCGGGGGGTGGGGGTGAATGGGTGACGGGCATGGAGGGGGGCACTTGATGGGATGAACACTGGGTATTATTCTGTAAGTTGGCAAATTGAACACCAATAAAAAATAAATTTATTATAAAAAAAATAAAATAAAGAAATTTAAACCAGAAAAAAAAATAATTTAAATTAAGAAGTAAGAAAACAAACAACCCAATTAACTTGTTCCTGATCTTGAGGGTCTTTTATAGATTTTGTGTGGGCCTAAGTTTTTATTCTCTAAGTTTTCATTTCTCTGGGGCAGTGATTCTCTGCTGGGGATGATTTAGCCCAATTAAAACTCGGGCAAAAGGATCCAACAGATACTCGACCAAAGAAGACACAAAAGGCAAACAAGCGGACAAAAATAAGTCTGACATCATTTGCCATTAGGGAAATAGATGTTAAAACTACAATGAGATACCACTTCCTACATGTTAGAATGTCTAAATTCAAAAAATAAACACAAAAAAAATAAAAAATAAAATAATAATAATAATAAAAAAAAACACAGAACAGCCCGGGGGGGCTCAGCGGTTTAGTGCTGCCTTCGGCCCAGGGTGTGATCCTGGAGACCCTGGATCGAGTCCCACGTCAGGCTCCTGTAATGGGACCTGCTTATCCCTCTGCCTGTGTCTCTGCCTCTCTCTCTCTCTGTCTTTCATGAATGAATAAATAAAATCTTAAAAAAAAAAAACTGCAGTACCAAGTATGCTCCAGTAGAGCCACTAAAACTCTCATAAATAGTTGTTGGGGGTACAAAATGGTGCAGCCATTATGGAAAAGGTTTTGGCAGTATCTTGTAAAGTTAAACATACAACTGACGACTCAGTTAAATGTGGCTGACAACCCAGCAATCTCACTTCCAGGTATTTACCCTAGAGGAGGACTTTTCAACAGTGGCATTATTGACTTTTGGGATCAGATAATTCTTGGTCGTGGGGAGCTGTCCTATGTACTGTAGGATGTGTAGCATCATCCTGGGGCTCTTTCTGCTCAAATGCCAGCACCACAATCCCCTGTGCCAGGTCGTGCCAAGCAAAAATGTCTCTAGACCTTGTCAAATGTCCCTTACGGGGCTAAATCATCCCCAGCAGAGAATCACTGCCCCAGACAAACGAAAACTTAGAGAATAAAAACTTATGCCCACACAAAATCTATAAAAGACCCTCAAGATCATGAACAAGACACGGCAGCCTACTTTTGCAACTTCTATTCAACGACGTATTGGAAGCTCTAGCTATATATAGCAGTTAGAAAAAATAACAGATAAGAAGGCAGCTAAATTGGGACGACTGGGTGGCTCAGCGGTTGAGCGTCTGCCTTTGGCTCAGAGCATGATCCCAGGGTCCTGGGATCGAGTCCCACATCCGGCTCCCTGCATGGACCCTGCTTCTCCCTCTGCCTGTGTCTCTGCCTCTCTGTGTGTTTCTCATGAATAAATAAATAAAATCTTTAAAATAAAAAAATAAAAAAAGAAGGCAGCCAAATTGGAAAAGAATTCTGTGCGTTGACAACATGGTCTTACATGTAGAAAACTCTAAAGACTTTATGCAAAAAATTAATAACAAACAAAAAATAAACACATTCAGCAAGGTTGCAGGATACAAAAATCACACCCAAAATTCAAGTTGCATTTCTTTACCCTAACTGAACCATCTGAGAAAAGGAAATCAAGAAAACGGTATCATTTACAATAGCATCAAAAAGATTGAAGTGTTTGGGAATAAATTTAACCAAAGGCTTGTAATGACAACTATAAAACATTGCCAAAAGAAAGCAAAGCAGATGTAAATAAATGAAAAGATGTTTCCATTTATGTTCATGGGTTGGAAGACTTCATATTGTTGAGATTACAGCATCACGCAAGGCAACCTGCAGATTCAATGCATTCCTTGTGAAAATCCCAATGGCAAAAAAAAAAAAAAAAAAATCCCAATGGCATTTTTGGCAGAAATAGAAAGATCCATCTGAAAACCCTTGGAATCTCAAAGAACCCTGGACAGCCAACTCAATCTTGAAAAAGATCAAAGTTGGAGGATTCACACTTTCTGATTTCAAAACTTACTGTAAAGCTACTGTAAATCAAAGCAGTGTGATACTGGAGCGAGGATAGACATAGAAGCCAACGGGCCCAGAAATAACTTTCACATAAACAGTCCATTGACTTTCAGTGAAGGTGCCAAGACCACTCAGTTGGGAAAAGGCAGTTTTTCCAACAAGTTATACTGGGAAAACTGGATATTCACATGCAAAAGAATGAAGTTGGATCCTAACCTTAGACCGCACATAAAAATGAACTCAGTAAGGATTAAAGACCTCAACACAAGAGCTAAAAGTATAAAACTCTTAGAAGAAAATATAAGAGAAAACTTCATGACATAGGATTTGGCAATGATTATATGACGTCAAAAGCAGAGTCAATAGAAGAAAAAAAAGAAATTCAACTTCATCAAAATGTAAACGTTCTGTACATCAAAAGGCACTACCAAGAGAGTGAAATGACGCCACAGTATGAATGAGCGCCAAAGCCGCTCTGCTGCGTGCAAGGAGGCAGACGCAAAAGGACAGGGGTCCTATGATGCCACTTCTGTGACGCACCGAGACCAGGCATATTCACAAAGCCTGAAAGTGCAGCAGAGGTCACCAGGGGCCTGGTGGAGAGGGACGAGGGAGTTCTTGTTCGCCGGGTACAGTTTCTGTTTGGGATGATGGGAAAGTTCTGGAAAGAGATAGTGGTGATGGCTGCACATCACTGGGACATAGTTTAATGCCACTGAGTTGTACAGCTGAACACGGTTAAGATGGAACATATTATGTTCCGTATATGTCACTTTAGTAAAAGACATAAAAAAAAAAATCTGCGGGGAGTGGGGGTGAATGGGTGACGGGCACTGAGGGGGGCACTTGACAGGATGAGCACTGGGTGCTATTCTGTATGTTGGCAAATTGAACACCAATAAAAAATAAATTTATTATAAAAAAATAAAATTAAGTAAATAAATAAATAATGAAAACTGTCAAAAATTAAAATAAATAAATAAATAAATAAAAACTGTCAAAAATTAAAATAAATAAATAAATAAAAACTGAAAAAAAAAATCTGGGCACCTGGGTGCCTCAGTGGGTGAAGCATCTGCCTTTGGCTCAGGTCACGACGACACAAGCACCAGGCTCCCCGCTTGGTGGGGAACCCGCTTCTCTCTCTCCTCCCTGCCTGCCACTCCCCCTGCTTCCGCGCTCTGCGTGTGTCAAATACAGAAAGAAAATCTTGAACAAATCTGTAAAAGCACATTGCTGGGCACGTGGCCGGCTCAGTCAGTAGAGCATGCGACTCCGGGTGTCAGGGTTCAAGCCCCGTGGTGGGCAGGGAGCTTCCCTAAGATGAAACAAATGAAAAGAATGTTCATAAAAATTCTATTCCTAAGTGCCAAAGAACTCGAAACGATCCAAATGTCCTTCAATGGTAAGTAGATCAACTGTGACACATCCACACGCTTGAAAGGTCCCCCCAACAGGACAGAAAGGGCTACTGACGCGACTTGGGTGAACCTCGGAGACATAATACTGGGGAAAGAAACCCGTCTCAGAAGGCGCATACTGTGTGATCCCACTGATGCGGCGTTCTCGAAAGGACAAAGCTAGACTGGTGAAGGAGACACCAGTGGCTGCTGGGGGCTAGGGCTGTGGGGCGTGTGACTACGAAGACGTAGCCCGGGGTGAGGTGGCGCTGTGCCCTGCTCGTGCTGGTGGTACGCGGACCTACATAATACGTCACCTTTCACAGAACTGCACAGCGACAGAAACTTCCACCGTAAGACCATCTAAAAACTACAAGTGTTATATATGTATAATGCCATAACCAGTCACTGTGAGATTTACGAGTCTACAATTCTCCTATAAAAGGCTTGCAGGGAACCCTGGGTGGCGCAGCGGTTTGGCGCCTGCCTTTGGCCCAGGGCGCGATCCTGGAGACCCGGGATCGGATCCCACGTTGGTCTCCCGGTGCATGGAGCCTGCTTCTCCCTCTGCCTGTGTCTCTGCCTCTCTCTCTGTCTCTCTCTCTGTGACTATCATAAATAAATAAAAATTAAAAAAAATAAAAAATAAAAGGCTTGCAAAACTATTGAGATTAAAGAATTTGAAAGTCCTGTAAAAAAAAAAAAGAGATCACAGAAGTTAGGATTTTCATTCTTTTAACTTCTCTACAATTTCACAGGATTTTCAAATTCTTTAATTTCGGGCCACCTGGGGATCCCCGGGTGGCTCAGGGGTCTGGCGCCTGCCTTCAGCCCAGGGCGTGATCCTAGGGACCCGGGATCAAGTCCCACATGGGGGTCCCTGCATGGGGCCTGCTTCCCCCTCTGCCTGTGTCTCTGCCTCTCTCTGTGTGTCTCTCATGAATAAATAAATAAAATCTTTAAAAATAATAATAAATGAATAAAAATTAAAAAAAAATTTCAGGCCACCTGGGTGGTTCAGTGGTTGTGCGTCTGCCTCTGGCTCAGGGCGTGACCCCGGGGTCCTGGGATCGAGTCCCACATCGGGCTCCCCCGCAAGGAGCCTGCTTCTCCATCCGCCTGTGTCTCTGCCTCCCTCTCTGTGTCTCTCATGAATAAATAAATAAAATCTTTTTTAAAATTCTTTAATTTCAATAGTTTCGCAAGCAAAATCAAACCCTAGAAGTCATGTGGGCTTGTTACAAGGAATGAGAGGACTAATGCAACTGGAAGCCGTCTGCAGTTATTCCAGGACTACAGTTGATGAGACGGGCCAGGCTTTAACACAGCTCCGTGGCGCTGCCCCCACAGCTCCCTGCCTTCAGCCGGTGTTCCGGGCCCTTGATCTCCCCAGTAACGCCACTAACTACAGCCACTAACGGATGATGATAAAGTGGGGCAAGGAGTCAACCCGTGACAGCGCGCTCGCAGCGCAACCCTGGTCTTTCTCATAACCTCCAATATCAGGGATGAACTGCTAGTGTCTGGAACGACTCTGCACTTGCCTCTATTTGGTTATAGATTCACTTCCTTTTTCTGTTCTCTGGAGACACAGCACAGCTGCTCAGTATCCTTTAGAAGAGTGTTTTCTTCTAGAAGTTTCCCAAAGGCCATTACTAAGTGTGAAAAACATTGGGAAGACCACAGCGGGTTTGTATGTGAGTCACTTTCCATCTGCATACAGTTAAGTGAACTTACGGTACAGTTTTTATCAGATCGAAAGGCAAAGTGAAGCACTGCCTCGCTGCTTCACGGGAGACGACCGTTTCTCGGCTTTCACCTGCCTACTGAGCTCCTGCGTACGAGGGCAGAACCGTCTTCGCAAGCACATATCGTCACAGTGCCTCGAACGTCGTTCTTCTAAGATCTCTTTTCAAAATGTCACAGGTCTGGGGATCCCCGGGTGGCTCAGTGGTTTAACAGTTGCTTTTGGCCCCAGGGTGTGATCCTGGAGTCCCGGGATCGAGTCCCGCGTCGGGCTCCCTGCGTGGAGCCTGCTTCTCCCTCTGCCTGTGTCTCTGCCCTCCCCTCCATCATGAATAAATAAATAAAATCTTTTTTAAAAATGTCATAGGTCTTGGGGATCCCTGCGGGGCTCAGCGGTTTAGCCTCTGCCTTAGGCCCAGGGCGTGATCCTGGAGACCCCGGATCGAGTCCCGCGTCGGGCTCCCTGCATGGAGCCTGCTTCTCCCTCTGCCTGGGTCTCTGACTCTCTCTGTGTGTGTCTCTCATGAATTAATAAATAAAATCTTTTTAAAAAAGTCATAGGTCAAACAGAGGTTCTCTCCGGAGCCCACACTGCTCTGCTGCAGAACAGGCACGGCTCTGGCTAACGCACCTCCTCATTCCCACAGGTGCTAACATGCCCTCTGTCATCAAAAACCCATGCTGCCAATGGAACCCGAGGTAAAGAGAACAGAAGGAGGGACAGAGGGCAGGAGGGGGACATGACTGAATTAAAGGATAACGATGTCAGGTGTCTATGGGCTCAGATCCCCGGAAAGACCCTGTGACCCGAGGCTCCCCTGCCCGGGACACTGTGCTCCCTGCCCCCGGGACTCCAAGGGATCCCTCCGTCAGAAAGGTTCTCAAGCAGTCAGGGTGGCCGAAAGGAACAGGTGCGATGGAGTCTCCACGCCTGCACTCGGCACCCGCCAAGAGCTGCGAAGTCCCTGGGAGCAAGCAGGCCATCACAGGCCTGCAGGAAAGAACCGCCGACATTCGCACCTTGCCACCACACATGCCTCAACCCCACCCTGGGGACCCTTGCATACTCGCCTCAACATGGTGCGAGGCGCTGAAAACCGCAGGAAAGAAAACCTGCCTCGAACCGCTTGGTTCCCAGTAACCGGGTACTACGTTGCAGGGAGTGTTTTAGGATTGCAGGGGGCCCTCGGCCGTGCGCGCCTCCCCTAGAACGCAGCCCTAAGAACAGGCGTCGGGGTGAAGCACACGAAGAGTGTGAAGCAGAGGATTACCATTTGGATGTAGCTCTCTTCCTCTTCTCTGGAAACAGAATCGGCAAAAAATCTTGCAGAATTAATACCGTTTCTTTCTGGAGAGAGAAATCTGGTTCGATTGCTGAGAACAAAAATATAGATGAGGTCAAGGCAATGTCTTACAGCTGCTCTGAAAGGCAGCCAGGAACTGACAGGGTCCCCATGGGCTCCCAGCCCTCCCCTTCCAGATACAATTTCCTCCTGGCCGAAGCAGTTCCCGAAGCAGTAGAGACTGCCCGGCTTCCGTCCCATCCTAGGGCGAGCGGCTCCCAATTCTCAAGGGCTACTTTTTTCCAGACCCTCCATGTGACACAGCTCACGAGCTTTCTAGAAACAGACCCAGGCATCGTATCATTTAGAAAACCCACACACACGCACACGCACACGCGCACACAAACTAAACGCTCCTGTGGGGCTCTCTCGTTTCCATCCACAGTAACCAGCAAAAGCAGCGAGGTGTGGCCATCCCGATAGGACGACAACCAGACTGCAAATCATCTTCCGCCCTACTCCGGAGTCAGAAGCACGGGCTGCATCGCTGCAGTCTGACTGCAGACAGAGCTGGAGGCCGAGCTCCGCTGTGCCGAGGGACTGTACGCCGTGGCTCGGACGGAGGCCCGGGGCGCCGTCGGGCCAGGCCCAAGGCCTGGGAATGCAGCTTCTAAACGATGAGACGGGAGGCACATTTTGGGGTTTGCCTGCCGGGGCCCGGCGCCCTGTGTCTGAGAGCTCCCCCCCGACCCCGTCCACAGAGGTGGGCTTCTGGAAGCCTGGTGGGTATTAGTGGCCCTTCCCTCTGGGCCGCAGGTGCTTCTGCTCAGGCTGGGCCCGTGGGATTCCCCGTCTGAGGAAATGTGAATCGGGGTGGCAAGAGAGCCCATCCAGTTGGTGCTGGAGCCGCGGCATGTCGATGGGCTCAGGCCGTGGGGCGCGTGTGAGCAGACGCAGGTGTGAGAGCGGCCGTTCCGGGGCTCCCAGCAGCTGCCTCCCGACGCTGGTGGCCTGGGCCACTCGTGCCCTTGCTTCCTGGGTGATCCACACACGCCTCGGGCTCCCGATCACAGACCCCATCCCTCTGACGGAAGCCCCACGAACTGGGCCCTGGCGACACTGAACCAGGGCCTCGGCCACGACCGGGACAGCCCGGGGCAGCTGAGGTTCCCCCCCCAGATCCGAGACATACCATGGTACAGTGCAGGTCCTGGTTAGAGATGCGTGTTCCCGGATGGTGGACAGGTTCCTCAGGTCCAGGGGAGGTGGCCGTGCTAGGGGACAACACACAACACCCAGTGCGGTGAGTTCTCCGGGGGTAAAGGCCGGAGGCTGACGACTAAAGTCGCGACGGCCCACGGACTCAGCACTGCACATCACACCCACGACCGAGCGGCGTGTCCCTGCCTGCCCTGCCCCGCTCACCGGTCACAGCAGCAGCTGGAGGGAAGGACGCTTCCGAGAACTCACCGAACCTCAGGCACACTTCTAGGTGCTGGCAGGCGCAGCGGGAGCCACTCGGAGCAGTCCCCGACCCCGGAACCCCAGCACCTACCTGACACCTGGCATGTCCCAAACGGACACTTCACCTTTCTCACTACAGGCAGATGGCGCAGCCTCTGGTCTGCCCTCCTCCAGTCCACTGTGTACCCGATAGTCTTT
Source organism: Canis lupus baileyi (assembly GCF_048164855.1). Classification (NCBI taxonomy): domain Eukaryota; kingdom Metazoa; phylum Chordata; class Mammalia; order Carnivora; family Canidae; genus Canis; species Canis lupus. The sequence goes on along the minus strand of NC_132876.1, from coordinate 1,102,209 downwards.
CTACCTAGAACATTCCTCCCCCCTCTGCCTGGTTAGTCGTCTTCGGATCTCAGCTCAATGTCTCCTGCACAGAAAACGTTCCTTGACGTGCAGACGAGACCAGGCCGCACGTCACAGGCTCCCGTGGGCTCCCGCCTTTACCCCTCGGAGCACCCCCCCGCAGTGTATGATGACACAGTCATCGTGACGATTGGATTTGGGTCCAGACTGGGAGGACTCCCAGACTGCTCTGGGAGGACGGAGAGTTTTTGGCTCGTCCACTGCAGGAGCCTTGGCACGTAGAGAAGCTGCTGGCATCTGACCCTTACTCTACCTCAGTGGCCCACCTTGCTGAGCCACTTGCATCTGTCCCTCTACCATGGCCCTGACCAGGTTCCTTTTGCGTCCTCCACGAACCTACACAGGGAGAGACTATAGAAGTCCCCTCCGTATCATCAGAGCCTGGGACAGTGACTCCAGCTGCTCAGTCAGCTTCCCCGGAGCCTCTGACCTGAGCAGGGGACCAAGCTGGAAGGAACAGGTGAGTCACACAGTCCCTGGGGAGAGGTCTCTCCCGGCGGCATGTCACCCCAGCATCGGCCTCACCGACCAGCCAACTCGTGGCTCCTCCACCAGCCCTCACCCCGCCAGGCCCCACGGTCCACCCCTGCAGCCACCCCGGTCAGATCCTGCCTGCCCGGCCCAGGTGTCCACCTTCACACCCTCCCGGGGATCCCCACCCCTACGCCCATCCACGCGCTCATGCCTCTGATCGCCAGGCCGCACACAGCACACTGCCTGATGTGGCAGCCACTAGAGGCACGGGGCGATTTACATGTATATTTATTAACACGAAATAAAATTTAGAAACTCATCATAGTGGGACGTCTGGGCAGCTCAGTGGTTGAGCATCTGCCTTCGGCCCAGGGTGTGATCCTGGGGTCCTGGGATCGAGTCCCACATCGGGCTCCCTGCAGGGAGCCCGCTTCTTCCTCTGCCTGGGTCTCTACCTCTCTCTCGGGTCTCTGATGAATAAATAAAATCTTAAAAAAAAATCAATTGTGGCAATGAAGGATAGAGCATGGGGAATAAAGTCAAAGAGGCCCTGACACTTGGGGACACTTGGCAGGAGGAGCACTGGGTGTTATGCTGTATGTTGGCAAATTGAACTCCAATTAAAAACAATTCAAAAAAAAGGAATCCAGTTCTTCAGTTGTGGTAGCCACACTTCGAGTGTCCAATAGCCGCGCGTCTATCGTCACAGAGTTCTGGACAGTCAACTGAGCAAAACAAAGAGCTCCGTCAGAGTTACAAGGCCCCGTGAAAGTAGGCCTGACCACGGGGAGCGCTCATGGCCCCTGGGCCTCCCAACACAGGGTTCGTTGTCTTATTCGGTACTGGCTTGATCGTTCTTCTTCCAGCTACTTTTTCCCTACCTTCCTCCTGCTCCCACCGGACACCCTGCTTCCTCATCTCCACATCCCACCCAGTGCCTAGCACAGCACCAACACTCGGCAAACGTGCTGTCAGCGTGCGTGGACTCACACCGGAGGGGGCGAGGCCAGAATGACCGGGCTGGCCCGGGGCCTCGGGTGCCCGCCTAGGGCCTGGCCACCTGACGCGGCAGGTCTTCCAAAGGGCGAACAGAGCTGGGAACCAAGCAGCTGTCACAGCCACTGTAGCAAAGACTTGCTGCTAATCACACGGGCCTGCTGGGCAGGTGGCGGGGGCAAGAGTGAGCTTAGCAGGTCACTTCGACCTGCCTTCCTTTTTTTAAAAATATTTTTATGTATTTATTCATGAGAGACAGAGGGGGGACAGAGACACAGGCAGAGGGAGAAGCGGGCCCCATGCAGGGAGCCCCATGTGGGACTCGATCCCGGGTCTGCAGGATCACGCCCTGGGCCGAAGGCAGATGCCAAACTGCTGAGCCCCATAGGGATCCTGCTTGACCTGCTTTCTTTCCCCCTGTCCCTCCTCCGTCTCTGTGTGTGCTGTTCGCAGACTGGAGAGGCCGCCTGGGAACAAGGCAGAAGCTTCGAGGAGCTCTGTGCCCACGGGATGCAGACTACACACTGCTCCCAGACACCCCTGCTGATGGGCACGTGCAGGCCGGGGTGTGAGAAGTCGCACACGACCAGGTGTGACATTCAGGAACTCGTGTCACAAGTCATTCATTCCTCACTACCTGCCAGTGAGGACATTCGAGTGTGTTTATTTTTTTATTTATTTTATGGTAGTCACAGAGAGAGAGAGAGAGAGAGAGAGAGAGGCAGAGACCCAGACAGAGGGAGAAGCAGGCTCCATGCAGGGAGCCCGACGTGGGACTCGATCCCGGGACTCCAGGGTCATGCCCTGGGCCAAAGGCAGGCGCTAAACCGCTGCGCCACCCAAGGATCCTTCGAGTGTAAAACCGAGAGATGCGGGATCCCTGGGTGGCGCAGCGGTTTAGCGCCTGCCTTTGGCCCAGGGCGCGATCCTGGAGACCCGGGATCGAGTCCCACGTCGGGCTCCCTGCATGGAGCCTGCTTCTCCCTCTGCCTGTGTCTCTGCCTCTCTCTCTCTCTCTCTCTCTCTCTCTCTCTCTCTCTGTGACTATCATAAATAAATAAAAATTAGAAAAAAAAAAACGAGAGATGCCAGGCGGCTTTCATCCCCGTCACTTATTTCTGGGCCTTTGTTAGGGAAGCAGCCAGGGAGGGGCCCTCGGGACTGGCCGTGGGGGCTACGTGTGCAGCCGCAGGGCCCTAAGTGAGGTGCCCCGTGCCCCAGGTGCGGCCTTCCCCGCCCTGCTTGCTGCCCGGGCCTCCGAGGCGCCCCGCAGTGCTCCCCTCCCGCAGACTCCACGCGAGTGCTCCCGCCCCCCCGCCCCCCCACGAGCGCTGCCCCCAGCCGGCACAGGTGCCCCGCGAGTGCTCCCCCCACAGGCGGCCCGCGAGTGTTCCCTTCCCGCCCAGCCCCCCCCCGCGAGTGCTCCCCCCCCGCTCCGCACAGGCCGGACAGGCGACTTCCCACGCCGGCCCCGCGCCCCCCCCCGCACGCCGGCCCGGTCGGGGCTTACGTCTCCTCTGGGGCTTGAGGTCCCTGTTCACCGGGGGGGGCTCCAGGTCGGCAGGCAGCTCGGGCAGGGGGCCGCACAGGCTTCCCGGGCTCATGGCCATGTAGTCGTCGCGGCTGCACGGCGCTCCGGCGACACGCGCGCCCGCCTGGGGGCCCATGGGCACGTAGCCGTCCCCGGGCCCGGCGCAGGCCGGGGGGCGCGCGGGGGACAGCCTGCGGGGCTGCGAGACAACGGCGACAGGGGGCGGGCTCAGCGGCAGGGGCGGCGGCCACCAAGTAGGCGGCAGGGACGCCGGACACGGCACCCGTGCACCTGCCGCAAGCGCTCCAGGCATAGCGCGCCCCAAGTCCCACCCCGCCCCCCAGAACTGGCAGGGCCCTTCCAGAAGGGGAGCCCCATAGTTCCCAGGCAAGTGCAAGGCCTAGGGGGCCGGCGGGGGGCCGGGGAGGGCCCTCACGGGCTCACTGCTGAGTCCCCACACACTGCAAGGGGAACAGATGGTGCTCAGGCTATTTTTGGTGAAATTCAGGCTTAAAGGGACTCAAGTGCCAAACTTACCAAATTTATTTATTTTTGGAGATTGATTTATTTATTTATTTATTTATTCATGAGACACAGAGAGAGAGAGAGACAGAGAGAGAGGCAGAGACCCAGGCAGAGAGAGTAGCAGGCTCCATGCGGGGAGCCCACTGTGGGACTCGATCCCGGGTCTCCAGGATCACGCCCTGGGCCAAAGGCAGCGCTAAACTGCTGCGCCACCCAGGCTGCCTTTTTTTTGTTGTTGTTTAAGATTTATTTATTTATTTATTTACTTATTTATTTATTCGTGAGAGACACAGAGAGAGAGGCACACACACAGGCAGAGGGAGAAGCACAAACTTACCAGATTTAAACTAAGCCGCTTGTCTCGGTGTCTTAAGGATTGGCCTTCCACATCAGCTGTAAGAAACAAGCCAGGCTGGTGAGAAATGCAAGACAGTATGGGTCGAAACCGGGTTCCAAGCCCCTGTGTACCTCCGGGCCCTACGCTCAGCTCCGGAGAGGCAGAGAAGCTAACACGCCTTCTACACGCAAGGCTGGCTACTACGTCTAGTTGGGCAGTCAGAACACATTCCCCCACGGAGGGAAATCAGGCCAGATTTGGGAGTTTCTGTAGGACGGCTTCAGTTCTCTGTGAATTAGGAGGAGATAGAGCAAAGAGTTAACAAATGCCTGTTGCATCCATTGTATGAATTTTTGGGGCATAGAGATGGTAGAGACAGAGCTGGAGGTTGGGAGAGAGAAGGTGTAAGAGAGCCCTGGTGACGAGCGGTGGATGGGACGAGCAGACACGTGCTCATGAACTGGTGACCAGGACTTTCTATAGCAATAGTCAGCCACTCGGGCACAGGCAGGGAGAGAGAGGAAAGGTGGAATAATCCAGGACTAGATTCTTATCAGACGGCTGTGACAGTGTGACGTGGACATTTAGAATGATTGTTGAACTGAAAGAAGACACGTCCAGAAGGCAGAGTGTTGAGATACATGGGCCTACACTCCAATGAGATATGATTTTTGGGAATTAGCATCTTAGAGATGGCAGTGAAAACCATAAGACTAGATGAGTCTATCTAAGTTGCAAGCGTTACTGCGTATTTGCCCCAAAGATGCAAACGTAGTGATCTGAAGGGGCACCTGCACCCCAATGTTTATAGCAGCAGTGTCCACAGTAGCCAAACTGTGGGAAGAGCCCAGATGTCCATTGACAGATGAATGGATAAAGAAGAGGTGGTCTATGTATACAATGGATACTGCTCGGCCGTCAAAAAAAAAAAAAAAAAAGAGAGAGAGAGAGAGATTTTGCCATTTGCAATGATGCGGAGGGAAGCAGAGGGCACTGTGCTGAGTGAAATAAGTCAATCAGAGAAAGACAATTATCACATGATCTCACTCATATGTGGAATTTAAGAAACAAAACAGAGGACCATAGGGGAAGAGAGGAAAAAATAAAACAGGACGAAATCAGAGAGGGAGACAAAGCCTAAGAGACTCTTCATCATAGGAAACAAACTGAAGGTCTCTGGAGGGGGGAGGGGACAGGGTCACTGGGGGATGGGCATGAAGGAGGGCACGGGATGTCACGAGCACTGGGTGTTATTAAGACTGACAAGTCACTGACCTCTACCTCTGAAACGAATAATACACTATATGTTAATTAATTGAATTTAAATTAAAAAATAAGAAAAAAAGAAATTATTGTCAGTTATTGCAAGTTCTCTATTGCTATCTACATATTTGCGTTTCTACCTCTGAAACGAATAATACACTATATGTTAATTAATTGAATTTAAATTAAAAAATAAGAAAAAAAGAAATTATTGTCAGTTATTGCAAGTTCTCTATTGCTATCTACATATTTGCGTTTCTTTTTATCATTAAAATATTTAATACTAATGCTAGCTAATGTTTAAACTTGAATTTTACCTGTGATGCTAAAAATCAAATGAAAGCATATTTAAGTGGAAACATGCTTTCTTTCCCCACTTACATTTTTACTAGAAATAATGTTTAGGGGGCACCTGGAGGCTCAGTGGGTTAAGTGTCTGCCTTCGGCTCAGGTCATGATCCTGCGGTCCTGGGGTCGAGTCCCACCTCGGGCTCCCTGCTCAGTGGGGAACCTGCTTCTCCCTCTGCCTCTGCCACTCCGCCGCGCCCACCCGCCTCCTTGGTCTCTCTCACGCACTCATGCTCCCTCTAATAAATTAATAAATAAAACCTTTTAAGAAATGTTTAGGCTTCAAGACTATCGATGAGAGCACCGGGTGCAGTATGGAAGTGTTGAATCACTACATTACACCCCAGAAACATACAGAACACTGTATGCTAACTGGAATTAAAATGAAAACTTCAAAAATATTTGTAAAAACTTTTTAAAAATATGGGGATCCCTGGGTGGCTCAGCAGTTTAGCACCTGCCTTCAGCCCAGGGTGTGATCCCGGAGTCCCAGGATCGAGTCCTGCATCGGGCTCCCTGCCTGGAGCCTGCTTCTCTCTCTGCCTGTGTCTCTGCCTCTCCCTCTCTGTGTCTCTCATGAATCAATAAATAAAATCTTTAAAAAAATTTTTTAAAAATATATACCTTTTTGTGAATTTTCTTTCTTTTTTAAAAAAAGATTTTATTTATTGATTCATAGAGACAGCGAGACGCTTAACTCCCTCCAGGCACCCCAGGAGTCAACATCTTGAAGTGAGAGAATAATTCCCAGATCAGAAAGATGTGATGGAGGTTGTGCATTAAATACAGAGCTTCCTCAAATTCCTTTATCGGTTGTGTCTTGATAAAGTCACCCTAAAGTGAAAATATTCTAAATCGGAAATGTGCTTACTCCACCTAACCTACCAGACATACCTTAGCCTAGCCTGCCCTACACGTGCTCAGTACACTAACACTCCCCTCCAGCTGGGCAAAGTCAGCTAAGACATAAGCCTATTTTGTAATAAAGTGTTGGCTACCCCGTGTAAAATGTATCGCATACCATCCTGAAAGCGAAAACCAGAGTGGTTGTTAAGTGTATTGGTTGTTTGGCCTCCTGATCGCGGGGCTGACCAGGAGCTGCCGCTCACTGCTACCGCCCAGCATCACAAGAGCGGACTGGACCACGTATCATCAGCCTGGGAAAAGATCCAGATTCAAAATTCTAAGTACAGTTTCTACCGAATGCAGATTGCTTTGCATTATCATAAAGGAAAAACATCCTAAATTGGGGGCACCTGCGTGGCTCAGCCGGTTGAGTGTCTGACTCTTGGTTTCAGCTCAGGTCTTGATCTCAGGGTCCTGGGATCGAGCCCCGCATTGGCCCCCCGCCACACACTCAGTAGGGAGTCTGCTTGTCACTCTCTCCCTCTGCCCCAGCTCTTGCTCGTGCACACACGTGCACTTTCTCTTCCTCTCTAATAAATTAATGAATCTTTAAAAAATTCCTAAATCAAACTATCATAAGTCGGGGGCCATCTGTATACACATATATGTACATATATGCATATCTCCATTTCTTTATATATTCCTCTCTAACACAAACGGTAGCATATTATACTCCCTGATCTGCGACTTCATTTTTTCATTTAATATCTTGGAGATCAGGGCAGAGAAACACAATAAAGAGTTTCTTCATTCTTTTATTCACTGGCCTTTTTATTTTATTTTTTTTAATTCTTTTTTATTCACTGGCCTTATGTTTCATTGTAATGATGATCATTATAAATGATGGGCCATCATTTGAATATTCTAATATTAAATATCAATTTTATTCATTATAAATGATGGACCATCATTTGAATATTCTAATATTAGATATCAATTTTATTCCCAACATTTTGCTTTAACACAAAGAAAAGGGGTACCTGAGTGACTCAGTCAGTTTAGCATCTGACTCCTAATTTCAACTCAGGTCATGATCTCAGGGTCCTGAGATTGAGCCCCGCATTGGGTTCCATACTCAGTGGGAAGCCTGCTTCTCTCTCTCTCCCCCTGCTTGTGTTCTCTCTCTCTCTCTCTGTCTCATATGAATAAATAAATAAATAAATAAATAAATAAATAAATCGATCTTTTTAAAAAATTTTTTGAATAAATAAATCTTTAAAAACAAAGGACAGAAATGGTTGAAAAAACAGACATGGGATCCCTGGGTGGCGCAGCGGTTTAGCGCCTGCCTTTGGCCCAGGGCGCGATCCTGGAGACCCGGGATCGAATCCCACGTCAGGCTCCCGGTGCATGGAGCCTGCTTCTCCCTCTGCCTATGTCTCTGCCTCTCTCTAGCTCTCTCTCTGTGTAACTATCGTAAATAAATAAAAAAATAAATAAATAATAAAAAAAAAACAGACATAATGAAATAAGAATTGAATGATGTACTCAGGAAAGAAAGTGAAGAGAAAGATAAAACCAGCCTCAGAAATGAAGCCTAAATTACAAGATTTCCAGGGAAAGAGAGATTCAACAGAAAATTTAATAAGTGCCATTGAAGAAATGCCAGAAAACAACTAAAAGAATAAAAAAGAAAGAAAGAGAATCACAGAAAAAATGGTTGACATAGAAGACACGCAAAGATGCAGTATACATATTTATTATTAGATTCCTCAAAGAAGGAAAACCAAACCATGGTATAGTACTAATATTTAAGAATATAATCCAAGCAAAAGTCCATAAACAAAGTACACCTGACACCACATACTGAAAGGGCCTGCCAAGTACCTGGATTACCTGGAGAGTCAACTCTATCCAAGATGCTAAATTCTATTACAATGGCTATATTGATAAAATGACAGAATGAAAATAAATAAATACTTGGAAATAGTTCAAAGCTAGAGAAAGAACAACAGAGAAAACCAAAAGACATCACAAAATAAATATAAAAGCAGAAAATCGTAGAGTGTAGAGCAAGAGTAGACTTAATTTTAAAGAAACAAAATCTTGGGCAGCCCGGGTGGCTCAGTGGCTTAGCGCCACCTTCAGTCTCGGGTGTGGTCCTGGAGATCCGGGATCAAGTCCCACGTCAGGCTCCCTGCATGGAATGGAGCCTGTTTCTCCCTGTGTCTGTGCCTCTGTGTGTGTGTGTGTGTCTCTCATGAAAAAATAATAAATAAAAATTTTTAAAAAATAAAGAAAGAAAGAAACAAAATCTTAAAAAAGAAAAAAAATCTTTGGGGCACCTCACTGGCTCAGTCGGTGGAGCATGTGACTCTTGATCTCCGGGTTTTGAGTTCAAGCCCTACATTAGGCACAGAGATCACTTAAAAATAGTCCTAAAAAATCAAAATCTTTGCTTCCTGGGAGAAAAAAAATACAAAAGGCAACCGATTAGCCAATCTAATCGATAAAGTGAGAGGGGAATAGCACAAATATAGAAAATAAGAACTGAAAAAAACAAAAAACAAAATAAGAACTGAAAAGGAGGAAATTATCATTGAGGTACTTGAAAGAAATACAAGACAATTCTGCACCAATTTCTACACAAATCTTAAAATCTAAATGAAATGCATAATTTCCTAGGAAAATAAAGCAGACCAAAAGTGACCCAAATAAGAATAGAAATCTTGTCCGTGTAAATTACCCCAGAATAAAACAGAAAAAATTCACCATGGAGCTACCTCCCCAAAGCATCACAACCACATGATTTCCACGGGGAATTTTACCAAACTTCCAAAGAACGGTGCTACACAAATTGTTCCGAAGCATAGGAAAATAAAAACGTATTTCTAATTCTTTTTATGAAGTAAGTATAACTTTGGTAGCTCAACCTAATAAAAATAAAGCAAATTAGAAAATTACAGGTTAGGTGGCCCAGCGGTTTAGTGCCGCCTTCAGCTCAGGGCGTGATCCTGGAGACCCGGGATCGAGTCCCACATCGGGCTCCCTGCATGAGGCCTGCTTCTCCCTCTGCCTGGGTCTCTGCCTCTCTCTCTCCCTGTGTCTCTCATGATTAGATAAATAAAATCTTTTTAAAAAATAAAAATAAAATTTTAAAATAGTTTTCAACAAAAAATTGAAATAGATGCAAAGAAGGGGAAGAATAATGATCCACACACAGGAAAAAAAAAAACCAGTTAATAAAAACTGTCTCTGAGAAGTTCTAGATCTTGGAATGAGCAGAAAAGACTTCAAAACTACTATTATTAATATGTCCAAAGAACCAAAAGAAAACCATGTTAAAAAAATAAGATAAAAAAAAATAAGATAGGGACACCTGGTGGCTCAAGTGGTTGAGTGTCTGACTGCCTTCAGCTCAGAGCATGACCCCGGGGTCCTGGGATCGAGTCCCACATTGGGCTCCCCGCAGGGAGCCTGCTTCTCCCTCTGCCTGTGTCTTTGCCTCTCTGTGTCTCTCATGAATAAATACATAAAATATTTTTTAAAAAATGAGTTATACAGAAGATTTGGGACAAATAGAGACTTCAAAAATTAAAAAAATTATTAGAATTCAGTACTAAGAGGTGAAAAGTGTAAACGAGAATTCAAGGGGCACCTGGGTGGTTTAGCCGGTTCATCATCTGCCTTGGGCTCAGGTCATGATCTCAGGGTCATGGGATCAAGTCCCACATTGGGCTCTCTGCTCAGCAGGGAGCCTGCTTGTCCCTCTGCCTGCATCTCTCCCTCTGTCTGTCAAATAAATACAAGTTTTTTAAAATACTTTATTTATTTATTCGAGAGAGAGAGAGAGAAAGAGAGAGGCAGAGGCACAGGCAGAGGGAGAAGCAGGATCCATGCAGGGAGCCCGATGCAGGACTCGATTCCAGGACCCCAGGATCGCGCTCTGGGCCAAAGGCCAGAGCTAAACCGCTGAGCCACCCAGGGGTCCCCTAAATACAAGTTTTTAAAAAAAGAGAGAATTCAAGAAACACACAAGACAGAGTGTGAAATATATAATACATATAACTGAGGCCCCAGAGGAAAAATAGGAACAGAGGAGAAGCAATATTTGAAGATATAGCAACTATGAATCAATAAACCTCAAAAAGAATTAAAATCATCTCAGAATGAAGTTGTGAGACACCATGAGCAATGATTAACTAGAAAAAAGCTTAATGTAGGGACGCCTGGGTAGCTCAGTGGTTGAGCGTCTGCCTTCAGCTCAGGGCGTGATTCTGGAGTTCCAGGATCGAGTCCCACATCGGGTTCCCCGCATGGAGCCTGCTTCTCCCTCTGCCTGGATCTGCCTCTCTCTCTGTGTGTCTCTCATGAATAAATAAATAGAATCTTAAAAGAAAGAAATGGAATGTATAACTTCCAAATCAGTAGAAGTGAAAACTGAAAAGAGGTGAGAAACAAAACTGAAAAGAGGTAGCAAACTGAATTCAGAAGAAAGGAAGGAATGAGATTACATGTAAGAAATTTCGTACTTACAGGAGAAACAGAAACCACAAAATAAAATGGTACAAATGAATCTAATTAATGTAGAGGAGTTAACCTTTCCAGTTAAAAGAGAAAGGCTAGCAGAATAGATGAACAAATTTTCAATAGCAATACAAAATCACTATTTTTTTTATAAGAAACATATCCTAAAATGTAGTCATGGAAAAGATGGAAGCCAAACAATGAGACGGTATGGACCATGCCAATACTAACCCACGGGATGCCGGTTGGTATGGGTTAGCAGCATTTAGTACTTCATACAGGCCTGGGTGTATTGATACCATATAAAATGGAGTTTAAGACAAAAACATTCCTAGAGTCATGACAGATTGGGAAGCTTCAATTCAGTACAAATATATAAAATCATAAGAGGTTTGTAACTAATAACATAGCTTTAAATCATACACACAAAAATTGGGCAGAATTAGAAGGGAGAAAGACTCTTCGATCACAGGGGTAGACTGGAACATAGCTCTCTCGGTGACTGGTGCAAGGAGGACACAGAAAATCAGTGCAGCCAGAGGGGGGACGAGTGACACGGCCACTGAAGCCCTTGACCTGAGCGACCTGGCGTACACTGCCTCGCTGAGCAGTCTCAGGGCACAGGCATCCTTGCCAGGGATGTCTGCAACATTCCCAGAAATACCCGTGTGTTGAGCCGCCGAAGAACTCCAATTTCTAAGGACTGAACTAGAGGATGTTCTCTAACCAAAACATATTCAACGAGAAGAAGAACCAGAAAATTCTCAGGTTTGGAAATTAAGAAATACAGGGTTGTTGGGGTTTTATAAGATTTTATTTATTTTTATTTATTTGTTTATTTATTTATTGGAATGAGAAAGAGAGAGAGATTGTGAGTGAGCACAAGCAGGGCTGTAGAGGCAGAGAGAGAAGCAGGCTCCCCACAGAGCAGGGAGCCGGATGCGGGACTCGATCCCAGGACCCCAGGATCACGACCTGAGCCCAAGGCAGACACTCAGCCATCAAGCCACCCAGGTGCCCCAGAAATGCAGTTTCAAGTAATGCACGGGGCAAAGAAGGGACCACAGTGAAAACTAGAAAATATTTTGAACTGAATGAAAATGAAAATAGGACATCTCAAAATGTGTGGGGTGCGGCTGAGACAGCGTTCACAGAAAATTTGTAGCCTTAAACACGTACGTTAGTTAAAAAAGAAAGGAGTAAATTCAACAGGCCACCCATCCATCGAAAGAAATAAATTTAAAATATGCAAATTACCTCCAAGGAAGTACAGCAAGGGAAACTTTTTCTGGAAAGAACCAGATAGTATTTTTTTTTTACAACCCCTTAAAAGTGTAAAAATCTGGGCAGCCCGGATGGCTCAGCGGTTTAGCACCGCCTTTGGCCCAGGGTGTGATCCTGGAGACCCGGGATCGAGTCCCGCGTCAGACTCCCTACATGGAGCCTGCTTCTCCCTCTGCCTGTGTCCCTGGCGCTCTCTCTCTCTCTCTCTCTCTCTCTCTGTGTGTCTCATGAATAAATAAATACTTTTTTTTAAGTGTAAAAACCATTCTTAGTTGGTGGGCTGTAAAAAAACAGGCTGTCGGTCAGATTTGGCCCAGAGGCCACAGTTTGCTGACCCAAGAAGGAAGGAAATAATAAAGATATGAGCAAAAATTAATGCAACAGAAAACAAATATACAATGGAGAAAAAAAAAACAACAAAGCTAAACCTTGTACTCTGGTTAAAAAAAAAAAAAGCAAACCAAGGAGGCCTGGCTGCTAAGTAGGTAGAGCATGTAAGTCTTCATCTCAGGGTCCTGAGTGCAAAGCCCACGTTGGGCGTAGCGCTTACTTAAAACAAAACAACTAGTAAAACTGATAAACTGCCAGCAAGATTAATAAAGAAAAACAGACGAAGTTCACATTTTTAGTATCAGGAATGAAAAGAAACTATTCTCATAGATCCTACAGATAGCAAGAGGCTATTATAATCAATTTTATGACAATAAATTCGAAAAATCAGGAGAAATAAAGAAATTGCTTGAAAAACATAAGAAATCTGAATAGTCTACCAAAGACTAAAGAAAGAAATTGATTCCGTAATTGAAACATCTTTCCACAAAGCAAACCCCATGCCCCAATGGCTTTTCTAGTAAATTCTACTAAATCAACTAAATGTTTCCAAATAATAATTTTCTAGTAAATTCTACTAAAATCAACTAAATTTTTCCAAATAATCAAAAAGAGGGCAACTTCAGCATAATCTTTTTTTTTTTTTTTAAACCAAAACCTGGGCAGCCCGGGTGGCTCAGTGGTTTAGCGCCGCCTTCAGCCCAGGGCCTGATCCTGGGGTCCCGGGATCGAGTCCCACCTCGGGCTCCCTGCATGGAGCCTGCTTCTCCCTCTGCCTGTGTCTCTGCCTCTCTCTCTCTTTCTCTTTCTGTGTGTCTCTCAAGAATAAATAAATTAAATCTTTAAAAAAACAAAACAAAAAACCTGACAGTTATCACGAGAAAAGAAAATCACAGGACAATCTCCCTCAGAAACACATATCAAAAAACAAGTTCAAAACAAAGTATGAGCAAAACAAATCTAATAGTTTATTTAAAGGATACTCTTTATGACGAAGTTGAGTTTATTTCAGGAATGCAGGGTTGGTTTGGTCTTCAAAAAAAGTCAATCAATGAACTTCCTCACATTAAGAGGATAAAAGAGAAAAATCACAGGTCATAAAATGTTTCAACAAATTCAGTGTCTAGTATGATTTTTTAAAAATAACACTCAGTAGGGCACCTGGGTGGCTCAGTGGTTGAGCGTCTGCCTTTGGTTCAGGGTGTGATCCCAGGGTCCTGGAATCGGGTCTCCTGTCAGGCTCCCTGCAGGGAGCCTGCTTTTCCCTCTGCCTAGGTCTCTGCCTCTCTGTCTCTCTCATGGATAAATAAAATCTTTTAAAAAAATAACACTCAGCAAAGTAGGGTTATCAGAGAATGTCTTTACTAAGTTGTATGAATCGTATCAACAAAAATCTGCACGTCACACTGTAATGGTGAAATGCTAGGAGCTTTGCATCTGAGACCAGGAATAAGACAAGGATCCCTGTTATGACCACTCCTATGCCACAATGTCCTGGACTTCGTAGCCCAAGCAGTGATGGGAGAAAAAGTGAAGGAGAGATACGTGTAATAAAAAATGAAATGCAACTATTATAAGCATTTGCTTGTGATATGATTGTATACAAAGAAAATGCAACTTAATATATAGTTTAGGAAAGTTTGATACGAAGTCAAAACACAAAAACTAGGGCAGCCCGGGTGGCTCAGCAGTTTAGCACCGCCTTCAGCCCAAGGCCTGATCCTGGAGCCCCGGGATCGAGTCCCGCATCGGGCTCCCTGCATGGAGCCTGCTTCTCCCTCTGCCTGGGTCTCTCTGTGTGTGTCATGAATAAATAAATAAAATCTTAAAAAAAACACAAAAACTAAACTAATTTTTATACAATAGCAAAAAAGTCACTAAAATACCAGTGCCAAGAACACTGTAAAATAAGAACTCAGTGGGAACATAATAAGAGAGATGCAAGACTTCGCTAAAAACCACAAATCAAAGAACAGGTGAGAAGACTTCAAGACCGAAGGGCCAGTAATTCCGGGTGGGTGGCACTGGTGTGGACTGGACCACAGGGCCCGGCGGGAGTGGAAGCAGAGCCGAGATGCACACTGTCCCATACATAGCATTTGGTTATGGCCAAGGGGGCTCCGGAGAGCATTGGGAATCCGGGGGCCTTTGCAGTCCAGGGTGCTGGGTCACTGGAAGGAGATCCCTGTGGACCCTAATGAACCCTGACCCCACTCCGCTGTCACAACCGTCGATTCCAGGCCGCCCTCAATGGGGAGGAGAACAACCAATCTGACATATTCCCTCTGCTTTATTGGCTCCATTTTGCTTCTGCCCATCACCGTCGTTTGGGGTCTTTGTTTCATGGCCAAAACCTCTATCTTAATGACTTTAATTCTGATGAGACTGTTGCCTTCGTGTAAAAGAACACAACGTAATTGTTTTTGGCCTGTCTTGAAATTTTAAATCTCAATTTTTGGTTCAAGTTGAGACCCTACAAAAAAGATTTTATCTTTTTACTAATCTCTACACCCAATGTGGGGTTGAAGTCACAGCCCTGAGATCAAGAGTCGCACGCTCTACCAACTGAGCCAGCCAGGTGCCCCTTCCATTTGAGACTGTAAAAAAAAAAAAATTTATTTATTTATTTGAGAGAGAGAGAGAAGGCGTGAGAGCACGAGCAAGGGGAAGGGGAAGAGGGAGAAGCAGCGGGGAGCCCGATGCAGCGGCTGCATGCAGGACCCTGAGGTCATGAGCTGTGCTGAAGGTAGATGCTTCAGTGACTGAGCCACCCAGGTGTCCCAGTTCGAGACTTTTTTTTTAAAGATGTTTTTTATTCATTTATTCATGAGAGACAGAAAGAGTGAGAGAGGCAGAGACTCAGAGGGAGAAGCAGGCTCCATGCAGGGAGCCCAATGTGGGACTTGATCCTGGGACTCCAGCATCACTTCCTGGGCCAAAGGCAGGTGCTAAAGCACTGAGCTACCCAGGGATCCCCCCAATTCAAGACTGTTGAGTCACTTTCTTATTTTACCATTTTACTGGTCTAGTCATTTCACTTCCCCAAATCTGCTCGTGTATTTTTTCACTTTGCCCTTTTTGCTCACTGTGCACACGGTGGCACCTGAAGACCCTTTGTGTTCAGCATATAGTCATGTGATCGAGGTCAGCAGAAAGAAGTCACGTGTAAAGGTCACACCACTGGGGACGTGGGGGGAGTCTTTGCCAGGGCCACTGGCAGAGTGAGAAACTCACACAATTTGAAAGGAGTCAGCGATCCTCAAACCTACAGAATCCCTTTAGGATCCCACGTTATAGGCAGCAGTGTGGGGGTGATCACATCCATTATGTTTGCCTGGACAGGGTGCTGGTGGGGGGTGGGGGGGGGAGAGAGAGCGAGCGCGGGAGAGGCAGTGGGGCAACGTCATCAGAATTAGCAGCTGTACAGGAAAAGGCAGAGAGGGCCCCGGCAGGGCGTGTCCCCCGAAGCGGCCCAGAGGTCTGGGCCAGCGTGACCTTGATGGGGACACCACTGGGCAGGGTCACTAACAGTGGCGAGGACGTGCGGGGCGGGGGGATGGCCGGCAACTGAGAGAGCTGCGGGCCACGCGACAGCCGAGCCTGGCACCGGGCTGAACGGAGGTGGCGATGCCAGCGTGTGTCCCCGGCGGGGTCCCGGGACTGCGGAGGTGGCGGCGGCGGGGACCCGCCTTACCTCTCCGGGTCCTCACGTTGTCCAGGCCGGACAGGGAGACTCTTCTGGACGCCGCCGCGCCCTCGGGCTGCGCGTCCTGGCGCCGCTCGGACAGGTGGCTCGGCTTCGGGGGGCGCGGGGGCGGCGTGCGGGGCGCGGGGTCCGGCTCCCTGGGCGCGCGGGCCGAGCCGTCGGGGCGCGGGGAGGAGCGCGGGGGGGGCGCGCAGGCCACGAACACGTCGTCGCACGACGTGGGCTCCGG
This sequence comes from Canis lupus baileyi, assembly GCF_048164855.1. NCBI lineage: Eukaryota > Metazoa > Chordata > Mammalia > Carnivora > Canidae > Canis > Canis lupus. The sequence goes on along the minus strand of NC_132876.1, from coordinate 1,085,753 downwards.
GGGGCGCTCCGCGTGGGGCCAGCTGTCGCACCTGGAGGGCAGGCTGCGGGGAAGAGCACGGGACCGGCTGGGGGGCGGCGGCCGCGTCACGGCGTGGGGCCCGGTGGCAGGGAGGGCCGCGCGGCGCGCCCGCTGCCCACCCACGCGCGCTAGCGTACCTGGCGTGGCGCGGCCGTCCGCTCTCGCAGTGGGACAGGACCAGGTAATCGGGAAGGGACAGAAAGTCGGCCTCGCTCCGGCTGTCGTCGGCCGCTCCGCGGAGCTCGCCCCTCGGCAAGGAGGCGCCCAGCGCGCGGGCGGCGGGGGGGGGCGCGGGGGGCGGCGCGGGGGGGGGCCCGGCCGGCGGCTGCAGGGAGGCGGGCGGCCCAGGCCAGCGCTCCGCGGGGGCTGCTGGAGAAACCATTTCCCGGGTTGGCGGCGCGGAACGGCCATCGCGCGTCCCCGAGGCCAGAGAAGATGCGAATCACAGCTGGTGTTTGTGCGGCGGAGGAGGCCGTTTCCCCAGCCCATAAACAATGTCTGGGGAGCGAGGCCAATGTTCCAGGGGCGAAGTGTTGAATCAATTAAGAGTAAAAAAAGCCAAGCATTCTTGGCCTACAGACCCGCACTGACGGCGTCTCCGCACAGCTTCCCCATGGCCGTGGGCCGCAGCCCGCATTACTGTTTATTCACTCAACAAATAGACACACACACACACACACACACCTATTTCTATGCACACGCATGTGCATGCTGCCGCGTTTTGCACGCATGTATGGCTGCATATGGAGATTCCTACGTCTGTTCACGTCCATGCAGGACGCCGCCTATCGCACCTACCCTGCACGCCCGACTGATCTCACCCTGCAAGACACACTGTGCCCTCACTGGAGTCTACAGACAAGAGGAGACAGACAAGTAAAACATAAATAAAGAACACTGTTAACGATGTGAAAGGAAGAGGGAAGAAACATATAGGGTGTGATGGCTGCTAAAGGCGGGATTTCTCAAGGAGCAGGATGTTCTCAAACTGCCAATGGAAAGCCTGCTTGTATTTCCCCTTTGAACCCCCTGGCGCAAGTTCAGGATTCCTGAGTCAGAGGGGCCCAGAGCCGCCTGAGTTCAAGGCCAGGCTCTCCACCTAGCTGCTGCGACCTCAGGCACGCTCCCTACCTGCTGCAAGGCTCCTTCTGTGTAAAGTGCGGATGCTACTAGTGCATACGCCACAGAACCAGCCCGGGATCACCCGAGCTCCCGGCCACACTATGCGCGACGCGTTCACGGGCTGTGCTTGCTGGATACAGGACCAAACGCTTTCTGTGAAAAGCCACAAGAAAGGCCTTCGGGTGTGGTTCTCAGATGAAGAGGACTCTGCTCTTACATCCTCCTAAAAACGAAGGTGGGGGGCTACGGGGACCGATAAAGCTCAGAGGGGGCACTTTCCACCTTCCCCTGACTTCCTGCCAGGCCTGTCCACTCTCTGCCTGGTGCCTGAGTCATTCCTGTTCCTCCCCGGATACCAGGAAACAGGTTACATATCGGTCTTCGTTTCAGGACACTCCCGCAGGAGGAGACGCACAACACGGCACACGGATACGCCCGTGGGGTGGGCTGAAGGGAGGGACTAGGGGGGTGAAGAGGGAGCGGCAGGCCTGGAAGAGCCGGTCAGGGCCGCTCCGCTTGCTTGCGCCACGTTGGACTCCGGCCACGGAGGATGCACTGCAGCCTTGCAGGCGAGCTCATGTGTTGTGGCAAGGATGCAGAGCCAGCCATCACTTCATTTCCTTTAAATTCAGTGCTCTCGAAGCTCAGTAATGGGAGTGCAGGGCTAGCTGCACTTAATAGACTTCCCGGGTTCGGGAACAGAGGACTGGAGCTCGGGAGGCACCCCCGGGGCGGCCCAGGGCCCTGCGGACGACCCGCCGCCGCCACCTAGCGCCCACTGTGTGTTTCGGGGGCAGGTGACAAGCCTGCTGTTAAGGGTGAAGCCCCCGGACCCTGGAATCTAGGGCTGAGGTTTCCTCTACTAGACCAACGGGCTAAAGGAAATCACACCCCCCGTGTCGCAGGCTGAGGATCGGGGCCCGGTGCAACGATGTCAGGGGCCCAACGGCCAACTCCGTGAAGGTACGTGAGCTGTAACGCTAGGCGTGCTATGCCCGGTGTATCACACAGGAACACATGTGCGTGCACGTGGATAAAAGAGAGAGAGTGAGAGTGAGAGAAAGCAAACGGGAGGCAAAGAGAGCAGGAGAGCGAGCTCACACGTGGCCCAGAGCAACCTCAGAGCTTAATTGGCCCTGCACAGACCTCAAGCTGATTGCAGATAAGAGAAATCTTCCCCGCCCACGAGAAGTGGCCAAGTCCTATCTTTCTACCATCCAGTGCCGAACAACCCAATAGACAGCCCAAGAACTAGAGTTCCAGGAACCGTAGAAAAACGCTGATAACTAATAGTTCTAGGAAACCAGCAGCAGCAACAGGATGGGGGAAAATCAGGGCCCTATAGGACACGCTCACCCACACCCTACTTTTATTGCATCTGGTTGTCTGTGGCCGATAAAGGCAAAGCTGTGGAGTGGCTTCGAAGCCACTGAAGTCACCTGTAACGTTCAGTGTGTAGGGCATTCGGGCCTGCAGTGTAGACCCAGGTGAAAGAAGCCACCTCTAGACCTGTGGCTTGTGGGAGAATTGCTGACTTCCAGTAGCCTGTCCAAGCCCCCTTGAGGAGGTGGGCCTGGCATCGGCCCTGCTTTTCCCACGCAAGCTCTCCGGTGCACCTGCAGCGCCCCGGGCCACCCCCTGGCGCACGGAACCCCCGACCCTGCTCTCACCTGCACCATCCTCCAGGTGGCCGAGGTTGCAGACCTGACTGATGCTGTACACCCACACCAGCATTTCTACCTCGGTCTTGGCCACCAGATAAAATGTACGAGACGTAGTCTTGACAATGAACACGAAGTTATTCTGAAATTCCTTGCGGACGAAGCCAGGGCCCACGTGCTTCCACACGGCACACTCGCTGAGGTCAATCACGCGGATGGGCTTGCTCGAGTGCTTGTTCCTGTAGTACTCCAGGACGTCGGGGTTGCCGCTCATGCGGCCCCGCCGGAGGACAAACCAGCGCTTGCGCCAGGCCTGCAGAGAGGCAAGTCAACGACACGTTACTGGACCGACCGCTCCTGCTTCTCAGCCTCCGCCAAACCGATTTCATGACAGGGACAGCAGAAAAACAAATCAGCCGTTCCAACAATGAACTGCAAAGTCCACCGAGCTTTGGATTTAATGACTAGGGCACCGTCTTCAAGTCTGTTTTATTCCGCGATCGCAAGGACGGGTCCCGAGTGGGGAGTGTAGTTCCGGCATTCACACCCCCAGGTCAGAGGACCAGAGCTGTGCAACCATCACCGTCGGTGCAGCAAAGGTATGTACTAGAAAGTATGTATACTCGGGCCGAAAAAATTCTCAGGAATGGATGAGAAGAAAGCTTCCTTACCATCAGCCACCTCAACGCAAAAGCCACGGCCAGACATCGAAATCAAACACACAGGCGGCCTGCCCACCTCTGTACCATCTACCGCTGTTACTCAACTTCTCGACAGTTGCTCAACGAGAAAAGAAAAATCACACACATTTGACAGCATGACTGTCATCTGGAGTTGACACCCAAGTGCTTTACCATAACCCAGTTAGTGTCCGAAACTATCCTATGGCAGAGGTAACTCCTTTACGTCCGTTATATGTGTGAGAACAGTAGGGTCCAGAGAACTTAAGTACGGGGCCCAGCTGTGGGTAGGGACTGGGACTGCAGTGAGGGTGGAAGGAACCGGTACTGGATGTGAGATTTAAAGAAAGTAGAGAGGGGGGCACCTGGGTGGCTCTGTGGTTCAGCACCTGCCTTTGGCTCAGGGTGTGACCCTGGGGTCCCGGGATCGAGTCCCACATCGGGCTCCCTGCGTGGGGCCTGCTCCTCCCTCTGCCTGGGTCTCTGCCTCTCTCTCTCTCTCTCTGTCTCTCATGAATAAATAAAATCTTTTTAAAAAATAGAGAGGGATTCTTTAGTGATATCTGGATATAAAGTGGGAGAGCTCTGGGCCAAAGGATTTTTTTTTATTTGAAACAGAGAGAAAGCGAGAGAGAGAGAGAACACAAGTGGTGTGAGGGACAGATGGAGAGGGAGAGAGTCTCAAGCAGACTCCACATTAGCATGGAGCCCGACGTGGGGCTCAATCCCATGAGTCGGAGATCATGGCCTGAGCCAAAACCCCCAATTGGGGTTTGGGTGCCCGCCCAACTGTCTGTGCCACCCAGGATTTATTTTTAAAGCTGGAAGACCCCTGGGCCTTCGCCTCCTAAATGCCAGCGTCTCCCAATCCGGGATGGGGACGCCCCGGGGGGGCAGGTAGAAACCGGTGTCTTCTGCGCATCCTAAAGGCTGGGGGTGGCACAGGGCAGGGACAGTGACCGGAGCCCTGGCGCCCCGCTGAGAGCCACTGGGACAAGCAGCACGGGGCCGGCGGGCTGCTCTGGCCGGCCCCTGGGCCCCGCCGTCCCGGGAGCCGTCGCTGGTGCGAAGGGCCGCGCGTGTCCCCGAGCGGGGAGGGCCCCAGGTCCCCGGTGCCCGACAGTGCCACGGCGCCTTGCACCTGGGCGGAGCGCTCGCGAGGTGGCAGTGCCGCTGCCCGGGGGTCGGCCTGCTGCAGGCGGCAGCCCGGGGAGATTTATCGCCGTGCGGTCTGCTCTTCTGAGCGGTGGCATGTGTGACAGCAGGAAGCGTGGGCTTCTGCCAGGAGGCTTGGTGACCACTGGGACAGGAAGTCTTTTGTATCTCCGGCTTCATTTACGCCTGACACATTTACAAGCACCCCGCTCGGCCCAGGGGCAGGGGAAGAGGAAGAGCCGCCGTCTGGGGCGACCCGGCTCCCGCCCCCCGGGACCCTGAGACCCCAGGCCCGCACCACCTGCTCAGGCGCGGCGGGCACCAGCACGTCGAGGAACGGGGAGGGGGGAGGGCGATCATCCCAGATGAGCTGGTCCGTCGGGGGGCGCCGGGGACTAGAAAAGCCTAGACGGGCCTAGACGGGCGGTTGGGGCCACAGGTGGGCTCGCGGCGGGGACTCGGGGACTCGGGGGCTCGGGGCTGGCAGGGGGGCCCTGGGAGGAGGAGAGGGGCTGGCGTGCTCGCCGGAAGGCCCCGAGACGGGAGGTGCCCCCACAGCCGGGCCTCGGGGAGCCCTCACGGGGCGCAGGGTACCCCCAGCCTTCCGAGGGCAAGGCCGAGAGGAAGTGTGCGGCACTTCCCGAAACGGCCTCGGAAAGGGGAAGCCGAGCGGCGCGCACGGTGGGCCTCGAGTGAACTGCCCACGGGCCTGGGGCCTGGGGTCCGGGGTCCGCTGACGCCGTGCGTCCTGCCCGAGCACAGCCAGCCGTGCGCCAGTGACCTGCCACATGTGCCTGTCAGACCTGGGCCTGCAGAAGCTTCCAGCACGGCTGAGCCGAGCCCAAACAACGGCCGAGGCAGCGGCCAGTGCAAAGGCCCTGGGGTCACGGTGCCAAGCGAAGCACCGGTGTCTGCCCCAAGCTCACATCGCTGAGGCATGCATTTCAAAGAGGCATCGGCTTCAAGCACACTCTCCCCCAGAACACAGGGCTGGCCCCAGCACCAGACGGACAGCAGGCCCCCTCGCCCCACTGAGGCTCCTCTGGGGCTCCCTGGTTTCAGGGATCTTGGTTGATTTTCACCGCTGACCATTTGGGCTGCTTGCTTTTTCTCTCCCCACCCTTGTGTTGCAAACTTACCCAGGGTGAGCCCCTGAAACCCCGTACCCTGACCCTTGACCCCCGTAAGAGCAGAACCCCAGGCCCCGGTGAGCACTGTCTACCGAGCACCTCGCACTGTGGCCCCAGGTGTCCTGCGTCACTTCCGGGTCTCCTGAGTGATAAACAGGTCTTTCTTCGAAGTTTCCGGACAGCTGCTGCTGAAGGGCATCTTGCAGTCATAGTAAGAACCACAGGGGCCAGGCCAAGCACCACAATGCTGACTGATGGGCTGAGGCTCGCCCCGCAAGGACCAGGAGAGGAGGGGAGGTTCAGCAGGGCAGAACAGTGACAGCCACCCAGTAACTCGACAGTGGCAGCGTAACTCACCAGCACGCCCTCCATCATGTTTCTATTTTGCTGATATTTTCTATTTTTAAATAATACTTGATTGATTAGAGAAAGCACACGTACAGGGAGGGTAGGAGAGAGAGAAGCAGGCTCCGAGCTCGTCGGGAGGTGGCAGTCAGGCAACAGAGACCCCCGAAAGCACTGGGCCAGCACCAAAGTGAAGCTCTTTACAATGAAACCGAGCGGGGCATCTGGCTGAGTGCCAGGGTGATCTCAGGGTGCTTGAGTTCGAGCCCCATGGTGGGTGGAGACATTACTTAAAAATAAACTGAAAAAAAAAAAAGATCCAATGCAACAGCGCCCCGAGGAACTTCTCCGAGCTGACCACACGCCAGACGGACCCGGGAGCCCACCTGCAGACCCTCTCCCTGGCCAAGGATGGCACGATTGGAGCTTTAATAAATGTCATGACTAGAGTGGCTTGAAACCCACCAACTGGGTTTAAATCCACGCATCCCTCATGATCTAACAGGAAGAAAGCATCTTTCACCCTCACAGGAGGTGAGGGAACCAACCGCTTCACCCGTCGTGCGAGCTGGTCAGCCAGGGGGAAGGAATGGGTCGTTATCCTGCTTCTCCTAGACAAGCCATGCCCCTGGGACGCTGAAGGCAAACAAACACCTTTTGATAAATATACTCTAATAAAGGAAAATAAATAACAGAAAGAGCACATCACCATCTGCAAAGGGAACGGGACTAGCAGACTCCCCGCCGAGCAGGGGGCCCCACGTGGGGCTTGATCCCCGGACCCCAGGACCATGACCCGAGCTGAAGGCAGATGCTTCACCCACTGAGCCACCAGGTGCCCCAAGATGAAAGCTTTAAATTATAAAGCCTAGGGGATGCTCCTTTGAGTGACAAGACAATACAAAAAATGCAAAGAAGGGGATCCCTGGGTGGCTCAGCAGTTTAGTGCCTGCCTTCGGCCCAGGGCATGATCCTGGAGTCCCGGGATCGAGTCCTACATCGGGCTCCCTGCATGGGGCCTGCTTCTCCCTCTGCCTGGGTCTCTGCCCCTCTCTCTCTCTCTGTGTGTATCTCTCATGAATAAATAAATAAATAATCTAAAAAAATGCAAAGATGAGATTTCTACACACGCCGGGGCAGGACTTACCCACAGGGAGAAGGAGGTGGCAACTGAGGCACCGGGTGGCAGAGGTATTTTCCAACTGGCTGTGGTCAGAGGGGGGCTCACCTAGTAATAATTAGGCCATACATTTGTTTTATGTGGTTTGCTATGTTTGTGGGGCTTTTGTTTTTTTTAAGACTTTATTTCATGAGACACAGAGAGAGACCGAGAGGGGCAGAGACCCAGGCAGAGGGAGAAGCAGGCCCCATGCAGGGAGCCCAACATGGGACTCGATTCCGGGTCTCCAGGGTCAGGCCCTGGGCTGAAGGCGGCGCTAAACTGCTGAGTTCCCCGGGCTGCCCTGTGGGGCTTTTCTATGATAGAAAGGATTGTAGGGACGCCTGGGTGGCTCAGTGGTTGAGCGTCTGCCTTTGGCTCAGGGCGTGATCCTGGGGTCCCGGGATCGAGTCCCGCATCGGGCTCCCTGCATGGGGCCTTCTTCTCCCTCTGCCTGGGTCTCTGCTTCTCTCTCTGTGTCTCTCATGAATAAATAAATAAAGTCTTTAAAAAAAAAAAAAGATTGTAAGCCGATTCCTCTGCAGAGGGCATGTTCCCGGATCCCCCCATAAACGGTCGTGAAGCGCCCACCACGTGCCGGGCAGTGGGCACAGAAGGAAGCAGGGCGCTCTGCGTCAGGGGACCCGTAAGCTCAGAGGATGTGCGGGCCCGAGGGCGGCTGTCTCGGCCCCCCTGGGAGCTGCTCCCATGTCACCAGGCCAGGGCTGCGCCTCGCACGGCTGCACCAAGCTCCCCCTTGTCTCCCCCCGGCCCTCCTCTGCTGGGCAGGTGGCGAGCAGCTCGGGGAGCCGAGATGGGAAGGGGGGGTCAGCAGTTGAGGACGGACCACGAGCGCGAGCGTGTCCTGCCCCAACAGGATCTAGAAAGCAAAACCACTATGCAAACAATCAGCCACAGTTATGACTCAGAGAAACAGAGCACGAGAAAGGGGGGCTGGATTGAAAGCAGGACCTGCATTGCACTCGGCTTCTCCCCGGCTCCCTGGGGGCCCCTGAGCAGCCCCCTCGAGCGCTGCACGCCCCGGCATCTGCACACGGAGGGGATACACCTGGGCCTGCCTCCCGTGTGGCGCAGCCGCGGCTGGTGGCAAGACGTTATCAATTTGCAAGTAACTTCTAAAACCAGAAAAGAAAGTGACTTATAAAATGATGATGGGGCTGGTTGTCACCAGGGCACGGGGTACCGCTTGCCCTGGGGAAACCGCTTCCCCCTTCTGGAAGCCCCCCGCCGCCGGGCACTAAGGGCTCTGCTGCCTTGTCCAGCTCTGATAAGCAAAGATCTGTTCCCCATCAGCCTTTCCTGCCGCAGCCACCGAGCTGACTCACTGCCACCCCACCGGTGTCACCTCCCACAGCAGAAGCCTGCAGCGTCCTGTAAGCCTGTGGAAAAGGGCGTGTGCTCAGTCCTCGAACCTGACGGAGGCTAAAACCGAGCTCCTGCAGGAAGCGGGGTCTGGATCACAGGTCTGTTCGCTTTTATGGACTTGGCGGCGGAATCACGGACTCCCGTCCTTCCAAGGCCGGAAGCTATGTTGTCCTCCTCTGAAGCCAACCCAGCCTGCTGCCTTCATGACTTACGGACGCCTCTTAGGTCGTGTCATGACAGTGATCCAGCAGGTTCCATGGAAGCACAAGGGCCAGCGGGGCTGACCTGGGGGCTGTGCAATGGGATCAGGGAAGGGGGCCGAGACTGGAGTCTGAACTTCGCTCTGAAGGGCTGAATGATGGGTCCCCGGCCCTGCAAGGCCCTGCAGAGATGTGCGCTGACGTCCTAACCCGCAGCACCTCACAGTGGGGCTGTATTCGGAGACAGAGTCTCTACCAAGATAAACGAGGCCATTAGAGTGGGACGTAACCCAACAGGGCTGGTGTCCTTATGACACCATAGAGGGAACATGTCGCGAACACACAGAGGGAGGAGACGGCTATCAACAAGCCAGGGAGAGCGGCCTGGGACAGAGCCATCGACGCTGCCCACATCTGGATCTCAGACTTCTAGCTTCCGAAATCGGGAGACAATAAATTTCTGTGGCCTGAGCCACCCAGGTGGTGGCACTTTGTTACAGCAGCTCCGGCAAATGAATACATTCCTCGGCCCTTATGATGTGCTTGAACCGCCTGCGAGAACCTTCCCCTTCCAGCCACACTGGTGCGCCCGGCACTGGATGTATCTCCCGCCCATAAGACCAACCAGAAAACTACACTAAGTATCCGCATCGACAGCTTTTAGACACTGGGTGACAGTCAGCGCAGGGCTGTGGCCTGTGTGAGTAGAGAAACAAGAGGTGAGCCCGACGAGCACGCACATTCCCAGGCCACGGTGCAGGGAGGGGCCCAAGCGCAGCGCAGCTGCCTCGCAGAGCTGAGAAGACAGAGCTCGGAATTCGGGAGGGTCGAGGTGGCTGACACCTGCAGGGAAAGGTACCGGACGGGAGGGGGTCAGGTAAGGGAAGAGGCCCAGAGATCTACGTCAGGCATTCCCCCATAAGGACTTGAGTGGCACACGACCGAGCACACGCGCGGGGTGAAAGTGCAGGCGCATCCAGGGATGACTGCTGCGGCTGGCGCGGGGCTGGGATGCGTCTTGGCGCTGGCCTGCTACAGTGGGCAGGCCCGAAACACTCGGAGAACACCCTAGAGAGGCCACAGCTTAGGGTTAGAAATAGGCCAAACCAGCCCTGCCAGTGTAGCCACTCCAGACCTGCCCTAAGAGACCTTCAAAAGAAGCCTTGGCGGGGCAGGGAGGGGGGCACCCGGGTGGCTCAGTCGGTTGGGCGCCGACTCTTGATTTGGGCTCAGGCTGTGATCTCAGGGTCCTGGGATGAGCCTGCACTGGGCTCCCTGCTCAGCGGTTAAGCGCCTTCCCTCGGCCCAGGGCGTGATCCTGGGGTCCTGGGATCGAGTCCTAGATCGGGCTCCCTGCATGAGGCCTGCTTCTCCCTCTGCCTGTGTCTCTGCCTCTCTCTGTGTGTCTCTCATGAATAAATAAATACATTCTTTTAAAAAACACAAAAATAAAATAAATAAAATAAAATAAAATAAAATAAAATAAAATAAAATAAAAAAATAAATAAAAATTAAAAAAAAAACAAACACACAATGAGGGACGCTTGGGTGGTTCAGTGGTTGAGCATCTGCCTTCGGCTCAGGGCGTGACCCCGGAGTCCTGGGATCGAGTCCCACGTCGGGCTCCCTGCATGGAGCCTTCTCCTCCCTCTGCCTGTCTCTGCCTCTGTCTCTGTGTCTCTCATGAATAAATAAAAAATCTTAAAAAAAAAAAAACACAATGATGTGAAATGAAGCATCCAGTGGATGCGCCGTAACAGCACATTAGACACGGAAGAGGTGACCAGTGAACCCGAAGCACAGAAAGAAGTAGCTGGGAGGGAAATGAACAGAAACACCCGGGGCGGGGGGAGAAAAAGAAACACCCAGGGAGCTGCTACCGAGGCACCGTCCTGGGCCTCACCTGCAGAGAGCCTCGTTCACCGGGCATCTGTAAGGAGTCTCTGCAAACTGGGATGCATAAAGGCAGCCCCCCTTTCTGCAGGCAAGTGGCCAGAGAGAAGAAAGGAATAAGTGAGTAGATGTAGTATAGACAAGATCCACCTGAAGGGGAAGAGCATTCTGGATACCACGACGGGATCTGGACCTCAGGCCAGGTAGGAATCAAAGGGCGATCCATGCGCCGTCTCTAAACTATCTGCTCACACCTCGGAGCATCCTGAAAACAAGTCGAGTGCATCTACCTCGAGCCACAGTCTCTAGGGGCACCATTTCGGCAGAGGACTCCTAGCCTTTTATGGGTCATGAACCCTTTAGAGACCTGATGAAACGCACGGACCCTCTCTCATCAGAAACACGCATGTGCCCGGGTGCACACTCGCCCCTGTGTGCGTCCTCTCTCCGTCCCTCCCTCTCTCCCCCACCCCCCAGCCCCCGTTCTGGACTGCCTTTCCTTATCGACCTAACACTACCTATCGCGTATTTGATGATGAAGTGCACAATTGTATTTCCAACCCGGATTTTTCCCCAGGACCTTCAGACCCATGTAACCAACAATCTGACATCTCCACTTAAATAGCTCTCTCTTCGACTTAACAGGCCCCAAACTAGCCCCCGATTTCATGCCCCTCACACCTATCCCTCTTCCAGCCTTCCACTATCTCAGGAAATGCTACCACCCTCCAACCATTCTCTAAATCCAGACCTTGGAGTGCTCCTTGCTCCCACTTTAAACATGCAAAGCATTAGCAAGTGCTTTGAACTCTTGAAAACATTCGAAATCAACCTGCTTCTCTCCATGCATCCCCTACAGCCACTCTTTGACACCCCAATAAATCCGTTCTCAACAGAGAAGTCAATGACCTTTTTTTTTAGATTTTATTTATTTATTTATTCATGAGAGACACAGAGAGAGAGAGAGGCAGAGACACAGGCAGAGGGAGACGCAGGCTCCACGCAGGGAGCCCAACGTGGGACTCGATCCCGGGTCCTCAGGATCACGCCCTGGGCCGAAGGCAGGCGCTGAACCGCTGAGCCACCTGGGCTGCCCTCGATGACCTTTTAAAACCCCAAATCGGATCATACTGTTCCATCGATGAGCCCCTTCTGAAGGTCTCCTAATGCCTTGATAGTAAAATGCCGAGTCTAACGTGGCTGAGGAAGTCCCATATGCCCTGGCCCTGCCCATGTCTCCCACTTTCTCTCACTCACACTCTTCTCTTTCACGCTGCTCTTTGTGATGTTCCTGTCACTGAGACTTCAACTTGTCATCGCGTTAGAGACCTTCTCTGATCAGCCTAATTCAAGTGGCAGCCACCATCGTGGACCAGCACAGCATCCTATCTTACTTCTCTCCACACCTGGTCCTTTTCTTGTTTGGTTGAGGTCTGTTCCCTGCCCCCTACCTGCATCCCCCGCTGTGGGCAGCAGGGGCCTGTCTGCCTGGATCCCTGCTTTGCTCTGAGCTGAGCAGTGGCTGAGCAGTGCCTGGTGCAGAACAGTTGCTCAGTAAATACTTGAATGAATGAATGAACCTCGCACAATTTCAAGGCATCACAGACCTAGGTTTAAAATACTACTCTTGGGGATCCCCGGGTGGCTCAGCGGTTTGGCGCCAGCCTTTGGGCCAGGGCACGATCCTGGAGTCCCAGGATCAAGTCCCGCATCGGGCTCCCTGCATGGAGCCTGCTTCTCCCTCCTCCTGTGTCTCTGCCTGTCTCTCTCTCTCTCTGTGTGTGTCTCTCATGAATAAATAAAAAAAATAAAATAAAATAAAATACTACTCTCACACCTAACTCTGGGGAACGAACTAGGGGTGGTGGAAGGGGAGGAGGGCGGGGGGTGGGGGTGACTGGGTGACAGGCACTGAGGGGGGCGCTTGATGGGATGAGCACTGGCTGTTATGCTATATGTTGGCAAATCGAACTCCAATAAAAAACATTTTTAAATAAATTAAATAAAATATTACTCTCGAGAAACAGGAGTGGTTTTGTGGGTTCATAACAAACCTAATCAGCAGGATTTCCTCCTCATATATTTATGTGCCAATAACTGGGGATATGGTGGTGAACCAGGGAGACACGGTGTCAAAGCTGGACCGTAGGCAGTCAGGCAAGGCGTAGTACTGGACTTTTTTAATCTTTGTAGCTTTTTGTAAAGATTTTATTTATTTATTGGACAGAGAGAGAGCAAGAGAGAACATGAGCAGGGAAGAGGGGCAGAAGGAGAAGCAGACTCCCCACTGAGCAGGGAGCCCAACGTGGGGCTCGATCCCAGGACCCTGAGGCCACGACCTGAGCCCAAGGCAGACGCTTCAATGACTGAGTCACCCAGGCGCCCCGGTACCAGACTTTTTATCTAACTCCGTGAATGCTCTGTCTGGACACCACAGCACGTTGTTCGGGATTAAACTGGGGTGCGAGGGCAGCCCCCGTGGAGCAGCGGTTTAGCGCCGCCTGCAGCCCAGGGTGTGATCCTGGAGACCAGGGATCGAGTCCCGCATCGGGCTGCCTGCGTGGGGCCTGCTTCTCCCTCGGCCTGTCCCTCTCTCTCTCTCTCTCTCTCTCTCTCTCTCTCTATGAATAAATAGATAAAGTCTTTAAAAAAATAAACTGGGGCGTGAGCGTGATCCGTGGAGCGTACGTAACGTGAGCGTCTGTGGGGCACTAAGGCAATCAGGGCTGAGGTTTACAGAGGATGGACCCGAGGAGCTGGAGCACTTCCTCCGCGCACTCTGGGCCTCCCGCGGGGGGATCCACCTGGCTGGGCTACAGCGCCTTGCCCTTCTCGGGCTCCAGAACTCGCTCCGACAGAAGTGAAGTGACCCGTCTGGATCGGGTCCACCGTCGAAAGACCCTGAAACGAGCTGAGAAACACCCTGAAAGTCCCCGAGGCTGTAAAGAGACACCTCGGGGTTAAACTGCTCTTCTGGCCGCAGTGATTACTGTCCCTTTGTTTCAGCGGAATTGGCCCCCTGCCCCCTCTGCAGTGGTGAAATCCCAAAGCCATGAAATCATTTCCTCCGCACACGCACAGGACGGGTCAGCAACCTGCTCCGGAGCCAGGCTTTCCGACTCAGGCCGAGGGGCCGAGAGCCACGTGTGGCTGCGTGGGCCGCCCCGGCCGACCCTGCGGGCTGCCGTCCTCCGGGCCCGGCAGTTCCGGCCCTGGCCTGTCCGACGGGGCCGCGCGGGCCTCCGCACCTGCGAGCCCCAGGACGCCGAGCCGGGTTCGGGCGCTCCGACGGCCGTAGGCCCTGCTCTGCCCGCTGCTCGCCCGCGGCCTCCGATCGGGGGGGGCGGGGGGCTAGCCTGGGGGGCTGCAGCCCGCATGCCCGGGGACGGCGGGGGCACCGCCGGCCCAGGTACCCGGGGCGCCTGCAGCGCCGTGGCCCGCCTGGCGCGCAGGGCAGGGGCGAGCAGGAGGGGCCCCCGCGCGGGGCCGGGGAAGGGGAGGAGGCCGCCGGCCTCGGGGGTCTCAGGAAAGCAGTTTACGAAAAGCCCCTCAATGCGCAAGAGGTCAAGAAAGCACAGGAAAGGAAACCTGGGGCCGCCCGGGTGGCGCGGCGGTTTAGCGCCGCCGTCAGCCCGGGGCGTGATCCTGGGGTCCCGGGATCGAGTCCCGAGTCGGGCTCCCTGCGTGGACCCTGCTTCTCCCTCTGCCTGGGTCTCTGCCTCTCTGTGTGTCTCTCATAAATAAACAAATAAAATCTTTAAAAAAAAACTTTCGGGGATGCCTGGGGGGGCTCAGCGGTTTGGCGCCTGCCTTCGGCCCAGGGTGTGATCCTGGGGTCCCAGGATCGAGTCCCGCATCGGGCTCCCTGCATGGAGCCTGCTTCTCCCTCTGCCTGTGACTCTGTGTGTGTGTGTGTGTGTGTGTGTGTGTGTGTCTATCATGAATAAATAAATAAAATCTTAAAAAAAAAAAAGGAAAGGAAACCTGGAAGACGGGGGCAGGCGACTGGCACAATCAGACGCTCGGTTTCCACCCGAGGACGTCACCACTCACATCTGCGGCACAAGGACTCGAGACTCCGGTGAAGACACGCTTAGGGTGCGTGCCGGCGCGAGGAAGAGGACGCAGGCCATGCTTCTAGATGGTTCGCAGTGCTGTCGTGGCCCGGGAGCCGTGACGGGATGTGTCGCCTGCAAGGCCTCGCCAGTGCCGGGGACGGGGGCTGGGGAGGGCCTGCAGGGACACAGGCCAAACCCAGAGAGGCGGCTGCGGCCACACGGGGCAGGACGGGCCCAGCCGCAGCCTGCGGGCCGTGAGGCGCGGGCGCTCCGAGCGGAGTGGGGGGTCTGTCGCACCAGCCCGTGTGACGCGTGAGCAGGTGCTCAGAGTCCTCTGCGCGGGCGGCCTTGCTCTCCCCGACACGTCGATGGGCTTAGACGCAGTATCCTGGGAAGCGGGCAAGGCAGCTGGTGTCCCAGAAAAGGAAGCTGCTCCTCAGAGACACTGAGAGTCTCGTTCACTAATCCAAGTTTCATGGCTCCCCTGTCGGTGTTCCAGAACATTCTTTACATTAAGGGATGCAATAAAAAATGAGTGGAAATTAAAGAAGAGAGAAAACAGTGGGAGTTGGCTGGGGACCCCGGAAGAGAGCTGGAAGTGTCGCCAGGCGGGACCTCAGGCTGGCTGCTCCTGCCACCGCTGCAGTCTCCTGGGGGGGTGCGGGGTCTGCTGTTAGACCCATTCGGCAAAGACTGCTTGAGCCCACACCAGTCCCAGAGCCCGTTCCCCGGAGTTGGCCGTGTCTTCCCATGTGGAATGTTTCTGTCCCCTTACATACATTCCTCTCTAGAGGCCAGAGGACACGGAGGCGAAAAAGCAAAGAGAAATAAGGCTTGGCCTTGGCTCAGTTGCTGGCTTCTCATTCGCCGCCACCCGTCCTCACCACTGGTCCTCTATGGACTGGCTCCCCCGTCGGGCTTTCCGTGCTGGGTACTTAGTAAGTGCTAGTGAGCGCTCAGAAGGCCCAACCAGTCAATCACCGCGGCCTTCAGCCGTCGGTGGGGCCCCCGGGAATCTTGGATGTGCTCCCAGAACGTGAGGTGGAGGGGAGCGCTTGGTAACTACTGGGAGCTCCCATTCTCTTCCCAGTGGTTTCACCGCGAAAATGCTCAGGAAGTTTGGGGTGTGTTTATGGGTTGCAAAAGGTGAAAATCATCAAAGTAACAGAATTCTGGATAATGTTCTACTTTCTCTCCGCCTTCTACTTCCTTGCCAAGGGGGGACCGCAAAAGCCATGGGACCCAAGGGCAGCAGGTCGGGAATTTCCAGGAGCGCGTTACACGGCTCCTCGTTGGCCTGGCTCAGTGCCAGCAGGCCTGGGATTGCTGGTGACCCCTCAGCCTGATGGCCTGTAACCTTCTGTTCACTGCCAGATAGAGCTAGGACTTGTCCCAGGCATGGAATAACTTCCTGCGATTGTCCTGGAGATGGCCTGGCCCACAGGATCAACTGCCATGCTTGTCAACAGAGGCAGAAAAGGCCCGTATCTCTGCAGCGTGGCGGGCCTTGGAAGGAGGAATCCTGAGGAGGAATGTTCGGCAGAGATAAGTGTGGCACGCTACATGACATGGACTTGACCTTCCTCGTGTATCGTCGGGCCAAGTGCCACCGAGTGTCCCGGCCAGTTTTGCATCACTTCTTACATGGCAGGCTCTGGGAGGTCATGAAGACCAGCTAATCAACTTTGCAGGTGCTGTGAAGCTGGGAGGGTCGCCAATGCATCAGGTAACGAGCTCAGGATGCGAAACGGCCCGTTGGAAGAACGGGCCAAAACCAGCTCAGGAATAAACAGTTGCTTGAAACTAGGAGGTTCTGGGATAGAGGAAGAGTCTGAGGCGGAGCCGAAACACAAAGGAGGGGACAGAGCCTGAAGGAAGGTTCGGGGCCCATAACGCTTGGCGACGGAGCTGGTTGATGGGCATGAGTGTCCGAGAGTCGGCTTTTAAAAGCCACGCTTGTCCCAAAGTGCCGGGGACACACAGGGTGGTGGTTACACGCATCCTGAATGTCTGTATATATATTTTTAAGATTCATTAATTTATTTGAGAGAGAGCGAGAGAGCGAGGAGAGGGCATGAGCAGGGGAAGGGGCAGAGGGAGAGGGAGAGAGAGAATCTTCAAGCAGACTCTCTGCCGAGCACGGAGCCCAACTCGGGGCTCAATCTCACAACCTTGAGCGGAAATCAGGAGTCCCACGCTTAATCGGCGGAGCCCCCCAGCGCCCCAGGAATGTCTGGAATGCCACTGAACTTCATGATTACAAGGGGTTAAAATAGCCCATATTATATCCTGTGTGTTCTACTACAATAAAACATGACAAGATCGCGGGCCGCCTGGGGGCTCAGTGGTTGAGCATCTTCCTTTGGCCCAGGGAGTGACCCCGGGGTCCTGGGATCGAGTCCCACGTCGGGCTCCCTGCATGGAGCCTGCTTCTCCCTCTGCCTGTGTCTCTGCCTCTCTCTCTGTGCCTCTCATGAATAAATAAATAAAATCCAAAAACTAATAAAAATAAAAATGAACTCAGTGTAGCCAGAGATCCTCTCGTTTGCCTCAAATACGGGAACTTGGGAAGCACTTGGGAAAGTTGGGGTTCTGTGCCGTGAGCTAGAAGAGCTCCGAGGCCTGATGCCCAGAACCTTCCTAACGGGCCCGACAGGTGCCCGAGGCCCAGAGGACGCTCGGGACACCTTGCTGAACACCTGAGGGAGCGCCGGCCCACTGCACAGCGTCCAGATCATTCCCCCGGACTGAAGAGGCCCATTTAAAACAGGAACTTGGGGGCAGCCCGGGTGGCTCAGCGGTTGAGCGTCTGCCTTCAGCCCAAGGCGTGATCCCTGAGTCCCGGGATCGAGTCCCACGTCGGGCTCCCTGCGTGGAGTCTGCTTCTCCCTCTGCCTGGGTCTCTGCCTCTCTCTCTCTCTCTGTGTCTCTCATGAATAAATACAATCTTTAAAAAAAAATAAAACAGGAACTTGGGACAGTCCGGGAAACTTGGCCAAGGACTGTCCCCTGACGACACCGGCAGCTGCCTGCAGGTGTGACCCGAGGACGGGATGCTGCTGCCACACACCCTGACGCCCGAACGGGGTGGCGGCGGGGTCCCCAAAACCAGAGACGTCGGCGCGGGGCCGCGCTGCGTGTGAGCCAGGGGTGCAGGTGAGGGGCGGGGGTGGCGGGGCAGCTCCGCTCCCGCTCCCCACCGCTGCCTGTGACCCCACAGAAGCTCCTGGGCCCCAGGGACCGCAGGGCACCTGTTCAAGGGCTGCGTCCGCGCCAGCGCACACCCACCCCGGGCCCAAGGAACCCGGCCCACTCCTTGCCGGGCTCGGGGCCTGCACACACGAGCTGCAAGGAAGGACCCGTCACGGGGGACAGCTCAGCCGTCCCCCGCCGACCCCAATGCCCTTCCTCTGTCCAGGGACCCGCGTGCCAGTCACGGTTCACAAATGGGTGTGGAGGGAAGTGAGGAGATCTGGCCGGGACCACACGCACTGAGACCCGGCGACACCACGCGGCCCGGGTGGGCCCTCCGTGCAGGCAGGCCATCGGGACCCCTTCTCCGCGGGTCTCCTGTCGCCCGAAACCCGCCACCTTCCCACCAGTGGCCCGCTGCGCCGTGACTTCCGAGAGTCCGGAATGGACCAAGGTGAGGACTGTTCACCGCGATCCCGCAGGAATCACTTTCCTGTTTTGGCGAAACTGTGCCCTCTGAGCAGGGTGACGGGACACCTAAGTGACCTAGGGTCTTTCCATGAGCTGGCTGGACTTTCCTTTCCCATTTTGGGGAACCATTTCCCATTTCCCTCCTCATTCTTTTCGATGAGTTTCCCAGAAGGGAACATGCGAATTCTGATCCACTTTAAGTTAGGAAAAGCCTACCTTTTAGACTGATCATTCTATTCCAGACCACTTTTTTAAATATTTTATTTATTTATTCACAAAAGACACAGAGGGAGAGGCAGAGACACAGGCCGAGGGAGAAGCAGGCCCCACACAGGGAGCCCGACGCGGGACTCGATCCCGGGTCTCCAGGACCAGGCCCAGGGCTGAAGGCGGCGCTAAAGCACCCGGGCCGCCCTTATGTGGGATTTTATACCGGAACCTCCTCACCTAACTTGGTGTCGGGGTGATTGAAGCAGTTTATAGCTTTTTCTGGGCCTAAATACTTGAAACGGCGTGAAAGTCACCTGTTCTTTCCGGTTTCACAGACTCTCACATAAAAACTTGAGTCAAGCATGTGTGTTAGAAGTGATTTTCTCGCAACACGTCCCTCTCTCTGTCCCTTCACAGCGTGCAGCACAGCACGTTAGGGTCGAAGGCTCTGGCAAGGCATGCGAGAGCTCTCGTGCGGGGTGAACGCCGGGGTGCGGTTACACGGCCACTTGAACTTCAGTTTAATTTCTAATTACATGGTTCTCACGGCCAAAGACCCCAAACCACTGATTTCTCATCACACCGAAAAGCCACAGTGTAACAGACTTGCTTCTTGTGAAATAGGAGCTGGTGGTGATGAACCGAAAGAGCCCCGGACAAGGAGGCCTGGGAGGGGACCCCAGGGCAGCCCTTTGGGGGACCTGGGCGGCACGGCCCCGCCGCCTCGTCCTGAGCGACAGCGGGGGCTCGCGTCCGCGGCCGGCCAGGCCACCATCCTACACGCAAGGACACAGCATAAGCGCCGTCAGCAGAGGACAAGCCAGTGTCCAGGGAGCGACAGGCTTCGCAAGTGCCGCGGACACAGGCCTCAGTAAGACACACAAAGGGGCCACGGCAGCGTGGCACACGCGAGGGGGGCTCCCCGGCCACGAAGACCCCTGACCTCGATGTCACCCACTCCAGCCCGCCCAGGGGCTCACGGTGGAGTGGGGGGGACACTGCCTTTGATCCACGTGCACTCGGCCGCCCACCCTCAGCGACGGGGACCCCAGCCCCAGCTCACCGACACGCCCGCCGTGCGGGTCCCTGGTGCCGCCGGCCTCGTGCAAGCTGGAGGCCTTTCTCACTCCAAGATCATAAAAAAATCTATATTTTCTGTTCATCTTCTCTGCTTAATGATTACAGGCGTATAACCGTGAGGCGCTGAACAACCCACGGAAACCATATATGAACAAAGCTACTGATCTGCTTACAAAAACGTCAGGACTACCCACGTGGTGAAAGACGGCTCGAGGTGAGACACCGACTGGTCTGGGGCCACACCACCCCGCACGCGCCCGATCTCGTCTGACCCACAGGCTAAGCAAGCTCAGGCCCGGTCAGCACTCGGATGGGAGATCACGGGTGTGCGGTGAGCTACAAATTTATGATCAAAAGACATTAAGAGCCCCTATGAGACACTACAATAAACATAAGTGAGCAATAAGGCGAATCAGCAAAACATAGGAATAAGGATTTTGCAGAGGACGCAGCTAGCACCAAACCATATACCCGGGCACACGGATTAAAAATGTGACACCTGGGGCGCCCGAGTGGCTCAGGGGTTGAGCATCTGCCTTCAGCTCAGGTCGTGATCCCACAATCCCTGCAGGGAGCCTGCTTCTCCCTCTGCCTGTGTCTTTGCCTCTCTCTGTGTGTCTGTCATGAATGAATGAAAGATAGATAGATGATAGACAGATAGATGATAGATAGATAAATGAAAATATGATACCTTGGGGCTCCTGGGTGGCTCAGGTCATGATCTCACGGTAGTGAGACTGAGCCCCACATCAGGGTCCCTGCTCAGCAGGGAGTCTGCTTCTCCTTCTCCCTCTGCCCCGCCTCCTGCTTGTGCTCTCTCTCTCTGTCTAAAATATATAAATAAATACAATTCTTTAAAAAAAGTAAAAATGGAGGCAGCCCCGGTGGTCCAGCAGTTTAGCACCACCGTCAGCCCAGGGTGTGATCCTGGAGACCCGGGATCGAGTCCCGCATCTGGCTCCCTGCGTGGGGCCTGCTTCTCCCTCTGCCTGGGTCCCTGCCTCTCTCTCTGTGTCTCTCATGAATAAATAAATCAAATATTTTAAATAAATAAATAAACAAATAAACAAACAAACAAATATAAAAAGTCAAAATGGAATACCTTTGCCATCCGAATGGCAAAATTTAAAAAATAAAAAAATAAAAAAAAATAAAAAAAAGAATGGCAAAATTTTCTCAGACATGTGCACAATGCTGTGTACTCATGGATGTTTATATAGTTATTTGTAATGGCCAAAAATCAGGAAGAAACTAAATATGCATCAAAAGGGTGAGTGAAGGGGATTCCCGGGTGGCTCAGTGGTTTGGCGCCAGCCTGCAGGCCAGGGCGTGATCCTGGAGTCCTGGGATCGAGTCCCACGTCGGGCTCCCTGCGTGGGGCCTGCTTCTCCCTCTGCCTGGGTCTTTGCCTCTGTGTGTGTGTGTGTGTCTCTTATGAATAAATCAATAAAATCTTTAAAGATAAAAAGGGGGCGAATGAATTGTAGTATCAATATGCAAGCCGTGCACATATTCCCCCACCCCAGGCTACTCTCCTTCGTGTGACTCTTGGAGCGGTGATCTCCTATCCCATTCACAAGCGTGCCTCCAGAGGAGAGCTCCCACTCCCCCAGCTGCTGCTGTCCCATTCTCGTGGATGCTGTCATTCCTGTGCTCCCAGCCCCCCGATGTCCTCCCCCCGCCCCCAAGGGGAAAGCTCGAAGGCCTCGCCGCAGACCCCACTCCCGGCCATCACATCTCCGACCGCGTCCACCTGGGCTCACTGCTCCTGCTCTCAGGGTGTCTGTGACACTGCAGCTCTCCACCATGCAAGGACAGCCACGGTGACCAGTACCCCACATGGGACTTGCAGACAACGGCTGTTGGAAGCAAAAGGCCCCGGGGGTGGACAGGCGCATGTCGTCGGTATCTTTCTGTGGTGCTAGTCCTGGCCGTGGTGGTCGTGGAATAGTCATCGCTAACTTCTACCGACTGCTAACGAAGTCTCCGAAAAAGCAGTGAAGGAGAAAGTGTCACCTGTGACAGTCCGTAGTGCTGTCACCACCCGGGGCATGAAGCATCGGGGGATGCTGTGATCAGACCACCAGGGGTGCCTGGCTGGCTCGCTCGGAGGGGCACCTGACTCTTGATCTCGGGGTTGTGGGTTGGCGCCCCACCTTGGGTGTAGTGGTCACTTATCAACAAATAAGGGGGGGCAGCCCAGGTGGCCCAGCGGTTTAGCGCCGCCTTCGGTTCAGGGCATGATCCTGGAGACCCGGGATCGAGTCCCGCGTCGGGCTCCCTGCGTGGAGCCTGCTTCTCCCTCTGCCTGTGTCTCTGCGTCTCTCTCTCTCTCTCTCTGTGACTATCATAAAGAAATAAAAATTTATAAAAAAAAAAAAAAAAAAAAGAAAAGACACTTAGGAAACAGACAACCAGATGTGAGTTCCGCGTAGCCGGAGGCCAAGAATGCCCCCTGCGGCTGGGTGGTTGCGGAGGTGGCTGATGGGCTGACGCCGGGGTCTCTGAGCGCCTGTGTCCTGTGTCTTCCCCGTCTAGCGGTGGTGGCGCCAGGCAGGGGGGCCGCCGTCCCTGTGACCCCCCCAGGTCCCCGCCCCTCGTCGTCATCGCGCTGTGTGCGAAGGGTGTCGTCCAGCTGCACGACGCCCCCCCCCCCCCGCCCCAGGCATGTGGGCAGCATCAGAGCCGCGGGGGCCTCGCGGAGCGGCTCGCACAGCGACAGCCTGGCGCCGGGCTCCCGGGATGGGACGCACAGCGACGGGGACGAGGCCAAGAAGACTGTGTCCCACTGCGGGGCGGGTCCCCGGCCGGCTCCCAAGACGTGCACGTCACGAGCCCTGTCCCGGAAGCGCCGCCCTGCCCGCCCGGGATCGGAGGACGTCCTCGGAGCGATCGGCCAGCGCCCCTCCACTTGCTCCCGGGCAGCAACCAGCTACCCCGCATGACTGGGCCCTGGGGACGAGGGCCTGGGGTGGCAGGGACAGGGAGTGGGGTTCGAAGGCCCAGCAGGAGGCACCCGCCGGCCACCGGACCGCAGACGCCGCAGCAAGGGGAGGACGAGCCCGAAGACCTCAACTCCGGGCCCAGAACGCGATCCGCCCGGTTGCTCCGCTGCGACAGCCTCGCACGTGGCACCACGAGCACCCTTAAGCAAGCCGGGGGCTGGGTGGCGCCTGGCAGGCTCCGGCGCTGGGGCGTGGGACTCTTGATTTCGGGGTCATGAGCTCCAGCCCCACGCGGGGTGCACACCTGACCGTGAGTGAAGAATTAAACCAACAGACGAGACTGGGAAGCTGACAACTGGAATGGAGAGATCTGAGGCCACTTGGAGGACCCGGGGTACCCTCGTCCCCCAACCCCCAAAACACACTGATGCTATGACCAGGGAGTCAGAATCCTCGGGGATGAAGGTGCAGGTCACCTCACCGGGGAAAGAACCCCCATCGGCCAAGGTACTGGCTGAGCAGAGGGGGGACAGGAAACCACAGGCGGCATGAAGCACCCCTGGCTCTGCCTTCTGGGACATTCTACTGATCTGCCGTCTCTTCCCCCTTTCTTTTCCATATTATTTTACTGAGGGTGTGTTGGTGACAATGAACTCGACAGCTGAATTCAGAGCCTACAGACTCGCGACAATGGGAGAGAGAGTCGCCCCCCTCCCCCCTGGCAACAGAGAAGGAACAGGTCTGCAGCACTGGCGGCAGATTTCTCACCAGAACTAGTTCTGAGTTGTGGTTTGGGGTGTTTTTTCCTGGCTGTTTAACCTCAAAGCTGGTTCTCCAGCCCTTTCAACATTTCTGTGAGCTACCCAATATCGCTTTGATAAGCTCCTTTTCTGCTCAAATGAGTCGGGGTCAGCTTCGGCTGCTTGCAAATTAAACTGCTGACTGCTACAGCATCCCCATGGACTATGCGGTCAGTCCGGGTCTCTCCATTCCTAAAACACACCCAAGCTGAAGGAAGAAATCAATCATCGATACAGAAGGAGAAATTAGAGAGAGAGCTAGAAACATTAAAAACTAGAATGATCAAAAAGCTGGTTCTTACCAAAATGAAAATCAATTACCTAGAAAAACCATGAGCTAACCTAATCAACAGGCGAGAAGGGCAGAGAGCAGAACTTTACAATGCAAAGGAAGAGATACCTCTGGGGAGAGTAAAAATAAACTTGATTTAAGAACCATTTTGTAAAATCATACATACATGAATTCGATAGCCAGAGTGAAACAGAAACTTATCCAGGAAAAGAAGGATTTACAAAACTGACTTGTGGTCAGAATAAAACAAACTTGTGAGCTGTCCATTTATGATTTCTGCTTTAAATTAAACTGGTACTGGGCGCCTGGGTGGCTCAGTGGGTTAAGCATCTGCCTTCGGCCCAGGTCATGATCTTGGGGTTCTGGAATCGAGCCCCATGTCAGGCTCCCTGCTCAGTGGACAGTCCGCTGCTCCCTCTCCCTCTGCTCCTCCAACTCGTGTTCTCACTTGCTCTCTCTCCAATAAACAAGTAAAATCTTTAAAAAAACATTCTAGTATATGACAAACTTCCAAATTTTCGTATGGACCAAATACGACCTTTTTCTCGAAATCTGCTAAAGGTTTTACAGGAATAAATAAAGCCAAATTCAAAGCCAATGACCAACTTCAGTCATAAATACTGCTGCAAAAATCCAGTAGAAAACAGCATGCGGAATTCAGCAACACAATTAAAAAAAAAACAAAAACAAAAACACCCTGTCCAGCTGAGGTTAATTCCAGAGATGTTAAAAGGGTTCAGTATTTCATGATCTATTAATAGAATTCATTGCTTTGCTAGATCTCCATTAGAAATGCTGACTTTTTAATCAAATTTGACAATGGTGGATCCCTGGGTGGCTCAGCAGTTTGATGCCTGCCTTCGGCCCAGGTCGTGATCCTGGAGTCCCTGGATCGAGTCCCGCATCGGGCTCCCTGCATGGAGCCTGCTTCTCCCTCTGCCTGTGTCTCTGCCTCTCTATCTCATTCTGTGTCTCTCATGAATAAATAAATAAAAATAACTTTAAAAAAATTTTTTTTAAATAAAAAAAAAAATTTAACAATAGTTTTTGAAAAAAACACTAGTACAAGACTCAGTGGAATGTATTACTAGCGTGAAATAAAAATTCTTACTGGGGATCCTGGGTGGCTCACTGGGTTAAACGTCTGCCCTCGGCTCAGGTGGTGACCTCAGGGCCCTGGGACAGAGCCCCGCATCCAGCCCTGCTCCAGGGGGAGCCTGCCTCTCCCTCTCCCTCTGCCTGCCACTCTGCCTACTTGTGCTCATGCACACACACTCTCTCCTTCTGTCAAATAAATAAATAGAATCTTAAAAAACATTCTCTTAGGGGATCCCTGGGTGGCGCAGCGGTTTAGCGCCTGCCTTTGGCCCAGGGCGCGATCCTGGAGACCCGGGATCGAATCCCACGTCGGGCTCCCAGTGCATGGAGCCTGCTTCTCCCTCTGCCTGTGTCTCTGCCTCTCTCTCTCTCTGTGTGTGTGTGACTATCATAAATTAAAAAAAATTTAAAAAAAAATCCTCTTAGCCCCAAAGCCATTACCTTTAAAAACAACACAGTTTAATCGAAGTCTGATTGACAAAGAACTGCACATAATGAATGTGTATAGTTTGATGCGCTTGACCGTTTGCAGACACCCATGAAACCATCACAATGAAGGTAAGAGACATACCTATCGCTTCCAAAAGTTTCCTTCTCTGTGTGGGGTGGTGGTAGAAACACGTGATACAACATGAGCCTTGTGACATGCAGTAAATACTGTATTGCTCGGGGATCCCTGGGTGGCTCAGCGGTTTAGCGCCTGCCTTTGGCCTGGGCGTGATCCTGGGGTCCTGGGATCGAGTCCCACATCAGGCTCCCTGCATGGAGCCTGCTTCTCCCTCCTGCTGTGTCTCTGCCTCTCTCTCTCTCTCTATGTCTATCATAAATAAATAAATAAATAAATAAATAAATAAATAAATAAATAAATAAATCTTTAAAAAAATACTGTATTGCTAAAAAATAAAAAAATAAAATAATAAATACTGTATTGCTGACTACAGGCATTACGCTGTTCGATGGATCTCTAGAACACATCCATCCTGCACAACCCTAAACTCCATACCCATAAGAGCCAGCAATCCCACTTCGGGGTCTGGACCCTGAAGTACCGAGGTCACTGTCTCAACGAGGTCTCTGCTCTCCCGTGGTCAGCGCAGCACCATCCACGAGAGCCAGGAGAGGAGCGTGTGAGCGTTCATCAAACGGTAAAGAAGGAAAATGTAATAGCCACACGGTGAAATATGGCTCAGCCTTACAAAGTTCATCTAGGGCCGCCTGGGTGGCTCACTCAGGTGAGCATTCACCTCTTGGTTCCGGGTTTCTCAAGGGTTGTGAGATCGAATCCCGAGTTGGGCTCTGGGCTCAATGCAGATTCCACTAGAAGGTTCTCCCCCTCTGCCCTCCCCCACTCGTGCAAGCACACACATCCTCTGTCTTTCAAATAAATAAATCTTGAAAAAAAAAGTTGATTCAGAAATCTAACATAACCCCTTCCCCAATAATAATGTTTTGTTTTTGTTTTTGTTTTGAAACTAAGCAAGCTGATTCTAAAGGTCATGGGGGAAAACAGAAATCAAAAACAACCAGTACTAAACAGTGAGAGAGTGGCATGTGAATAGAGCAATGGGAGAGGACAGAAAGCCCAGAAAAAAATATAGGAATTTCGTATATGATGAAGGGCAGCATCTCAAATCAGTGGGGGTACGGATGAACTTTTTAACAAGCAGTGTTGGGACAACTACATAGAAAATACTGACACATACATTCTACTAGATACAAGTTTTTTTTTTTGCACACATATACACACGAATTACAGAAGCAAAGTAAAAATACAAATGACAAAGTGGGGAAAATTAGACACAGCTTTTCTCACAAGGGACTTATCAGCTCCCAGAAATTGAGACTAAAAGACCAATGATGGAGAAAGTGCACATAGGTCACAAGAAAATAAATGAATATATCAAAAAATGTCCAGCCTCCCCCTGAATAAAAGAACTGCAAATGAAAACGACACAGAAATGCAATTTTTCACCTGTCAGACGGCCCACAGCTTGACAACACGTTCTTTTGGCAAGGCGCTATTGTACTCTGCTACTATGAATGCAAAAAGGGATATTTGGTAATATTCACTAAATTGATACATTCGCAGACCCAGAAATCCCAGTTCTGAGAATCCTACTGGTTTACCTGCACAAGTACAAAATGTTGCACACGCAAAATTTTCCTAGTTGCGACAATGGTTGTAATAAGAGTGAAGACGACCCGGGTCTGCAAAAGAAGGAACTGGTTGAATAAATATGGGATCACACAACAGACTGTCAAAAACAGTGAAGACGGGATCCCCGGGTGGCTCAGCGGTGTGGAGCCTGCCTTCGGCCCAGGGCGTGATCCTGGAGACTAGGGATCGAGTCCCGCGTCGGGCTCCCTGCATGGAGCCTGCTTCTCCCTCTGCCTGGGTCTCTGCCTCTCTCTGTATGTCTCTCATGAATGAATGAATGAATAAATAAATAAATAAATAAATACATAAATAAATAAATAAAATCTTAAAAAAAAAAAAAACAGTGAAGACGGGGGCGCCTGGTCGGCTCAGTCAGTGGAGCGTGTGACTCCTGATCTTAAGGGTCGTGAGTTCGAGCCCCACGTTGGGGGTACAGATGACTTAGTAAATAAAACATGTTTTTAAAAGCTGTTAAAAACAGTGAAGACCTCTGGTCACTGACATGGAGAGAATGAGAGAATACATTTTTTTCCCCCAGAACTTTTAAAATCTTGGCAACTTTCAAACCTACGATTCAGTATTACTAACTGGTCACCATGCTGTACGCTACATCTTCAGGACTAAGTTATTTTATAGCTAGAAATTTGTAGCTTTTGACCACCTTCACCCATTTCACCCACCCTGCCCCCAGCCTCTAGCAACCGCTAATCTGTTCTCTGCACGTATGAATTCAGGGCTTTTTTGTTTGTTTTTGTCTTTAGGTTCCACATACAAGTAAGATCGTGCAGTATCTGTCTTGCCCTGACTTAGTTCATTGAGCACAATGCCTTCAAGGTTGATCCGTGTTGTCGCAAATGGCAGGATTTCCTTTTTGGGGGCTGAGTTATATTCCACTGTGCAGATACACCAGAATTTCTGGACCATAGGGTAGCTCTGTTTGTGGCTTTTTGAGGAACCTCCATATATTTTCCACAGTGGCTGCACTAGCTTGCATTGCTACCAACAGCGCACAAGGGTTCCCTTTTCTCCAAATCTCTTGGCTTTTTGGTACTAGCCATCCTAACAGGTGTGAAGTGACTCGCCTTTGTGGTTTTGATTTGAGTTTCCTGGGTGATCAGTGCTGCTGAGCACATTTTCACGTATCTGTTGGCCATGTGCACGTCTTCTTAAATCAACACACTGAGATGCAGAATGGCATAGAGTAAGCTACCTTTTGCGTGAAAACAGGAAGAATAAAAAAGCAAAGAAATACTGGAAGGGGCACCTGGGTGGCTCAGTTGGTTGAGCAGCCGACTCTTGGTTTCGGCTCAGGTCGTGATCTCAGGGTCATGGGATGGAGCCCCACGTGGGCTCCACGCTCAGTGGGGAGTCTGCTTGAGACTCTCTCCCTCTGCCTCTGCCCCTCACCCTGCTCGCACTTGCTCTCTCTCTCCCAAATAAAAAAATAAATATATATTTTTTAAAAAGATACTGGAAGGATAAAGGAAAAATCAATAAAAATGTTTACTTGAAGAATAAGGGTGATCAAGACAGATGAAGACAGAGGTGAAGATGAGGTTTCTTAATGTATATTTTACATATACTTTTCATTTTTGAAACATGTAAATATATCATGAACTATTCAATACCAGTTTAAAGGCCGAGACAAAAGCATAAGGAAGACAGGAAGATCACCTGAACAAAACTGCCCCCAAATAGACCCAAGTGAGTATTGAAGGTTTCTGTTGCATTTAAGATCATGTTATAGAAACAGAAATACAAACGGTTTTTATAGATGCAGAGATGCTCAATCTCACCGATTAAGAAATTCAATTGAGGGATCCCTGGGTGGCCCAGCGGTTTGGCGCCTGCCTTTGGCCCAGGGCACGATCCTGGAGACCCAGGATCGAGTCCCACATCAGGCTCCCTGCATGGAGCCTGCTTCTCCCTCTGCCTATGTCTCTGCCTCTCTCTCTCTCTCTCTGTGTGACTATCATAAATAAATAAAATTTAAAAAAAATTAAAAAAAAAAGAAATTCAATTAAAACGGAAGACCAGGGATCCCTGGGTGGCGCAGCGGTTTGGCGCCTGCCTTTGGCCCAGGGCGTGATCCTGGAGACCCGGGATCGAGTCCCACGTTGGGCTCCCGGCATGGAGCCTGCTTCTCCCTCTGCCTGTGTCTCTGCCTCTCTCTCTCTCTCTCTGTGACTATCATAAATAAATAAAAATTAAAAAAAAAAAAAAAAAAACGGAAGACCAAAAAAAATAAAAATAAAAATAAAAATAAAAATAAAACAGAAGACCATTTATCAGCTCTTGACTTTGCAAAGATCAAGACATTTCATAACATACTACAATTGAGGGGTAGCAGAGGGACAGGTTCTTTCATGCACTGTTGCTGGGAATGAAAACTGACACAGCCACTTAAGACACTAATTTGCTATCTATTGGCATTTTACATTCACATACACTTTGACTCAACAATTCCACTTCTGAGAGTTTTCTCACAAGCATAATTGCACATAACCACAAAGACCAATGTACAAAGATACTCCCTGCAACACTGTTTACAGTAGCATGAGACTAGAAACAAGAAAAAAGTCTATCTTGGTGCCTCCAAACAGTAAACTATGAACCTGTTAAAAATAATGACAAATAAAAAATAATAATAATAATAATGACAAAAAAAATTTTTAATAATGACAAATATCTATATGTGCAAAAGGGAACAATCCCTAAAATATATTAAGAAAGGGGGTTATAAAATAGTGAGTATAATATGATACCATTTATGCAAAAAATGTGCTTGAATACGCATGGAATACATATCTGGAAGGAAGAAGCTGGTCCCAGTGCCTGCAGCATACGTTCCTCAAAAATACACTCTCGGGGTGGGGGGTGGGTGTCTGGGTGGCTCAGTGGTTAAGCATCTGCCTTTGGCTCAGGTCATGATGTCAGAGTCCTGAGATCAAGCCCCCCATCGGGCTCCCTGCTCAGCGGGGAGCCTGCTTCTCCCGCTGCCCGGGCTAGCTCGCTTGCTCTCTGTCAAAGAAATAAAATCTTTAAAAATAATATATTATCTGGCAACAAAAAGGAACAACGAATAGGGATACCTGGCTGGCTCAGTCAGTGGAACGTGTGACTCTTGATCTCAGGGTCGTGAATCCAAGCCCCATGCTGGGTGGAAAGCTCACTTTCCAAAAAAAAATGAAGATATATATAGAGAGAGGAAACATTACTTAACAAATGGTGTTGGATCAGTTGACTGTTTGTGAAATAATATCATTCCCTCATTTCATACTAATACAGATACCAATTGAACTAGAGAAATGAAAAGTTTAAAAAAATGAAACCAGCCATGGTGATGATGAGCGTGTAAATCTGAAACTTTCAACGTATCCTCTAAACACAACTCAGAGGCTGAGATCATCCAAATGTCAGAACCTAAGAACAGAAATGAATAAACACTAAGAAGAAATAAAACAATAAAGCAAGAGTTGATTAAATTCAGAAAAGAAATAGAAAGGGTTTCTGTTTCTGCCTAGGATGCAGAAAGTTGCAATGAATATCCCTTCCACCCTGATAAGAAACCCCGAACAAAACAGAGAATCTTCATTTTCTTGAGTTCATCGAGAGCTGTGGTCACCAAGGCCCAGGGCAGAAGGGATCTGTGGTAGCAAGCCCCCTTGGTGGTGACCGTAAATATAGAGACTTCCAGGTATCTCAGAGCCCACACCCCAGCAGACACACCCAGGTGGCGTTCCTCTTCACCATAACAAGAAACAGGTTCCTGCAATTAAAACAGCTATTTGGGGTGCCTGGGTGGCTCAGCGGTTTGGTGCCTGCCTTTGGTCCAGAGCATGATCCTGGAGTCCCAGGATCGAGTCCCACATCAAGCTCCCTGCATGGAGCCTGCTTCTCTCTCTGCCTCTCTCTCTCTCTCTCTCTCTCTCTCTCTCTCTCTGTGTGTGTGTCTCTCATGAATAAATAAACAAAATCTTTTTAAAAAATATTTAAAATAAAATAGCTATTTGTCGGGGCGCTCAGTTGGTTAAGTGTCACTCTTGGGTTTCATCTCAGGTCTTGATCTCACAGCTCATGGGATTGAGCCCTGCATCAGGCTCCGCACTCAGTGGGAGCCTGCTTGAATATTTTCTCCCTCTGACCCTTCCCCTGCTCACGCTAGCTTGTGCTTTCTCTCCCTATCAAATAAGTACATCTTTAAAAAACAACAACAACCAGATATTGATCAACAGGATTCTCATTTCAGCTGAGGACACTTACTGTTCAATCTACAATAGAATCTCTCACTCTTGGACTACTGACATTTTGGGCCAAATTCTTTGTCGTCATCGTTGCCCTGTGCATGTAGGATATTTAGCAGCATTCCTAGTCTCTACCCTCTAGATGCTAGTGGCACCCTCCCTACCAGTTCTAATGACAAAAATGTCTCCAGATGATGCCAAATGTCTCCTGGGGATAGGAGGATAGGGTTGCATACTTAACACAGAAAAAGACTTTTTTTTTTCAAGGCACTTGGGTGGCAGCCCATTCTGCATTCTGGCTCAGGTCACGTTCTCAGGGTCCTGGGATAGAGCCCCGAGTTGGGCTCCATACTCAGTGGAGAGTCTGCTTCAGGCTTCTCTCTCCCTCTGCCTCACCCCTCCTCAAATAAATTTAAAAATAAAAAAATACCTGTTTTTATCATCTGAAATTAAACTTTTTATTTTTTGCTAAAAATGGTATCCCTACCTGCAGGGAAAAAAAGTCACCCCCATTGAAAACCGTTGATCTAGACCCTCAAATACAAACATGAGCCGACAACCAAGAATCACCAAGCTTTTTTAAAGATTTTATTTATTTATTCATGAGAGACACACAGAGAGAGGCAGAGACATAGCCAGAGGGAGAAGCGGGCTCCATGCAGGGAGCCTGACATGGGACTCGATCCTGGGTCTCCAGGATCACACCCTGGGCTGAAAGCGGCGCTAAACTGCTGAGCCACCCGGGCAGCCCAGAATCACCAAGCTTTTAAAGAAGTTGAAACTGAATTTAAAAAGCTCTTCTTCAAATATGGCAAATATAGTCTTCTGCCTCAGGGCCTTTGCACTTTCTGTTCCCTCTTTCTAGAAACCCGTTGCCCCAAACATCCGTATGGATATGAGGGAGAAAGCCAGGATGTAATAAATATGCTAGGGAAAATTATGACAAGGTTATCCAGAAAAGATGGGAAAACTGCTGTGAAAAGGAGACAGTTCTTAGAACTTAAAAACAGGAGTAGCAATCAATGGGCTGAAAAGCAGAAAGTTTACAACTTATGCATAAATCAATGAGCTAAAAGCCTGACTTGAGCCAGTCTCTCAGAACACTGAGCAAAAGGACAGGATGATAGTAAGTATGAGAGAAAAGCTGGGACCTATCTGGAGAGCAGATCTACTCCCCTGATTCTGGGACAGGGACCACCAACCGTATTTCTCTTTCTGGTGGGCTCTGCTAATGGGAAACACTGGTGGAAGAGTGCAAGGCAGGTAAAAGGGCGATGAGACTCGCAGTAGCTCTCAGTATCCTTCCAATGGCAGGGAGACAGCACAGCCCCAGCTGCCAGCTTCCTCAGGTCCCCTCTGAGGCATTAGCAGCCTTTTTGGCAGGAGTCAGAGCAATAGATACATGGCTACGGGCTCCCCTCCCCTAAGCTCTTAGGTTATGGTCATGCCAAACTTCATCTTATGCCCCAGTTCCTTCAATAGTAGCTGCTTTCTGTAGTAACTAACATCAGAATGCCTCCTTTTTGATCTAGCCTTCTAGAGTATTCATTTGATCAAGATAAAAGAACAGTGCTAAACATGTATGCAACTCATAACAAAGCTTCAAAATACTGAGGCAAAAACTGGTAAAACTTCAAGGAGAAACAGACAAATCCACAATTATAGTCTGAGATTTCGACACCCCTCTTTCAACTGGTAAAACACAAAGACAGAAATCAACAAGGATGTGGAACTGAGCAACACTATCCACCAACTCGACCTCATTGATATTTATAGAACACTCCACCCAACAACATAATGCACATTCTTCTCAAGTACACACAGAACATTTACCAAGATAAACCGTATATCAGATCAAGCCTCAGCAAATTTACAAGGATTCAAATCATACAAAGTATGTTTTCTAACCACAATGAAATGAAATTAGAAAACAACAAAAATAAGTTTACAAGTTAAACACGCAAGTCACAGAAGAAATAACAAGGAAAACTAGAAAATATCTTGAAGTGAATGCAAAAAAAAAAAAAACCCACAACATAGCAGGATTTCTGGAATGCCACTAATGCAGTGCCAAGGGGGAAATTCATAGCACTGAATGTCTATCTTAAAAAATAAGGTGTGGACACTGCAGAAAACAATATGGAGTTTCCTCCAAAAATTAGAAATAGAACCACCAAAAAAATTCTGATTTTCTTTTAATGATTTATCTATTTATTCATGAGGGACACAGTCTGAAAGAGAGAGGCAGAGACACAGGCAGAGGGAGAAGCAGGCTCCTCGCAGGGAGCCCGATGCAGGACTCGATCCCAGATCCTGGGATCACGACCTGAGCCAAAGGCAGGTGCCCAACTGCTGAACCACCCGGGCATCCCAAAAAATCTGGAACTACCATATGATCCAGCAATTCTACTTCTCGGTATTTTTTTAAGATTTTATTTATTTACTCATGAGCAACACAGAGAGAGAGTGGGGCAGAGACACAGGCAGAGGGAGGAGCAGGCCCCATGCAGGGAGCCCGATGTGGGACTCGATCCCAGGACCCCAGGATCATGCCCTGAGCCGAAGGCAGACGCTCAACCGCTGAGCCACCCAACTTCTGGGTGTTTGTATGAAGAAAATGAAAACCCCAATTTGAAAAGATGTATGAACCCCTATGTTCACTGCAGCATCATGGAAACAACCTAAGTGTCCACTGATCAACAAACGGATAAGAAACATGTGGTCACATACACAGCCATAAAAAAGGATAACAAATCTTGCTATTTGCAACAACAGGGATGGATCTAGAGGGTATTGCCTAAGTGAAATAAAGCATACAGAGAAAGACAAATACCCTATGGTTTCACTTATATGTGGAATCTAAAAAATAAGACAAATGAACAGACAAAAAGGCAGAAACAGAACCATAAATACACAGAACTGGTGGTTGCCAGAGGGGAGGGGGCTGGGGGCTGGGCAAAAAAGGTGAAAGGGGAGGGGGAGCTACAGGCTTCCAGCTGTGGGATGAGTAAGTCAGGGGATGGAAGGCGCAGCACCGGGATACAGTCGATGGCACCTAACAGCAGCGCGGGGGACAGGTGGGAGCTCCACCTGCGCTGAGCGTAGCATCGCCTATAGACGTGGCGCAGCACTGTTTACACCCGAAATTACTCTGACATTGTTATGCCGACTACAGTGCGACAACAACAACAGAAAAGAAAAAAAGGAACGTCTCAAGTCATGACCTCAGGTTCTACTGTCGGTGATCGGTGATCCGCAGAGAGCGTCCCGGCTGCTGGGCAGCCAACGCTCAGGGAAAGCAAACACAAAAGACCACACAGTCCACTGGCCCGTTTATAGATTATCAGAAAAGGCGGATCTAGAGATGGAAAGATCAGTTGCTGCCTGGGGCTGGGGAGGGAGTGAGCACCGACTGCAAACAGGCCAAGGCATCTTCTGAGAGGACAGAAATGGTTTAAACCTGGACTGTAGTAACGGTTGCACGACGACAGATTTACTAGAAATCATCCAACTACACACTTACAATGGGTGAACTCTATAGCGTGTGTGTGTGTGTGTGTGTGTGTGTGTGTGTGTACACCTCAATAAAGCTGTCTTTAAAAGCCACTGGAAAAAAAATAATAAAAATAAATAAATAAAAGCCACTGGGATGTGTGGGAATGCATTCTAAGGGTAGTAGGCCAAGCAAGACAAAACATAATCCTGGATCAAGCTAAATGTGTTGTCATGGCCGTGCTTACACCAGAGCTCCTCGGCTTAATGTGTGGCTAAGCACCCAGAGTGCTCTTGCAGCAGTTTGCCCGACCGAAGCACGGACTGAATGGTGGCTACATTCAATGAAGTTCAGGTACTAGGGGTTCCTAGTAAGAGGAGAATCGCAAAGGCATAGGCAGGTAGGAGGATGTCATGGGTCTCCCATGTGTGGTGTCTTCGCTCACCCATCTCCACCGTATCTCCTGAAAGACTATTTTAGGAAAGTTGGATGGATGAATGAAGTTTTGTGTTTTTTTTTTATTATTTATGATAGTCACACAGAGAGAGACAGAGAGGCAGAGACACAGGCAGAGGGAGAAGCAGGCTCCATGCACCGGGAGCCCGACGTGGGATTCGATCCCGGGTCTCCAGGATCGTGCCCGGGGCCAAAGGCAGGCGCCAAACCGCTGCGCCACCCAGGGATCCCTGGATGAATGAAGTTTTGACCTAGTTCAACCTCAGAGTAGACCCACCGAGTTTATGGCAATCTCTCCGCTTCTCGAACGTGTAATTGGAACAACATCCCTGGCAACTGATCAAATCCCTACATCAGCCTTCTGGTCTGTGGAGTTGAGGACTTTGATAGCAGGAAGGGCAAGAATCACTGGCACTCCCCACACTCACTACCAGAATAGCCATCCAAAAGCAACTCCAGGGCAGCCCGGGTGGCTCAGCGGTTTAGCGCCTGCCTTCATCCCAGGGCGTGATCCTGGAATCCCGGGATCGAGTCCCACGTCGGGCTCCTGGTGCATGGAGCCTGCTTCTCCCTCTGCCTGGGTCTCTGCCTCTCTCTCTCTGTATCTATCATGAATAAATAAATAAATAAAATCTTTTAAAAAAAGCAACTCCACAGGCTTGGAGGAATCGCGGAGATGAGCCCCCAACAAAAATGTCAAAGAGGGATCACTGGGTGGCGCAGCGGTTTGGCGTCTGCCTTTGGCCCGGGGCACGATCCTGGAGACCCGGGATCGAATCCCACGTCGGGCTCCCGGTGCATGGAGCCTGCTTCTCCCTCTGCCTGTGTCTCTGCCTCTCTGTCTCTCTCTGTGTGACTATCATGAATAAATAAATAAATAATTTTTAAAAAATGTCAAAGATACAGGGGAGGTGACTCTATCATATCACACCCCACTTGACATGCCTGTTCGGCCTCCTGGACAACGTATGATCATGAAATTCGCCCAGTGTTGATGCCAATTGCAGCTGCTCTCCTGGACACAGCCTCCTCACTAGATCAAATCAACACACCCCTGGCATCTGGTACACAGCTATCACTGGCAAACGCTTTTATCCCTCTATCAACTAGCAAGAATCAGAAATAGTTCATTTGGGGGGGCCTGGGTGGTTCAGTGGTTGAGCATCTGCCTTTGGCTCAGGTCGTGATCCCCAAGTCCTGGGATCGAGTCCCGCGGCAGGGACTTACCCCCTGTAAGTAGCCTGCTTCTTCCTCTGCCTCTCTCTCTACGTCTCTTATGGATAAATAAACAGAATCTTACAAAAAATGAAATAGTCCACTGTCAACTGACATGAACAATAGCACACCGTTTTTTTTAAGATTTTATTTATTTATTTATTCATGAAAGACACGCAGAGAAGAGAGAGAGGCAGAGACACAGGCAGAGAGAGAAGCAGGCTCCACGCAGGAAGCCCGATGTGGGACTCGATCCCGGGTCTCCAGGACCACACCCTGGGCTGAAGGTGGCACTAAACCACTGAGCCACCCAGGCTGCCCTAGCACACCTTTATGATTTTGCCCTAAAGCTATGAGAAGTCTGCTACTGTGCCATAACGTACTCCATGGAGATTGATTTCCTTGACATCTCACAGAGCACCACACTGGGACACTGCATTAATGACATCATGCCAATTAGACCTGTTGAGCACAAAGCAGAGAGCACCTTTACTTAAGACGACACATGCCAGAAAGTCCAAGTTAACTCTCTAAGTTTCAGGGGCCTGACCCCTAAATGAAGTTTCTAGGGGCACAGTGATCTGGAGCAGGCTATCTTCTCCAATGTGGAGGAGAAGTTGCTGCATGTTTCATTAGTAGACAGGGACACTAAGACAGTCATTATAAACCTGTCCCTGGAGTGCCTGGCCAGCTCAGTCAGAAGAGCATGCAAGAAAAAAAAAATTAAAATTAAAAAATAAGAAAAGAAGAGCATGCAAGTCTTGATCCTGGGGCTTGTATCTTCGAGCCCCATGTGGAGGGTAAAAATTATTTTTTTTGGAGGGTAGAAATTACTAAAACATAAATAAATAACCGTTAAAAATACATATAAATAAATAAATACATCCTACATATTCAAGAAGGCAGAGAAAGCATTAGCATATTAAGGAGAGAGAGAGAGAAAAGATTTAACTTCTAGAGATGAAAAATATAAGGTCTGAAGTGAAAAACACACTGGATGGCATTAACAGCAGATTAGACGCTGCAGAAAAAAAGTAAGTAGAAAACTGAAGATACAACTATCCCTAAGAAATAACTTTAGACCCACAGATCCAAGAGGCTCAATGAACTCCAAGTACAAGAAACATGAAGAAAATAATACCAAGGCACATCATAATCAAATAACTTTAAACCAGTAATAACAGGTAGAAAAAAATATATATAAAGGAACAAAGGAACAATGCATATGAGAAAACAGTAATGCAACATCTTTAAAATTCAAATTTCAAATTCAAATTTCCCTTTCTTTCAAAGGGAAAGAAATTAAGCTAAAATTCTTTACCTACAAAAAATATCAATCAAGAATTGAGGCAAAAGAAAAAATAAAATACTACTAGTAGGGATTTTTTTTTGCTGAGTAGGGAGCCTGCTTCTCCTTCTTCCTGTGCCCCTGCCTCTGCTCATGCTCGCTCTCTCACATGCTCCCTCTCTCTCAAATAATAACTAAAATATTTTTTTGAAGATTTTTATTTTATTTATTCATGAGAGAGAGAGAGAGAGGCAGAGACCCAGGCCGAGGGAGAAGCAGGCCCCATGCAGGGAGCCCAACACGGGACTCGATCCCGGGACTCCAGGATCACACCCGGGGCCGAAGGTGGCACTAAACCACTAAGCCACTGGGGCTGCCCAATAAAATCTTTTTTAAAAATGATAAGGGACTATAACAAACAATTTTATCACAATTAGCTCAAGTACTTAAATGAACTAGAGAAAATCCTTGAAAGCCATTAACCACCAAAGCTTATTCGACAAGATATAAGTAATCTGAATAGTCCTATTAGCTGGTAAAAAGAGATCATGTTCATAGTTAATAACCATCCCACAAAGCAAAGTCCAGGCCCAGATGGTTTCACCAGTGTATTTTAGCAAACATTTAAGGAAAAGGGAATAGCAATAGTAGCCAATATCTTTCAGAACATTGGAAGGCGGGGAGACACTTCCGAAACGATCCTATGAGGTCAGCATTATGCTAATAGCAAAGCCAGACACAAATAGTACAAAAATGAAAACTACAGACCAATATCCCTCACGGACAAATGCACAAAAACCCTCAGCAAAATAAAAGTAGATTAAATCCTGCAACATATGAAAAAAATAATATATTACAACCAAGTGATATCCCAGGAGTTGAGGGCCAGCTCAGCATGCAAAAATCAACGGTTGGAATACTTTACCCCAGAAACAGACAAAGACAGAAAAAGCGTATCATTATTTCTGGAGATGCAGGAAAGGCATTTAATAAAATCCAATTCAAAAAAAATAAAATAAAATAAAATCCAATTCATAAAAGAAGTCTCAAAAATAAATAAATAAAAAAATAAGAAGTCTCTGCAAACCAGCAATATGAGGAAACTTCCCTGACTTGATAAAAGGCAACTACAAAAAGCCTACAGCTAGCACACTTAAAAGGTAAAAGACTAAAAAAGAAAAAAAAAAAAAAGGTAAAAGACTAAATGCTTTTGCCCTACAATCAGGGGAATCAAAGGCCGGGGCGTCTGCTCTCATCACCTCTAAGTAATATTGATAGTAAACTATAAACAAGCCTCCCAGAACTAAATAAATATGTGAGTTCAGCAAGGTTGCAGGATACGGGGTGAATATCTAGAAATCAATGGACAAACTGATTCTGAAACCGATATGCAAAGGCAAAGGACCTAGAATAGGCAAAAACAGCTCTGAAAAGAAAAACAAAGTTGGAGGGCCCAATCTGCCTGACTCCAAGAATTATCATAAAACTACTGCCATCAAAACAGCATAAAGCTGAACAAAGGAATCGGTGTAACAGACTAGAGAACACAGAATTGCATCTACCAATCACAGCCCATTCATCTTTAACAAAGTTGCAAAAGTAATTCAATGGAGTAAAGACAGTCTACCCAATAAGTGGTACTGGAACAAAAGGACTAAGGTCGCAAAACAAAAAAACAAAAAACAAAAAAAAAAAACCCACAACATAAATCTCACACCTTTGACAAAATTTAACTCAAATGGATCATTGAGTAACTATAAAAACCAAAATCTTTCAGATCTAGGGCTAGGCAAAGAATTCTAAGGTTGTTTTTTTTTTTAATGTTTTATGTATTTGGCAGAGAGCACAAGCAGGGGGACAGAGGGAGAGGGAGAAGGAGAAGCAGGCTCCCCCGCTGAGCAGGGAGCCCCATGTGGGGCGGGCTTGATCCCAGGGCCCTGAGATCGTGACCTGAGCCGAAGTCAGATGCTGAACCCACTGAGCCACCCAGGTGACCCTGAGTTTTTAGACTTAACATTAAAAGCACAATCCATAAGGGAACGTTTGATAAACTGGATGTAATTAAAACTTCAAACTCCTTGTCCTACAAAGATACTGTAAAGAGAATGAAGGAGCACCTGGGTGGTTCAGTGGGTTAAGTGTCCGACTCTTGATTTTGGGTCAGGTCATGATCCCAGCGTCGTGAGGTCAAGCCCTGCATCAGGCTCTGTGCTCAGTGAGGAGTCAGCTTGTCCCTCTCCCTCTGCTCCTCCCGTCTCTCTCCCTCTTTCCCAAATAAATACATTAAAATAAAATCTTGGGGGACGCCTGGGTGGCTTAGTGGTTGAGCGTCTGCCTTTGGCTCAGGACATGATCCTGGAGTCTGGGGATCGAGTCCCGTGTTGGGCTCCCTGCATGGAGCCTGCTTCTCCCTCTGCCTGGGTCTCTGCCTCTTTCTCTCTGGGTCTTTCATGAATAAATAAATAAAATATTTTTTAAAAAATAAAATAAAACCTTGGGATCCCTGGGTGGCTCCATCATTAAGCGCGTGCCTTCAGCCCAGGGCATATCCTGGAGTCCCAGGATCGAGTCCCATGTCAGGCTCCCTGCATGGAGCCTGCTTGTCTCTCTGCCTGTGTCTCTGCCTCGCTCTCTGTCTCTCATGAATAAATAAATAAAATCTTTTTAAAAAATACTTAAGAAAACCTAAATGTGATAATACAAGTCCTCAGTGTAATGCATGGGATATATAGACCATTCAATACATGTGAATTATTATCCTCTATTATCATTGCTGTTACAGGACTCTTTAAAATTGAGAAAGTAAAAAGGCAAATGTGCATTAATAGAAAAAGCGTTAAACTACGTCACTTCAATTACAGAAATATTAGGTAGTGGTTTAAAAGAATGAAGTAGGGCAGCCCCGGTGGCCTAGTGGGTTAGCCTCTCTCTCTCTCTCTGTGTCTGTCATGAATAAATAAATAAATAAATAAATAAATAAATAAATAAATAAATTACTTTAATAAAAATAAAAATAAAAATAAAAGAATGAAGTAAATCAATCTGCATTAATCTGGAAAGATGTCCAGAATCATTGTGAAAAAGGCAAACTGCAGGACACTTGTAGAGTATGATCTCATTTGTGTAAAAATAAAATCGCTATGTTTTGAAGAAATTTTTCTACAATGATACTCACCAAACTGCTAACAGTTGTTATCCCTAGGGAGGGGAGTGGTGTGAGGAGGAGTTCAGAGAAACGGGGGCTCTCGCTTCTTATTCTACTTATTCCTAGATTGTCTGAATTTTTACCAGGATCTATAACAATATTTTTGATACACGCAACACAAAACAAAAGCGTCAACTGTCTGTTAAAAGACTGGAGCGGGGGATCCCTGAGTGGCTCAGCGGTGTGGAGCCTGCCTTTGGCCCAGGGCGTGATCCTGGGGACCCTGGATTGAGTCCCACGTCGGGCTCCCAGTGCATGGAGCCTGTTTCTCCCTCTGCCTGGGTCTCTGCCTCTCTCTCTCTCTCTCTCTCTGTCTATCATAAATAAATAAATAAAATCTTTTAAAAAATAAAAAATAAATAAAAGAGTGGGGCGATAAAAATAACCTGATTGCCTTGGCTCAGGGATTCAAGAGGATGGAGCAGGAGCTTACCTTGGACTGAAATATTAACCTAAAAATAGACTCCGCTTGCGCTTGTAACTTAACCAACACGAGCCGGGCTGCTAGCTGGCCCGGGGCCCCAGGACGGAGTCGTCGCCTGCCTGTGCCACTAAGCACCTTGGTTACGTGCTCGGGTTCTAGACGGCAGCCCGTGGACCTCCGGGAAACGGGGATCGATCGCTTTTTGTCTGTGTAGCCCCGTGACACGAGGCTGGACTCAGAGTTGATGCTCGGCTGAAATCAAGAACGACGATCCCTGGCAATATGGGAATTCAAGGTGGCTGTGTAGACGCGGCCGGCCGGGCCCCGTTGGCTTGACTCACGATCGCCACCTAGTGGCAGCAGGGATTCCTGCCGGAGCCGGAGCCGGAGCCGGAGCCCGGCCAGGCGTGTTCTGGGGTGCCCTGCACAGAACACCGCCGCCGCCAAGGGAGCGCGAGCGTCAGAGAAAGGGCACAGCCATGGGGTCACGGTCTACGCCTTCGGGGGCCGCTAGGCTACGTCGACGTGCTGCTGCGTGTTACGTGTCCAGCCGCCCCCCGCGCCCACCAGCTGCTCAAAGTCCACACTCGCTACACCTGATTCGGCCAAAGGCAATGACCACATGTGGTTGTAGGTCTACACCGGATGCTTTGCCAGAATTGATGAAACCCTCCTAATCTTTCCTAAGCCCGTCTGCTCGGGGCAAGATAGAAAACAAGAGCAGAAAACTTCTTGGGAGTGCGTGTCAGTCTGAAAATACCTGGTGAGCCCTGTGACAAGGGCTTGGCTGCCCGTGCGGGGCTCAGGGGACAGGTTTTCTTGTCCTGCGTCCCTTGAGCACCATCGAGTCCTCCAAGTAGGTTTACTGCTAGGGAAGCAGCTGAGTGACAACAGTGGGAGAAATGCTGTAGCTTGTGTTTGGGGACAGGGGACTGAAAGCCAGTAGTGAATCGACATGCTGGCGGCTCAGGTGAGCAAAATGTTGCTCGGGCGAGGGTCGCGTGGGTGGCTCCGTGGGTTGAGCATGTGAGTCTTGATCTTGGAGTCGTGAGTGCCACGCCCCTATGGGGTCTAGAGAAAACTTCAAAATAATAAGTTAAAAATGAAGAAAAAGGGGTCCCTCGGTGGGTCAGTGGTTTAGCACCTGCCTTGGGTCCAGGTCGTGACCCGGGGTCCCGGGATTGGATCCTGCGTCGGGCTCTCTGCGTGGAGCCTGCCTCTCCCACTGCCTGTGTCTCTGCCTCTCTCTGTCTCTTTCTGTGTTTCATGAATAAATAAATAAAATGTTTTTTAAAAATCAGGGAAAAAAAAGCAATCAACAAGTACAGCTTTGAAAAGCTTTGCAAAATGCCGCTCAGCAGAGCAAACAACACAACGTTCTCAGGGCTGCTGGCGCAGGCCGCTGCCTGGTTCACGGGGAAGGGGCCAGTGGCCGAGGAAGTTCCTGCTCTCACATGGGTCCCGTCACCCCTCGTGGCGGGATTCACTCCCGATTCAAGTGTTTCCCGTTTGGCGTCCTCGGGTGGCACACGGTGCGTGCAGGGAGCGCGAGCTGGACGCGGGCCCCGGGCTGGGGGCGCTCGCTGCGGCCCCGCGCGTTGGTGGCCGGGCTGTGGGGGCGGCGCGGGCGGGACCCGGGAGCAGCCGCAGCCCCGTGTGTGTGTGTGTGTGTGTGTGTGTGTGTGCGCGAGTCCCCGCGGGAGCGCGCTCAGCGACCCGGCCCCGCCACCGCGGAGGACAGCGGGCCACCGGGCGGGCGCAGCGCGTGCGGCTCGGCGCGGGACGCCCCGGGGGCCGCGCCCTCCCTCCCGAGCGCCGGGGCCGGGGCCGCCGCAGTCCGGGGTGCAGCGGCCGCTGCCAGAGCGCGGTGTCAGCGGAAAGAGCCGGGGAGCGACGGCGGAGGAACCGGAGGCCGCCGCGGAAGGCTCGGGGCCGCGCGCGCCCGTGACAGCTGCGCCGGGGCGCCCCGGGGGTGCCGAGCCCCGCCGCCCCGGCCCCGCGCCCTCCCCGGCGCCCTCCCCGCCCGGCCGCCCGCGCCGGCCTCCGGCCCCCGAGCGCGACGCGTCCCCGCCAGCCCCCCGCCCGCGGCGGCCCGGCCCGACGTGCGAGCCCGCGGCGCGCGGCCCCGGGGCGCCCCCACTCACGTAGCGCTGCAGCTTCCTCTCGGGGGGCGACTTGACGAGCCAGCCCGTGCACACGGCGTCGCCCGCACTCATCGTGGCCGCCGCCGCCGCTTCCTCCAGCTGGGTCGCCGCGGCAGGAGGAAGTCGGCCGGGGATGCCGGCGGGGCGGGCCCAGCGCCGCCCGCCCCGGCACCGCCCCGGCCCCCGCCGCGACCCCCGCCCCCGGCCCCCGCGGCCCCCCGGCGGGGACGGCGCCACCGCCCGCCGCCCGGACGGC
Source organism: Canis lupus baileyi (assembly GCF_048164855.1). Classification (NCBI taxonomy): domain Eukaryota; kingdom Metazoa; phylum Chordata; class Mammalia; order Carnivora; family Canidae; genus Canis; species Canis lupus. The sequence goes on along the minus strand of NC_132876.1, from coordinate 1,041,972 downwards.
GCGGGGGAGCGCGCGGCCGCGGGAGCCCGGGCGCGGGCCGCACCTGCGAGGCGCCCGGGGCGGCGGGAGGAGGCGGGCGGCCCGCGCCCCGCCAGCGTTTTCGCGGATCGACTCTCCCCCCCCCCCGCCCCGATCCTGCGGTCCGCGCGGCTCAGATGGGCCCCGGAACCCGGGACACCCCAGCCCCAAAGCTCGCAAGCCGCCAGCGAAGCCCCGGGCGCCGGGGTCTCCCGGGATGGGCGCAGACACCCCGGGAAATGGGCCTCAGCATTGGCCCCACTGTCCGAACCCACACTTTGTCAACAGACGAGCGCGCGTGATCACCGCGACCGTGGGCACCCGCGAAGCGCACGTACCTGGCCCTTGCTCCCCGCGCCACCACCCTGGCCCGCAGCGCCCGGGCCCCTCCTGCGCTGCCCCTCCCGTGAAAGTGACGCTACACTGCGTGTTATTCTGTATGTTGGCAAATCGAACACCAATAAAAATGAATTAAAAAAATAAAGTGACACTACGAAAAAAGACTTCTTGGCCTCCTACCCTACATTCGAAATTTCGAGAAAGACACAACTCCCTTGTAGGGCAGCAATCCTCTGCTCTCATAGGATCGCTCACGCTTTCGTGGAGGAAACAGAATGTGCTAGAAGTGTCTCAACAAAAATGGGACTTAAGTTACGAATGCAGGTGCTCACAAAATCATTGGGTGCTGGAGCGGGGGGCCCAGGGCTACCCCCAGCCTGGGCTCCAAGGCCACATCACCCAGACGCTATGACTTCGGCCAAGCTGGCCTCCAGCTACCGCGGCAGTGCACGGCTCAGAGCCCACTCGGCCCTGAACACCACCACCAGCCCCCGCTTGCCTGCGGCTTCCCTCCCCTCCCTCTAGGGTATCACATTAGCCACACCTAATTCACAACCAGAGATCCACATTCGGGGGACAATGAGAAATATCATTCTTTCTATTTGTTTCTTCGGGGGTTTTTTTGTTTGTTTGTTTCATTTTGTATCTTTTTTTTGCTCTCCCACCTTTCCAAATAGGATGAAATGAAACTTTTGGGAAACCACATACGCACCAGAGGCCACCTGCTACCTGGTCAACATCCATACGCACCCTGTGCACAAAACACACTTACTTCGGCAACAACAGCTTGCCCCCACGGAAATGATGTGGCCATCGCTCCTACAAACTGAAAAGCACTCCTTAAAACAGGAGACCAAAAGTTCCATTAGTCATTGTAGCCACATCTAGGGGAGACTCCATGCTCCTCTACTTCACATATCACCCCACCTCAATATCCTAGACCTCAAGAACAAACACTATAGAGCTAACCTGTCACCTTTTGTTGAAACGTATACAATATAGAAAAAAAACTTGCAAGATTTTGTATGTACACACACAGTTACCACGATTCTTATTCCTAGAACTGCTCTTCAGACCATAATTGGTCTTTATGATCTTCCTTCTTCTACTACCTTCTCTGTCCTCCCTTTGTTCTCAAACCAAGAACTCAAGTGGTCAGAACCCTTTATAGATCTCGTGAGTGACCCAAACCTTGACTGCCCTCAAACCCAAGGCCTCGGAGGTCCTGCGTGGACTGGCTGTGGTCAGGGGTGCCCCAGGGGATCCCCTGCATTCCCGACACACTCCTTCCCAGCCCCATTGTGGAGCAGCAGACCTTTTCCCCTCCACAAGCAACAATATCAACACACCACACCCCCCAGCCAGCTTGGTCAACCCTCAGTTTGCCGGCTTTGCCTGTCCTTGCCTGTCCGTTCAGTAGCATCAGAAAACCCTCAGGCCACAAGGCGAGCTCAACTGCGATTCAATAGAACCAAAGTCTGGCCCCAAAAGAAGCGCCCTTTCTTTGGGAACCAGCAGAGCTCAAGGCTGTGGGGATGGAGAGGGACTCCGAGACGGTGGCTTAGGCAGGACGCGGAGAGGAGCGGCTCCCACTGTCACCTCCTGAGTCCTGAGGCCGGGGATTCTGACTGTAGACAGACAGCACCGTACACTGGTCACCACTTCCAGTATTTCGGCCTCATCCTGTAAAAGACAAAACCTCCACCTTTCAGCTTGGCTTCCCCCAACTGCGACAATCGTGGAGTCTGCAGCTCGCCAAGCAGCCGGCCAGGCCAGGGGCCTTAGGGCGATGAGGACCGTAGTAGGGCCAGTGCAGTCCCTCAGCACAAGCACAAGCACACCCGAGCACCTGTCCTTTGTCTTTCCCTGATTTTTTTTTAAGATTTTATTTATTCACGAGAGACACACACAGAGAGAGAGAAACAGAGGGAGAAGCAGGCTCCATGCAGGGAGCCAGACGTGGGACTCGATCCCGGGACCCCAGGATCACACCCTGGGCTGAAGGCAGACGCTCAACCGCTGAGCCACCCGGGCTGCCCTCCCTGATTTTTTTTTTAAAGTAAATGCTACCCCTGGGGGTGCCTGGGTGGCTCAGTTAAGCATCTGCCTCTGGGCTCAGGTCGGGATCCCTGGAGCCCACGTGGGGCTCCCTCAGCAGGAGTCTGCTTCTCCCTCTTCCTGCGCCCCCCCTTTCCCACCCCCCCTTTTCAAATACATAAATAATTTTTTTAAAGATTTTTATTTATTTAATCATCAGAGAGAGGGATCCCTGGGTGGCGCAGCGGTTTGGCGCCTGCCTTTGGCCCAGGGCGCGATCCTGGAGACCCGGGATCGAGTCCCACGTCGGGCTCCCGGTGCATGGAGCCTGCTTCTCCCTCTGCCTGTGCCTCTGCCTCTCTCTCTCTCTCTCTCTGTGTGTGACTATCATAAATAAAAAATAAAAATAATAAAAAAAATCATCAGAGAGAGAGACTGCCCCACAAATAAAATTTCTCCACAAGTGAACTCTACCCTCAACACGGGGGCTCAAACTCCCGGCCCCAAGGTCCGCAGTTGGCTTGCTCTACTGAGCCAGGCCCCCGGGTCTGCGGCCGCTCTCCTTCCGTGACACACTGCAGAGGTGAGCAAGGTGCAGCCGGTCGATGGGGGAGGGGACGCGGGCGAAGCGTGGCTGCAGCGACGGCCTGTTCGGCGGCCCGAGCTGCTGCCCCTCGGGATGGACGCAGCCCAATTCCATCACTCTGCCAGCAGGCAGCTGGCTGGTCACCCCGGGGATGCGACCCACCTGGGGGCTGTCCCCACTGTGGGCGGGCTGGGCCTATGGCAGCCGCAGCGGGAGCCTCCCCGCTTGTTGCTGGTTCCCTGGGCCTTGCTGCCACCCCGGGCGCCTCTCACTTCCAGCCCCGGGTCTACCATTTGCTTCCCCCGGAGGCCTTGACCAATACACGCAGTCATGAAGAAGTCCCATGAGGTTACAGGTGTGAGTTAGGGACAACTAGGGCCTCGGAGACGTGAGCCCCTTGCTCGAGCGACTTTCTTGTACCTTCTACAGCTGCTCGAGACTGGTGTCAGATGCCGATGATCACGCGCCGGGGACGCTCAGTTGGCAGCCAGAGTATCAGGAGCAGCTGCGGCCACGTGGTTCCTAGAGCTCCGCGGGCAGGCACCCGGCCTTTGCGGCCCAGGAGCAAGCCAGAGGCTGGTGACCCAAAGGAAAGGATTTCTTTTGTGGTAAAACGTATTCTTTGCTTCAAAACTCCCGCGGCCCGCGGAATGGTTCTCCTGCTGGGACTGGCCGGAGGCTCCACGTAGCCTGCCCGTGGGTCAAAGGGTCTGTTCATCTTGCATCTACACGATCAGAAAGGTCAAGCGGCCTGGGCCTGCTCCAGAATCTTCCCTTGCCCTCGGTGCTGCTGGAAACATGCAGCCTCACAGATTGTGAGCATCAAGAGCATCAACAGATGCTTGTTGAGTGCATTGGCGGGAAACAATTTTGCAACTTTTTTTTTTTTCAGTAGACGCTACCCCCAGCTTGGGGCTCAGCTTCCCGACCCTGGAGATCAAGAGTCACCCTCTTCCTACCGACTGAGCCGGCCAGGAGCCCCAGGTGGGGAATAATCAAATGCAACGAGTATATGTTGCCCACTGAATCCAAAGAAGGGCACCAAATGCTGTGTCTCCTTGGAGTGGGTGGTAGGTGGTAGCCCGAGCTGCAGCACCCTGCTGAATGCCCAACATGCTCCAGACCATCTCAAAGTGTGACGGAGGCTCAGGCTTTTGGGTTTTGGTGTCTTTATCTCCTCTGGCATACGTGTGTGTTAATAAACTAACTAGCTCTTGGTCACCAGGTCCAGGAAGCATAACGTCTTCAACATGATGGGCCTGCATGAAGTTCAGCGGGACAGTTGCAACCATCAAGTCCCATTGACCCTGGACTACGACAGGGAGCCGGAGGACAGACAGCACTGGGGCAAGGCGCTGAGGCCGTGCTGCGTTCCCGCCAGATGAAGGCAGGCTGCTTCCCATGGTCTCTGCTGGTTGCATCAGAGGCGAGAGCACTTGTTAGGCAAATAGCCACTTAGCAGCCGCCAGGGGCTGTGCTGATTTGCTCTAGAAAAGCAACAGCATCTGGAATTGCAGCTTCAATTCAAGTCACAGCCTGATTAATTTTACAATTACCCACTACTCCTCTCTGGCCTGACCATATGGAGTAAATAAGCACGTGATATGGGCAACCGTTCCTGCGTCTTTCAGGAGGCACGAGTCAAAATTGCTGCTGCAAGGTCACTCCTCCTAACCTGCTAGGGAGAGATGACCTGTTTGGATGGCAACTTTTATTTCCCTTTCGTCAAGCCCCTTCCTAGCTTCTTTGCACTCCGGCCTGGGGAGAGGAGATCCATTTGAATAACAAGTGTTTTCCCGCACCTGGATTCCCTCCGCGGCTTCCCCGTTTATTATTATTTTAAAATAGGTTTGGTTTGGCCATTCGTTAAGTGCTATAGATCTTACAACTAGAAGGATGGGGGAGGTGGGGGAAAAAGAACTTGAAGGATTTGGGAACATAAATGCCTACTGGTAGGAGTTTCTATTGTAATTATGTTATGATGGGCAAAATGGCCAGGAGTTTAACTTAGGTTCCGTGAAAAGAGAGAAAAATCGAAAAGAAAATGCCTCTCTGATTTCTAGATCAGGGACAGCCATGGGGGGGGGTGGTGGAATACAGATGTTTGTGAAAGGACAATGAGAGGGAACAGGGCTGCACCCTCCTATACCCCACCTCCCGCCCACCTCTTGTTCAGATCACCTATGAAGCCCGGGAACGAAAGGCCTGGGCCGCCACAGTACGGTTTCAGACACAGAAACTCATTTTTTCCTCTGTGGACATCTGTAAAGTACTTCTCTAAAAGTGAAAGCAACCCAATTTCCACCTGAAATATGAAATCTGGCTTTACTATTACCAGTGATAGTCTTCCTCATGTCTTAGGGAAAAAAAAAATCCTGACACCATAACCATTACTGTTATATGAAAATAGTATGAGATTAAAAATAAATAAATAAATAAATAAATAAACAAATAAATAAACAAATAGTGTGAGATTATTGTCACGAGTCCAAATCAAACACTTCTGAACTCGTTCTATGAGGACACTGTTACTCTGATCTCAAAACCAGAAAAAGATGATAAAACAGGAAAAGCAGAGAAAGCTACTGATCAATATGCCTCATGAATACAGACTTACAAATCCTCGGCAAAATACTAGCAAGTAGAAGGCACAAATACATATAAAGGATCATACACCATGACTGGTTGGGGTTTGTTGCAGAGGTGCAAGGCTCATTCAGTATGTGAGTCAATCAGGGGGCGCCTGGCTGGCTCAGTCGGTGGAGGGCGGAGCGTGGGACTCTCCATCTCAGGGCCTAGAGTTCCAGCGCCACGTTGCAGGTAACAGTTACCGGTAAAAGCAGGAAAAAAAGAAATCTGTGGAACCCACCACGTTAACAAGCAAAAGAAGAAAAGTCACAAGCTTATATCGATTGATGCAGAACAAGCATTTGACAAAACCCAGCACCGATCCGTGACACACACTGTCCTAAATTTAGGAGTGGCAGAGGAGCTTCTGCAACTTGTTCAACAACGTGCACAGAAGACGTAGGCCTGACCTATGTGATGCTTAAAAACCAGACACTTTTGGGCACTTGGGTGGCTCGGTCAGTTAGGCAGTGAGGCGTCTGCCTTCAGCTCCGGTCATGATCCCGGGGTCCTGGATGGGGCCCCATATCAGGCTGGGCTCCTACTCACTCTCCTTCCTCTGCTGCTCCCCCTGCTTGTGCTCTCTGGCTGTGTCTCAAAGGAATAAATAAAAATCTTTAAGAATTATAAATAAAAACTGACCAGTTTTCTCTTGAGATTGGAAACAAGGCAAGAATATCTGCTCTCGGGCACCTGGGTGGCTCAGCGGTTGAGCGTCTGCCCTTGGCTCAGGTCGTGGTCCCGGGGATCCCGGGATTGAGTCCCACATCGGGGCCCCACAGGGAGCCTGCTTCTCCCTCTGCCTATTGGCTCTGCTTCTGTGTGTCTCTCATGAATCAATAAACAAAATCTTTTTTTTTAATTTTTATTTATTTATGATAGTCACAGAGAGAGAGAGAGAGAGAGAGAGAGAGAGAGGCAGAGAGAGAAGCAGGCTCCATGCACCGGGAGCCCGACGTGGGATTCGATCCCGGGTCTCCAGGATCATGCCCTGGGCCAAAGGCAGGCGCTCAACCGCTGCGCCACCCAGGGATCCCAATAAACAAAATCTTTAAAAAAAATCCAGTTGGACAGAATTACGTGTATCTGTTTCTGGGCTTCCTCTTCTCTCTCTCTCTCTCTCTTTTTTTTTTAAGATTTTATTTATTTGAGAGAGTGTGTGTGCACTCACACATGCGTACCCAAGTAGTGGTAGGGATGGAGGGAGAGGGAGAAGCAGATTCCCCACCTAGCAGGGAGCCAGGCACGGGGCTCATGGAGACCCTGGGACCATGACCTGATCCCAAACCGAGAATCAGGGGGATCCCTGGGTGGCTCAGCCGTTCAGCACGGCCTTTAGTCCAGGGACTGATCCTGCAGTCCCAAGATCGAGTCCCGCTTCGGGCTCCCTGCATGGGGCCTGCTTCTGCCTCTGCCTGGGTCTCTGCCTCTCTCTCTGTCTCTCATGAATAAATAAATAAAATCTTTAAAAAAAAACAAAAAAACGAGGGAACCCTGGGTGGTGCAGCGGTTTGGCGCCTGCCTTTGGCCCAGGGTGCGATCCTGGAGACCCGGGATCAAATCCCACGTCGGGCTCCCGGTGCATGGAGCCTGCTTCTCCCTCTGCCTGTGTCTCTGCCTCTCTCTCTCTCTCTCTGTGACTATCATAAATAAATAAAGAAAAAATGAAAATATTAAAAAAAAAAGGATCCCTGGGTGGCGCAGTGGTTTGGCGCCTGCCTTTGGCCCAGGGCGCGATCCTGGAGACCCGGGATCGAATCCCACATCGGGCTCCCGGTGCATGGAGCCTGCTTCTCCCTCTGCCTGTGTCTCTGCCTCTCTTTCTCTCTCTCTGTGTGACTATCATAAAATAAAGAAAAAATAATTAAAAAATAATAATAAAAAAGAAAACGAGAGTCAGACGCTTAACTGACTGAGCCACCCAGGTGCCCCTGGGCTCACCATTTCATTCCCTGTATCTATGTGTCTATTCCCCCACCAATACCATGCAGTCTTGACTACTGCAGCTACTATATAATAAGCCTCAAAATCATATAAAGAGATTTGTGTGTTGATCTTGTATACTGTGGACTTGTAAAACACAGTTATTAATCATTGGAGTTATTTTTTGTAGATATCTTGGGATGTTTCTATGAAGACAATTGTGTTACCCACAAATTGATATGGTCTAATTTCTGCCTTCTACATCTCTGTGCCTTTTGCTTCTAGAAGTTTCAACATTATGTCTAATAAGAATAGTGAGAGCAGGGCAACCCCAGTGGCCCAGTGGTGTGGCGCTGCCTTCGGCCCGGATTGTGATCCTAGAAACCCGGGATCGAGTCCCATGTCGGGCTCCCTGCATGGAGCCTGCTTCTCCCTCTGCCTGGGTCTCTGCCTCTCTCTCTCTCTCTCTCTCTCTCTCTGTTTCTCACGAATGAACAAATAAATAAAATCTTAAAAAAAAAATCAAGAGCTTTCAAAACTCAATAGTCCAAAAAACCCAAATCACGAATAATTCAATCTGGAAATTGATAACACATATGAAGAGACAATTCATTGAGGAGGACAAACAGATGGTGACAAACGAGCACATGGAAAGATGTTCAGTATCATTAGCCATTAGGGCGACGCCTAGAAAAACCACGATGGGGGAAACCACATATCCTATCAGAAAGGCTAAAACTGTTAAAAATCAGCAGAATCCGCCCATTGATTCCTGACCCATGGTGGCAGAAAGGCCCAAGTGGGCAGCTCAGGGGCTTTGCCTTTCTACCAAAGTGCAAGTCAAAAGAAATATCACATACTTAGGGGACAGTGGCAGAAATCTGTTCAAAGGCTTGAGGAGTGCAGGGAAGGGAGTTCCCATCACATCCGCACTTATAACTCACTGTTTGGCTCAGGAAGGTGGCAGTTTTATTTATTTTTATTATTTTTTAAAGATTTTATTTATTTATCCACGAGAGACAGAGAGAGACAGAGGCAGAGGGAGAAGCAGGCTCCACGCAGGGATCCCGACGTGGGACTCGATCCTGGGTCTCCAGGATCTCGACCTGGACTGAAGGTGGCTCTAAACCGCTGAGCCCCTCGGGCTGCCTTTTTTTTTTTTTTTTTTTTTTGAAGGTGGCAGTTTTAAGCCAGGGCTCCAGAATTCGTCGCCAACCCCCTCGTGGCCCAGTGGGGTGGATGGCTCCTCTGCTCGAACCTGGGGAAGCTGTGACTGCTGGATCCTACAACACAGCAGCAATGATCTTCTGGGACTTCCAGGGCCCAGTCACAAAAGGTTATTCGGGCAGTTTTCCGCCTTATCGAGTGCGAGGCCTGCTTTGGGAGCCGGAGCCACCAAGTCCAGCCCGACACCCCGAGGCTACCACTGTAGGGCCGTCCAAGCCCAGGACGGTCGAGCGGGCCTTGCAGCTGTATTCTCACCCTAATTGTCATCTGTCAGCATGACAACATGTTTAACGAGTTTAAGTTCTCGGATGGTTTGTTATTCAACTGACAGATTATGCTGAGGAATTCCGACCAAACACAGTAGAATGTCTTGTCTCTGCATCTTAAGGTCTGGGGCCTCAGCTGAGATGACTCAATGGCTGGGGGCCATCAGATGGCTGGAGGCTACGATCTTCTGGAAGCCTCCTCACTCCCGTGCTGCTGGTTACCTGGCGATTTCACATGAGTGGGATCATATAATGTTTGTCTCTCTGTACTTAACTTCCTTTAGCATGAGGTTTTCTTCTTTCTTTTTAAGGATTTTATTTGAGTTTTTTTTTAAAGATTTTATTTATTCATGAGAGACATAGAGAGAGAGAGAGAGAGGCAGAGACACAGGCAGAGGGAGAAGCAGGCCCCATGCAGGGAGCCCGACGCGGGACTCGGTCTCCAGGATCACGCCCTGGGCCGCAGGCGGTGCTGAACCGCTGAGCCACCAGGGCTGCCCTTTTATTTGACTTTTTTTTTTTTAAACATATTTTTTTTAATTTTTATTTATTTATGATAGTCACAGAGAAAGAGAGAGAGAGAGGCAGAGACACAGGCAGAGGGAGAAGCAGGCTCCATGCACCGGGAGCCCGACGTGGGATTCGATCCCGGGTCTCCAGGATCGCGCCCTGGACCAAAGGCAGGCGCCAAACCGCTGCGCCACCCAGGGATCCCTATTTGACTTTTTTAAACATTTATTTACTCAAGAGAAAGAGAAGAATGAAACAGAGAGAGAGAGGGAGAGAGCATAGAGAGAGAGGGAGAAGCAGACTCCCTGCTGAGGTGAGCAGAGAGCCCGACACAGGGCTCGATCCCCGGACCCCGCGATCATGACCTGAGCTGAAGGCAAAGGCTTCACCGACTGAGCCACCCAGTCGCCCCTAAAGATTTTTTTTTCAAAGATTTTATTTATTTATTCATGACAGACACAGAGAGAGGTGGAGACACAGGCAGAGGGGGAAGCAGGCTCCCTGCAGGGAGCCCGAGGTAGGACTCGATCCCGGGACCCCAGGATCACGGCCTGGGCCCAAGGCAGATACTCAACCGCTGAATCCCCGGGCATCCCTGAAGATTTTAAGTCATCTCCACCCCCATTGTGGGGCTTGAACTCACAACCCTGAGGTCAAGAGTCGCCCAGTCCACCGGCTGAGCCTAGCATGATGTTGCAAGGGTCCATCCGTCCTGCAGCAGAGACCACTACTTCACCCCTTTTTATGACTGAGTAGTATTCCACCGTGGACGGACTGCGTCTCGTCAACCTGTCGTCCGTAGATGGACATTCGGGTCGTTTCCACCTTTAGGCTGTTGTGAATAATGCTGCTGTGAATGTACACGCACAAGCATCTGTTTAAACATCTGTTTTCAAGTCTCCTGGGTAGATACACATAGGAACGGAATCGCTGAGTCATACGGCAACCCCGTGCTTAACCTTTTGAGGAACTGCCAGACTGTTTTCCCCAGCAGCTGCACCATTATGCGTGAATGCAAAGCGCCGGGGCCCACGCCTGACCGTGCGGCCTGCTCGGTCACACCATGCCCAGTCTGGGACCTGCGGCTCAGGTCCTGACATCACGCAGTCAGTCCGTTTCAACCAAGGACCAAAGAAAGTCAAGAGCTTTGTCTCCCAGCAAATGGGGGTGTGTAGGTCCTAGCTCTAGTCTTTCTTTTTTTTAAAAGATTTTTTTTATTCATGGGAGACACACACAGAAAGAGAGAGACACAGGCAGAGGGAGGAGCAGGCCCCACGCAGGGAGCCCGACGTGGGACTCGATCCCAGGGCTCCAGGATCACATCCTGGGCTGAAGGCGGTGCTAAACCGCTGGGCCACCCTAGTCTTTCTTTTTATTTTTTTTTATTTTTTTGTCTTTCTTTTTAAATGTATCTTTATTAAACGTAAGAACTCCTGCCTTTCTTGGCCTGTCTGGGGAATCAAACCTAAGACGTTGGTGTTGTTAGGTCACATCCTACCCAACTGAGCTAACCAGCCACCTGGCCAGCCCTAGCTTTATTTTTATCCCAAATTCTAGAGGCCTGGGCTATGATTCTTTTTAAGAGTTGGAAAAGGGGGATCCCTGGGTGGCGCAGCGGTTTGGCGCCTGCCCTTGGCCCAGGGCGCGATCCTGGAGACCCGGGATCGAGTCCCACGTCGGGCTCCCTGCATGGAGCCTGCTTCTCCCTCTGCCTGTGTCTCTGCCTCTCTCTCTCTCTCTCTCTCTCTCTCTGTGATTATCATAAATAAATAAAAATTAAAAAAAATTTAAAAAAAAGAGTTGGAAAAGGGGGGCAGCCCGGGTGGCTCAGTGGTTTAGCGCTGCCTTCAGCCCAGGGCGCGATCCTGGAGACCCGGGATCGAGTCCCACGTCGGGCTCCCTGCATGGGGCCTGCTTCTTCTCCCTCCGCCTGTGTCTCTGTCTCTCTGTTTCTCATGAGTAAATAAATAAAATCTTAAAAAAATAAAGACTTGGAAAAGGGAACGCCTGGGTGGCTCAGTGGCTGAGTGTCTGCCTTCATCTCAGGGCAGGACCCGGGGTCCCCCTGCCTGTGTCTCTGCCTCTCTCTCTATGTCTCTCATGAACAAATAAATAAAATCTTTTAAAAAAAAAGACTTAGAAAAGGCTCTGTGTGGCACCCTAATGGGGGATGCCACCTCCAGAAAGAGGCCAAGCACGCACTGTGCTTCTCTCGTAGCGGCAGTGAGCCAGGTACAGCAGCTTGATTTTCTCTTTGGGGATCTTTTTCAATATGCCTCAGTCCACCGGATGCCCAGAAACCTCATGGGTTCCTGCATTTTCATGGGGCTCATCTGTCACCCTGTGAGGAAATATTTGCTCAGGTCCAGTAGGCACGATGACATTAATGTACTGCACCAGGAAGATGTCTTGGGAGACAGTGACATGATCAAGTCAGTCCCGGGGGACCTAATTAAATAATATGCCAGAGAATTGAAAGGACAGTTCCATGGGCTTCCTTTAAAAAAGAAGATTTTATATTTATTTATTTCACAGAGAGAGAGAGAGAGAGAGACAGAGAGAGAGCACAAGCAGGGGGAGCAGCAGGCAGAAGGAGGAGAACCAGGCTCCCTGCTGAGCAAGGACCCTGATGCAGGACTTGATCCCAAGACCCTGGGATCATAACCTGAGCCAAAGGGAGACACTGCAGCAACTCAGCCACCCAGGCGTCCCCCAGGGGCTCCCTTTTGACTTTTCTTTCCATAATTGTCCCCAGCCCTTGAGTCAAAAAGCCCCTGTGGGAATTTTTCCAGCTGCTGATGCTGATTGTGTTTATTCCAATTCTGCAGTCAGGAACTGGGGGAAAAGCCACCGGAGGACCCACAGTGAAAGGGACACAGATTGGTCTCCATTTCTGACCAGTCGGCCACAGTGGCATTCTGTGTCCCCAGGGAAAGAAGGACGAAGGTTTGCGGTATACACTGGTGTTATGTGTACCCCGCCTCATTTTTCACTTGAGGGCTGTGAGCTTGTGGGCTGGCTGGGTCTGGGGATGAGATGAGGGGCCGTGATTTTTCCCTTGTGGCAATTCAAGGCAGACTGCCGTTCACCAGACCTAGAGGTTTTGTTGTTGGGGTCACACAGATCGTGGTGTATTACAGGTGGCCTATTATTAATAGGATGTCATGACCAATTAGGCATCACCAAAGATCCTTAGGGATAAATCATTCTGGTTCCAGCTGCCAGTCCTGCTGCCTATCACGACACCCATCTTGTTGTATGAGACGCAGTGTCACCACTTGGCCTCTGCTGCGCCAGGATCCTTGCTTCTATGGAAACACCTCTCACTGCATTTTCTAGTTTTCCAGAATCTTCAGCAAAGTGTGTCAATATTTTGGTGAAAGGAATGCCCTTTGAGCTCTCTCAGGGGATGTAGTTAAGGGTTGAGCCAGTAGGTTGCACAGGACAAGTCATTGCAACATTCCCACCTACCCAAGTCTTGGGATTGGAGAGAATGAGGGATGTGAGGGGTTAGGGCACAAGAAGAATTGGCATTCTCTTGCTCCGTAACTGACCAGGTGATTTCATTAGAAGATCTAAAAAAAAACAAAAAAACAAAAAAACAAAAACAAAAACAAAACAGGCTCAGCCTCACCAGACAGCAGAGGAGCTGCTTCTGCTGATAAGGGAATGTCTATGAGGTTTCTGGGTTCAGAAGACACAGATTCATTAAACCAAAATACTTACAGAGCATCTTGCAGGAGCTGGATGTATAGCAGTGAACAAAATAGACAAACACTTCCTGGCTTCATCAGGCTAACATTCCAGTGAGAAGAGACAGTAAAAAAAAGGCTCATTTAAGGCAGAAAGAAGAGCAGGTGCAAAAGACCCGAGAAGGGGGAGTGTGCCTGGCATAGTACTGAATAGTCAAGAGGCAGTGTGCCAGGAGTGGGTAAGGGCATGAGTGGAAGGGGATGGACTCAGAGAGAGAACGGGTCGCCGCCGTCATAGACACTTTGGCTTTTACTGTCAGGGAGATGGTGTTTTGGTTTCCTAGGGCTGCCATCACAAATTGCCTCAGACTGGACAGCTTTATTTTTTATAAATATTTTATGTATTTATTCATGAGAGACATAGAGAGAGAGGGAGAGACACAGGCAGAGGGAGAAGCAGGCTCCATGCAGGGATCCCAATGTGAGACTTGATCTTGGGACCCCAGGATCACGTCCCGGGCTGAAGGCAGACGCTCAACCTGGGAGCCGCCTAGGCATCCCAAACTGGACAGCTTTAAACAACAGAAATTCATTCTCTTATGGTTCTGGAGGTTTGAAGTCTGAAATCACTGCAATGTCTGCCCACATATTCACATGGACTTCTGTTTTGCTTGTGTGTGTTTTGTCTTCTCTTTTTTAAAGATTTTATTTTATTTTATTTTAAATATTTTATTTATTCAGGACAGAGAGAGAGAGAGAGAGAGAGAGAGAGGCGGAGACACAGGCAGAGGGAGAAGCAGGCTCCATGCAGGGAGCCCAACGTGGGACTCGATCCCAGGTCTCCAGGATCACGACCTGGGCTGAAGGTGGTGCTAAACTGCTGAGCCACTCAGGCTGCCCTCCCTTCTCTTCTAAGAACACTCATCATTGGATTTGGGATCCAGCTGAGTAATCCAGGATGATCTCATTTTGAGATTTTTAACTTAATCATACCTACAAAGACCTATTTTCCAAATAAGGTCACATTCACAGGGTCCTGGGGTTAGAATATACCTTTGGGGGGGTGTTACTTGATCTCACTACATTTGGGAAGTCATTAGGCTTTGAGCAGAGGAGGGCCATGGCCTGACTTGTAGTTAAATGGCACTTGTCAGCTGTTCTATTGAGAAGACACTGTACTTGGGAATAGTAGAAGCAGGGGCACCTGTAGGAGGCCATTGGAGAAATACAGGAGAGCCACAATGGTGGCTTGGACTGTGGTGAAAGCAGTGAGGGTGGTAAAAAGCATGAGATTCTGGACCTGTTTTAAAAGAATAGATGGAAAAGAAAAAAAGCATAGCTGGGAGGTTTTGCTACCAGATTGGATGACGAACATTGGAGAAAGATGAAGCCACAGGAGAACCGTCCATGAACATCCCAAAGTTAGTCAGTGACATATTTACCAATGAAGCACTGTAAGATAAGGGGAGAAGTAGTAACCCACTGGTGGATCGGTTGATCCTGGGCAGTTTGGTCATCTATAAAAAGTCAATTTGTATCATGATTATGATCGCCGTGGGATGCACCTAAATAAATTCGAGAGAGAATGAGCAGTGAGGAAAAAGCAATCAGCTGTTTTTTAAGGCACAGTAAAACAAAAGTGCAGTTTCCAGTCTTACGGTAGAGGAGAAACGGAAGAAAAGCAGCAACTCATTAGAAAGAGAATGGCCAAAGGGCTCACTTCCAATTGCAGCAAGTTGCACAGACATCAGGAGCGCACCCGGGTCAGACTGCGAAGCGCCGCGGCACAGACGGGAGTGGGCAGAGGAAGGGGGGGCTCGGCCGGAGGCGCTGCTTCCTGCTGTCGGATCCGCGCAGCCACTCAGCGGCCGTGACTGTGGAGCCAGCGACGTGCAGCAGCGTCCTGGAGCCCGAACCGCTTCAGGTGGAAAACGCACACTGGGGAGCCTAAGTGCGAAAAAGAGGTCTAAACATTTTTTAAAAAAGATTTTCCTTATTCATTCATGAGAGACATAGAGAGGCAGAGACCCAGGCACAGGGAGAAGCAGGCTCCATGCAGGGAGCCCGATGCGGGACTCGAACCTGGGACCCCGGGGTCACGATCTGGGCCGAAGGCAGATGCTCAACTGCGGAGCCCCCCGGGCGCTCCTCAAATATTTCTTTCATAAAGTGTGTCTCTGATATGTTGAAATGATATCATTTCGGATCACCAGGTTAAACAAAATTCGTTATTAAAGGAGTTTCACCTTTTTTCTTTTTTTGATCGTGCGGCCGCTGGAGGCTTTAAAAGCGCCCGAGCGGCTCGCACTGTCCCCCCATTGGCCAGCAGCGCCCCAGCTGCGCGGGCTGCAGGCAGCAAAGGGCTTTCCACGTCCCTGTGCCTCAGCGTCCGCGTGTCCACTCAGCCGACGCGCCGCCAACGTAAAGGGGTCGGCGAGGGGACGCCGGCAGCCGCTGTCACCCGTCCGCCGCGGCCCCGGCGGGGGTCAGGGACCCGCGGCCCGGGCCACGCCCACAGGCCGGGAGCCGCCTGCGCATGCGCGTCCCGACCGGGCGGGTCCCGAGGCGCACGCGCGAACACCGCCCCCGCGGGGGGCCGCAGCAGCCAATGAGGTTCCGCGGGCGGCCCGCGCGCCTGGGGCTCGGCTCCCGGACCCCGGCCCCGCCCCCGGCCCCGCCCCCCGGGCCGCGGCGCACTACGCAGCGGGCGTCGCACAGGTGGGCGGGCCCAGGCGGTGCGGCCTGACGGCGGCGGGAGTCCGCGCGCTCCCTCGCTGCTGGCGCACGCGGCTCGCGCGCTGTGCGGGGCAACATGGCGGACGCGGAAGGTAGGGGTCGCGCGGCGTGGGTGGCCGGGTGGGCTGCGAGGGCGACGGCGTCGGGGCCGAGGCGGGCGCTGCCCTCCGCCCGGCCGCCCCCGTGGCAGCCGCGGCCTCCGGGCTGGCCTCGCCTCTGGAGCCGGGCGACGGCGGAGGGGTCCTCCCAGTGGCGTGCCTGCGCGAGGCCCGAGCCTCCCGCCGATGGCACCGTCTCCCCAGGGCCCGGACCCCGTCACCGGCGTGGGCCGAGCCGGCGGCCCCCCGCGGCGGGAGACCTGGCAGGACATGTCCCGCCGCCTGTCCGGGCGCCGCGGCCAGCGCCACGCGGAAAGGCCGAAGGAGCGGGCGGGGAAGCAGAGGGGCCGAGGGGCCCCGACTTGCGCTCAGCTCCAGGTGGCAAAAAAGTTCTGTGGGCCGCAGACCGCGGAGGGCACCCTTGAGTGGCCACTTACGGAACTTTCTGGCCCGTGGGGCGAGCACTTGGGCGGCAGGTTTAAGCACGGCCACGTGGTGAACCGTACTGGGAGCCGACATGTGCGACTGCTGCCGGTTGGCTGCGGAGCCTTGCAGCCCACGCGCTCGGCCGTACACACCTCGTGGACCCCAGCCTCGTGGGCCCCACGTCCATTTTCCGCTTGTTCCTCTTCCATCCTGTATTTTAGGCTTCATTGCCCTTATTTTCGGGGAAAACTCCCAAACCTCTTGTCTCTTGTAGTATTAATTTTGCCGAAGAAACATAAGAAGAAAAAGGAGCGGAAGTCCTTACCAGAAGAAGATGTAGCGGTGAGTGGGAATATGTTTTACTTTGGACTAAACGGAAAGGTTAGGGAGGGAGCACATACGTAACAGCTGTTTTTAAAAGTCTCTGATGAATGAGTCAGAATCGGGTAGTGGTTGTGTAGGGACTACACAACGCCAGCCTCCTAAATCTCTCTTGTCCAGGGCACTTTCCTAAATGGTGTTGACGAACACCTGCTGCTCTCCCTGAAATTCTTTCTTATGACACCCACAGACCCACTATCTTTCTTTCTAAGTTACTGTTCCCATCTTCTTTCTGTAAAATTTTATTTCTGAAAACAGAGAGTGCTCATGAGCAGGAGGATGGGCAAAAGGAGAGAGGGAGAGAGTCTCAGACGCCGTGGCGCCAGACACAGGACTCCATCTCAGGACCCTGAGATCATGACCTCAGCCCAAATCAAGGGTCACACGCTTAACTGAGCTGCCACCCAGAGGCCCCTACATGTCCCCATCTTGAGGGCACTTCACTTACCCTTCTGAGATCCTGGTTCAGTTCTTTTTCACTTGGGAGGTCCCAGTGAGGAGGCATGGAGATTACCAGCTTTTTTATTTAAGAGGCTTAGACTAACAGGGTAGTAACGGAATTATTCAAAATCAGGTGACAAGTCTGACATTGTGTTTCTGTCCTGTTTAAGGAGATACAACATGCTGAGGAATTTCTTATCAAACCTGAATCCAAAGTGGCTCAGTTGGACACATCTCAATGGCCCCTGTTGCTCAAGGTATGTGGTTGACATTATGTGTCCAATCAGTGCCTGACTTTTAAGTTATTTAAGTATTCAGCAGTTCATTAAGAGTAATTAGCATTAGCATCTTTGAGGAAGTGCCAGATGATACAGTCTAAAGCAGCATTTTTCACGGTATCTCACATGAAGGACCAGGTTTTTTTTTTTCATTTCCAGTGCACACAGTACTGTAGTGGAATGCAGTTTCGAGTCTTACAGCAGTGTCCTACTGCCGTCAAAGTTGATAAGTAACTAGTTCTTGGTTTCTGTATTTGACTCCACGTTACAGGCTTGTACCAGTTTGTGTGTCACACTTGGTTCAGAACTGCTTTAGTGCTTCAGGCTATGGGCTTTGAAGCCAGACCAACTGGAGTCAGGCAGTGTGTTACGTTCAAACAGTCATTTAAACTCGGAGGCTGTCTGCTTATGGTTTTCTTCTCTTAGGAAGGCGGGTGAGGACTGTGGGTAGCAATCCATGAAACGAGTTACATAGAGTCTACCATGTAACTGGTCGATACATACGAGGTGAATGAATGAGATTTGCTTATGTAATTCGACACAGTTGAGTTTCTGTTTGGCCAGATGGCTCTTCCATTCGTATCTGTTTTTCTATCGTAGGTCCTCAGGATATGCTAGTAAATTGGGTATGCCAGGGTCCCTACTGTCGTGGAACTTAAACATCTAGGGTTGGGAGATGACAGTTAAAAAATCATTGCTATTTGTGCTAAGCACCATGATGAAACTAAACTGGTCAACGTGAAAGATGAGCTTCAACTGAGGGGAGCTCTTTTAGACCTGGGCAAAGCAGAGGTGGGAGCGGCTGAAGCAGGAACGAACTGGTTGTGTTTGAGAAATGTCGTTGCCACTCTTAGTACCCCAAGAAGTCTTTCTAGAGGAGTGATCAAATTTGAATTCGGTTCCTATAGGTAGTTTTTCCTGTGTATAAGGAGCCTTAATGGTCTGTCACCCTAGATAATGAAAATGCAGGAGCAGAAACCAAGTTTATGAACTTGCGAGTTAACCACATCATGGTTGATAGTGGTGCCGACTCTTGTTTTACATATGTTAACGGCCTGTTAAGTTTTTTTTGTGTTGTATTTTTATTTTCCAGAATTTTGATAAGCTAAATGTAAGGACAACGCACTATACACCTCTTCCTTGTGGTTCAAATCCTTTGAAGAGGGAGATTGGGGACTATATCAGGTAAGTGTGTTGGGACCATGTACTGTTCACACTCCTTTTCTTTTCAAAAATACCGTTTCAGGGGCGCCTGGCTGGCTCAGTTGGTAGAACGTGGGGCTCATGATCTTGGGTTCATGAGTTGAACCCCACTTTGGTCATACAGTGTACTTGAAAAAATGACCTTTTTTTCACATCATTTCAAGGAGGTAGTAGCATCTTAGAATGACCTAGAATTGCCGTAAATACATAACCTGTACCCATGGTGAACTTTTTTGAATCGTCAGATTTAGTTTTTATGAGAGGGACAGAAATGATGGCACAGTGGTTTCTTTTCCATTTTAGGACAGGTTTTATTAATCTTGACAAGCCCTCCAACCCCTCTTCCCATGAGGTGGTAGCCTGGATCCGCCGAATACTTCGGGTGGAGAAGACGGGGCACAGTGGTACTCTGGATCCCAAGGTGACTGGTTGTTTAATCGTGTGCATAGAACGAGCCACTCGATTGGTGAAATCTCAACAGAGTGCAGGTATGTGGAAGAGGGGATAAAGAGGCAGCTTTTGATATCGAAAGGCTTTCTACATTTCCTTTTCTTCTGCCTTTTGGCCCTTGATAATGGTCTCTTCATCAGTTAAAAATCCTGAGCTGGGATACTCTGTACCGTCTGTCCCTTGCCAGATCCTAGTGCATCTGCCTTTCTTGGAGTTCCCGGTACTGGACATGGTGCACATCAAGTTGACTAGATCTGTTCCTGGCACGGAGGCGGGGCTGTGTGGGTCCAGCTCTAGGCTTACCGCTCCAAGCTCCTCTGGGTCTTTGCTGCTGCTTCTGCCTTAAGTGCCCCTCCCTCATTTTCATCAGGGGAAGCTCTCCTACATGACCTTGCAAGGTTTTTTCCGAAGCAGTCTCTACATTGGGTATTCCAGCTGTCCCTATCAGCACATTGGAAGTTGAACTCCCAATGAGAGAAAGTATCTTTCCTTTCCATGTCCAAACCATGAAATTTGTCTCGAGGGAAATTTTACACAAAGAAGTTGTCAAATTGCATGTTTTTCTTGCTGCACAAAATGGGAATATGAGCATATAAAAATACAGAAAACTCAGTGGCCACACCTGACTACTCTTCTGTCATTTTTTAGGCAAAGAGTATGTGGGAATTGTCCGGCTACACAATGCTATTGAAGGGGGGACTCAACTTTCTAGGGTAAGTTTGTGATTACAGGGAGGGTACCTCTTGGCAACTTGTGTATCTGAGCCCCTAGCTGTCCCTCCAGAGGTCGGTTTTCCTGGCTGACCTGTCTTGTGCCCTTTTCAGTGGGCTGCTCACGCCAGCCCGGGCAGGTACTGCAGATTTGCAAGGGCACTTCAGCCCTGTCCCCTCTGAGGAAAGGGCTCTGATAAGCACTGAGTCATCCCTGTGTCATTGAAGAGAGAAGCAAAAATGGAAAGAGCATTTTAGGTCTTAAACAATTGGAAGAAACTTTTGATTTTCCATTTGTGTACTTAGACTGCCGCAATAGCCCATTTGCTCCTATTGGAGAGTCCATGCATTGAGTCTTTGCTTTGTGCTTACTCCCAGGCCCTAGAAACTCTGACAGGTGCCTTATTCCAGCGACCCCCACTTATTGCTGCGGTAAAGAGGCAACTCCGTGTGCGGACCATATATGAGAGCAAGATGATCGAGTATGATCCTGAAAGAAGATTAGGTGAGTCATTAGGCCTCTGGGCAGCTGAATTGCCATTGACCACATGTGGACAGAAGTGCGTTCTTGAGAACTACATTCTCTTGTCAAGAGTAGTTGCCCTTAGTATATGGTGTAGCCGGAGTCTGGTTCTGTTGTGCTTAGTCCTACTGACTCAGAAGAACTCTGGGTTTCTCAGTCAGTGATGTGTTTACTTTGGACAATTGCTACTTTGTGTGTGTGTCTTAGGAATCTTTTGGGTGAGTTGTGAGGCCGGTACCTACATTCGGACGCTGTGTGTGCACCTTGGCTTGTTACTGGGAGTTGGCGGTCAGATGCAAGAACTTCGGAGGGTTCGTTCTGGAGTCATGAGTGAAAAGGTACACTATTATGGGACTAGAAGTTTTAGAGCTGGTACCTCGTATTTTCCCGCCCTTGGTGGAATTTCTGCTTCCTATTCTGGAAAAGACAATTTCCAAAGTGTTGAGTTCAGTTCAGGGCAGCTTCCCTGTTCTGTTAATTAGACTTTGGAACATTGAAGCCTGGGCCGTGAGAGGTGGTTGGATAGAACGCATTACTCTATTCATTTCCTACCTCTCAGCCTACAGAAATGCCTACTTAGACTTCAGTATATCAGCGATTACAGATGTGTAGAAGAGACTGAAGACTAGAGTTTGGGACTAAAATTCAGGTTTGGGAAGTTTGGGGTCTGTTGAACTATTTCAGATACAGTGACACTGAATAATTGTCATATGGCTGCTTTTCAGGACCACATGGTGACAATGCACGACGTGCTTGATGCCCAGTGGCTGTATGACAACCACAAGGATGAGAGTTACCTGCGGCGAGTTGTTTACCCTTTGGAAAAGCTGTTGACTTCTCATAAAAGGCTGGTGATGAAAGACAGTGCAGTAAGTTCTGGGTTGTAAGTGGGCTTTGGACATAATGAGATTCCACAAAGATGAGATACAGTCCGTATTCTGAAAACCTCATTCTATGTAGAGATGAAAGATGACGTGAACCTATTTTCTTTTAGGTTTATTTTTTTCTGGCTTTGTAGATTGGACTCTGGAATGTTTTGTCTTTTTATTTTATTTTTTTATTTTAATTTTTTTTGTTTTGTCTTTTTAATAAGCATTTATGATCAACTTGTTTTTACTAAATCAAAACCAAATATACTAGATTAAACTGAGAAATTTAATGGTAAACGTACTTCCATATCAAAATTAGGCAGATTGTTTAAACATTTACTTTTGAGTTTTCCTAAAGTATCAGTGGTACATAAAATCTGCCTTTCTGTAAGCTGGTAGTTCTGTGTGTGCCTGAGAATCCTTGATGTATTTGCATTGTTGCCAGAAAAGATGTTCTTAGAAAGATAGTATTTATTGATTGGAGAGAGGGAGCATTAGCAGTGGAGAGGGGCAGAGGAGAGAGGGAGAAGCAGATTCCCCACTAAGCAGGGGGCCTGATGTGGGGGACTCGATCCCAGGACCCTGAGATCATGACCTGAGCCAAAGACAGATGCTAAACCAACTGAGCCATGCAGGTGTTCCTAAAAAAGAATTTTTTGCTTGGGATTAAAAAAGTTAAGATGGGCATTTCAGAGATATGGTAAGCTATGTCCTTGGGAATTTTACTAGGAAGTTTTTTTCTCTTTAAAAATCTTAGTTTGAAAAAAAAAATCTTAGTTTGAGGCTACAAAACTTAAACATCACTGAAATTACCAAGGTATTTTTTTTAGTGTGTTTACTACATAACCTTGAGAGTACTTATCTTTTTTTTTTTTAAGATTTTAAATAATCAAAAAAAAAAGATTTTAAATAACCTGTATGTATACCCAGCATGGGGCTTCAACTCACAACTCCAAAATCAAGAATCACATACTGTACTGAGTCAGCTAGGTGCCCTGCAAGTAGTTCTTTTAATCACGTGATTAATTATGGCAGGGAGAAAATAGCTAAGTTGAGGGTGTTCGATGCACTTTTTGTATGTTTTGCTTTGTAGTAAGAGACTAAAAGAAAAACTACAGAGGTGTACTAAACTATGCCATTATAATTGAACAAATGTAATCGCGTGAAACAGTGTAAATGCTGGGGCCTCCTTACGCTGGGGTCAGACTGGTGCCCTCTGGGTGAACTAAAGTGGGGGTGGAATGTGGTCAGCAAAAGAGATCTAGGTGGATGAAGACAAGATGGCACAAGACCTTGAGCTCTCAGGGAGAGGTGGCCTTCACTTGCATGTAATTGGTTCAGCAGGCCTCGGTAATCTTACTTGCTAGGTACTTTGGGAGCCTGTTACAGGCCAGGTCTCCCCAAAAAGCAAAAAGGTCTCTTAGTTCTGTTATGATTTTCCTCCTTAATGATAAGAAAGAGAAGAATAATTAAGGAAAAGTCAGTCTGGGTTTTGGTAGAAGATGAAAATACTGTTAAGTCCCATGGATGAATGAGGGGCAGGAATTTAAACTCCCCTTTAATGACTTACTTTCTGAGTAAGTGTGTCTGAGGTGCCTAGCTCATAATGGATGGTTGCTTCATAAATTTTTTAATTTTTATTTATTTATGATAGTCACAGAGAGAGAGAGGCAGAGACACAGGCAGAGGGAGAAGCAGGCTCCATGCACCGGGAGCCCGATGCGGGATTCGATCCCGGGTCTCTGGGATCGCGCCCTGGGCCAAAGGCAGGCGCCAAACTGCTGCGCCACCCAGGGATCCCTGGATGGTTGCTTCATACGCCAGATTGCAGCCAATGGCTATCAGTGCCATCAGCCCCATCCTGTAGGCCGAGGCTGCACTGTCAGGTCCACCCCAACGTTCTCCTTTGCACCGGCGAGGGTAGGGATGGAGGGTTAGTGCAGTGGCTAGGACTTTGACATGTGATGCTGTCCCTGCAGGTGAACGCAATCTGCTATGGGGCAAAGATCATGCTCCCGGGCGTTCTCCGATATGAGGATGGCATCGAGGTCAATGAGGAGATCGTCGTCATCACCACCAAAGGGGAAGCAATCTGCATGGGTAAGAGGGGACGTTGCCCAGTGTCTTCTGCACATCACAGCTAGGCTCGCTAAGATCAGGCCCCTGAGCCCTGGCTCCGCAGGCTGTCTGGGGCAGGTGAGGGCGGTCAAAGCAAAGGACCGCAGCAGAGACCCAGATGAGGAGGAGGTGGACGGCTCTTCCCTCGTCCCACTGGCTGCTATTAGAGGCCACGTCTTAGCAGCCTGGCTCCAGCGACGAGGGGGAAGATCCTCAATGAGGGGAATAAGTATCTATGGTAATTGAGATGAAGGAGGGGAGGCCGTTTCTTGTCAGCCTGTACCAGTTACCTTGTGAATGTTTAGCTGCTGTTAGATTGTCCCTTAACACTTCCAGTGTTCTGTTGCCCATGTGTGGCCTGAGCCCCCAGCCTGGTGAGGGTATCTTCAGGGTGCTCCGCTCTGACTGCTCCATAGAGCCCTGCTTGCAGCTGAGAAGGGGATCCGATGACAAGCTTTCTTGTGCAAATTAGGCACATTAGGTGAACAGCTCTGCTTTACTTTTTTTTTTTTTTTTTTTTGCTTATTAAGAGGTCTCCTGAGGGCCTAGAAAGCATTGATTTTTATGCAATTAGTGTAAAAATTTTTTAGACTGATATTTTTAATATGGTCTCACAGTTTTTTTTCCATATGAACATCCTCAGCAAAGGAAACCTCAAGGCAGTAGAGCTTCAAGTATTAAATGATTTTTTTTGGGCAGCCCTGGTGACCCAGTGGTTTAGCGCCACCTTCAGCCCAGGGTGTGATCC
The DNA here is from genome assembly GCF_048164855.1 of Canis lupus baileyi. NCBI lineage: Eukaryota > Metazoa > Chordata > Mammalia > Carnivora > Canidae > Canis > Canis lupus. The sequence goes on along the minus strand of NC_132876.1, from coordinate 1,017,765 downwards.
TGGAGTCCCGGGATCGAGTCCCACGTCGGGCTCCCTGTGTGGAGCCTGCCTCCCTCTGCCTGGGTTTCTATGTCTCTCATGAATAAATAAGTAAAATCTTTTATAAATAAATAAGTGACTTTTTTTAGAGTTTTTTTTATATTATTTACTTATTTTAGAGGTTTCATTTATTTTGAGAGAGAGCATGCAAGCAGGGTCGGGAGGGAGAGACTCTCAAGCAGACAGTATACTGCACGTAGAGCTCGACACAGGGCTTGATATCACAACCCTGGGATCATGACCGGAGCCGAAATGAAGAATTGGACACTTAACCAGCTGAGCCACCCAGGTGCCCCTTAAATGGGGTTTTAAGATTTCTATAAAATAGTAGAATCAGGGCTCATCACATTCCAAGTTTCTGCCCTCCAAGTCATTCTTCATCTCTTTCTGCAGCCATTGCATTAATGACCACAGCAGTGATCTCTACCTGTGACCATGGTATCGTAGCCAAGATTAAGAGGGTAATCATGGAGAGAGACACTTATCCTCGAAAGTGGGGTTTAGGTCCAAAGGTAAGTGGGACTGGGCGTGTGCCCTGCTCTGAGTTACCTTTTCATTTTTGTGTTGTTGAATACTCACTTGGGTAGTTCTCCGCTCTGTCTCTACCACCACAACCTTGCCTTGTACCGGGCTCTGGGGAGTGATGGTGAGTAGAAAAGGGAACATCTCAGACCTTAGAGATTTTACTCTAATGGGGGAAAGCAGATGGGCATCACTAATTGCATGGCTAATGGTGAATTTCAGGCAAGTTGAAGTCCTATCAAAGAGTGTAGAGCGGTTCCTGGCACCTTGGGAGTCCAAAATGAAGGGTTTGACTTGATTGGGGGCGGGGGGGTGGGGAGTCGGGTCTGGGTAAGGGATTTTTGTTGGTTCCATGCCAGCATAAAGGATGTAATAGTATGTGTTGATGAGGTGAAGAAGGGAGGGGAGAGTCTGGGGAAACTGGGATAGTATGTGCAGAGGCCCGGTCGTGGAAGAATGGGGTGAGAGGCGATGCCACCAAATGACATTTCAGAGGCTGTCACTGGTACAGTAGGCTTTGTGACGTTGGGCAAGTCCCGTGATTGCTCCTGTTGGAGAGAGTTCTGAGTGCCTTGCAGAGAGGGGTGAGGCCCAGCTGGGAACCCACGAGGGAGAGGAGCCTTATTTGAGCGATCCTAGTACCTGCTTCTCGCGTTACACTGTTCTGATGTCGAAACCCCAACTGTCTCCCAGGCAAGTCAGAAGAGGCTGATGATCAAGCAGGGCCTTCTGGATAAGCACGGCAAGCCCACAGATAGCACACCTGCCACCTGGATGCAGGAGTATGTGGACTACAGGTGAGCACAGGGTGCTTCAGAGCCCCAGGCGGGTGGAGACGGCCCCTCGCCGCCTGGATGCAGTAGTAGTTCCCCAGCTACAGGTGAGGACGGGCGCCGGCGGGGTGGGGTTGGGCCGGCGCAGAGCTGCTGTCGCGGGACTCCGGGGACCTGCGTGGTGCTCACGAGGCCTTGGGGCCTGCGCAGCAGACAGTTGCTCTTTTCTAGTCTGGCTCGAGGGACTCTAGAGGGAGTCCGTCTGCGACAGTAAGTGGTGAGCTCGTGTCTGTCATCAGTATTTTGACGATGGCGGTAGACTTGCCAGATAGCGCTGTGGAGGATGTGGCAGGGCCTCCCCGGAAAGCCGCCCTGCGTGTCTGACCTCCTACCTCTCTTGCAGCGACTCTGCAAAGAAAGAGGTGGTAGCCAAGGCAGGAACAGCCGCACAGGAAGTCACTGAGGTAGTAAAGTCCCCCAAAGTGGCTGCCGAAGTGGTGAAAGCCCCGAAGGTAGGTGGCATGCTGCAAGCGCTGCGCCCTGTGCCCGGCGGAGGGGGGGTGTCCGCTGGTCCTGAGCGTGATTGCACACCAGGCCCGTGTTGTGGCCCCACGCAGCCCGCTCCCCACCCCCGCACAGCGGAGACCATGCTGTGCCAGGCGTCGGGGTGCCCGTCGGTGCTGAGCGGGTTCCAGGGGGCGTTCCCTGCTGTGGCTGCCAGGAGCGCTACGGGCTCAGCTCACACTGGCCTCGGCTCCCACCTCAGCTGAGGCAGCAGTGCTGGAGCGCAGAGGGGTCCATGGGCTCCTGGCCCCACCCTGGGTCAGATGGTGGCACAGCTGTGTGGAAATCCACTGTGCGAAGCTCGGGGGGCAGAATCACCTGAGGCTGACCACCTCTAGGCAGCACGGGATCGGTGTTGGGAAGTTGGAGGACAGTAGGCAGTAGTACCTCGACTTCTCAGGGTTGGGGACCCGCGGCTTGAGAGTACAGCGTGGGTGCAGGGAGCGAGCTGGGAGGCGCTGCTGGCTGCCCCCTGGGGCCCCCGGCCCTGCTGCTCCGGTGCTCCTGCTGGGCCCGTGGCTTCCCGGTCTTTGGGGCGGAGGTTGTTTGAATCCTCTGCAGATGAAGGCTCTCTTGGGGGTCGTAATGAGGAAATGATCGTGTTGGGTTGAGTCGGGAAGTCCTCTGGCGCTTCCCGCGTTCTTACTGGACGTTTCTTCCCCACTTTGCCCACGATCTCACATTTGATCACTTGTCTGCACCTTAGCGGAAGCGAGACAGTGAGAGCGATGAGCTGTCTCCACAGCTGCTCAAGAAGGAGAAGAAGAAGAAGAAGAAGGAGAAGGCCAAAGCTGCCGCGGAGGGCGCGAGTGAGCCCGCAGATGGGGTATGTGGGGAACGTGGTCGGGAGGCCCACGCTTGCTTAGCCGGAAGGGGCAGGGGGCAGCGTTTGCTGGCAGCCGCTCGTGCTGCAGACTGTTGATGGCGGGGCGCGTCTGAGTGGCGTCTCTTGCGGACTGTCTAAGAGGGGACATTGGGGCCTCCCTGAGAAGGTCCGAATATCCTCACTGGTCCGGAGGCGGCTTTATGGGGCCTTTGGAAGTCGAGCCGATTGGGTTGTTAACGGACGCACTGAGGCTGCCCTCTCTCTCCCAGGACAGTGACAGCGCCAGGAAGAAGAAGAAGAAGAAGAAAATAAAAGCGGAGGTGGTTTCGGAGTAGTGGACGCCAGCGCAGGCACGGTGCCCGGTCGGGAGGAGACATTAAAGCCTTACTGAGAAAACGTAACTCTTTTGTTCTTGAGGGAATGGAACGCAGGTCCCAGGAAGCTCGGAGAGTTCAGCGCTTCGCAGCTGCTCCCTGAGAACTCGGGGACGAGACCCGGCGTGCTCCCCCCACCCTGTCCTGTTCTAAGGATGTGGGTGCAGGAGGCAGGCTCGATGCCGCCCGCTGCGCTTCTCGGGAGAGCTGGGAGTCCCCTCCCTCAGATCCAGGGTGGCCCAGGAACGTCTGCGGGCGGCGCCCGGTGGCTGTCGCGACATCTAGCCCTCTCCTGCTTTGCACCCCCCCCAACTCATTTTAAAAGTCTCCACACGTGGCCCAGTGACCCGATGTGGAGCAAGGAAAAGAACTGAATCCTGTTGGTCACTTGGGGGATCAATCTTTTGTCCCGTGTCCTAGGAGGACAGTGGTCTTTTCTGGTGTCAGAGCCATCTCTGCCCCCCCGTGTGTGTCCCTGTCACAGGCAGGCCATCCCGTCAGCTCTGTCCAGCCCCCCGCCCCTCCCCGGCTTTAGCGGCCCTTTGTGCCCCTTCAGAGCCTGCGTGGACAGCCTCACGCACTTGAGTCTATCTGCCTACTTGTGTTTGTGACAGAAGCTAGGAAACTATTCCAGACTCTCTCTTTTAACCCTCTTTTACTTTCAAAGGATGAAATTACTTCTTGCTGGGAGAAGGTTGTACTTTTTACTTAATAAAGTCTACTTGTTTTTAAGTATTTCTGTTGGGTCTTTTATCGCAGATGTAAAACTAGCAAAACAAAAAATATAAACTAGTTTGATTAAAAATCTAGGGGACTTCATGTCCAATTTGGAACACAGGGCTAGTTCATTGCTTCCTTTTCTTTCCCTGGTTCTGAGTTGCCCCATTCATTCTGGGGCCCGTTCCCTGGCATGGAACTGAGTGAGGGCTCTGGAATCTTCGCTGAGGACATGGACTAGATGAAAGGGGGAACCCTCACAGTGATGTCCTAGACATGGGAAGAGGAGAGGAATGGGGCTGGCAGGAGGTGCCCCCCCCCATGCATGGGCTGGGGTCCCTCCCTGCAGCGAGGTGAGGCCCGAACTTGAGGCTCAGTGTGCGCCTGAGGGTCTCGCGGGGACTAGAGCTCCGGGAGCCGCGGTGGGGGGGGCGCTGGGGCCCCAAGTGCGTAGCAGCCCAGCAGCTCCGCGGGGGCAAGGAAGCGGGGTGTCTCCCTCTGCAGGCTGTGGGCAGCGGGCGTGAGGTGCTCTGGGAACTACTTGGGGGGGGGGGAGCTAAAGGGAACGGCTGCCCTGGCCGTCCGGGCAGCGGAAGTGGCGGGATCACAGCTCTGCTCCCAGCTTGTTCTCCGCGTCGCACCTGTGCGTGCAGGTGCGCACAGGAGGCCACACTGTCCTCGGCGCGGCACGGCCCCCGGGACGCTGGGTTGGCCGCTGGAGGCCTCCGCGCTCCGACAGGCACCTGGCAGGCCCTGTCCCTCCGGAGACGCGGGGCGGGGGAGGGGGGACCCAGAGAGCGACAGGTACTGGCGTTCAACACAGCGAGGTCTTTATTGCTTTTGCGGGTTTCCCTACAGCGGACATCGTCCTACTGCACAGCTGCTTCATTTTGGCATTTTAGAAAGTTGAGGTTACAGACGCTGCAAAGACACAGGAGCTGCCCCGTGGGGTGAAGGGCGAAGGAGCCCGGGCTCTAACGGGGCGCGGCCGGCGCCCTTCCTCTCCCTGTGCCCCGCCTGCGACAAGCGGTGCGAGCTGATGGGGCTTCGGCCTCGGGGTGTCGCATGGCCCCTTCCGAAACCCCGATCGGGGGGTGCGCGGGCGCGGAGCTTGAGCAGCGGCGGCCCCACGGGCTAAGGGCGACAGAAGCAGAGCGCGGGAAGCTGACAAACCGGTGGGAGCGCCCGTTTGTCCTAAAGCAAGAGTGGGACGCGGGCGGGGGAGGGCCGCCGCGGGGAGCCGGCGGCGACCCGAGCTCAGTAGACCCAGGACACGGGCACCCACTGCGGAGAGCTGCACGCCTGCTCGAAGGCCTCCTGCAGCTTCGTCAGCGTCTCCTCCACGCCGTTGTTGACCAGGGACAGGTCGAAGTAGTGCGCGTACTGGCTGCGGATGGCCTCCGAGTCCTTCTGCAGCTGCTGCAGGGCCTCCGTCTGCGACGAAGACAGGGCCACGGTGAGGCGGGCGCGGGACGGCGGGCTGGCGGTGGCCGCGGACGGCTGGGCCCACCGCCCGCCTTACAGGCCCCGCCTAAAGACCAGCCCTGAGACCTTCCCTGCGCGTGTGGACCGGCCAGGGCGCACCAGGCACCTCTCGGGGCCTCGCCAACTGACCCCACGAACCATCGGAGCCCTGCGCAGCAAGAGCTCCGTCCCCGGGGCGTGGGTCACAGCCCCCGCCACTGTGACGGGCCCAGCTGCAATCCGGGACAAGGACGGGGCGACACCGCCCCCGGTTTCTCTAGAATCCCAAATCCCAAAATCCGTGAAGAGACCGTAACTCCATAAAAGTGAGACTGTGTGCACAGCGAGAAGCAGCAAACACCTGCCAAGGACGTTTGCGACGGACGGCACCCCGGGCTGAGGACCCCAATACCCAGCTCCCAGAAAGCCGGAGGCAAGGGCCAAGAACCCAGGAGAGGCCGGCCAAGAACCTGAGCAGCCAGTCCGTGGCCAAGGCTCCGAACAGCCCTCCGCGGTCTGGTAAGACACGCGACCACTCGGGAAAAGATACAAGCACGCTGGCCCCACGGCTCTCTTCGACTGGACAAACGACAGCCCCGAGAGCATCCTCCTGGCACGGGGACGAGCTGTCGCCCGGCTTTGCATCCCGGGACCTGGCAAGTCGGCTGCAGGGTCTCCAGGGATCCAGCTGCGCGGGCGTGCAAGGCCACGCGGACGGCACACCGCGGGCCGCCCCGATCCCCGGCTCGCACCGAGCCCAGGGACTGGGGGCTGCGCTGCCTCCTGGGCCCGCGTCGCCCGGCATCACACCCGCCACGCTGCCCGCCTCCGCCGCGGGAGCGCAGCACCCCGGGGCCTCCGTCAGGGTCTGCTGAGAAGTCACACGCGCCCGGCCCTTGGGCGTCTCGGCCTTCCGGGACGGAGGGCGGGAGCCACGGGCCGCAGGGGACACGGGTCCCAGGCTGCGCGCACCCGGAGGATGCACGTCCACCCACCCTGCGTAGCCCCGTCCTCACCTGAGCGCCCTGGTCAGTAGGTGCGATGAACACGATGAAAGGGGACAGCTCGGCCGTGCGGACGATCTTCAGGGTCTGCAGAGGGGAGGGGAGGGAGACAAGAGGACGGGCTCAGGCACCACGACGGCGTCCTTCCGCCACTACCTCTGGGCGTCCCCGAGCCCAACACTGTTTGCACCTGGCACAGCCACCTCTGTAGGGGCGCTGAGCTCCCCCGGCCGCCTTCCCACCTGGGGCTCGATGTCCAGGATGGCGATCTTGTCCTGCTCGTGAATCTGGTGCACGGTCTCGAACTTGGTGCCGAACATGTTGCCCTGGTAGCTGCCGAACTCTAGGAACTCGTTGGCGGAGATGTTCTTCGTCATCTCCTCGGTGGAGATGAAGTGGTACTCCTTGCCGTCCTCCTCCCCCTTCTTGGGCGGCCGCGTCGTGTCTGTGGAGAACCCGCACCCCTGAGGGACCTGGGGTCCTCGCCACCCCCGGGGCTTGCATCAGGCATCCGGGCTGACCTCCCAGCTGCCTGGGCCGCACAGTCGAGTCGCGGGGTTTCCCGCACAGACCCCAAGGGCCTGACATGGGCGACGCAGAGCCGGGACTCCCCGGGGGCCAAGCCCGATGTGGCCAATTCCTACCCCTTCCCCTCCATGAACTTACAGCTCCTGAACCCCCAACCCCGGGAATCGTAGAGCCCACGACTGGGGAAATGACGGCTGAAAATAGTTTTTTAACAGAACTATGGGCCACGCTCAGGATTTCTTAAAAGCGTTGGGAAAATTTCCTTTTTTATAGCATGGAACGAAGACGAGGTTGGTTTGGCTCAAAACACATTTTGCTAGATCTTGGAATATTAAGTAACAACATTTAGTCCCATTCATACAAATTGTCCACTAAAACATGCTCCAGAGGGGCGCCCGGGTGGCTCAGCGGTCGAGCGTCCGCCTTCCGCTCAGGGCGTGACCCCGCGGTCCCGGGATCGAGTTCCGCGTCGGGCTCCCCTCCAGGAGCCTGCTCCTCCCTCTGCCTGGGTCTCTGTCTCTCTCTGTGTGTGTCTCTCGTGAATGAATAAATAAGATCTTTAAAAAAAGAAGACATTTCAGGAGAAGTCCAGACAGCCCAGATGTCAAGCAATGCCGGAGAGCTAAGGAAACCACAGGATAGCCACTGAACGGACTGGGCTTCAGGCACGCGACAAAATGTTTATGACACGAAGTAAAATGAAAAACAGAATGTCCATTTTTAAAAGATTTCATCTGGGGATCCCTGGGTGGCGCAGCGGTTTGGCGCCTGCCTTTGGCCTAGGGCGCGATCCTGGAGACCCAGGATCAAATCCCACGTCGGGCTCCCGGTGCATGGAGCCTGCTTCTCCCTCTGCCTGTGTCTCTGCCTCTCTCTCTCTCTCTCTCTGTGACTATCATGAATAAATAAATAAAATCTTTAAAAAAAAAGAAAAAAAAATTTAAAAAAAAAAAAAAAAAATAAAAGATTTCATCTGTAATTGGTGTCTCCGCCCTACATAGGGCTGGAACCCACAACCCTGACATCCAGTCATGTGCTCCAGCAACTGAGCCGGACTAGGTGCCCCAGTGAGGTGGGTTTTTTTCTTTTAAGATTTTATTTAGTTGAGACAGTGAGCGCGCGGGAGAACAGAGCAGGGGGAGGAGCAGAGGTGGGCGAGAAGCGGGCTCCCCGCCGAGCAGGGAGCCCAGTGTGGGCCTTGATGCCAGGCCCCCAAGATCACGACCTGGGCAGAAGGCAGATGCTCAACCGGCTGAGACCCCCAGGCGCCCCTGAATGTCTTCAGTGACATTACTTGCTTCATTCCTTAAAGCAGGATAAAAGTATTTTCTAGTGCTTCTGTTACACAAACGGCCCAGCATAGAACAGCAACGTAGTCAGCTGGAGCGGTGATGTGCACACGTGGCTATCGTCCCAAGTTGTGTTTCGTTTTTATTTATTTTTTTATTTGTTTTTAAATATTTTATTTATTTATTCATGAAAGACACAGAGAGACAGAGAGGCAGAGACCCAGGCAGGGGGAGAAGCAGGCTCCATGCAGGGAGCCCGACGTGGGACTCGATCCCGGGACCCCAGGATCGCGCCCTGGGCCCAAGGCGGTGCTAAGCCGCTGAGCCACCCGGGCCGCCCGTGTTTCATTTTTATAAAGAAACCTTTGGAATACAGTCACCCATAGAAAGGACCACAGGGTCATGTCAGGGTGGTGCTCCCACCTGTCGTCCGGGGACCCCAGAGGTACTTACACGGGGCCGGGTACGCGAACTTGTCCGGGTTCTGGGTGAGCAGGGCGTTCTTAATGTGGCTGCGGCCCACGCCACTGGCCCCTGTGCAGGGAGGAAAGACAGGCTGGGCGGAGGCGGGCAGCACGTCGCGGTGGGCTTCATGGGGGTTCCGCTCCTCCTCCAAGCACAAAGGTGGGGGTGGGTTCACAAATGGGGCGCGGGTGGGGGTGAACTGCTGTGGCTTCCACACTGGGGTCAGGGAGGGGCCGACACAACTCTAAGCACAGGACGATCTGGGGCTGCAGGTCCTTGGGTCCCGTCGGGGGGCTGAGGCCTGAGGCGCAGGCCTCAGGACAGAACTTGTTTCTACAGAGGAGCCGGCCAGCACGTGTGGTTTTGTGTGGCATTTTTAAAGATACGGGCTTTATTGAGCTCTTCAAAAGTAACGGAGCTGATTTTTTAAAAAGATTTTATGTATTAAAGAGAGAGAGAGAGAGAGAGAGAGAGGCAGGGGGCGGGTAGAGACCCAGGCAGAGGCAGAAGCAGGCTGCATGCAGGGAGCCCGATGGGGGACTCGATCCCGGGACCCGGGGTCACGGCCTGAGCCCAAGGCAGACGCTCAACTGCTGAGCCCCCCAGGCGGCCCAAGGAAGTTGGTTTTTAAGATATTTATTTAATTGACAGGGAGAGAGAGAGAGAGAGCGAGCGAGTGAGCGCGAGCACAACAGGGGGAGCAGCCGCACAGGGAGAGGGAGAAGCAGGTTCCCTTCTGAGCGGGGAGCCCGGCGCGGGACTCGATCCCGGGACCCCGGGGCTGTGGCCGGAGCCTGTGGCAGCCTCAGCTCACATGCTGAGCCGGCAGGTGACCCAGAACAGAACGCGGGGAGTGTTTCCGTGTCCGTGGCTGCGGAGCCCTGACGCACCCCTCGAGGCGACGGACGTGGCCCTGACGGGGTGCGAGCCGCCCCCCTGCAACCGCGGGCTGCTGGAAACCCTGGAGGGTGTAGCTTCGGGGGCCCCGTAAGGACAGCGAGACCCGGGCCCGGACCTCCCGCCCCCTTCCCCCCACGGCTCGGACGCCAAGGGGCGCCGGGGACCGCGGGGCGCAGGCCGCAGACGCACCGATCAGCACCAGGGTCTTCCGCTTGAACGCAGGGAGCCGGACCACTTCCTCGTAGGACACCACGTCCAGCTGGTCAAAGACTAGGACAGAGCAAAGCGACCTCACGTACATGACGGAGCCGCGGCCGGGCTCCTCCTGGGGCTCCGGGTCCCCCTCCAGCTTCCCCGCGTGTCCGCGGCCCTGTCGGCGAGGCCCCGACCCGAGGCTGCTGTCGCCCCGGGGCTCCTCTTCCCTGTACCCCCCGCAGCTCGTCCCCGCGGCCGTCACCGGCCAGACAGCTCGGGGATCAGGCCCGAGCCCCGGGAGCGGCGGGAGCCCTGAGCCCGCAGCCGTCGGAGCAGCCGGAGCGGGGGTGTGCTGGGGGCGACAGAGAAGGGAGGGGGGCCCTCCCGCCCCCCACGGGGCCCAGCTTACTGGAGCTGTGCTTGGCCAGGTACTTGTCCTTGTACTTCTTCTTCTTCCCGAACGGGCTGCAGCTCGGGGCCTCGCTCGGCGCGGACTGCGCGGCGCTCGCCACCCGCCTGCGGGGACAGGGCCCGGGTCAGGGGGCACAGCCGGGAACAGGGGCCCGGGTCAGGGGTCACAGCCTGGGGACAGGGCCCGGGTCAGGGGGCACGGCCAGGGACAGGGCCAGAGGTCAGGGGTCATGGCCTGGGGACAGGATCCGGGTCAGGGGTCACGGCCTGGGGACAGGATCCAGGTCAGGGGTCACGGCCTGGGGACAGGGGCCCCGGTCAGGGGTCACGGCCCGGGGACAGGGCCCGGGTCAGGGGGCACGGCTGGGGACAGGGCCCGGGTCAGGGGGCATGGCCGGGGACAGGGCCCAGGTCGGGGCACGACTGGGGACAGGGGCCCAGGTCAGGGGTCACGGCCTGGGGACAGGATCCGGGCCAGGGGTCACGGCCCGGGGACAGGGGCCCGAGTCAGGGGTCACGGCCCGGGGACAGGGGCCTGAGTCCGCGGCCCATGGGGACACGTCTGTGTCCGGCCTCCCGACCCGGGGTGCCCGCCTGGGACTCTGCAGTCGGGGCTGGGAGTTCGAGCCCCGCACCGGGGGCGGCGACGGCACGGTGAAGTCCTCCCAAGGCGCACCTGCAGGCGCCCAGCCTGGCCCTCTCGGCTGCACAGGCTCAGGCCCTGGGGCCTGGCATCTTGTCATCGCCCCCCTCGCGGCCTGTCAGCTCGCTCCCGCGCCCTCCCGTCCGTGAGCACGGGCCCCTGGATCTGGGAGGAGCCGACCGGACACGGAGAACCGTCTGGAAGGAGCGGGGCTGGAATGGTTGGGCTGCGCCGAGGGGAGATGTGGCGACCGCGGGGAGGGCTGTCACGTCCTCCTGGACACGCCCCCCGTGCCAGGTGTTGGGAGGCCACCTGAGGACGGTCCGGGGGGCACGGGCGCGGTGTGCCCCGGGAAGCTGTCCCTGTGCGGCCTGCGGGCCCCGCCTCAGTGACAGCCGCGGGGACCCCGTGGGAGGGCCTCCCGGGCTGTGGGTGGCCCCACGCAGCTCACCCACCCGCCCCACTGGCCGGGACCCGTCATGCCCCTGCGTGGGTGGCGGACACACGGCGCCCATCACCCCGCACGCAGCGCAATGGCCCCAGCGCCCACTGCATCAGGGCGTCCTTGACTCTAGAGTTCCTTCAGGGTGTATTTTTTTTAAAGATTTTATTTATTTATTCATGAGAGACTCAGAGAGAGAGGCAGAGACCCAGGCAGGGGGAGAAGCGGGCTCCATGCAGGGAGCCTGACGTGGGACTCGATCCCGGGACTCCAGGTTCATGCCCTGAGCCGAAGGCGGCACCAAACACTGCGCCACCCGGGCTGCCCCCTTCAGAGTGTATTTGCCAATGATCTGTACCCCCGCTGTGGGGCTCACCCCCCCCCCCACCAAGAGTCACATGCTCCACCCACTGAGCCAGCCGGACGCCCCTCGGCTATTGCTCTGATGCTGAGCTGATTTGTCCCCGGCACTTCCTGTGGTTCGGGGACACGTTCAGAGCTCCCAGTGTGTCGTCCCCAGGGATGAGGCCAACCGGAATTTGGGCTTAGAACTCAAAGAACGTCCTCCCTTGAGGTTGCAATCGCTACACTGATTTATCTTGGGGGCTCCAGCATGAAGATGCGGGTTCATCCTTGGATGTGTGATGTTCGCATCAGGCCGTCTGGGGGGGGGCCCAGGGGTGGAGCATCTGCCTTTGGCTCCAGCCATGGTCCTGGGGTCCGGGGATCGAGCCCCACATCGGGGGGGCGGGGGTCCCCGCTCAGCGGGGGGGCCTGCCTCTCCCTCTCCCTCTGCCTGCTGCTCCCCAGCTTGTGTGCTCTCTCTCTCTCTTTCTGTGTCAAATAAATCAATAAAATCTTAAATTCAGAAAAGGGAAGTGTTGTGTGTGCAAAGCTGGTGCGGCGCTGCGAGGGCCCTGCGCTAAGTGAGCAACCCGGCTCGGGGACAGGATTTATTTCCCTGTGTTCTGGGAATCTGCACCCAGGACACATGTCGCGTGCCTGTTTCCCAGCGGGCTCAGAAGTGCGCTGGCCCGGGAGGCCGGAGACCAGGGAGGGCGCCAGTCCCAGCAGTCCCAGGGCTGTCACTTGCTTTGTAGCCGTAGGGAAAGCATGTGGGGAAACCGAGGCCCACAGCCACACGAAGAGCCCTTCCCTCAGGCTCCTCTACCCGTCGGGGCTTGCGAGCCCAGCCGATCAAGTCACCGTCGCCCCCTCAGCCGTTACGCCCCCCTAAGGCTGCTCGGTCCCCAACAGCAAGTTCACACAAGACGACCGGTTTGTGAAGCTAAGCGAGGACGCGCGGCAAGCACGGGTCCCTCCCGCCGGCAAACTGCACCCACGCAAAGGCGACTCACCACTCCTGCAGCTCAGGAGACGGGATCAATCCTGCGGATTCCTTGGAAGAGCCTTCCACCCGCCCCTGCCACCAGTTACTGTCATCCTTGTTGATGATCTTGATGATGTCCCCAGTAACAAACTTCAGTCCCGCCTCCTTGCAAGGGATCAGGTGGTCCTTTCTGGGATCATAGTCAAACTGTGCTCTCATGAACATCTGAAAAATAAGGCAAAGGGAACTGCAGGAGCAGCTGCAGGGGGGCGCCAGCGGCAGTGTATGTGGGTGAGAAGTTCTGCCGGAAGTAAATGGGGTCAGGGCCGGGTGAACAGCGGGGAGAAGTGACTGGAGCCGGGGCCGGACCTGATCCCTCCAGCATGGTGGTGCTTCCTGCCGCCGAGCTGTCTGTCTGTCTTGGAGGACAAAGCAGCTACTATTGGAAACGCAGCTTTCCTCGGGAAATCTTTTCATAGTATATTAAATAAACGACATGAATGTGCCAGAGGTCTTAAAACGTGGGTACCCCGTCTCCACGATCCCCTCCTAAAGCACAAGTTGGGCGGCCTGGGGGGCTCGGCGGTTCAGCACCGCCTTCGGCCCGGGGTGTGATCCTGGGGACCCGGGATCGAGTCCCACGTCAGGCTCCCTGCATGGAGCCTGCTTCTCCCTCTCTCTCTCTCTCATCTCTCATGAATAAATAAATAAAATCTTTAAAAATATATCTGGCAACTTGCTTGGTGAAAAATGATAGTGCACACATTTTAGGTCGTGTTTCTTTGAGGACTGGTGACATCGGCTGGTTTTCACACGCTCAGTGTTCATGTGTATTTTTCCTCCTGTGATTTATCTCCTCGTATGCTTTGCCCATTTTCCCCTTAGGATAAGGAGAGTACCCCGTCCTTTCACATCGGTTACAAACAAGTCAGAAACAAGGTCTGCCGGGTTGTAACGGGTGTTCGTTCAGGCCAGCGAGCACCAGGCAGCTACAGCCGTGAGACACCGAGAACTTAAAATCAGAATACTATTTCATTTTTTTTCAAGAATACTATTTCAATCAAAACTCCAAGAACACAGCAGAGAAAATGGTGTGACCTACCTGTAGCGCAGGAAGACGATTCTGCTGGTTGGGAATTACTTTTAAGGAGATCATTCCTTTGGTTTCTTTCTATTAAATAGGAAAGGACAAATGACATTATGGTGGATAGATGATGGATGACCTGAGGTTTCATAAAGTCTTATTTTGCCTCTCAAAGTCCCCAAAAAGCGTTTTCTCCCAACGCCCATCTTTACTGTGCACTCTGAAATTCTGGACAACAGCTCCTCCTTCGATACCAGAGTCTCACGGGCCCCGTAAGCCGCTGTGACAACATGGACACACGCAAACAATAATGATGAAAAGGGGACTGATTTCCCTCCTCCCCACAGTCAGCCCTAAACGGCCCCCAGAGGAGCCTAAACGAACCCTGGCCCACGTATACGCATATGTTTCTCGACACTGAGGCAGACGTTTCCAAATACTCACCTGTCTATCCATATTCGTGTGTATATATATTTTTTTGTTTGATTTTGGCCAGAATGGGATCATACTCTACCCCTGGTTCCGTCACATGCCGTTCACTGAGCCATACTTCCCAGTACTGGCCATGTCGGTTGTTGCCAATTTTTTTTTCCGCTGCCATCTGCTGCAATAGACATCCCTGAACGCCATCTATTCTTCTAGATTTGCACTTTGGTTTCCATAGGGTAGAATCTCGTGGTAGAAATGCAGAATCAAAGGCCAAGAGCATTTTAATAGCTGCCCTCAAATTATAGCACATCTGCTCTCACCAGGAGTAACGAGAGGCCCTCTCCCCCAAATTCTTGCCCGGGGTCCACGTTAACATCCCTTTTCATTCTGGCAGTGGAAAGGACTACGCGGTTGCTCTAGTCTGTGATTATTTTATCACGACTCAAATTGGGCCCCTTTTCAAGAGCCTTTTCTTCTTTATATCATTTGCTCTATTCTTCGGTTTTGTGTTTTTTTTTTTTATAACAAAGTTGAGCAGCTCTTTAAACGTTACCGTTATTAACTCAGTTATTAACTCCGTACCTTTTATATGTGCTATAAATCTCTTCCCCAGCCTATTGTTTATGATCTTTGTCATCACACAACACTAATTAACCTCTATGTAGCCAATTGCATTTTTACATTGATCAAAGGGAAGCATAGATTTTGAAGGTTCACGTATTTGCAAAAGTTGTTATGCAGGACTGAGTGTGAGAGCCACACCCCAAGCGGAGGAAAAACCATGCATCCAGTCTCACCGAGAAGCAACCATGCGGCCAAATCGCAGGGCGGCCCACCTTGTGGAGGGTAGGCTGCGGCCAAACAGATCCACCTTCTCGGGCTGGGCGTCATGGGATCCTCGCTTCTCCTTCTTACGGGTGGGAAGAGGCCCCAGATAACCTCTTACATGGGGGACAAGCAGGGAAACGGACTCCACAGATCAATGTTCCAGCAGGAAACAGAAGGTGGCGAAGGCCGTTGAGTGGAGGGATGGCAGCGGGGTTCCTGTCACCCCGCAGGGCTGTGGGCATGTGGTCTGAGACCATGTGTTTGCATGAGAATCAGAATGAAGTCCACCTCTTCCAGTTGGTTGATGTAGCTCTGAAGACTCGTCCACCTGCCCCTCCTTTTAGGACAGTAGCCTTGTAGGGTCCTTCGCAGCTTCTGTATCCTCACTGCATTTCTGGCTACTTGCTCTGTTGACTACTGAGAGACACTGAACTCCTGGACTCTGACTACGGCTGTGGCTTTTTCTCCTCGGAGTTCTATTGGTTTGTGCTTCAACTATGTTGAAGCTCTGCCGTTAGGTACATGGACATTTAGGGTTTGGGTTGTTTCACAAAGCAAGGTAAATCTGGTCCCTGTTACTTCATTTACTCAGAAGCAGAAGTCCAAGTGAGGGCTTTTTTTCTTTTTCTTTCTTTCTTTTTTTTTTTTTTTTTTATATAGACGTTATACCCAGTGTGGGACTCGAACTCACAATCCTGAGATCAAGAGTCACATGGTCTGCCCAATGAGTCGGCCACGTGCCCCGCAAGGACTTTTGATTAAAGCCAACCCCAGGTCTGTCCTTTTACAGCCATGTGACCGTGGTCAAGTTTCAAAACGCCTGAAGGTTCAGTTTCCTCATCTCTGTCTCAAGAGAAAAGCCATATTCTGGTTCAAATGACACTTTTTCCCAGGTTGCTGCTGTCTTGTTCACGCCCCGGCAGGTACCCTAGCCCATCACCACTGAGTGCCAGCGGTGTGGCTTCCGCGGGCAGCGGCCAACTACACCCAACCACCCCATGTGCGGGTTTATTGAGTAATTTTAAAGTGATCTCCTCGTCCCACGTGCGGCTCAAACTCACAAACCCGAGGTCGACAGTCACACGCTCTACTGAGGCAGCCCTGCACCCCTCAAGTTTTCATTGATAAAATTCCATCCACTCTTCATAAGAAATGTATGACTAGGGATTCCGATCTTCATTTTACAGATGACTTAGGGAAATTAATCCACCTGCTGAAAGCCCGGCTAGAATACAGTAGAGCAGGGCTGCAGAGCTGCCACTAAAGAGCAGTGCTTTCTTTTTTTTTCGGGGGCACAATGCTTTCTGACACCCAGGCCAACAGTCTTTCTAGATAGACACTCTGGGTTATTCACCTTGTTTTAGAAATTTACTCCATGAAAGCAGAGAACTGTCCTTCCTTGCACGGAATAAAGATAAGTGGTGCTAAGAGCCCCCTCAATGAGGTATAAAGACTTGATAGAAAAATGACGGACAGTGACAGCAACATGTGCCCACACTTCACATGGATAATGGCAGAGAATACCCACCATCGCCTTCTGCAGCTGATCTACTGAGTGATTTGTCACGTTTGTACCATTGATTTCTAGGATCTCATCCCCGACGTGAAGGGAGCCTACCAGAAAATGAAAAATAGGTCCACAAAGAATAAACGTTAAAACGAGAACTGTCTGTATATATATATATATATTTTTTTTTTTTGAGAACTGTCAATATAAATCAAGAGACCACAGAAAAGCAACCATGAGCTAGAGCGTATCATATGATCGGCTGCGTAAAATACTCGGGGTTGAAAATCCTCATCCGTGGGAGAAGGGAACGGTTCTTCCGATTCCCTTGAGGGATGTATCAAGGTAGGCACTCGACAGTTCTGCTGACCAAGCACCGTAAGAGCTCTGGGTCCTCAGCAAGTGTAAATTTTCTTTGTTGTTTTGCTCAAGCCCACAGATGCTCCCTAATGGTAAAGTTACTCGATGGTTAGATTCTATGTGAAGGGACACCTGGGTTGCTCAGCGGTTGAGCACTGCCCTCAGCCCAGGGTGTGATCCTGGAGTCCCGGGATCGAGTCCCCCATCAGGCTCCCTGCATGGAGCCTGCTTCTCCCTCTGCCTGTGTCTCTGCCTCGCTCTCTCATAAATAAATAAATAAAATCTTTAAAAAAAATATTCTAAGTGAAGAGTAGTCACCAATATTTGTGCCACCCTGGATACACAAGAAGCCCAAACTAAACGTAAAAGAGTAGGGCTCAAAGCATGGGATGAAGTGGTGCAAATACAGGTGACCCACAGCTCCTCCAAACATGCCGTGTTTTTTTTTTTTCTTTTTTTCATGCCGTGTTTTAATGTCCTCTCAGCCTCCGCTCCCCCACGAATGGCTTCTAATAAATGCTGGATCCGAGATTGAGGGCACGGGCACATTACAAGGATGCAGCGGTTGCTTGTGGTCATTTCCCAGCTTAACTGTTAGCTCTGGGAGGAGAGGTGCTCTGGTTCCTTCAGCGTCATGTACTCAAAGTCTAATGCAATGGGTCGCATACAATTGCTCAAATATTAATCATCAATATTAATAATACTACTAAGCGGTATACATGGTGTGTAAGAGCCCTTGTGGGGAGAGGTGCTGGCACGGGGCCATTCACACCCAGGCCGTATTGCACAAGGATTCTAAAGAGCCAGTATTAATCCACCAAAGATTGCTTGCCACGAGCACAAAAATGCCCCCGGGTTTAAAGATTAGTAGCTCCGCGTCCCTGAGCAGCGAAGAGGCAGTGACTGATGAATCCCCGACGGAAGCACGACCCGGGACCCGGCCCCGAGTACCTTGTCGGTGAATCATGCCGCCGTGGAGAATCCTTGCCACCGTACAAGACTGCTTTTCGTTCAGCTTCAGGGTGATTCCCTGCAATGAAGACAAAGGGCACAGTGAGCTCTCCTGCCAGCCGCTCCCGAGGTTGCCTTCAGGGTCGTTCAAGGTCACGTCTTGCGAGGAAGATCCTGCCTCTGTGCCTGGGCGGTAGTCGAGCAGAATGGGCTTGAGGCTCGCTCTCTCTCTCGCTCTCTCTCATGAATAAATAAATAAAATCTTAAAAAAAAAAAAGGGCAGCCCGGGTGGCTCAGCACTTTAGCGCCGCCTTCAGCCCAGGGCCTGATCCTGGAGTCCCGGGATCGAGTCCCACATCAGGATCCCTGCATGGAGCCTGCTTCTCCCTCTGCCTGGGTCTCTGCCCCCCCCTTCTGTATCTCATGAATAAATAAATAAAATCTTAAAAAAAAAAGAATGGGTGTGAGGGCTGCAGTCCCAGAGCTGCGCGCAGCCTTCTGCATCCCCTCCGGAGGCCCAGGGACCCCCGGGCTGGAGCGAGCAGGGGGTGGACTGCCGTAAGGATTTACCATGGGCTCCTCGGTGACCTTCTCAAACTGGATGAGTCGCACCTTCCGCACCTCCTGCCCTTTGGCCTGGGTAGGGCTCCCTGGGGCAGCGGAACCGTTGGTGTACATGTCCTCAGTCACGGCGTTCACCTGGTGTGACGCAGCCTGCTGGGGCACAAGGACAGGGCGATGATGCATCAAGTCAGCAGCAAACGGCTGCCCTTGCCCCGTCACTCCCACTCCCAATTCTAAAGGGCTCTGAGCTGGGGATCCCTGGGGGGCTCAGTGATTCGGTGCCTGCCTTTGGCCTGGGGCGTGACCCCAGAGTCCTGGGATCGAGTCCCACGTCGGGCTCCCCGCAGGGAGCCTGCTTCTCCCTCTGCCTGTGTGTCTGCCTCTCTCTGTCTCTCATGAATAAATAAATAAAATCTTAAAAAAATAAATTTTATAAATAAATAAATAAAAAAAAAAAAAAAAAAAATCTTAAATAAAAAAGAAAAGGCTCTGAGCTGGTGGCTCTTTCCCAAGGTCCACGTCCGTCATCTGAATTGATATGAAGCTATCTGGGGGTGTTATTTCCCAACTTAATGGGCACGTTTATGCAGTTTGCTGCACGGATATTCCTGTTTGACCCCCAGGGAGCTGCACCGAGGGCTTCTGCTGAGGGGCTGCGGGTTTGGGAGGTGCGTGTACAGACACACACGCGGACGCGCGCACACGCACAGCCTACGGCCAAGATCCAGGATGGGATGCGTTCAGGGAACCTGATGTTCCCGTCCCACGCGGTAAAGGTGATCGAGGTCACCATGAGTCTCTCACAAATCACCTCGCTGGCTGGAAATGGAAGTTCTACATGGACTACACAGCTGGGCATTCAGCGCTAGCCGGTGGCCCAAGAGCACACAGGGCCTGCCCCTCCCACCATCCCAGGATGACATCTCCACTGTGGCCCCTTGCTCCCAACCTTGACGACAGCAACGCTCCCAAGTGGCACTCGCCGTGGCCCCGGCCGGAGGACGGACATCAGAGCAGTGGGATGGACAGCACGGAGCCACAGGCCACGCACGGCCACGCGCACCGAAGGATGTGGACGGGGACATCATCGCAGCACAGTCTTGTAAAAGAAGACACTACCAGACCTAAGTTTTGGACCCCTCGGACCACAACCTGAAGACATCATGCCCCTCAACCCGTAAACGCTTCCACATGTTTGCTCAGAACAAGAATGTTCTCAAAAACAAAAACTTCCCACGGACGCAACACTCTACCCGTCCTCAGCTGTGTCTGAACGTGAGGAAGCACCCTCCTATCCTAGTCCTTCCTAGCTACTCACACTTCCCGACACCAGGATCCGGGATCCAGGATCACGCCCTGCATTCACCGTTCGCATCTCTTTAGCGTCCCTGAGTCTGGAAAAGTTCCCGAGCCTTCCTTTGTCTTTCGCGGCCTTGACGTCTTTAAGAGGACAGGCCTACCGTTTTGTAGGGTCTCAGTCGGGCTTTGTGCAACGTTTTCCCAGGATTCGGCTGAGCCCGTACACGTTTGGTAGGAGTCGCATGGACGTGGTGCTGCACCTTGTCACCTTGTCAGCTCAACTGTATTCTTAGAAGCCCTGACCTGGGAGGACCTCAAGAGTCCGTCAGCAGTACGATGAACGTGGCGGGGTGGCCACCCACTGGACACCACACCCCAGTGACAACCACCGGCTGCGGCTGCCCTGCGACACCGATGGGTCTCTCTTCCCGGAGGCCTCTCAGCCTCTTCTGCTGCTGCTTCCTCATTCTTCTAGCCCGTTAATGTTAACCCAGACCTTGTGGTGAGGAGCCATCGCCGTGGGGAAGGTCAAGCGGAAGCCTCTGAAACGGGCCCCACTCAGCCCACGCGGAACAGTGAATGAGAACCAAGACGGCCGCCTAGACGAGGAGGCACCAGGCCCGAGCTCCGTTCACAGAGGGGGAATTCAGCACTCGAGTCCAAGCTCAAAACGGGCAGCGGCTGAGTCCAGCCACACCAGGGAGGGCCGTCGAAGACCATGGGGAAGGAAGATTTTCCCAACCGGGGGCACCCGGGGTGCTGTGCCTCACGTGCCTTTGTGAAGAAGGGGAAGTGGGCATATCCGCGGTTGCAAACTGTCTATGCAGGCCTGCACCCACTCACTCCCCCACTCACTTCTTCCTGGGCAGTGGCCAAGGGCCCAGAGGGGAAAGGACTGGAAATCAGAGGGTAGAGGCCTGCGGACAGACGTGCGTCTCCTAAGATTACGAAACCCTACGGAATGAAATCTGAATTTTCCTTTCCTTCATCCTTAGAGGTCATCAGAAACCCCGATACGATGCTGAGGTTGGAAGGAGGCTGTTACTGGGTGGCCTCAGAACAGGGAAGTGCTGAGAGGGACAAAGGGCCTTGCGCAGCAACTAGGACTCCAAACAGTCACATGACACGTAGGTCACGAGTCCTACAGCACCTCTAGTAGAACAGAATTGTCGAAGATGGTGTGTACTTAGAAAACAGCCTTGGGGGTGGCCCGGAGGGGGCGCAGCGGTTAAGCGCCGCCTTCAGCCCAGGGCGTGATCCTGGAGACCGGGGATCGGGTCCCACGTCGGGCTCCCTGCATGGAGCCTGCTTCTCCCTCTGCCTGGGTCTCTGCCTCTCTGTGTCTCTGTGTGTCTCATGAATGAATGAATGAATGAATGAATAAATGAATGAATGAATAAAGTGAAAAAAGAGAAGAAAAGAAAACAGACTCGGGCTGCCTCACAACGCTCTCCTGCGGCAGGAGGCAACTTGTCCTAAGCGACCGTGATTCAGGATGCAGTGGCCCTGAGTGTCCCGGACCCCGCGGCAAGGCAAGCAAGGGGGGAAGGTGAGGAGGGCAGCAGAAGCCCCCGGGAAGAGAAAGCAGGGGACGGCATCAGGGGAGAGAGATCTTGGTCACCTTCTCGAAGACGGAAAGCACACAGGGAAATGGCCAGGGGTCAGGCGGCGTGGGGACAGCGGCCCCGGGCTCCCGCACGCGACACCGCAGATGACCTGAGGCTGGAGCCGCTCCGAGACCCTGCCCACCTGGGCCTCGGCGGCCACCCGGGGCCACAGGATGCACCGAGGGCCAGGCCAGGGGACGCCCCGCGGCACCACCACGTCCAGACCAGGCGGGACGCAATCGCGGTTGCAGAGCAGACGGTGGGCGCCACGGCGGGAGGAAGACGGCGGGACAAAGGACGGGGGGGGGGGGGGGGGCAGGTGCCACTGACCTGGCCACCTCGCGAGGCGGGGCGCGAGAGGACACTGTGCTGTGAGTGCGGTGACAACCGAGGAAATGATGGCATCATTTGTCTCTTTGTTTAAAAAGATTTTTAAAGATTTTATTTCTTCATTTCAGAGAGAGAGAGAGCGAGCGCGCGCGCACAAGCAGGGGGAGCAGGAGCAGGAGAGGGAGAAGCAGGCCCCCTGCAGGGAGTCCGATGCGGGACTCGATCCTGGGACCCGGGGTCACGGCCTGAGCCGAAGGCAGGCGCTCAACCGCTGAGCCCCCCAGGCGCCGCCTTTAAAAATTTTTTTTAGAAGATTAATTTACTTTCCAGAAAGCGAAAGCACGAGCAGGGAGAGGGGCAGAGGCAGGGGGAGAGAGAATCTGGGAGCAGACCCCCGCTGAGCGTGGAGCCCGACGCAGGCTTGATCCCATGACCCTGGAGCACGAGCGGAGCCGAGAGCAAGAGTCGGATGCGTAACCGACCGAGCCACCCGGGCGCCCAGGAATGGTATAACCGAAAGCACAAATTCTACATGCGCAGCTCGCAGATCTGTTTTGACCTCGTACTTTTATTTAGTAAAAACCAGAAGATTCCGAGCTCTCTGTAGACGTTTCAGAAGACCTGGCACTGCTCACCGGGCTGTGGAAGGCTGGGCCAGGCCGAGGAGGGGCCGCGCCCCGCAGATGGCCACTCGCTCCGCTCACTTCCTGCTCGCTGCTGGGGAGGCCAAGTGTCACCTGCTGACTCCCCTGTACCTCAGGTGTTTTCTTACACACAAATGGCTTCACGCACCTGCTCCACGTACGTTACATTAAATGCGCCTCTGGATGACTTTTTAGAAACCATGTACGTGGGCAGCCCGGGTGGCTCGGTGGTTTAGCGCCGCCTTCAGCCCAGGGCCTGATCCTGAGGTCCCGAGATCGAGTCCTGCATCGGGATCCCTGCGTGGAGCCTGCTTCTCCCTCTGCTTGTGTCTCTGCCTCTCTCTCTGTCTGTCATGAATAAATAAATAAAATCTTTAAAAAAATTAAAATAAAAATAAAAAACCATGTACGTGATATAAACGCGCAGGCCCTTGAATAGCTGAGAACAATTTGAAAAGGAAGAGGGATCCCTGGGTGGCGCAGCGGTTTGGCGCCTGCCTTTGGCCCAGGGCGCGATCCTGGAGACCCGGGATCGAGTCCCACGTCGGGCTCCCGGTGCCTGGAGCCTGCTTCTCCCTCTGCCTGTGTCTCTGCCTCTCTCTCTCTCTCTGACTATCATAAATAAATTAAAAAAAAGAAAGAAAATGAAGAAAGTAAGAGGAGTCAGTCTGCAGACTTTCAGGACTTAGGTAGTTGCAAGTAATCAAGACACACAGACCAATGGAACATCAGAGAACCCAGAAACAGCCCCACACAGATACGTCCAGGTGACCTTGACAAAGGAGCAAAAACAGTTTGATGGAGGAAGAGTCTTTTCAACAAATGGTGCTGGAGCAATCAGACATATAGGGACAAGAAAAGAGAAAAATTTCACTGGCCTGAACCTTACACCTTTACAATGGATCCTGGACTTAAACATAAAGTGTAAAACCCTAACACCTTTTTGGAAAACAACACAGGAGACCACCACCGCGATTTAGGGCTAGACAACCTGACACCAGAAGCAGGATCCATCAAAGGAAAAATTGATAACCTGGACCTCTTAAAAATCATAAAACTTCTGCTCTGTGAACACCTGTGCTAAGAGGATAAAAAGACACAGACTGGGAGGAAACGTTGACAAACCCCGCATCCAACAAAAGACTAGCATCTAAAATAAATAGATAGATAGATAAATAAATAATAAATAATTCTAAAAAATTAAAAAAATAAAGAAGACTAGCATCTAGAATATATAAAGAAGGCTCAATGCTCAACACTAAAAAGCATCTACTTCGACGTGCCAAACGCACATCACACTGTATGTTAACTGGAATTCAAACAGGAAACTTGAAGAAAAGAAAACCTATAGAGAACCCACTGACAGTCACCGGCGGGAAGGTGGGGGTGGCGCTGGGCGAGGTGGGTGATGGGGATGCAGGAGGGCAGCTGCTGCGACGAGCACAGGGTGATGCACGACGCGTTCCCCCGGACATGTACACCTGAAGACAATATCACACTGTACGTCAGCTAAGTGGAATCTAGACAAAAACTTCAAAAAAAATGAGTGGGAAATATCAGGGAGGGAGACAGAACATGAGAGACCCCTAACTCTGGGAGATGAACTGGGGGGGGTGGAAGGGGAGGAAGGGGGCAGCCCCAGTGGCGCAGCGGTTTAGCGCCGCCTGCAGCCCGGGGTGTGATCCTGGAGATCCGGGATCGAGTCCCACGTCGGGCTCCCTGCATGGAGCCTGCTTCTCCCTCTGCCTGTGTCTCTGCTTCTCTCTCGCTCTCTCTGAATAAATAAACAAATAAATCTTAAAAAAAAAAAAGGAAGGGGAGGAAGGCGGGGGGTGGGGGTGACTGGGTGACGGGCACTGAGGGGGGCACTTGACGGGATGAGCACTGGGTGTTATTCTATAGGTTGGCAAATTGAACACCAATAAAAAATAGATTTATATAAAAAATAAAAATAAAAAATGGACAAAAAAAATAAAAAGCATGTAATTAAAAAGAAGTGGATGAAAGACAGGGAGCCTGCACGGCTCAGTGGGTCAGGCGACCGGCTCTTGATTTCAGCTCAGGTCATGATCTTGCGGTCCTGGGAGGGGCTGCACAGGGCTCGGTGCTGGGGGTGCAGCCTGCTTGGGACCCTCCGTTTCCCTCTGCGCCCCCCCCCACTTGCACATGCACATGCACTCTCTCTCTTCAATGAATAAATCTTTTTTTAAATTTTTATTTATTTATGATAGTCACACACAGACAGAGAGAGAGAGAGAGAGAGGCAGAGACACAGGCAGAGGCAGAAGCAGGCTCCATGCACCGGGAGCCCGACGTGGGATTCGATCCCGGGTCTCCAGGATCGCGCCCTGGGCCAAAGGCAGGCGCCAAACTGCTGCACCACCCAGGGATCCCTTCAATGAATAAATCTTTTTAAAAAATGAGCAAAAGAGGGCAGCCCCGATGGCCCAGCGGTTTGGCGTCACTTTCGGCCCAGGGCATGATCCTGGGGTCCCGGAATCGAGTCCCACGTCGGGCTCCCTGCGAGGGGCCTGCTTCTCCCTCTTCCGGTGTCCCTGCCACTCTCTGTGTGTCTGTCATGAATAAATAAATAAAATCTTTTAAAAAAGGAGCAAAAGGCAGTAACAGGTGTGTCACTGAAGAGGACAAGGAAGGAGGGTGGCCAGCAGGGAGAAAGAAACCGAAACCGCAGTGAGATCCCACCACACGCCTCACAACAGCGGAGGGACAAGCAGTGACAACAGTAAACGCAGGTGACGATTCGAAGGAACGGAGTCTCTCATCCTGGCTGGTGGGGACGTAAAATGGCCCCGCCGTTTGGGAAGGGGGTTAGGTGCTTTCTTAGATGGCAAAACAGCGACCTTACATCCCAGCAACACCCTGAGAGGAAGGTTCACACAAAACCCGTCTGCGAAGGTTCATCGCGACCTTGTTCCTAAGACCCAAAGATTGGAAACGACCAGAACGGCCTCCGACAGCCGATCAGTGGTCCACGCACAGCACGAAACACTTGTCGGCCGTAAAAAGGGACAATCAAAATACACACCACCTTGGGACGGATCTCGAAGGCACTGTGATGAGTGGGAAGAGCCAGGCTCCAAAGGGTGCGCATTGTGTGAGGCCATCGACGTGGCCTTCTTGAGATCACAGAATCCCACAGATGAAGGACAGGGTAGTTGTCGCCAAGGACTAGGGACGGAAGGGATGAGGACACGTGTGACTACAAGAGGGTGCCACCGGGCCGGGCCTTGTGGCGAAGCAGCAGTCCTGTGCCTTGACTGGTGGGGCGATCACACTTACGTGCGTGTGACTCACTGGCCCAGAATGACGCCACACATCGCGCCGGCGTCCATCCCGTGCTTGTGGGACGATACTATTGCTGAACCCCTAGTGGACAGAATCCACTAATCCGGGTTAGGGCAGCCAGCGCTCGGGAGCGCCTCGGCACAGGTGAGCCGCCTGCGCCGGCCAAGGCCAGAGAGCCCAGGGCACATGACGCTAAGCGACCTTTGGGAGGCGAGCAGCGCCCGGAGGGTGCGCCCAGGACAGCTGGCGCAGGGTGCTCGGGGGAGCAGCGCCCACTGGGTGCGTCCAGGGTGGCCGGCCCAGGGTGCTTGGGGGAGCAGCGCCCACTGGGTGCATCCAGGGCGGCCGGCCCAGGGTGCTCGGAGGAGCAGCGCCCACCGGGTGCACCCAGATCGGCTGGCCCAGGGTGCTCGGGGAAGCAGCGCCCACCAGGTGCGCCCAGATCAGCGGCCTAGGGTGCTTGGGGGAGCAGCGTCCAGAGGGTGAGCCCAGATCAGCCGGCCCAGGGTGCTCAGGGGAGCAGCGCCCACCAGGTGCATCCAGAGTGTCTGGCCGAGGGTGCTCAGGGGAGCAGTGCCCAGAGGGTGAGCCCAGATCGGCCGGCCCAGGGTGCTCGGGGGAGGAGCGCCCACCGGGTGCGCCCAGATCAGCCGGCCCAGGGTGCTCGGGGGAGCAGCGCCCACCAGGTGCATCCAGAGTGTCTGGCCGAGGGTGCTCAGGGGAGCAGCGCCCAGAGGGTGAGCCCAGATCGGCCGGCCCAGGGTGCTCGGGGGAGCAGCGCCCACCAGGTGCGCCCAGATCAGCGGCCTAGGGTGCTCGGGGGAGCAGCGTCCAGAGGGTGCGCCCAGATCGGCGGGCCCAGGGTGCTTGGGGGAGCAGTGCCCGGAGAGTGCGCCCAGATACACTGGCCCAGGGTGTTTGGGGGAGCAGTGCCCACTGGGTGCGTCCAGGGCGGCTGGCCCAGGGTGTTCGGGGGAGCAGCGCCCACCGGGTGTGTCCAGGGCCGCCCAGGGTGCTCCCCACCAGCTTCCTCATTCAGCTGAGGGCCAAGGTTGTTGGAGCGCATCAGCCTCTAACCGAAGGGCTCAGCAGAGCTCAGCGGGGGCGGGGTGGGGATGGGGGTGGGGGTGGAGGTGCCCCAGGCCAGGAGCTCAGCAGCCGCGTCCCACCTGCCGCGCTCGCCCACGCGCTCACCGTCTCACGCGGAACAGCGTTCGTGGGCGGAGGCTCCGGAAGCGGCTCCGGACACGGAGGCTCCTGGGCACGCGGTGCGCCCAGCACACGATCTCCCCGCCCCGGGCCTGCAGCAGCGCCGCGTATCCCCCGGTCACGCACGACGGGGGCAGCAAGGCCACGCGGACAAACACCCACGCTTGGTGTCTGGACGCGCACGCACACGGAGGCACACACACGCGCATGGAGGCACACGCGCATAGAGGCACGCGCACACACACGCACGTACAGGAACAGGCACACACATGCACACACAGGCACACACACACGCGTGGACAGGCGCACGCGCACCGAGGCACACGCACACGCGCACACAGGCACACGGATACACGCACATAAGCACACGTGCACAGAGGCACGCGCACACACACATGCACATACACGAACATGCAGACACACAGGCACACGCGCACAGAGGCACACGCACAGACGCACGCACACACAGGGACACACATGCACACTCGCACACAGGCACGCATGCGCTGAGGTACGTACATGCGCACAGGCACACACACGCAGGCACATGCCGACGCGCGCACCTGCGCACAGAGGCACACGCGCACGGGCCTGGGGCGGCAGGGGGGGCGCAGGGACAGGGCCCGGGGAGCTCGCCCCGGCCTGCGCGCTCGGCTCGGGACACGCGCCCACGCTGTCACCCCAACCGGGCCCCGTGCGCGCTGCGCACTGCCCCGCGAGCCACTTGTGCCGCCGGCGTCGCCACCGCCGCCTGTGCCGCGTGACCCGGGCAGCGCTGACCACGAAGGCCAACGTCGCCGCGGGTGCCGGCTTCCGATGGCCGCGCGGGCCCCGGGGCCCCGCCCGCAGGCGACAACCGCGCCCCCAGGGCTCGGGCCCGCGGCCCCCAGGACGGCGCGCGGCCCTTCGGCGCACAAAGCGCTGCGGTGGGCAGGCCGGCTCCCCGAAAGCCCTCGGAGGAAACATCTGCGCGGGGTTCAAAGGGCAGAGGCAGCTGCTCAAAGGAAGTTGGGACTTAGAAAGAGATGAAAAACAAACGGGGCTGGGGGGGTGAAAAAAAAAAAAAACAACCCAAGCGGGGTTTTTCATCCAAACAATCGGATTAAGAATGGGTGGCAGGGAACGTAGGCAAGAACAAACATTTGTTCAGCCCACTGTCGGCTCTTGGCCAGCCGCTTCCCCGCGGAGCCCCGGCAGGGCCAGGCCAGGGCGCAGGCGGTCGTGCACTCTGGCAAAGGAGGAGCAGGGAGAGCCAGCAGGGCTCCGCGGCACTGGCACCCCGAGTGGCTGTGGGCGGGCGGGGGCCGGAGGCCTAGGAGCCAGGAAGCTTCTGGCAAGAACCCTCCTAAAATCGTACATTAACTAGTGCCCTGTTGGTCAGGCCCTCCGGGCCTCGAGAACACGTACATCAGTCAATCCAAAGGTCAAGTGTGTAAAGATCCTTCCCGACGCACTTTATCTGCCCCGTGCACTATGCACAGAGGCAAAGGCTGCCTCCCTGCAGGGAAGGTGACTTGCGGGCACGGACCTCCGTGTGCGGAGGCTTACGTGTTTCTTCATATGCAAAAAGTGAAGCTTCAGAAAAGAGAATCCTGCTTGTCTAATGAAGTTTTTCTTCCTGTTTCCCAGCCTGGGGTCACTTCCCTTCCCCGCAGCCCCGTTCGGAGCTACGTTGACTCTGGCCTTCGCGCACCCCACACCCAGGCTGCTGCGGTTGTGAGCAACACTCAAAGGTATGAGCAACTCACTGCTTAGGGGTGAAATCCCTGCATCAATGAAACGTCAGCTGATTTTGTCTCCCTGCCCCAGGGGACATGTGACCGTGTCTCAAGACCTGTTTGGATCGGCAGGACCGCGGCTATGGGGGCGGGGGGTGGCGCGTATTACTTTTCACAACAAAGAAGGACCAGACTCAGAGTGTCCCACTGGGCGAGGACGTGCATGGCTTTGCACAGGCGGTTCCCGGGACCTGGGGCGCTAGTCACCGGGGACCCCTTGGGCCAAGTTCTGACAGCAACCCCCCTGCCTCTGCGCCTTCCCTTCTGGGCTCCTCGGCCCTGGAGGACGGACGACACCAATGTGCGGTGATGCTGTTGCCGGCCTAACAGTAAACAGACAGATCTTACTGGAAGCCTACCGCGGCCTGCCTTTTGCAGCATGGGTTAGGCCCGGGTGAACACGGAGGGAGTGTCACCGCACCAGCCCCTGGGCGCACCGCCGCCGAGCAGGACACCAGGGGAACGTGAGCAGTGGGGAGCACTGCGGTGAAGAATAAGGCCCCACACGGCCTATGAACTTCTCCAAGAAAAGAACTACACTGCAATACAGAAGACAGGCCACAGTTCAAATGTGCCGCAAAATCATCTTTTTTTGAAAGATTTACTCATTTGGGAGAGCGGGTGAGCAGGGACGGTGGTGGAATCCCAGGACCCCGAGATCATGCCTGAGCCAGAAAGCAGGCACCGAACCGCCCGAGCCACCCAGGCGCCACCGTATTTTTCCTGTATTGAACGTGGACTCTACTCGGGAAGCGAGACTTTGGGTCTTGAGCCTTTAGGACTTTTACAGAAAGTGTTCCCCTTCCTTGAGGCCTTCGGCGACATCATTTTATGGGTCCCATTAAGGCCAACAACTCCCTCCCAGCCTTTCCTGCTCCTTCCCAGTGTCGGAGGATGCGCCGGCTGCTATTGCGAGGGCAGCTCTCAGGGACACGCTGGATGCACCCGTGCAGCCCAATGGGGTGACCAAGCATATGCCGGGTAAGCATGTCCACAACCCTCCAGCGGGTCCATCTGACACAGGGGAGCCCGAGGCACAGAGAGCCTCAGCCACTCACCGGAGGGTACACAGGAGAGCCAGAGGCAGAGCCTGGCGTCGGGGGCAAAGATAAGAGTCCCAGAGGGAAGGTGAAGCCCCCACAAGCACTGGGGATCGTCTGCCCAGTGTCCACACCCGGGCGGATCTGGACACTATTCTGTCCAAGGGTTTAGCAAGTCTTCCTTCATCTCCTGCAAATTGTCTAGGAAAGCAGGACGCAGCGGCCAGCCAGTGGGCCCGGCGCACTGATCAGGGGAAACCCACAACTGCACACAGCCTGCTGACTCAGAGGGTGCCCTACAACACGACTCATGTCGTGACAGGGCCTCTTTCCCCAAAGGGCCACAGTCCCTCAGGCCCGCCCGTCAGGAGCGGCCGGGCTGCTCAGAGTGACACACGGGGCTCTGGGTGTGGCGAGTGAAAGGAGCCTGAGAGGAAAGACTGCGTACAGTGGGATTGCACTTATTTGACAGTCTTGAAAAGGCCACATGATAGTGTCCAAATGCAGCTCCGTTTTCAGGGTGACTTGCAGGTTTCCGGGGGTGGTGGTGAATGTAAAGGTCCACCAGGGAACTTTCTGGAGGGGTGAAAACCTTCTGTATCATGATCTTGGGGATGGTGACAGCACTGTGTGCATTTGTGAAACCCTACCGAACAGACCAAATACATTTATAAGTCATATGTATGCTAATTATACCTCAATAAAGCTGCCAAAAGTCAATGTAATAAAGAGATTTTTAGTACAAAGTGAAGGCTCGGCCAAGTGAACTGATTATAAAGAATCCCGGGCTCTGGGGAGCTGGGTTGTTTTAGATCGTGATTCCCTCCTTGCAGTGCTGTGCTGCCAACCGAGTAACCATGCTGTCGGGGGATCCCTGGGGGGCTCAGCTGTTTAGCCCCGCCTTTGGCCTGGCTGTGATCCCGGGGAGCAGGGATCGAGTCCCGCATCAGGCTCTCTGCAGGGAGCCTGCTTCTTCTGCCTATGTCTCTGCCTCTGTGTGCCTCATGGATAAATAAACAAAGTATCTAAAAAAAAAAGACATTAAAAGAGGGTCCCAGTGGCTCAGCGGTTTAGTGCCGCCTTTGGCTCAGGTCATGATCCTGGAGCCCCAGGATCGAGTCCCACGTCGGGCTCCCTGCATGGAGCCTGCTTCTCCCTCTGCCTGGGTCTCTGCCTCTGTCTCTCTCTCTCATGAATAAATAAATAAAATCTGTAAAGAAAAAAAAATAACCATGCTGTCCTCTCCTGGTGTTCACTGCAGCCTCGACTGCGGTGGTGCTCACTGCTGGAAAGAACAGTCAGGTGTGAACACCGCGCTGATGCTTATCCATCGTTTCCTTGAGCGAGCAGCCCAAGGAGGCTGCACAGCTCCACTGTTTGCTTGGCCCTGTGGATCTTCAGTGTCCTCATCTGTGGGTGTGCAAGGTTCTGCTAAACCTCTGCGGGCGTCTATTCATTCAGGAAACATTTCTGAGGACGTATTTATTAGACATTTAAAATAAAAGCAGGGGGCAGCCCGGGTGGCTCAGCGGTTGAGCGCCGCCTTCGGCTCAGGGTGTGATCCTGCAGTCCCGGGATCAAGTTCTGCATTGGGCTCCTGCATGGAGCCTGCTTCTGCGTCTGCCTGTGTCTCTGCCTCTCTCTCTCTGTCTCTCATGAATAAAAAAGAAAATATTTTTTTAAAAAAAAAAAGAAAAAAAATAAGATAAAACCAGGGAGCATGACATAGTTGTGCCCTGAGAAATCCTGCGTCTAGGAAAGAGGTTCACACTGACTTCTGAGGCTGGTACAGGTAGGCCGCACAGCTGGTGCCAGGTGTGGTGGCTCTGTCTCTGTCTGTGTCTCTGACTCTGTGTCTTACTCTGGATAATCTGTAGTCGTGCATGATCAGCACCCTGTGGGGAAGGCCAGGCTGGGTGGAGGGCTGCTGGGCCCATATTCTGGGTGATGGCTCCCTCCACCTGGGAGCCGGCCTGGGTGTGTGCGGCGGGGGTGAGCACCCTGGTGGAAGCAGCTCTCCCCAGGGGACATCCTTATTTTGCGGGCTGAAGTCCCCGTTCAGGATGATGAGCGGTACTGCCGGGTGGTCAACGTCGCGCCCGGGGGTCCCGGAGGGTGGGGGTCAATAGCGATCTGCCACCCGCCCCGGAGCCTGGAGGGCCCAGCTGCCTCCGAAACGCGGGGACTCCCCGTCCGTCCGCTGAAACACAAGGCCACCCACCCCGTGTGCACCCCAGGGGCCCTCCCGAATGCGGGGGGCGGTGAGTGCGCGCTTCACAAAGTGGGTTCCCAGCCGATTCTGCTGAGCCCAGCACGAGCCTTCCGACAAGCAGGCAGCCCTCCGCTTCTTGGACCCGCTCCTTAAACTCTTGCTCTCACCCCGACTTCCGTCCCCGAAGAAGTTTTCCTTGACCTTAGCGAGCGCGGGGCGCAGGCCGCGGCCTCTGCTCATTCGCACCGAGAAGGGCTCCTGGGGAACGGCCGCCGCGCCCCAAGCCCTCCGGGGCCAGCGCCGCCGCCGCCGCGGCCTCCGCTCCCAGGGCAGCCCCGGCGGCTCCCGCGGCGGCCGGCGCGGCCTGGAGCCCCGGAGCCCCCCCGCCCGGCCCCGGGACCCCGCGGGGCCCCCTCACCTCGGGCCGGCTGCGCTTCTGCAGCAAGTGCTCCAGGTAGAGGTCGGAGAGCGCCGTGCGCATGCTGCCCCCGCCCTCGCCCTCGCTCGCCTTGAGCGTCATCCTGCGGGAGCCGAGCGCGGGGCCGCCTGCCGCGAGCGGGGCCGAGCCGGGACTGCGAGCGCCGAGGCCTGCGGGGCGGCGGAGGCGGCGGAGGCGGCGCGGCCCGGCCTGGCGCCTCCCCCCGGCCGCGCGCTGGGCGGGCACAGGCGGGGCCCCGCCCCGGCCCCGCCCGCCCCGGCTCGGCCCCGCCCCCGGGCCCCGCCCCCGCCCTGGCCCCGCGGCCGCACCCGGTGGGCTCGGGGGACCCCGCGCTCCCAGGCTCCGCCCGCCGCGGGTCCCCGGCGCGGCCACCGCCCGGGCCCCTCGGCGCCCCCCGCACGGAAGCCGGCCCCCGGGGCCACGCTTTACCCACAACTCTCTGCGGGCCACGGCGTTGCGAAAACGCCCGGAGGGCTCCGGGGCTGCGGGTGCCCTGTCATTGACGCGGCCGCGTGCGCTGCACAGACGGAGCCGACCGCTCCCCCGCACCCCGCGTCCCGCTCGGGGGCCGCAGCTCCTCGCGTCAGCCGGCCGCGGCGGGGGCCCTGGGAGCCCACACGTGCTACGCAGCCTGGCCCACGGTGCCCCAGCACACCGAGCAGCTCACGCCACCCCGTCCACGCACACCTGCACCCGACGGAGGCCGGCCTCCTTGACCCCAGCTGCTGACCTCCCACCATTATCAGCAGTTCCTTGCTCTCAGGAATCTTACTTGGACCTTGCAGGAACTCGTGGCCGAAAGGAGAAAGTCCGAGGGCAACAGCTTACAGCCGCGTCACCGGCTTTTCTCTGTGGAAAGGCTGAGATCACGGGACTGACGGCTGCCTTCCCCAGCGGCACCCTAAAGGCTCCATGGAAGCTCACAGACACAGAAAAGGAGACACAGCTAGAGCCAGGAGAGCGAAGACTGCACTGGCGCAGCCGACACCGGTGCGGCACCGGCTCAGGTCGTGACCTCGGGGTCCTGAGACGGACCCCGCAGAGGCGGCCTTGCTCAGCCGGCGGGCTGCCTCCTCCTCGCCCTCTGCCTCTCCCCTGCTTCTGCTCTGTCCCTCTCACACACAAAATAATACATAAATGCAATCTTTGGAAACAAAGGACACAATCAAATACCACTGTATACCCACTCAGGCATCAAAGATTTTAGTCTTACAATATCCAGGGTTAGAGATAATGCAGCTCCATGAGTTCCTGGACTTTGCTGCTGGCAGTCAAAGCTGGTAGCCCCACTAAGGAAGGCACCCTGTCTTTTTTTTATTTATTTATTCTTGAGAGACACAGAGAGAGAGAGAGAGGCAGAGACCCAGGCAGAGGGAGAAGCAGGCTCCATGCAGGGAGCCCGACGTGGGACTCGATCCCGGGTCTCCAGGATCAGGCCCTGGGCTGAAGGCGGCGCTCAACCGCTGAGCCCCCGGGCTGCCCAGGAAGGCACTCTCTTAAAATGGAACATGCCCCTCCCCTCCTAGCCAGCGATTCCACTCCGAGGTACCTGTATCCTAGAACAATCCCTGAATATGTACAACTAGGGACATGTACAACAGTGCTCGTGAAAATGGCTTTGCTCACACCAAAGACCTGTGACCAACTCCTGCGCCAACCGCCTGGGGCATGTTCCCACAATACAATCTTATTTGACTAAGATCAAAACAAATCAGAGATACACAAATACATAAAGGACAGAAGAACCCTTCCTGCGTCCCCTCCCGCTGCCCAGAGGGAACAGCCTTGCCCGCTTCGACCTACGACTTCTCACACGTTCCTCTGAGCACGTAGAACATGTTCAAAACGACAGTTGCGGGGATCCCCAGGTGGCTCGGCGACTTACCGCCTGCCTTTGGCCCAGGGCGTGATCCTGGGGTCCCGGGATCAAGTCCCACGTCGGGCTCCCTGCACAGAGCCTGCTTCTCCCTCTGCCTGGGTCTCTACCTCTCTCTCTGTGTCTTTCATGAATAAATAAATAAAATCTTAAAAAAAAGACAGTTGCCTGTTTTGTCTCAGTACAGAAACCCGAGGACACGCGGCCTTGCTTCTTCGGAGCCCAACCATCCTTCCCTTTGCCCACCTGCCCATGAAGCGGGGGCCTCCTCTGAGGACTAGCCGAGACGAGACAAAATTCACCCAGTCACAATGAACAATTGACTGGTTTTTAGTATCATCACGGACTTGTGGAACCCTCCCCCTCCCCCACCAGGGACATTGTCATCACCCCCAAATGAAGCCCACTGCCCAGTCCCCTGGCCTTGGCCCCTGGCGACCGCTCATCTGTTTCCTGCAGGACTACTGATCGAGTCTACCACAGAGGCCTAAACAAATATTCTCCCTTGAGAATTTTTAGGCAAAGTTCAGCCCTTGCAGCTCACAGGAAAATAAAAAAAAATCACTACACACAAATCAGCAAACAAGGCCCCAGGGGTGAGACCCAGCAGACACTGTAGATAACCATATCGGGCCTAAACCTTCAGCTATTTGCATGCAAGATGACCCGAACACCACAGAGTCGATGGACCCCGAGCGACTGGGTGGCTCATTGCTTGGGCGTCGGCCTATTGATTTTCCCTCCGGTCGTGATCTCAGGGTTGGAAAGTTGAACCCTGTCTGCTTGAGATTTCCTTTCCCCACCCTCTCTCCATAAATATATAAATAAAATCTTTTTTTAAGATAAGAAAATTGCAGGGCCCCTGGGTGGCTCATTCAGTTAAGCTTCTGCTTTCAGCTCAGGTCATGATCCCAGGGTCCTGGGGTTGAGTCCTCTCATTGGGTCCCCGGCTCAGCGGGGAGCCTGCTTCTCCCTCTCCCTCTGCTGCACCCCCACTTGTGCTCACTCTCTCTCTTTCAGTATTAAAAATAAAAAATATTTCAGAAAAACAAACAAGAAAATGTATAGATCCAAATTAATCATGTTAACAGGTTAATAGGAAAACCCTATTATCTCAGTAGATGAAAAAAAATAAATTTCATTCAACATCTATTCATGCTACTAAAAACCAGACTTTTAACAAACCAGTCGTTTAGAAGTTATTCGTAGGGGACGCTTGGGTGGCTCAGCGGTTAAAGGGCTGCCTTTGGCTCAGGGTGTGACCCCAGGGTCCCGAGATCGAGTCCCGCATCGGGCTCCCTGCATGGAGCCTGCTTCTCCCTCTGCCTTTCTCTCTCTCTCTCTCTGTGTCCCTCATGAATAAATAAACGAAACCTTAAAAAAAATAAAAGTCACTCATAAAAGATGTACAACAAATATACTTAGTGGTGAAAAGCTAAATGCATTTCCTTTAAGACTTCATATTGTAAGTCCCATCCAGCACAAGAAGGTAAAAATAAAAGTGTCAAGGCATAATGATTGGAAGAGAAGAAACAAAATTGTCACTATCTGCAGATATTTTATTGTGTTTGTGAAATACTTAAAAATCTGTCAATAACTTATTAAAGTTAATAAGATGATTGGTAGATTTTTAAATACAGAAATTGACTGTATTTCTATGTAACAGCCACACACAGAATGTGATTTTAAAACACACCATTCAGTGCTCCATCTAGGATGATCAAACATTGAGGAGCAAGTGTGACTCTATCTACCTGGGGGCAGAATTAGAACAACCTGATGGAATCCACCAAAGAGGATCTAAAAACTGTGGAGGCAACAATAAATAAATAAAAATTTAAAAAATAAAAATAAAAGCTGCAGAGGCGAGTCATGGTCAGGTCTGGACAAGCTGAGCAGCCGAGGGATTCGGTGGTCCGGCCATCGGCGGGGAGGCTGAGAGCAGTTAGAAAGGAAGGCAGGGTGGGCCCAGGGTGTGACCCGGGGTCCCGGGATCGAGTCCCGCGTCAGGCTCCCTGCATGGGGCCTGCTTCTCCCTCTGCCTGGGTCTCTGCCTCTCTCTCTCTCTCTGGGTCTCTCATGAATAAATAAATAAAATCTACAAAAATAAAAGAAAGGGAGGCAGGTGTGCACAGTCCCCGGCAGGAGAGCTTCAGCGAGGGGCTCCTGGAGCCGGATTGGGCTCCGGTCTACACGGAGGCTCAGCTGAGGCTGGAAAACACCGGCCGGGGAGCCGCCCGGGACCGGGGGCGTCATTCGCCTGCCTGCGGGCGGCCGCTCCGGTTCCAGGTGCTCAGGGCTCAGAACCTGAGTTTGCTCCCTTGGAATTTATTGCTTCTTGGAATTTATTGCAATGATCTGCTTTTCTCAATTCCTGGAACTGCCTTTAGGCACAGAAATTCAGGTCAGAGTTCCTGAGTGGAACAGTATAGCTTCTGACCATATTACAGACAGAAGCCTGGGGGCGCCTGGGGGGCTCAGCGGTTGAGGCCCACCTTGGGCTCAGGGCTGGTCCCGGGGTCCTGGGATCGAGTCCGCCTGGGGCCCTGCTTCTCCCTCCCCCTCCTCCCCTCCCCCTGCTCCTGCTTTCTCCCGCGGTCTCTTCCTCTTTCTCAAAGACATAAAATCTTTTAAAAAATAAAATAAAATTGGACCCCACGTCACATCACATAAAACTCAGTTGGAGTCGCTTAAGGACTTAAAATTGAAAGGCCCAAAGCGCAAGACTTTTAGAAGACCAAACAGGACACTTCCTTTATGACCCCGACGTCCAAAAGGACTCCTTAGAAGAAAGTGATTGCGAAATTGGACCCCTTTAGAGTAAGTACGTCCCCTCTTAAAACCGTGTCCTATCAAGGGTGAAAATGAAATCCTCCACCTGGGAGAAGGTATTTTCCGCATCGTCGGCCTTCCCACCGATGGCAAACAATATATCAAGGGTTGCTACAGACCTAAACCGAGCATAGAAGACACCTACGGAGGTTTTGTGGTCTTTTTTTTAAGATTTTATTCATGAGAGACAGAGAGGCAGAGACCCAGGCAGAGGGAGAAGCAGGCCCCACGCAGGGGGCACCCCCCCGCCCCGGCGTCCCCGTCGGAGGCAGCAGCGAGGCAGGTGAGGAGCCAGGACAGGGGAGGGCACGACGCGCTTGTTCAGTGTGCCCTCCTGTCCCCGCGGCCCGGTGCAGCCCACCCTCGGGTCGGCTCTGTGGGTCTTACCTGCGGCGGCGCCAGGACCCCGTGGCCAGGTAGCAGGTGCCCACCTGCCTGCAGCTCCCCGGCTCCGTGAAGCCCTCCATCCCCCGCGCTCAGGCCACACGCCTGGGGGCCTCCGTGTCCCCCCACCCGGCCAGCCTTGGCTCCCACCCCGGCGGCCCCTCTCTGGACCCGCACATTGTGAAACCCACCCCCCCACGCCCCTGCTCCCCGATATCCTCGGCCTGGC
This sequence comes from Canis lupus baileyi, assembly GCF_048164855.1. Classification (NCBI taxonomy): domain Eukaryota; kingdom Metazoa; phylum Chordata; class Mammalia; order Carnivora; family Canidae; genus Canis; species Canis lupus. The sequence goes on along the minus strand of NC_132876.1, from coordinate 980,371 downwards.
GGCTGCGATGACCCCAAACACAGCTGTCGCTCTCAGGCCCTGCTCTGCCCCAGGCGGTCTGGGGGGCCCTTGTCACCCCCAGGAGGAGCGCAGGTGCCTCCGTGGCCCCCAGGGGCCTGCTCCGCCCACAGTCACTGTGGCCTCTTGGCTGCCTTCGAACCCCCTGGGGCTGCCCCCCCCCCACAGCGATCCGACTCCTCCCGCAGCTCGGTGCTCCCAAGCCCGTGAGCGGGTGTGCGTGACCCGGCCCAGCACTGGGCGGCTGCCGCAGGGCTCCCCCGAGGGCCCGGGGCGCAGGGCCAAGGGGTCACCTGAAGCCTGAGAGCAGCACTGCGTTTAGAACAGCATCGCCCTCAACGGGCACAGACACCCGAGAGGAGCCCGCCGTGGGGGAGCTACGTGGGCCCCGAGCCGCAGGAAGCGCTGAGCGGCCCGCAGTCCCACACACCCGTGCACCCACGTAGAGACATATGGGCCCTGACGTGTCCCGCAGTGGGCAAAGCGGCAGGCCACGAAATGCCACGCGCGGCGTGGGAGAAGAGAAGGTGTCCACGCGAGCACATCTGTGTGCCTGCATGCACGCCGCCACTCCTCGGGGTGTTGGGGACTCCCTGAAGAAGTATCCCAGCTTCAAATTGGGGAGATGCTGTGTATTGTAGCCTCTTGTGGAGATCCATGGTGGCCTTTTACAAAATTCTTTTTATGCATTTATTTGAGAGAGAGAGAGAGAGAGCACGAGCAGTGGGGAGGGGAAGAGCGAGAGGGAGAAGCTGGCTCCCCGCTGAGCACAGAGCCCCATGTGGGGCTTGATCCCAGGACTCCGAGATCGGGACGCATCTGCCCAGGTCATGATCTCAGGGTCCTGGGACCGAGCCCCGTGTTGGACTCACTGCTCAGAGGGGAGCCTGCTCCTCCCTCCCCCTCTGCTGCTCTCTCTCTCTCAAATACATAGATAGACAAATAAATACATAAATACATTTTTATGTATTAGGTCACTTGGAAGTCCTGGAGCAAAGAAACGTGTAAATCCATTTAATCCAGCGTCTGTCAAACATAATTGACCACTGAACCCTGTTGTCTCATGACATCTATTAAAACAGAACTTTCATTACACAGAAAAGACCTGGGGAAAAACTGGTCATACAAACACAGGAAATAGGGGATCCCCAGGTGGCTCAGGGGTTTAGTGCTGCCTTCAGCCCAGGGCGTGATCCCGGGGTCCCGGGATCGAGTCCCATGTCAGGCTCCCTGCGTGGAGCCTGCTTCTCCCTCTGCCTGTGTCTCTGCCTCTCTCTGTGTGTCTTTCATGAATAAATAAATAAAAATTAAAAAAAAACAAATGGAGATACAGCAAGATGTTCAGAGCGTGTCTGTGCACTAGGATCACAGGTACATTTTCTTCTTTCGGTGTTTTGTGAGAATTGTCTTGTAATGAGTACGTGTCACTATTATAATCAAAACAGCATATTACCATTGTCGAATCACATGTTTTAAAGGCGAAACGAAAGGCAAACAGACTTTAAAATGGAAGATAATTTAATTTTGATTGATACGTAGTTCCTCGTTGGAAGCGACAGCACATTCTGCGCAACGGAATCTTGTAGCGCTTCGTTAGACTGGTTCACCTACAGCGAAACTGGGAAAAGAAGACAAATCGATGAGCTAAGTTTTTGTTTTGTTTTGTTTTGTTTTGATGAATTAAGTTTAAGTTACTACACCGGGACCTGGTCCACACAGTTACCGTGCGGTCATGTTACCTTTTCCGACAGATGATTTTAGACAACGTCTCCCCTTAATATGAACCCCGTGATTTCATTCAGACAAAATGCTTCGATGAGACAATAAGGCTATGAATGTGTCTTAGCGTCGTATAGATGGGATGGGAGGTCGATGTACAAGTACGGTCACGTAGCTTTTCTTCTGTTTTGATTGATTAAATTTTTTTCTTTATTTTCAGCAATCTGTACACCCGGTGTGGAGGTCAAACTCATGACCCCAAGATCACCCACTCCATGAACTGAGCCACCCAGGCGTTCCTCTTCCTTGCAAAGTATCTTTACGGGCACCCGGGTGGCTCAGTCGGTTAAGTGACTCTTGGTTTCGACTCAGTTCATGATCTCATGGGTCAAGGGATCAAAGCCCACTTCGGGCTCGGCATCCAGCGGGGAGTCTGCTTGAAGATTCTCTCTCTCCTTCTCTGTCTGTCCCTTCCCACTTGTGCTCTCTCTCTCTCAAATTAGTAAACAAATCTTTAAAAAAAATAAAATTTTTGTTAAAGAACTTATTAACCAAACAATACAATTTCTTCTGGAAAGATTGGGCAGTGTAATTAGTTGAAAATCAACATGAAAATCAATAACAACAGCAATAGAAATAATGATTCCAACTGCACATTTACCATCACGAGGAGATAACCAATGTCTATTACTTTGGTAAGAGCCCTAAAAGATTTTTGCCTTGTACATCTACTTTTTTTTTTAGATTGTCATTTTATTATTTATTTATTTATTTATTTATTTATTTATTTTAATTTTTTTCATTAAAAAAATTTTTTTACCAATAAAAATAAATTTATTATTAAAAAAAGAAAGAAATGCAAAAAAAAAAAAGAGAAATGAATACAGTTTCAGACTTACATCACTATATTTTTGTCTCTTTGCTATAGTTTCCCATACCATATCCTAACTCACATAATGTCATTATGTAGTTTGGTAAGTTTGATGGAAATATTATTATAGATGTTAAAGTAATTATCAATAATGTCAAATTATCAAGTAAGTAGGCTCCATGCTTGCGTGGAGTCCAACATCAAACTTGAACTCATGACCCAGAGATCAAGACCCAAACTGACATCAACAGTCTGATACTTATCCGACTGAGGCACCCAGGTGCCCCTAGTTTCCTTTCCTTTTTTTTTTTTTAAGATTTTATTTATTCATGAGAGACACAGAGAGAGAGAGAGAGAGAGAGAGAGAGAGAGAGGCAGAGACACAGGAGGAGGGAGAAGCAGGCTCCATGCAGCGAGCCTGACGTGGGACTCGATCCCAGTTCTCCAGGATCGCGCCCTGGGCCAAAGGTGGTGCCAAACCGCTGCACCACCCGGGCTGCCCGGCCTCTAGTTTCTAATAACAAACTAGGTTAAATTGTATATCCTCTATTATAATCAGCTTTTTCCCACTCAATAATATTTCAGGAATACAATTCCATATAACGATCCTCTACAACAGCGTTTGGTGACTATATAATGCTCATTGTATGAACATTTGGTGCTTTCTGTAACCAGCCGATGGACATTTAAGTTGTGTCTGGTTTTTCACTATTATAAACCATAGTAAAAATTCCTTACACACGTTCCTTCACATACTTGACAGAGCCAGTCGGTGTCCCTGATTGCCACCAGGTGCTGAGCTACTACTTGAAGGCCTTGTAACAGCTGCAGCTAGTGCTGTACAGGTGAGTACAGAGGTCCCGAAGCACAGAGAAACTGTCCAATCCTTACAGTGAGATGTATTCTTTATTTTCATTTTTTATTAATTTATATATCTAGATCTTTAAAGAATTTTTCTTTATTCATGGGAAACACAGAGAGACAGAGACCTATGCAGAGGGAGAAGCAAGCTCCCTGCGGGTAGCCCGATGCAGGACTCGAACCCAGGACCCTGACCCCAGGGTCACGACATGAGCCGAAGGCAGATGCTCAACCACTGAGCCAGGGAGGTGTCCCATGAAATGAAAAATTTAAAAACCAGTATTACTGGGGCACCTGGCTGGCTCAGTCGGTGGAGTGTGCGACTCCTGGTTTCGGGGTTGTGAGTTCAAGCCCAACGTTGAGGGTAGACATTCCTTCAAAATAAAATGTCAAAAAAAATCTGTATTATTGAGACTCTACCGTGTGCTTAGTACCAAGCACCAATTTTTCCTGGGTCTTCATGTGCCCTTTATGGACATAGATTCAAATATACCTTTATTTTTGTAATATCTAAAAAAAATCATACATTGAAGTGGGTTTTTTTTTTTCCCCTGTTGTATTATTTTGGTCATCTTCCACAAAGAAGTTAATAATGTGCCTCCGGCATCTATCAGTTTTCCTTCTAATCTTTCTTTCTTTAAATTTTTTTTTCAAGGGCCAATTGTAATGTGAACATTTATTTATTTATTTATTTATTTATTGTTTTTGTTTTTTTTTGCCATTTATTTATGTAACACTTGTCTTCGTTGAAGTTGGATTCCCACCGTACAGTGTAACACCCAGCGCGCATCCCATCAGGCGCCCTCCTCGGTGACTTTCACTCAAGTATTTTTAATAACTGGATAAGGTGTTTAAGTAGATGAGCTCAGCCTTAGTAGATGAGCGTTTACACCCGGACTTGCCCGGCTCCCGTCAGTTTTTCATCAATGTCGTCTTTTGTCTTGCCGTGTCTTGCCTCCGCTCTTGCCCGCCGTCCTCACTGCGGCCAGCTCGCCCGCCCCGGGGGGGGCTTACTGGTTTTGCTCCCCAGGGTGAGCCCTCTACGCCAGAGAGGGAAGGGCACCTCTGGCACGTCGCCTGCCCTCTGCACAGAAGTCCTTCCGAGCATGTGTGTTTAACCGATACTTCGGCTGCTTCTGACGCAGCAGGGCTGGTGGCCATTGTCCCAGTGGCGGGGACTTCAGGACTCGGGATCACCGATCCCTGGACTGGAGCGCTGGCTTCCCAAGCAGGGAGACGCAGCCTTTCCCCGGGCTTGGGAAGACCGAACATGTTGCCAGGCTCGCAGGCTGCCTGACATCCACCCGGGGCCTGTGTCACCTTTCTGGCCCTACGGAAGGCAGCCGCCCTGTAGGGGACACGGAGAAATGCCGCCCAGGGTGCCCCTTGGGGACAGGCTCACGGTGTTGGCCACACGCAGCCTGGATAAAGGCTCAGCCGCTTCCCGGGAGCCTGGGGGGCTCAGGCAGTTTAGCTTCGGACTCGCGACTGAGACATGGTGGTGATTTGGGGGTCCTGGGATAGAGTCCCAGGTCGGCTCTGCGCGGGGTGTGGAGCCTGCTTAGGACTCTCTCTCCCCGTCCCCTGCACCCCACTCTCATGTGCTCTTCCCCCCTCCAAAAAACCCAGTCTTTGCCACTGGGGCTAACGGGAGAGGAGGCTGGTGGGGTTGGTCGGGCTGTGTCGGGCCTGCGCGGGTGGTGTCCCCGACATCAACCAGGCCCGGGGTCCCAACGCGGGTTCAAGGCTCCAACAGCGGCCGTGCATGTAGGTTTCTTGGGCAAGAAGCTTCGCTGCAGAACTCGGCTGCCGTCTGTTGGCTGCACGGAGGTGCGTGTCGCTGAGCAGGGCCCGGGTGGCTCCCGAGATCGCTGGAGATCGTGGCGGCCCGGGCCCCCCCGCCCTCTGCTCCCCCCCCTCCCCCCCGCCGCCGGCGAGGCAGCTGAGCGGGCCTGGGGACACGCTGCTCCCATCGCCCGACCCCTCGGTCCGCCGTGTCCCGTGGGCCTTCCCTGCCCGCGCAGACAGGAGCCCAGCAGCCTTGGGCCTCGACCTTGGGGTTGGCGCCACTCGGAAACCCGATTACACGGTGTCCACGAGCACTCCCTGACCCCAAGGGAAAGATAACGAGGAGGAAACGAAGTCCGTGGAAAAGCAAACAGTCATAAACCTGCTTATCCGCGGCCGCCGCTGCCATGGGCGCTGCCCGCGAGCCACATGCACCGCCTTGACCTTTGCCTTCACCTTTGCCTTCACCGCAGACGGACCGCGGGGGCGGGGGGCGCTGGGGGTGCAGTTCCCCGCCTGTCGGGCCCCTCTCCTCCCTCCTCCCTGCCTCCCTCCTCCTGCCTGCCTCCTCCCCCTCCTCCCTGTCCCTCCTCCCTCCTCCATCTCCCCCTCCTCCGTCTCCCCTCCTCCTTTTTCCCCTCCTCCCTCTCCCTCTCCTCCTTCTCCCTCCTCTTCCGTTCCCCTTCTACTCCCTCTCCCTCTCCTCCCTCTTCCTGCCCTCCCTGTCGCCCCTCCTCCCTCTCCCCCTTCCTCCCTCTCCCCCCCCTCCATCTCCCCCTACCTCCTTGTCCTCCCTCCTCCTTCTTGCCTCCTTCCCTCCTCCCTCTCCCCCTCCTCCTTCTCTCCCTCCTCCCTCCTTCTTCCTGCCTCTTCCTCTTCCTCCCTCTAACCCTCCCTCCCTGCCCCCCTCCTCCCTCTTTCTTCCTGCCTCTCCCCTGTCCTCCCTGTCGCCTCTCCTCCCTTGCCCTCTTACTCCGTCTCTCCGTCCTCCATCTCCCCCTCCTCCCTGCCCCCTCCTCCCTCTCCCCCTCCTCCCTGCCCCCTCCTCCCTCCTTCTTCCTGCCTCTTCCTCCTTCTCCCTCTCCCCCTCCTCCCTGCCCCCCTCCTCCCTCCTTCTTCCTGCCTCTCCTCCGTCCTCCCTCCTCCATCTCTCACTCCTCCTTCTCCCCCTCTTCTGAGTCCCCTCTCCCCGTCCTCCCTGCTCCACCTCCTCCCTCTCCCCCTCCTCCTTCTCTTCCTCCTCCTTCCTTCTTACTGCCTCTTCCTCCTTCTCCCTCTCCCCCTCCTCCCTGCCCCCCTCCTCCTTCTCCCCCTCCTCCCTGCCCCCCTCCTCCTTCTCCCCCTCCTCCCTGCCCCCCTCCTCCCTCCTTCTTCCTGCCTCTCCCCCGTCCTCCCTCCTCCATCTCTCACTCCTCCCTCTCCCCCTCCTCCCTGTCTGGCAGCTTACGTGAGGCAGCAGAGGAGCCCCACTAGGACGATGGCGAAAAGGAAGGCGAATACAGTGGCCGTGGGGAGGGAGCTCTTGATGCGGTCCCACACGTAGTCCTGGAAGCTGCTCAGCCAGGACCTGCGGTTGTCTGCCGGGAAAGCCACCGTGTCATCGGATGGGGCAGCGCCAGGTGAGCCCCGCTGTGCCCCGACCCCGGGCCCGGGGGTGTCCGTGTCCCCGGCTCCGCAGCCCGCCAGCCGCGCCCCCCTCCGCGGCCAGGGCACCGCCTGGGCCACCTGGGCTGCGGCGGGGGCCTCCGGGACCAGTGTCCCCAGGAGTGGCCTCGGTCCCGGCCGCGCGCTGCCTCCCGGGCTCCCGGCCTTGGCTGCCCAGGCCCGGCCGTCCCGCTGCCGCTGCTTTTCTGTTCTCCTTAGGGCTGTTTCCTTCTTTCTTTGCGGGAGGGTGGGAGACGGGGGGGGGGGGGGGGGGGGCTCCAGCTGACCCGATCCGCGCTGACCGGGCCCTGAGCCTCCCGGGCGGCCCGCGCACCTACCCCGCGGCGGGGGCAGCACCTCGGCCTCGTCCTGGACACCGAAGGCGGGCGCCGCGCCGTCGGGCAGGAGGCAGCTGGCGGAGCACAGCACGACGGCGGCTGTCAGCAGCTGGGGGGCCTCCATGGCCGGCCTCCAACGCCCCGGCAGCTCGGTCTGCAGAGGACACAGGGTAGGCCTTGAGCGGCTGGACAGAGCGAGGACACCCCAGCGGAGCGACACCGCGAGCCCCGAGCGCGTCCCCTCCCCCGAGGCCCCCCGAGGCCCCCCCACCCCCGGCCTCCCGACCCAAGGCTGCAGCTCACGGCTCTTGTTCTCCCCCAAACCTGGGCTGTCACCCTCCATTCTCCTTTTATACTCCCCAGCCTCATCCATTCCAGAAGTCACAGTGCTCCCTGCCCCCGCGGGGCCTCCCCACGTCCCCCCACCCAGCCTGGTGTCCTGGCCTCCGCCCTGGCCTCCCCAGCCTCCTGTGGGCTTTGCTCTAAGGCACAGAAGAGGCCCCTTGCGCCCCTGCCCCCCTGCCCTACCCTCTCCTCCCGGTCGCCCCACCTCAGCCCGATTTCCGCTTACCAAGCCTGTGCTCCCGGCTGGAGTCTTTGGCTCCCCCAGCCCCTCCTGCAAATATTCCCCCGACTCTTTAGCTCACCCACTTTAAGTGCTCAAATGTCACCTTCTGGGACCCTGGATTCAGATCGTACCCGCCTCCCCACTAACTTCCTCATCAGCTGACCTGCTCGGTCTTCCCGCACACACTTCATCAGGATGGACTTTGGGATTTCTGTTCCATGTTTATTTGATCCTATGTGTTTTCCTGGTGAAGGTGTCAGCAGTGCGAGGCAGGGGCTTTGTCCGGGGCTCACTGCTGCTCGCTACCTACCCCTCAGGCGCTCCCAGTCCATGCACTGTTTTGGGGTGAATGAGTGGCTGGCGGATTGTGGCCTGAGCCAGCAGTCTCCCATCCCTGGGCCCAGCACGGGGGTTCTGAACAAGGACGGGACATCCTGGGTAGCTCCTGGGAAGGCTTTTCTCCATCTTGACAGAAGAGGTGGTGCCATCCCGTCCCGTGTGCTGCCTCAAGCACAGTTTAAGGGCTTAAGGGTGATGGCCATGAGGCAATGGCTAAGACAATGACACCTCCGAGGCACCAAGCCAACACCTGCAGCCCTCCTGCGGGCTGCTTGGCATGTGAACACAGAACCCCGACTTGGGCCATTCAAGCTTGGCCTTTCTAGTACCACGACATCTATGATGGAGCCAGTCAGGTAGTGTTGAGAGGGCTTAAAGTGACCCAAGGCGCGGGGCAGGCCACTCACCTGACTCAGCGACAGCGTCCAAAGGAGCCAGAGAAGTAGGCTTGTCTTCAGAGTGCAGCAGTCCACAGAAGTAGCTCAGAGGCCTCGCCTAACGTCTCTGAGGTTCCGAACAGAACCCCCCACTGATTATGACGTCATCCATGAACCCCACCCCCCGGTCTCCATCGGACAGCTGCACACAGAGGCACCTTCTGCCTCTTACCCACAGCTGTGCTTCCCCGCAGGCCCGAACCACTCTAAGATGTGTGATGTGCCACAGGGTGTGTCCCCTCCCTTACAGTAGCGTCCACATGGCACTTGGATAAACGGTGAAGGTGGCACTTCATATTTGTGTGGGGGGGGAAGAGATGGTTTAATATGATGATGCACTGAAGGAAAACCCTACACATAAACTAAATAAATAAATTCTAGATGGATCAGGGACTGAACAAACATAAAACCGTGTACATATTGGAATAAAATCTGGGTGGATGCATTTATCATCTTGGTGTGGAAAAAAGCGACTCTAAGCATGTCATCTAAGCCAAAGCCATACTTGAAAGTACTGATAATAAACTCACGGCATAAAAAGTGTGAAGTTTTGGGGCCCTGGGTGGCTCAGCCTGTTAAGCATCTGCCTTGGGCTCAGGTCATGATCCCGAGTCCTGGGATGGAGCCCTGCATGGCCCCCCTGCTCAGCGGGGACCCTGCTTCTCCCTCTTTCTCTGCCACCTACTCCCTCTGGTTGCATCCTCTCACCTTCTCTCCCTTTCATATAAAGTACTAAAAATCTTTTAAAAACCCCCAAAGCTTTCACAAAGCAAAATACTGTAAAGAATATGTGACTAATGACAAATTTGGCAACACATTTCATAACATATATGACAAATAATAGGTTAAGATCCTTAAGACGCAAAGAACTCCTACTCATTGATTTTTTTAAAGATCTATTTATTTATTTTAGAGAGAGACAGAGAGAGAGAGTGAGCATGTGGGTCAGTGCGGGGAGGAGCAGGGGGAGAGAGCCCTCAAGTGGACTCCCTGCCAGGCACAGAGCCCGACCTGGGGAGCCCAAAGTGGGCCCTGAGAGCATGACCTGGGCTGAAACCAAGAGTTGGATGCTCCACCAGCCGAGCACCCAGGCGCCCCATCCCATAAGTTAATTTTTAAGAAAAGATGGTCACGTCCACAGAGGAACCAGCGTGAATGATGCCTTAGAGTTGGGTCAGAAAGCAAAGGGCAAATTATGATCTATGCTATGGAACAGCATGGAATCCAGCGATGAAAATGAGCCAGCAGGAAATGTCTGCAGTCGGGGGGCTCCGGCGTGGAGCCGTCATGCCTAGTGCTCCCCGGTGTCGTCAGGTCCTTACCCGAGACAGTCACCACGGGGTATCCACAGGCTCACCTTTGGTAGGCAGTGCCCGGTGGTCTTCCAAAACAGTCATACCACAACAGCATGCACACCCGCTCCACACCCACCCGTCAGTTGTACATGCTACAAACATTTTCTCCCAGCCTGTCCGTGAACAGCAGATCTGAAGCTACGCAAGGTCTGGGGATGCTGTGAGGACACCTGCCATGACCCTCCTAGAAGTTCTATTGTTCGCCGTTCATAGAGCTTTAATTCACTTGAGACTAATTTTATTTTTGTACAGTGTGAGGAAGGAGTCGCATTTCATTTTTTTAAAAATGGCTTTCTCTCTTTAAAGTATGTTTATTTATTTGGTTTTAGTAGACGCTACTCCCAGTGCAGGGCTTGAACTCACAGCCCCGAGATCAAGAGTCACGCGCTCTACTGCTGAGCCAGCCAGGCGCCCCAAATTTCAATTTTTCACAAGGATTTCTGGTTGGCCCAGTACTCCTGTCCTGGGGGGCTCTTTTGTCATCAATCAAGTGTCCATATATAATGTGGGTCTATCTCTGGATTCTAATATGTCCCACTAGTCTATCGATCTGTCCTTGTGTCAGTACCACATTGTCTTCATTACTGTTGCTTTGAAATACATGTGGCCTGGCTAGCTCAGTGGGCAGAGCCTGTGACTCTTGATTTTGGCTTGTGAGTTCGAGCCCCATGCTGGGTGTAGAGATTACGTCAAAATGAATTTAAAAATCTTCAAAAATGAAATAAGATAAATGCTGCTGTGTGATATTTTGGCTATTCTCGGCCTTTTACATTTCCACATGCTGGATTCCACAGTGAGAACACGCTGGACTTTACACTGAGATTGTGCTGAATCTACAGCTCTGTCTGTGAAGAACATCTTTGTAACATTGAGTCTTCTGATCTCAATTATTTAGGTCTTTTGAGATATCTCATATAAGTGGTCTCCGTTTTGGTTAGCAATATGGTGACACTGTACCTGCAAGTTTCTAGGAGCGCTCTGCCAGTCATCAGCCTGTGATTAGGCAGTCAGAGGGTCAGAAATCCTCATGGTCATTTTATAAACAATAGAGTCTGAGTCTGCATTTTGTCATTTTGAAGCTGGATTTTTTTTTTTTGTGAAGCTGGATTTTTGTATAGTCTGTTCTATAGCATTGAAAGACAGACTCATTTTAATATGTATCTTCCAAAGATTGTTGACTTGTGACCTTGAGATTATGTCTTTCTTTTTTTAAGATTTTATTTATTTATTCATGAGAGACACAGAGAGACAGAGAGAGAGGCAGAGACGCAGGCAGAGGGAGAAGCAGACCTGACACAGGGAGCCCCGACGTGGGACTCGATCCCGGGACTCAAAGGTCACGCCCTGGGCCAAAGGCAGGTGCCAAACTGCTGAGCCACCCAGGCACCCCAAGATTGTCTGATAAAATGTTTGTGATAGAAAATTATATTTGTTCACTGAAAGTCACAAAGTACTTTGTCATAGGAGAGTGAATTTGCTTCCTGATCTTCTGATAATTAACTTGCTGTGATGTCGGTGATTGCGGCTAACGGAGCGGCCTTCTAGAACCGCGCGGGTTTTCTGGCGTTAGCAATAGTGTCTGTGTGCTCCTCGCCCAGGTTTACCCGGTAGACAATGCACATCCTCATTCTTCTACATTCGCCCTGGAATTTCCCACTGGCCCCAGGCTGTGTTTTGCTCTGGTCTCTCTTTAATTCCGCTTTGCACTAAGAGACTCTGATCTGAGGATTCTAATTTGTTTGATGATCATTATTGTAATTTCATCCCAAAGAAATTTTTTCCTCTTGTTTTATTTGACCACATCCAATGTGTGATCTTCCTCTTGGCAACTTTCAATTTTTATCCTGGTTAGAGCACTTCGCATAGCTCAGCCTGTGGCATTCTGCGGTGCCCAAGGCAGTGTTGCTCACCCCGGGCACAAGAGCGTCGGCAGAGAGTTCTAGAACTTACTCATCCTGCACCCCCCATTTCTTTTTCAGTCTCTTGCCTTCTATGAAGTCTTATCCTGGATCAAGGCTCCATTTTAATTTAATTTTTTTTTTTTTTTTTACCTCTCATAAATGATCTCACTTTCTACTCTGAGTTCAGTTTAGTCTGGTTCCTGACTCACTAATTCGGATTTCTAAAGTGTCCATCCTGCGATTCAGCGCATCCGCACGAAGATCGCTGTTCACATTTTTATTTCCAGTGTGAAACTACATCTGTTGAAGGCGGCTGTGCGTGTGTCAAGGTTTTATGTGAGCAATCATGGAGGAAAGCGGCAGGAGGGCCAAAGGGCATTTCAGATCCAAGAGCATTTCAGAAATTGGTGTATCTGGCCCATAGCACAGGAATTCCAGAGCAGGGTCATTAAGAGAGAGCAGGGTGGCTGACCTTTGCCAGGAAATAGAACCACGTCGCCTCCGGGGGCCGCTTGCCTCCCGGGCTGCTCGGGGAAGCCAGTTACCGACCTCTGTGCATCCGCCCTAACGTGTGCACCTGCCCCCGCTGCTCCGCGATCCCCCGCGGCAGCCGGGCTGCCTTCCCAGGAGGTCACAGCAGCGCCAGCACGGTCGCCACGAAGTGCTCTAGTTCGGGGGAAAAGCATCGATTTCCTCGCGTCTCGTGGGAGTGTAAGGCCTGTCCTCTTGCACCAGGAACCCCGTGGACGCGGCCGTGGGTCGCAGACTTCGGGTCCTCCCGGCCTCCGGTCCCCTCGGCCCCGGTGGGCGTGGGGTCCCAGTGAGGCCTGCTACGGTCGTCGCCCTTCCTGAGCCCCGAAGACGAGGACACGGACCTATGACCGCGTCTACAGGGAGGCCCAGATCGGCCTGCTCGCTCCGGGCTTCGCGGCGCCGACGGCAAGCGGGGCCTTTACTCCCCAGGTACCCAGACCGGACTCCCACATCCCGGATACCTTCCGCCCGCCGCAGACGCGGTCACTGCACAGAGGACGTGGGGCTGCGCGACAGACCTCGCTGTCGGCCGGAGGACGCCTTCCAGATGGGGTGCGGCCTCGCCTCAGGCCGCGGGAGGGAAGGGCGAACGTGGGAGCACTTGGGGGACAGGGGGCAGGGCCGGGGAGGTGGGGGGACAAGGCCGGGGAGGTGGGGGGACAGGGCGGGGAGGTGGGGGCACAGGGCCCAGGAGGCCACGGGGACAGGCTGGAGAGGTGGGGGTCAGGGCCCGGGAAGCCGCGGGGACAGGGCAGGGAGGCAGGGGAGACAGGGCCGCAGAGGCGCGGGTCAGGCGGGCTGCTGGGTGTCGCAGCCCAGGACCTCCAGCCTCAGGGCGATGTGGTGCGCCCAGCTCTGCGGGTGCAGGCGCACGTAGCGAGCCACCAGCGGGGGTTCGAGAGCGTTCCGCACAGGCGTGGAGGAGTCCCGGTTTCCCTGGAAGACCTGAAAGGAGACCCCCAGCGCCGTGAGCCGCCGACCGCAGGGCCCGCGGCCCCCCCGACCTCCCCCCACCCCCGCGCCCTCCGCTTCCAGCAGCTTCCAGGAGCCCCGCCTCGACCCGGCTCCGCGCTAGGCCGGACGCCCTCAGCCGCTCGCCAACGTGTCCCGTGTCCCGGCCACTGAGGCTTTAGTCCCGCGGCCGCGAGCAGTGAAGCCAGGCACTGTCGAACGTCACGGGCCTCGGGAAGCTGGGACACTAATGTCATGGGCGCCGACACCCGCCGCCTACAGTCACCGCGTGTCACACACCGAGATGTGCCCCCTGTCTCTATCCCCCGTGCATACGCGCGCATGTCGCCTGAATACTTCATCACGTCGAACCCACAATAAGGCCGTTCACTGATGACATGATACTCTGCATAGAAAACCCAAAAGCCTCCGCCCCAAAATTGCTGGAACGCATACACCAATTTGGCAGCGTGGCAGGATACAAAATCAATGCCCAGAAGTCAGTGGCATTTCTATACACTAACAATGAGACTGAAGAAAGAGAAATCAAGGAGTCAATCCCATTTACAATTGCACCCAAAAGCATAAGATACCTAGGAATAAACCTAACCAAAGAGGTAAAGGATCTATACCCTCAAAACTACAGAACACTTCTGAAAGAAATTGAGGAAGACACAAAGAGATGGAAAAATATTCCATGCCCATGGATTGGCAGAATTAATATGGTGAAAATGTCAACGTTACCCAGGGCAATTTACACGTTTAATGCAATCCCTATCAAAATACCATGGACTTTCTTCAGAGAGGTAGAACAAATCATCTTAAGATTTGTGTGGAATCAGAAAAGACCCCGAATAGCCAGGGGAATATTCAAAAAGAAAACCATACCTGGGGGCATCCCAATGCCAGATTTCAGGTTGCGCTACAAAGCTGTGGTCATCAAGACAGTGTGGAACTGGCACAAAAACAGACACATACATCAATGGAACAGAATAGAGAACCCAGAAGTGGACCCTGAACTTTATGGTCAACTAATATTCAACAAAGCAGGAAAGACTATCCACAGGAAAAAAGACAGTCTCTTCAATAAATGATGCTGGGAACATTGGACATCCACATGCAGAAGAATGAAACTAGACCACTCTCTTGCACCAGACACAAACATAAACTCAAAATGGATGAAAGACCTAAATGTGAGACAAGATTCCATCAAAATCCTAGAGGAGAACACAGGCAACAAACACCCTTTTTGAACTCGGCCACAGTAACTTCTTGCAAGATACATCCACGAAGGCAAGAGAAACAAAAGCAAAAATGAACTATTGGGACTTCATCCAGATAAGAAGCTTTTGCACAGCAAAGGATACAGTCAACAAAACTCAAAGACAACCTACAGGATGGGAGAAGATATTTGCAAATGACGTATCAGATAAAGGGCTAGTTTCCAAGATCTATAAAGAACTTAGTAAACTCAACAGCAAAGAAACAAACAATCAAATCATGAAATGGGAAAAGACATGAACAGAAATCTCACAGAGGAAGGCATAGACATGGCCAACACGCACATGAGAAAATGCTCCGCATCACGGGCCATCAGGGAAATACAAATCAAAACCACAATGAGGGGATCCCTGGGTGGCGCAGCAGTTTGGCGCCTGCCTTTGGCCCAGGGCGCGATCCTGGAGACCCAGGATCGAATCCCACGTCGGGCTCCCGGTGCATGGAGCCTGCTTCTCCCTCTGCCTATGTCTCTGCCTCTCTCTCTCTCTCTCTGTGACTATCATAAAAAAAAAAAAAAAAAAAAAAAAAAACCACAATGAGATCCCACCTCACACCAGTGAGAATGGGGAAAATTAACAAGGCAGGAAACCACAAGTGTTGGAGAGGATGTGGAGAAAGGGGAACCCTCTTGCCCTGTTGGTGGGAATGTGACCTAGTGCAGCCACTGTGGAAAACTGTGTGGAGGTTCCTCAAAGAGTTAAGAGTAGACCTGCCCTACGACCCAGCAATTGCACTGCTGGGGATTTACCCCAAAGATACAGATGCAGTGAAACGCCGGGACACCTGCACCCCGATGTTTCTAGCAGCAATGTCCACAATAGCCACACTGTGGAAGGAGACTCGGTGTCCATCGAAAGATGAAGGGATCGAGAAGCTGTGGTCTATGTACACAATGGAATATTCCTCAGCCATTAGAAACGACAAATACCCACCATTTGCTTCAACGTGGAGGGACCTGGAGGGTATTATGCTGAATGAAGTGAGTCAATTGGAGAAGGACACACATTATATATTCTTTCTCATTCATTTGGGGAATATAAATAATAGTGAAAGGGAATAGAAGGGAAGGGAGAAGAAATGTGTGGGAAATATCAGAAAGGGAGACAGAACACAAGAGATTCCTAACTCTGGGAAATGAACTAGGGGTGGTGGAAGGGGAGGAGGGCGGGGGGTGGGGGTGACTGAGTGATGGGCACTGAGGGGGGCGCTTGATGGGATGAGCACTGGGTGTTATTCTATATCTTGGCAAATTGAACACCAATTAAAAAATAAATTCATAAAAAACAAAAATAAAAAAATAAAATGAGTGTCTTGTAGACAGCAAAAAAAAAAAAAAAAAAAAAAAGGCGTACATAGGCACAGAGTGCCATCGTCACACCCGCCAAACGTGATATTTGCCGTAACAGGGCCTGATAATTAAGAATGTCCAGTTGTCAGTAGGATGTCGCTTGAGCAATTTCTCCAATCGAGGATCTACTAAAAATCACTCGCTGCCTCTACTTATCATATGTCTTTAAATCACCTCTGATCTCGAACAGACTCCCAGTCTCTGGGCGCTTTGGGTCTTTCACGACATTGACATTTCTAAAACTCTAGGACCGCTGTGTCCTAGAATGTCCCACATTGTAAACTTGTGCGACTGTTTTCTCATTATGAGATTTTGGTTAAACATTTTTTTAAGATTTATTTATTTATCTGAGAGAGAGAGAGAGAGCACAAGCAGGAGGGCCACAGGGAGGGAATCTCCAGCAGACTCCGCAATGACGCGGACCCACGCGGGGCTGTCACAACCCGGACATCACGGCCGAGCTGATACCTCCAGTGGGATGCTGAACCCACCCCGACTGTGCGCGCTCTCTCCCTCTCTCAGTCTCTGTCAAAGAAATCAAATCTTTCAAGTTTCTGTTTGCACTCACATTCCACTGGACAGAATGGGTGCCATTGCCAAGCCCAAAGTCAATGGGGTCTTCAAGGAAGCAGGCGGTGACAAATCAGGAACAAGGACACCTTTGAACTCATCAGCCGTCTTGGTTGGTTGAGGAATTCTTTAGGATTCCTAGTTCCAGCCATAAGTCGATTTCCTGTGGGCTGGGAGAAGCAAGGGGCTGGAGTATGGGGTTTATTAGGCCGGGCGCACCCTCTACTGTTGATAAAGTGAAGTGCGATTTCCTCTATGGGACAGAAAGGGCTTCGCGTCCGGAGATGTCATATTTGCTTTTATAGGACCCTCACCGGATTTCCACTCGTTGGTTGCTGCTCCTGTTCATCACCAAGCCAACGAGACATGGATCGCCCCTCACCAGACACAGCATCATCCTCAGTCTTACGGACTTTCGAGCCCTTTGCTTTCGGTTCCAGAAGCCAGTGCTCTGACCCACAGGTCTCAGGTCTTAGGATTTCTTCACTCAGGGCGGCAATTCCCCTTTTCAGAAATGATTTTATTTGTTTCCTCCCACTGACCTCGTCTCTTTTCTTCATGGTTTCTCCTAGACTCTCCAGAGTGAGCTCTGCAGCTAGCTCACCTGGATTGGCAGGTTTAGTTTCTACCTACTTGTCAATAGGAACTTAGAGTATTCTTCGTATCCCAGGAACTCTGTAGGGGAGTTAGGGCTGGTTCGATGCAATAAAGATATATATTGGGATTCCTGGGTGGTGCAGCAGTTTGGCACCTGCCTTTGGCCCAGGGCGCGATCCTGGAGACCCGGGATCGAATCCCACATCGGGCTCCCGGTGCATGGAGCCTGCTTCTCCCTCTGCCTATGTCTCTGCCTCTCTCTCTCTGTGACTATCATAAATAAATAAAAATTAAAAAAAAAGATATATATTCATATCATCAGTGAAGAGAGACTACTTCTTTCCAACTTACATGCCTTTTATTTCTTTCTTTTTCTTTTTCATTATTATTATTATTATTATTTTATTTCTTTTTCTTGCCTAACTTCTCTGATTCCGGTAAAATGCAGAATGGAAGTGGCAAACGTGGCTGTCCTCGTTGGTTCTGTGAAGGTTCCTAAAAGGAAAGCTCCTCTGGAGTGGAGTCGGGAGGCCCGCCGGCTGAGCCCGCACCCCTTGCCGCTTGTCCTCAGGCCAATCCAACAGGAAGACTGGAGGCCTGCTCCACTCCGTTACCCCCAGAGCAGGAGGAAGGAAGGCTCACCCCTCCTCGCCCCAGCCCCGCAGCAGCCCGCCCAATAAGAGACCGTCACAACTCAGCCCACGACAAACCACTACACTTCCAACTTCCAGATCATTCCAATGGGCTTTTTGTTGATAGCAGCCTGTCCGGCCTCCCCCCTTTCCTGTACAAAAGGGCGTGCCTCGCTTTTGTTCTGCAGACGCCTATGGTTCCACCCTCGCTTGCATCTTCCCCCTCGGAATTCTCTGCTGGTCGAAAATAAATCCATATTTTGCAGGTAAAGTCACTGGTGACTTTATTTTTAAAGTTAACGTTTTGCCATTTCTCCACCGTATTTTCCCTGTCGGTCTGGGATTCCAATCACGTATGGCCTTCTATGTCTCGTCTCCCGTGCGCCATCCTCGGTAACTTCTTGAGCTGGATCTTCCAATTGACCAAATTCTCTTTGGCTGAGTCTAATCTGCTGTTAGGTCTTTCTTTCAATTTCAAGCTTCAACAATGAGGTTTTTCATTTCTAAAAGTACTTGTGTTTTCCTAAAACCGCCTAACAGTCTTGGAGAGTTAGTCATTTAAGTTGTCATAGTTCATCAATATCTGATGTTACCCAGATACTGAATCTTTCTTGATTGTTTCTGCTCACTTGTTTTTTAAAGATTTAATTTGACTAATTAAAAAAATTTTTTATAGATTTTTATTCATTTATTCATGAGAGAGAGAGGGGCAGAGACACAGGCAGAGGGAGAAGCAGGCTCCATGCAGGGAGCCTGATGTGGGCCTCGATCCCGGGTCTCCAGGATCACGCCCTGGGCTGAAGGCGGCGCTAAACTGCTGAGCCACCCGGGCTGCCCAACTATTTTTTTTAAAGAAGGATCCACACCCAGGGCACCTGGGGGGGCGGTGCTCAGTCAGTGAAGCGTCTGCCTTCAGCTCAGGTCATGATCCTGATCCTGCAGTCTTGGGGTTGAGCCAGGTGTCGGGCTCCCTGCTCAGTGGAGAGTCTGCTTCTCCCTCTGCCCCCCTAGCAGTCGTGCTCGCTTTCTTGCGTTCTGTACCTCAAATAAATAAATACAATCTTAACAAATAAACTCAGCTCAACACCCAATGTGGGGCTCGAACTCACGACTCTGATACCGACTCATATGCTCTACTGACTGAGCCAGCCAGGCGCCCCTCTGCTCACTTGAAGTCAGGTCGGCCTGTTGTCTTGCATGTTTGCTGATATTTATGATCTTATCATTTTAGGATGTGGGAATCTCGGAGACCTAAACTGGGAGTGCTTCCTTCCGAGTGGACTTGAACATGGTTCTTCCAGATGCCAGGAGGTGCTACTTACCTGCAACTACTTTGGCTCCCTTCTGGGGTTCATCACCTAGTGCATTCAGTTCTCCTCGCATTTTGCTCAAAGCTTAGTCTCCTAATAACACTAATACAAGCATTTTCCTTTAGGAAAGGTCATCCATGTTACTTTTTCTCCCATTTTACCTCTCTTTGCTCTGATTTCAGCTCGTTATCTTCACATTGAGGTTCATGGGGTGAGCTTTCGGTGGTGAGGAGGCTGGAGAGCCTCCTTTCCCCATCGAGTGCAGCAATGCATTAAGTAGCAGGTGCTCGGGCAGCCCCGGGGGGCGCAACGGCTTAGCGTTGCCTTCAGCCTCGGGTGTGATCCTGGAGTTCCGGGATCAGGTCCCACGTTGGGCTCCCTGCGTGGAGCCTGCTTCTCCCTCTGCCTGGGTCTCTGTCTCTCTCTGTCTCTCTCTCCTCTCTCTCTCCTCTCTGTGTATTCTCATGAATAAATAAATAAAATATTTTTTTAAAAAAAGAAGCAGGTGCTCTAGGTGAGATAGCCTTTTCATCGTGATAATATATACCTAACACGTAATTTACCATTTTGACCATCTTTAAGTGTACGATTCCGTAGCATGAGCTACATTCACACTGTTGAACAAGCATCACCACTGTCCATCACCAGAATTCTTCATCTTGCCAAACTGAAGCTCCACCTGTTGGACAAGAACTCTCCATCGTCCTCTCCTCCAACTCTTGAGCAACCTCCGATCTTGCAGTCTCCGTGGACCCGCCCGTTCTAGGCATCTCACGGTAGTTGTTCATTGTGTGTCAACGTGACTAGGTCACGAGGTGCCCGCCTATGTGGTCAGACACTATTCTGGGAGTGTCTGCGAGGGTATTTTTGGACGAGATTAACATTCAAATGATAGAGTGAACAGAGCGGCTAGCCTTCCAATCAATCATTTGAAAGCTTGAGTAGAACAAAAAGGCTGACCCTCCTCTAAATAAGGCAGAATTTGGGATCCCTGGGTGGCGCAGGGGTTTGGCGCCTGCCTTTGGCCCAGGGCGCGATCCTGGAGACCCGGGATCGAATCCCACGTCAGGCTCCTGGTGCATGGAGCCTGCTTCTCCCTCTGCCTGTGTCCCTGCCTCTCTCTCTCTCTCTGTGACTATCATAAATAAATAAAACTTAAAAAAAAATAGAAAAAGAAAAAAAAATAAGGCAGAATTTTCCCGCCTGCCTGCCTTTGAACCTGGACATTGGCTTTTCTGGCTCTGGGGCTCAAACTGAAGTGCTGACCCTTCCTAAGTCTCTTAAAAAAATTTTTTTATTGGAGTTCAGTTTGCCAACATATAGCATAACACCCAGTGCTCATCCTATCAAGTGCCCCCCTCAGTGCCCACCACCCACCCCCTTCCTAAGTCTTGAGCTGCTGGCCTTCAGCCTGGAATTCACAC
Organism: Canis lupus baileyi; assembly: GCF_048164855.1. Lineage (NCBI taxonomy): Eukaryota > Metazoa > Chordata > Mammalia > Carnivora > Canidae > Canis > Canis lupus. Next base: position 959,885 of record NC_132876.1, on the reverse strand, counting down.
CATCAGCTCTCCTGGTTCTCAGGCTTTTGGACTCAGACCAGAGCTATACCACTGGTACTCCCGGGTCTCCAGCGCGCTGGCTCACCCTGCAGATCTTGGGACCTGTCAGCCTTCGTAATCATGAGCCAATTCCACACAATAATCCCTTTATCCCCACACACATATGCACATGTGTGCATGCACACGCACATTCTATCAGCTCTGTTTCTCTGGCGAAGCCTAATACACTCATATACATGGAATCATACAACGTTTGTCCTTTTATGTCTGGCCTATTTCATGTAACTCAGTGCATCTGAGGTTCGTCTATATGGTACCACGTCTCAGAGATAGACCCTTTTAACAATGGGAATGTCCTCTTGAACATATACTATCTATACTCTGTTCCACTCAACTGCCAGAAGCAGAAGTCTAGTCCAGCACTGGGGGATCCGGGAATTCTTCCTGGAGGAGATGATGTGTATCTGCGACTCAAAGAATGAGCCAAGTAAAAGGGGTCAAAAAGGGGGCAGTGGGAGAGACCTAGAAAAAAAAACAGTTCTAGGTAGAATAAACAGTATGTAGAAAAGCCTGGTAGTATGTAAAATAAATAAATAAATTAATTAATTAAAAAAAAAAAAACAAAACAGGGATCCCTGGGTGGCTCAGCGGTTTGGCGTCTGCCTTTGGTCCAGGGCACGGTCCTGGAGACCCGGGATCGAGTTCCGGGTCGGGCTCCCTGCATGGAGCCTGCTCCTCCCTCTGCCTGTGTCTCTGCCTCTCTCTCTCTCTCTCTCTCTCTATCATGAATAAATAAATAAAATCTTAAAAAAATAAAGATTAAAAAAATAAAAAACAAACAAAAAGCCTCGTATGAGAAAGAACATGCTGCTTTTAGGGACCTGAAAGTTTCTTAGTCTGGGCGGAGCTTCTTAGCGATCAGAGGAGCAAATAGCCGAAGACTCTACCGGAGGGACTGGTAAGGGGCACTAGATGGGATGAGCACTGGGTGTTATGCTGCATGTTGGCAAATTGAACACCAATAAAAAATAAATTTAAAAAAAGTAAAAAAATAAAAATAAAAGCATTAAAAAAAATTCTTGGTGAAAAAGAAAAGAGACCATAGAGATGAATATTCATTCTCTCATTACTCGTGGGATAGCAGGACTTTTGTCAGGTCCTCTAATTAGCACAATTTGCTGACTTATGCAGCAAACCCACATCAAGAAGGAAGACTGTCTGGGTCCCACGTGTTAAAGGTCGACGAGGCCAAGGACTCTAAGTAGCTGATGCGGATACGGACATCTTTACACATTTGGCAAAAAACTCTCATTCGTCTTCACCCCCCCTGGTTCTTGCCATCATCCTGGATGACAGCAACATGCCTGAGGATAATCGACTTTTGGCTCTACTCTGCTCCTTCCTGGGATTGTATGTCCTTGCCTGGAGTCTCAGTGACCTCCCAGATGTCTTCCCTGGTATTCTATTACTGTAGATCCTCAATAAATATTTACCTTGAAAGTTTGATCACATAATGAAGTGATTAGGTTTCTAAATGCCAAGCCCTAGGAGAGGTTTTGTGCCTTTCCCGTGAGACCAGCATACCTTGACTTTGCCATTCTGAAGAAACAGAGTCCAGTTATGGCCATCTTGACTACTGGAGATGAGGAACTCCTTCACATACATGCTGATGAGGAGAGATTTCACCCCCTGGGTGGTTATTCCTGTGACTTTCATGGTCTTCCGGAAGTCCACTTGCAGCCACTCTTTTGGGTTATTTGCCTAGGAAAGTCAGTTAGACTAGTATCCTGGGGAACAGTACCGTTTGCTCCTAGACACCCCCACATCCCCTCTTCTTTACCACGTCATAGCAGGGACCACTCTGCATTTTCGTGGTCTCTCCTTAGTAGACTGTAAGCAATTTTTCAAGATTCGTTCCTACAGCCTCAGGGTCTGCCATTTAACGGGTGCCCAGGAAATGTCTGCTAAATGAATATACGAGCCATATATAGATGGGCTAGAGTATGAGAAGCTTGGCAATGAGTCACACAATCTGTTTCGCTTAAAGTAAGCCCCTTGGAGGAGCAGAGTCCACTGACTGCGTTCATCCCCAAGAGCTATCCAGGGATTGAAAATCACTAATTCAAAAAAAAAAGAGAAAATCACTAATTCAGGGCAGCCCCGGTGGCCCAGTGATTTAGCGTCGCCTTTGGCCGGGGCCTGATCCTGGAGTCCCAGGATCGAGTCCCACATCGGGCTCCCTGAGTGGAGCCTGCTTCTCCCTCTGCCTGGGTGTCTGCTTCTCTCTCTCTCTCTGTCTCTCACGAATAAATAAAAAAAATAAAATCGTTAAAAAAAAAGAAAATCACTAATTCAGTGGCTCTCAGGAAAAAACCTGCCCAATGAACGGTAGAGGAGTGTGACACTTTCCATTGAGGCACTGAGAAACTTGCAAAGAGGACTACTTCTAGATACTTCTCCATAACACTGGACTTGAGCTCCGACAATTTCTTCACAGGCATTCGCCAGGATTGCACACAGAGATCCTGCTTCTTGGAGGCTCACTCAGGGATCGTTTCCCCCCTAAAAATGTTGTGTGCGATCACCTGGCACATCCACTAAATGTCTGTGCGGATTCTTCCCCCGAGACGCGACCACCCTTGACACGTCTCGGGGAACACCCAGGTGGCAGAAAGGCCTCTAAAGGAGCAGTCGAGGACTTTCCCAACCCATCCTCCCTGCTCTGCGTCGGTTAAGTGGCGAGTGTGAGGCCTCTTACCTGAGGTCTCCAGGCATTAGTCCTGCCCTGCAGGTGCAGCCGGGCTTGGGAAGGAGACCAAGTGGCAAGCATACTGCTTAGGTAGGACGAGGCAGTGATCTGAGCATCTGATATTGCTTTACTCTCCATCCCCAGCGGCATGCTGCAACCTCAGAGAGATTAAAGGTGGGCGCAATCATAAGGACAAGAGGCAGCCTCGGTTGCACTGGCCTGCGGCCGCCGACACCCCCCCCCCCACTATCCCCACCGCACCATCTCCCAGGCATTAACCCCCGCACCCATGCTGTTACTGCTGCCCCGCGCCTTCTGGTCAGCTCTTCTCAGTTCGGGGGCACTTTGACCTTAAGAGTGCCGGAGGAGGTGGCTGCCCCTAGGGAATCCCATGGTTACAATGACCAAGGCCTGTGTTTGCTCGGGACTGCGCTGCTCTTAGCATTCGTGGTTCTGTGTCCTGGGACATCGCCCTGCCCTCGAGAAGACTAGGACAGTCATTCATCCCACCCGGGGCTGGGACACGGAAGGGCACGTGATGACTGGGCACTTACTGTTGAAGTCACAGCCCAAGAGCTCCATGCGAAGAGTGCTGCGGATGCTGTAATGGGTTGGGTGCAAACGGATGTACTGAGCAATAATCGGAGGGTTAAAAATATTGTGTTTGATCCCAGATGAATCCACGTTGCCAAAGAAGACCTGTGGGGAGGGATTAGCACAGGTACATGCCAGGTGCAGACAGGGTACAAAGCAATTGCTCCCCATTGCATCTTCCCTCTAATTTTGCTTTGTGCTTCTCTCGACAGCACGCAGCGCTCACATACAACCGTCGTAGCTAGAAGTCCTGTATGTCGGGCCCTGTTCCACATCTGAGAGGGTGCTGGCAGGCACCACCCTACCACCCTGGCCTCAGGATAATCTTCCAAGACTGTGGTCTCTCTCTGTGTGTGTGTGTGTGTGTGTGCACATGTGCATGAACTGTGAGGCTTTAATTAATGATTCCTTGTGTATGGATTTGTAAGACACGTGTTAACATCCAACATGTGGGGGTTCGGACCTTGAGCAGTCTAGGGTGCAGAGAAAGTACACGGCATCTTCAAAGGAAAGGGAACACAGTTTGAGAAATGTGATAGGAACACCTAGTCAGGGGATCCCTGGGGGGCTCAGTGGCTTGGCACCTGCCTTCGGCCCAGGGCATGAACCTGGAGACCTGGGATCGAGCCCCGCGTCGGGCTCCCTGCATGGAGCCTGCTTCTCCCTCTGCCTGGGTCTCTGCCTCTCTCTCTCTCTGTGTGTCTCTCATGAATAAATAAATAAAATCTTTAAATAAAAAAGGAACACCTACTCAGAAGGCCTCGGTTTAAACCATGGCGTACAGGCTACGGAAAGTTTAAAATGATCTCTTACAAGGCACCTAGGCTTTGTGTATGCTTGAATACACTAGAATAGGAATCAGTGTGTGTTATATGATGACACATCAGCATTACAGTATCGTGCAGAATGTTGTAAGAAATTGTTTTGCCCGGGTGCCTGGTGGCTCAGTCGGTGAAGCATCCGCTTTCAGCTCAGGTCATGATCCCGGGTCGGGAGATCGAGGCCCGCGTCAGGCTCCCTGCTCAGTGGGGAGTCTGCTTCATCCTCTCCCTCCGCCCCCTGATCATTCATGGTCTCTCAAATAGTACCTAAAAAATCTTTAAAAAAGAATATAGGTGCAGAAATCCTCAAATGATTTTAGCAGACGGAATCCAGCAGTACATTATAAAAGTGACATTTCATGTCCAAAAAGGAACTGTCCCAGGAATACAAAGATGCTTCAACTTAAGAAAATAACTCTACGTTAATAAAATAAAGGGGGAAAAACCCACATGACTGTCTTGATTCATGCAGAAAAAGCATTGACTAAAATCCACCTTTTCCTGACAAAAAACACTCAGCAAACTAGGAATAGAAGGGGAATCACCAAACATAATAAAGGGCATTTATGAAATACCCATAGCTAAGGTCATACTCACTGGTGGAGGACTGAAAGCTTTTCCCCTAATCAGGAACAAGAATCCGCGCTTTCCCTGCCTCTAACCGACATTGTAATGGAAATCCTGGCTAGAGCAATGATGCAAGAGAAAGAAATAAAGGGTATTTAAATTGGAAAGGAAGAAGGAAAACCATCTGTGTTCTCAGATGACATAACCTTACACAGAAAAAGTCCTAAAGAATTCACGAAACACCGGCAGAGTTAGTGAATTCAACAAACTTCAGGATATGAGACCAACGTGCAGAAATTAGGGGGTTTTCCACGCGGCAGCGGCGACGAACCTCAAACGAAACTGATTAATTGATCAGTTAACTAACTGATTGAATAATTTTATTCAAATCGGGATCACGTGCAATTACATCCCTAGGAATACACGTAGCGGAGGACGTGCAGGGCGTGTGCACGGAAAGTCACGGAACATTGCTGAAAGTCACTCGGGAGGCCCCGAATACGCGGGAAGCCCCGCCGCCCCCCCCCCCCCCCCCCCCCCGGTGTCAGGACCTGAACGTGTCCCATCGCCGAGTCGCGCCCAGGCGACAGACAGGCCGCACCCCCTCCGGGAAGCTCCCCCGCCCCGCCCTGCGCAGCCCGAGTGCAGGGGCCGCCTGGAGGGGCACCCAGAGGGAGGGCCCCGCCCGGTCCCGGCGCACCTGCAGCGCTCCCGCCGCGCCGACCCGCCGCTGCTGGCACCGCGGGGCGGCGCTCGGGACCCGGGGGCGCGACAGGCCCAGCCCGGGGGGGGCGGGGGGGCGGGGGGGATCAGCTGGGCGGCCGCCTGCAGCCCGGGCTCGGGTCGGCAGCCCTGGGGGCGCGGGGGGAGCCCGCAGGCTCCACGGGGGCCCGGGTCAGCGGGCTGCAGCTGCCCGAGCTCCCTGTCCCTCGGGCCCCGCCCTGCCCCTCCCTACACACGGGGGACAGTGACCCCCAGGTGCCAGGTGCCGCGGCACAGCCGGCGCGGGGGCTCGCGAGGCCGCACCGGGAGGAGCAGGCGCGGGCCAGGGCCAGTGGGGCGGCGCGGCGGGAGCAGGGGGCCGGGTCAGCGCGCTGCCCAGACAGCGGGTGTCGCCCTGCCGTCGGGCCCCCCATCCCGCGCCCGGAGGGGCCCCGCGCGACCTTCGCCGCCGCCGCCGCCGCGCACGTCCGCCCGCAGGTGCCCCTCGCCGCCAGGGGGGGCGCGCAGTGGGGGCGAGTGCCCCTCGATGGACGTGCAGGGCGATCCCCGCTGCCTCGGGGGGCCTATTCCTGCTCCCTCGGGGGGACGGACCCCGACTCCTGTCCCTTGGCGGAGGGACCCCGACTCCTGTCCCTTGGGGGAGGGACCCTGACTCCTGTCCCTTGGGGGAGGGACCCCAACTCCTGATCCCTTGGTGGAGGGACCCCGATTCCTGATCCCTCGGGGGGAGGGACCCCGACTCCTGTCCCTTGGTGGAGGGACCCCGCTTCCTGATCGCTCGGGGGGAGGGACCCCAATTCCTGCTCCCTTGGGGGGGGGGACCCGGGTTCCCGCTCCCTCGGAGAACAGCCCTCCTGAGAACACGGTGCCGAGGGAACGCGGCCGGCGCACACGGCCACCTACTGGTCCCAGGGTGGCCCCTGCAGCAGGTGTCCAGCGGACGCCAAGCGGCAGGGACAGGAGGCCGAGGAGCGGTCGGTCCCCGGGGGCAGGACGGGGTGCTGGGGGCAGTGAGCGCGCGGCGGCCGGGCCGTCTGTGCGGGGCGCTGCCGCGTGTGCAGCCGAGAGGGCCGACATGTCGGGGGTGCACGTGGGGGCGCGCGAGCTCCTGCACGCTCGTGGGTGGCGCCCCATGCCGTCCGCGCGGCGCAGAGCCAGCGACTTCCCGCCTTTTCTGGCGGGCGAGGGCCGGGCCAATGAGGACGCGGTGACCTCATCAGATCTGCGTGTCACCGCGTGCGCAGCGGGGAGGGGAGGGGGTGTCGCTTTTATACGGAGCGGGGCCTCCTCGCCCGCTGCTCAGAGCTCGGGAGCAGCCGGCCCAGCGCGCCGCACGGCGGTGCACCCCGGCGCTCCTCTCTGCGCCCCGACGCCGTCTTTCGGAAGCGCAGCCCGAGGTTGGTCTCTCCACAGCCCGAGGTTGGTCTCTCCGCAGCCCGAGGTCCGTCTTTCTGCAGCCCGAGGTCCGTCTTTTGCTCCCTCGGGCGGAGGGACCCCAATTCCCGCTCCCTTGGGGGTCCCGGATTCCTGCTCCCTCGAGGGGAGGGGCCCCGATTCCTGCTCCCGGGGGGGGGGGGGAAGAGGCCGTTATTCCTGCTCCCTGGGGGGGGGGGGTGCCCCGATTCCTGCTCCCTCGGGAGGAGGGACCCCGATTCCTGCTCCCTCAGGGGGAGGGGCCCGATTCCTGCTCTCTCGGGGGGGAGGGACCCCGATTCCTGCTCCCTTGAGGGGAGGGGCCCCGATTCCTGCTCCCGGGGGGGGGGGAAGAGGCCGTTATTCCTGCTCCCTGGGGGGGGGGTGCCCCGATTCCTGCTCCCTCAGGGGGAGGGGCCCGATTCCTGCTCTCTCGGGGGGAGGGACCCCGGTTCCCGCTCCCTCAGAGAACAGCCCTCCTGAGAACACGGTGCCGAGGGAACGCGGCCGGCGCACACGGCCACCTACTGGTCCCAGGGTGGCCCCTGCAGCAGGTGTCCAGCGGACGCCAAGCGGCAGGGACAGGAGGCCGAGGAGCGGTCGGTCCCCGGGGGCAGGACGGGGTGCTGGGGGCAGTGAGCGCGCGGCGGCCGGGCCGTCTGTGCGGGGCGGTGCCGCGTGTGCAGCCGAGAGGGCCGACATGTCGGGGGTGCACGTGGGGGCGCGCGAGCTCCTGCACGCTCGTCGGTGGCGCCCCATGCCGTCCGCGCGGCGCAGAGCCAGCGACTTCCCGCCAGCGGCTTTTCTGGCGGGCGAGGGCCGGGCCGGGCCAATGGGGACGCGGTGACCTCATCAGGCCTGCGTGTCACCGCGTGCGCAGCGGGGCGGGGAGGGGGTGTGTCCCTCGGATACGGAGCGGGGCCTCCTCGCCCGCTGCTGAGGGCTCGGGAGCAGCCGGCCCAGCGCGCCGCACGGCGGTGCACCCCGGCGCTCCTCTCTGCGCCCCGACGCTGTTTCGGCAGCGCAGCCCGAGGCCCGTCTCTCTGCAGCCCGAGGTCGGTCTCTCTGCAGCCCGAGGTCGGACTCTCTGCAGCCCGAGGTCGGACTCTCTGCAGCCCGAGGTCGGTCTCTGCAGCCCGAGGTCGGACTCTCTGCAGCCCGAGGTCGGTCTCTGCAGCCCGAGGTCAGTCTCTCTACAGCCCGAGGTCGGTCTCTCTGCAGCGCGAGGCCCGTCTCTCCGCAGCCTGAGGTCGGTCTCTGCAGCCCGAGGTCGGACTTTCTGCAGCCCGAGGCCCGTCTCTCCGCAGCCCGAGGTCGGTCTCTGCAGCCCGAGGTCGGACACTCTGCAGCCCGAGTTCGGTCTCTCTGCAGCCCGAGGTCGGTCTCTCTGCAGCCTGAGGCCCGTCTGTCTGCAGCCCTTGCCCCGTCTCTCCGCAGCCCGAGGCCGGTGTCTCTCTGTCCGCAGCCCGATGTCTCTGCAGCCCAAGCCCCATGTCCCCGCGGCCCGACGCCCGAGCGTCCGCAGCCCGGGGTCTCCGCAGCCCGAGGCCCGTGGCTCCGCGGCCCGACGCCCGAGCGTCCGCAGCCCGGGGTCTCCGCAGCCCGAGGCCCGTGGCTCCGCGGCCCGACGCCCGAGCGTCCGCAGCCCGGGGTCTCCGCAGCCCGAGGCCCGTGGCTCCGCGGCCCGACGCCCGAGCGTCCCCAGCCGGGCCGCAGCCGGGCCGCAGCCCGAGGCCCCGCGCCGAGCGCCGCCGAGGCCCCGCGCGCGGCTCAGGGGGAGCCGTGGAGGGCGGGCCGGCCGCCCGAGGTCGTGCCGCTCGCGCAGCGCCCGCGCGGGGCTGGCCTTCTCCGTGTGCCAGATGGAGCGCCTCCTGCGGGCCGGCCGCTACGCCAAGCGCCTGGGCGCGTCCGCCCCCATCTTCCTGGCGGCCGTCATCCAGTTCCTGACGGCCACCGTGCTGGGGCTGGCGGGCGACGAGGCCCGGCACAGGCGCACCGCGTACATCACCCCGGAGCTCGTGGACCGGGCGCTGCACAACCACGAGCTGCTCAGCGGCTTGTTCACGATGACCACCGTGTCCCAGGTGGCCCCGGCCCGGTACTAGCCGCCCCCGGCCCCTGATGCCCGCCGCCGCCCGGGGAGCCGCCGGGGGGGCTCGGTGACCCCCGCGTCCCCGCAATAAAAGGCGCAGAGACAACCAGACGTGTGCGCCTGGCTCACTGGGTGCGGGACGCGCCTCGGGGGGAGGGCGGGGGGGGCGGGGGGGAGGTTGGGGTTTGGGGTTGTGGGCGAGGTTGGGGTGGGGGTGCGGGGCTCGGGGATGACGGGGGGTTGGGGTGCCCTCGGCGGTGCACGATGGGGGTGATGGAGGATTTGGGGTGTGGCGTGGGGCGCGGGTTCGTGGGTGTGGTGCGGGGTTCGGTCATGCGGTCCGGAGCATTGTTGGGGTGCAGGGACGGGGGCTGTGGCGGGGTCCGGCTGGGGTGCAGGGGTGGTGGTGGGGTCCGGCTGGGGTGCGGGGACGGGGACTGCTCGGGGTCAGGACAGGGGGTGGCTGGGCTGGGAGTGACGCTGGGGCATAGAAGACCCCCCCCCACCGCACGGGCCAGTCCCGTGGACGATGGTGTGTGTGGGGCTGGAGCTCAGGACCATGCCTGCGGCGTGGTGATGGGGTGAACGCCGGTGCAGTAACAACCTGGCTGCGGGATGGAGGGGGACACACCTGCCGGCGCGGAGTGAATGGGGGGACACAGCTGCCGGCGCGGACTGTTGGGGGACACAGGTGCCGGCGCGGACTCGAGGGGACAGGGCTTTGACGGAAGGCTGGGGGGGCGGGGACCATCCTGACTCCGGCCAAGCGGCCTCGGGGCCAGGCGGGCCGGCGCCGCGACGTTAGCTCGGGGGCCGGCAGGGGCCGGGAGGGGCCGGGGGGCGCGGGCCGACCCGGGGGCCGGGGTCGCCTCGGAAGGGCCGCGGCCGCCCAGGCCCCGCGCCGGCCCGCGCGCTCGGTTCCGTCCGGCGGGACGGCGGGGGGCGGCGCACGCATGCGCGGGGTCCGCGGGGGGGCGGGGCCCGCAGGGGGCGGGGCCGGGGGACGCGGGCACGTCGGGCGTGCGCGCGTGCGGGCAAGATGGCGGCGGCGGCGGCGGGCGGCCCCGGCGGCGGCGGCGGCGGCGGCGGCGGCCCGGGCGGCGGCGGCGGCGGCGGCGGCGGCGGCGCGGGCCCGGGGCCCGAGGCCGGGGACTTCCTGGCCCGCTACCGGCAGGTGTCGAGCAAGCTGCGTAAGCGGTTCCTGCGGAAGCCGAACGTGGCGGAGGCGGGCGAGCAGTTCGCGCAGCTGGGCCGGGAGCTGCGCGCGCAGGAGTGCCTGCCGTACGCCGCGTGGTGCCAGCTGGCCGTGGCGCGCTGCCAGCAGGCGCTGTTCCACGGGCCCGGGGAGGCGCTGGCGCTGACCGAGGCCGCGCGCCTCTTCCTGCGGCAGGAGCGCGACGCCCGCCAGCGCCTCGCCTGCCCCGCGGCCTACGGGGAGCCGCTGCAGGCCGCCGCCAGCGCGCTGGGCGCCGCCGTGCGCCTGCACCTGGAGCTGGGCCAGCCGGCCGCCGCCGCCGGCCTGTGCCTCGAGCTGGCCGCCGCCCTGCGCGACCTGGGCCAGCCGGCCGCCGCCGCCGGCCACTTCCTGCGCGCCGCGCAGCTGCACCTGCCGCAGCTGCCCCTGGCCGCGCTGCAGGCGCTGGGCGACGCCGCCTCCTGCCAGCTGCTGGCGCGCGACTACAGCGGCGCCCTGGCCGTCTTCACGCGCATGCAGCGCCTGGCGCGGGAGCACGGCAGCCACCCGCTGCGGCAGCCGCCCCCGGCCCCGCCGCCGCCCGCCCCGCCGCTGCCCCTGGCCCCGCCGGCGGCGGCGTCGACCTCGTCGGCCTCGGCCTCGACCTCGTCGGCCTCGGCCTCGTCCTCGTCGGCCTCTGCCCCGCTGGGCCCCGCCGCCGCCGCCCCGGCCCTGCCCGCCGCCCTGCTGCCTGCCGCGCCCGCGCCCACGCCCGCGCCCGCCACGCTGGGCGCCTTCTCGGACGTGCTGGTCCGCTGCGAGGTGTCCCGCGTGCTGCTGCTGCTCCTGCTGCAGCCGCCGCCCGCCAAGCTGCTGCCCGAGCACGCCCACACGCTGGAGAAGTACTCCTGGGAGGCCTTCGACGGCCACGGGCCCGACGGCGCCGGCCAGCTTCCCGACGAGCTGTTCCTGCTGCTCCAGTCCCTGGTCATGGCCACCCACGAGAAGGACACGGAGGCCGTCAAGTCGCTGCAGGTGGACATGTGGCCGCTGCTCAGTGCGGAGCAGAACCACCTGCTGCACCTCGTTCTGCAGGAAGCCGTGTCCCCGTCGGGGCAGGGCGTCTGACCACTCGCGCGCGCCAGCCCCGAAGCCGCTTTCCGCCTCTGGCCCCGTGGCCTGCTGCTGCCCCGCCGTTGGACCGCGGGCCGGCCGGCCGGCCGGCCGGCCGGCGGGCGGCGGTGCCCACGGACCGACGGGCAGGGGCCCGGCACTCGCACCTGTCTTGCTCTTCGCACTCCTGGCCCGCCTCCACCGGACGCTGCGGGACTGCAGCCTCCCGCATCCCACAGGCTTCGTGCCGTCCCTGGCGCGGCAACCACCCCAGCATCACGGGGTCAGCCTGGAGGACTTGGCTCTCTTCCCCAAGACGGGCCACGGGACACCGAGCGGCCCCTTTACCCCTGGCCTCTTCTTGCACCCAACTCCCCTGCGGGCCCCCACCCCCACCCCCACCCCCACCCTCCCGTACACCTCTGTTGCAAGTCGGACGGTTGGATGTTGCACACGCCTCTCGGTTCCGTTTTTTGTTCGTCGGGGATCTGCTTTAGCGCAGGCCGGTGTCTCTCCAGGTGCTCACCCAGGTTCTCCTTTGTTGCCCACGCCCCACGCGTACCCCTGGGGAGCACTAGATGGCACGGGCCCTCGGGGCTGCTGCCCTAAATCCACAATAAAGCCGTTCTGATGCCTCTCGCCTGCGGTTCGCCTTCCTCCGTAACGCGGAATAGCTGCTCCACCTGTCGGGAGGCAGCAAGGGGAAGAGCGGGTGGCTGTGCTTCGGGCCGCAGTGTGGTCGTTCACTCGCAGCGGTCCGTGCGCCTGCTGCTCGGGCTGTGCCGCACAGTCAATCCACAGACAACCTTGGCCGCGTGGGCCTTCCTCGGCGCCAAGGCGAATGTGTCCCGCGCAAAGCAGGGGCCCACGTTCGACTGTCGAGGTGTCTGGCGTGCCTTGGAACTCAGGGTTGTGGGCCTAGGTTCCATTCTCAGACGTGGGCCTGGGCCACGCTGGGACTTACTTGTCCTGGGCGCCTTCCCGCCACTGGTAGGTAACTCAGATGTGTTGAATCAGCGTGCTTCTGTCCTACCGCGTGGTCCTCGGCCTGCGAGACCACGCCTTTCTTGCCCAAGAGGACAGCATCCTGTTTCAGAATCCTACATTTTCAAGGCTTTTTGGTCCAAATGTCGCGTGCAAACGTTACTAGCCGCGTGTTTTTACATTCCACTTGCCTTTAGGGGTTTGGGAGGGCCAGTGAGAACTCTCCAGAATGTAATCTCCCTCTCAGTCCTTCTGCTTTCGGAAAATGCACCCTTTAGCCTGAGGCTGTGTACGGAACCGATCTGGTGGGGTGAGGTTTAAGGATGCGGTTGGGCAGTTCTGTTTTGCCTTTAGTGTGTGTGTGTGTTGGGGGATGTGTAGGCGGTGGTCACCGTGAGTTAAGCGCCTGTAAATGGGTGGGACGGTTAGGTAGTCCTCATGCCGCCATTTCAGCAACGGGGAAGCAGTCAGTAGGTAAGAAAATACAAAAGAGGCCCATCTGACACAGACTCCGCCACCAGTCCTGCGCACTCACGTGGCTGCCTGGAAGGGTCTTTCGGAGCCCTAAAAGCCTAGTCTAACTTATTGCAAAAGTGTTAGGGTATCAGACACATGAAAAGATGCTCAACATCACTAATCATCAGGGAAATGCAAGTGAAAACCACAATGAGATATCACATCTGTCAGAATGGCTAAAATCAAAACCACAGGAAAGCACAGGTGTTGGTGAGGATGTGGAGAAAAAGGAGCCTTCATGCACTATTGGTGTGAATGCCAGCTGTTGCGGCCACTGTGGAAAATAGTATGGAGGTTCCTTTAAAAATTAAAAATAGAACCACCATATGACCATGTAATTCCCCAACTGGGTATTTACCCAACGAAAATGAGAACACTAATTCGAAGAAAGATACACACCCCTATGTTTACAGCAGCATTATTTACAACAGTCAATATATGGAAGCAATCCAAGTGTCCATAGATGAAAGGATCAAGACACACACACACACACACACACACACACACACAGATCCAAAATGGAGTATTTTTGAGCCCTGAAAAAGAATTCAATCTTGCCATTTGCAACATGGATGGATCTAGAATGTATAATGTTATGTGAAATAAGTCAGAGAAAGACAAATACTGTATGATTTCACTCCTGTGGAATTTAAGAAACAAAAGATGAAAGAAAAAAAAGAGATAAAAAAACCAGACTCCTAAATATAGACCAGAAACTGATGGTCACCAGATGGGGTGTAGGTGTGGGGATGGGTGAAATACATGATGGGGATTAAGAGTGCACGTAATCATCATGAGCCCTGGGAAATGTATAGAGGTGTTGAGTCACCATGTTGTACACCTGAAACTAATGTAACACTACATTAATTATACTGGAATTTTTGAAAAACATTTTTTAAAAAAGTGGTTAGGGTGCATGGTCCTTTGCAGTTTTACTTTTCTTGGTATACTCTCAACCCGGGCTACAGGCCTGGCCAGTAGTCTTTTTTTTTTTTTATACATTTATTTTTTATTGGTGTTCAATTAGCCAACATCTAGAGTAACACCCAGTGCTCATCCCGTCAAGTGCCCCCCTCAGTCTGGCCAGTAGTCTTATTGATGAGGGAGCAAAAGGCAAGCTGAGGGTAAAGCACACGCTAATACTCCGCAACAACTGCCCCCCTCCCACCCCACCCACCAGGTGGGAAAGGTGTGATGTTGTGCAGGCACTCCTGGCTGCCCAAGAGCAAAGGAAGGGGAAAAACAAATGCTTAACTGACAGAGATCACAGTCATGCACGACATGAATCTTCCATCAGTTTGCAACTGTCTTAATGATTTACAAGGAAAAAAAGCAATCATCAATAGCCAGACCTCCCGAACCCTATACTCAATTTCCTGGGACCTTAACATCACCCTCCCCTCCATAGGATGGAAAATCTTACATAATCAGCCACTCCTCGCAACCCCAGTGCAGGTCTTTCTGCCCATGGGTCCTGTCCCTGTGCTGTAATTAAAACAGCATTTTTTGCACTGAAAAAGTCTCAAGAATTCTTCGCCATTGGCTCCCAAACCTCACTTCAAATCACATCACTACAACAACAATGTATAGGAGTTTTGATATGTGACTGGTGGCAGTATTTGGGTTTGGGCTTAAGGAAAAGCACCCTTGGACCTCTGGTCTAACTCCTTGCATTGAGGATGTAGAGGGGAGGGTTTGCCAGAGAGCCTGGTGTTGGGTATACAAGTATAATTTTAGAAAACATGAAAGTTGTTTTCCATTTGTCATTGGCTCCTTTATAGCTCTCCCTCAGAAACTTCAAAGCATAGATAGCTGGGCTAAGGCTAGATTTCTGCAATTTTCATAGGCTTTGACAAATCCCTTGGTAATTATCAACTTTATGTCAAAATAACACTGATTTCTAACACAACCAAAAATAAATATTTTTAAAGGACATTAAAAATACTCTTCTTTTTAACTTGAAAACCAGAGAGAAAAAGCCACATCACTGAAATGTTCATTGATATATCAAAGTTAACATATACAGGGGCACCTGGGTGGCTCAGTGGCTGAGCATCTGCCTTTGGCTCAGGTCATGATCCTGGGGTCCTGGGATCGAGTCCCGCATCGGGCTCACTGCATGAAGCCTGCTCCTCCCTCTGCCTGTGTCTCTGCCTCTCTGTGTCTCTCATGGATAAATAAGTAAAATCTTTTAAAAAATAAAAAAGTTAGGGCAGCCCAGGTGGCTCAGCGGTTTAGCGCCGCCTTTAGTCCAGGGCGTGATGCTGGGGCCCCAGGATGGAGTCCCATGTCGGGCTCCCTGCATGGAGCCTGCTTCTCCCTCTGCCTCTGTCTGTGCCTCTCTCTCTGTGTCTTTCGTGAATAAATAAATCTTAAAAAAATAAAAAAGTTAACATTTACATTATTCTACACTATTGAGAACGGTGGCAGTGTAGCTGTGGTCCTTAAAGGTTCCCCTCTCCCTCTTTATGTGGGACATCCATGATAAGAAATATCTCTGATGAACAAGATTTTGTCTGTGAGCAAAACAAAGATATAAAAACATCTGAGAATCACTACACTGGGGGACGATGACTAAGATTGAAATCTGCACATTAGGCAAGCCGTGGGGATGAAGAGTCCTGCTTCATGGCACTGCCTAGGCATCTCTACTGCCTTTAGGCCAGACCAGCAGTCTGCAAACTTTCTGTAAAGGACCAGATGGCAATATTTTAGTCTTTTCAGGCCACAAATGATCTTCGTTGCATAATGTTTGTTTTTGCAACTTTAAACCTGTAAAAACCATTCTTAAGTCACAGTCCGTACAAAAGCAAGTGGTAGTCCAAATTCAAGGATGGGCTCTAGCTTCCCCATCTCTGTACTAGAATCTAGAACATAGCAGTTACTCAGTAACTGTTTATTAAATGAATGACCTTCATGAGAGTAGTTAACTCTTTTATCATACTGAATGAGAAAGACTGAAAATAAATGAACTAGTCATTCAACTCCATGTTTTAGGAAAGACAAAACCGAAAGAAAGTAAAAGAAAATTTTAAAGTTTTGAACAGAAATTAATGAGTTAGAAAACAACTCCAGGGGCGCCTGGGTGGCTCAGTTGGTTAAGCATCTGACTCTTGTTTTTGGCTCAGGTCACGATCTCAGGGTCGTGGGATTGAGCCCTGTGTTGGGTTCCTGCTCAGCACAGAGTCTGCTTTAGATTCTCTATCTCTCCCTCTCCCTCTTACTCATGCTCTCTCTCTCTTTTGAAAATTTATTTATTTATTCATGAGAAACACACAGAGAGAGGTGGAGACACAGGCAGAGGGAGAAGCAAGCTCCATGCAAGGAGCCTGATGTGGGACTCGATCCCGGGTCTCCAGGATCACGCCCTGGGCCAAAGGCAGGCGCTAAACCGCTGAGCCACCCAGGGATCCCCTCATGCTCTCTTTCAAATAAATAAAAATAAAATCTTAAAAAAACCCTTAAAATCTATGTTTGATTTTAAGACCAAGAGTTGATTCTTTGAAAATCCAATAGAGGGGATCCCTGGATGGCGCAGCGGTTTAGCACCTGCCTTTGGCCCAGGGCGCGATCCTGGAGACCCGGGATTGAGTCCCACATCAGGCTCCCGGTGCATGGAGCCTGCTCCTCCCTCTGCCTGTGTCTCTGCCTCTCTCTCTCTCTCTCTCTCTCTCTCTCTCTGTGACTATCATAAATAAATAAATAAAAATTAAAAAAATAGAAAATCCAATAGAATAGACAGACACCCTACTCTGGTTAAGGGAGAAACAGAGAGAAATATGTGTGTATGCAGTATGGCTCTAGGGCATAGGCAGGGCGAGAGAACTCTAGTGTAGACATTCACAGCAATTAGCTACGGGCAATAGAAAATGGGATATGAATATTCAGATAAGAAATGGAAAAGAGCCAAGCTTCTATCACTAAGGCACAGAGCTCAGTGGCATTTCCACCTAACTTTGCTGAAACACATGATTACTACATTAATTAAGCTATTCTAGATCAACAAGTTAATGGGAAAAGATGGAAGCTTTTGTACTTTATTTTCAAGTTTCAAGTTCAAGTCTCATGCCAAAATCTCGTAAATAGAGCTCCTAAAAAAGGTAAACCTATTTTATTGATTAGTATACATAGAAAAATTCTAAACAAAATGTAAGCAAAGTGAGTCCAGCTAAGTTTCCAATGAGCAGGACACTCTGGCTGAGACCGCTTTCCCAGAGATTGCCCAGCGCTGTGCTGGAGCGGCCTAGTACCAGCTTGTGAGGGCCAACTGAGCACATCTGTTCCCAACTCGGCATTCAACGACATGACAGCAGCAGCTTGAAAGCAGGTCTGATGGGGATATTAACATCATGGAAATCAGCAAATGCTACAAACCAAGGCCTTTCCCCCCTAGTCATCCCCCATTTTGCTCCAGAGCCAGTTGTGTACCATTTGCCAGCACACCACTGAACGTCAGTGCAGTGTGACAATAGGAAAGAAAGTGATCACGTCAGAGATGCTGAAAAAGCATGTGGTGCAATTCTGCAGCCATTCTAAATGGAGCAGGAGTAGAAAGAAACCTTGTAAGTGTGATAAAAAGTGTTTGTTTATTTTATTTTTTTTGTTTGTTTGTTTGTTTAAAATCTTAAAAAAAAAAAAAAAAAAGGGCAGCCCGAGTGGTTCAGCAGTTTAGCGCCGCCTTTGGCCCAGGGCGTGATCCTAGAGACCCGTGATCGAGTCCCACATCGGGCTCCCTGCATGGAGCCTGCTTCTCCCCCTGCCTGTGTCTCTACCTCTCTCTCTCTCTCTCTCTCTCTGTCCATCATAAATAAATAAATCTTTAAAAAAATTGTCACTGCAAGTCTGCAATTCATATGCTCAGCACTTAGACCTGGTCTTACGTCCAAGTATGTGTCCACAAGCACAGGGTATGGAAGACGCCCACAGAGCTCCATGGGTGTGTCCGGATTCTGCATCTTTGTCGAGTATATTCAGAACATGTAACGGATTTTCCCCTATGTATGCCATAACTCCATAAAAAGAAGGGCTCTAAAAGGTTGACAGGTCACTCCACAATCAGGTGATGCTACAGTTCTTGCCACAGTGATTAAATGCCGCTGTCCACTGGGTCTCCCAATGTCCTTCTCACCATCTGTACCTCATCTCCTAGTATCACTGGTGATAGTCTGAGAAATTGTGATACCACCATGCACCATGGATTACCCAACAGCCAATCTTCTCCCTAAGCAAGGAAATCACACCGTATTCCTTGAATATGCTAGCAACAGAATCCTAGAATTCCTTTGAGGGTCTGATTCTTGGGGCTACTTCTGGCATTAGTTACTGTATAAGACAGAGTTTGACCACGAAACAAGGAACATTCAAACCATAATGATTAGGGAAAAGTCGTATAAAGGTACTAGGTAGGTAGGTGAGGGCAGGGTATTGCCAACCTAGGCCTGGTGGGAGGTGGAGCGGGAGCAGAATCTTAAAGGAGATAATCTAGTAGATTCTTTTAGTGGTTTACAAAAATGACCACAAATTCCTTACATTGCTCCCACTGAGAAGCAGGATCTATGTCTCTTCCCCTTGAATCTGGGTGTATGTGTGAGAAGCTCAGGCGTCAGGGGAAGGCCATATGGAGTTACTTCAGTCACAGCCCCAGATGCTATCCTAGCTAGGTTAGTCAGCACCAACTACCAGCCATGCAAGGGAAGAAGCTTCCAGATGATTCTAGCTCCCAGCTGTCAAATCTTCTTAGCTGAGACCCTAGATATTGTGAGCACAGCCAGCCATTTCTGCTGTGCTAAAAGTCCTGACCCCATAGAATCCGTGAACAAAACAGAACGGTTGTCCTTCTGACATGAGGTTTTGGGGTGGTTTGGTACTCAGTGACAGCAAGTGGACCAGGGAGAGAAGGCCAGTCGGAAGGGAGCAGCGACCTTCGGTGGAGAGATACAGCCCAATCCTCTACAAGGAGAGCACCAGGAGAAGAAATATCTTTTTTATGTATATTTTTGAAGTAAACTCTATGCCCAATGTGGGGTTGAACTCACAGCCCCGAGATGAAGAGTCACATGCTCTACCGACGGAGCCAGCCAGGCGCCCCAAGAATAAATGTCTTGATCTGACTCTGCTTCCTTCCTCTGATCTCCTGCCAGTGCTCCCAGAAGCTAGAGGGTAAGTCAGACTCACAGAACCAGAAGCAGGGCAATGCATCTGAAGGGGAAAATGAGTTATTTTGCCTGGAGCCGCTGGAGGATTTTTTTAACTTTGTTCTGAAGAGAGAGGCAGACACTGGAAGGTTGTAGGCACAGGGCTGATAAGATGATTCTCCCCAAAAAGTTTTTATCAGAGAGGAGACTAGAAACAGGAGACAACTAGTTAGGAATGTAACGGAGTAGATGAATGTGAGTTGACGGGCCTCAGGCAATAAACAGTAACAGCCGTAGCGGTGACACAGAAGAGACAGGAGAGGATTGCGGGGTGTGTGGACCAATTCAGCAGGAGGCACGAACACGAGGGAAGGGTACACAATGATGCTAAGGTTGCAAGCCTGTTGAATTTAGGGTCTTGTGACCCTTTCCCAAGGTCTCAGCCAACGCTTTATGTGGAAGACGGGAATCTTCAACCTGCATTCATGATTTGCCCCCCTAAACTCAAGTCTGTGATTGACGGTTTGCTGGACATGTGACTTGATTGCCCTGCCATCACGTCAAACGAATGTCATCCATCCATGGAGTCCTCGTCACCTATCTCTGCCTACAGAGCACCTCTTCATGTCTGTTATCTATGAGATCTTTGATGCTCCTACCTTTGGTCCATATGTTCACAATCACTCCTACTGCCCATAAGTGGAAAAATCTTTTCTTAGAATTAAGCTCGTAGAAGCTAGGAGTGTCTGTCCCGAATTTGAAATCTTTGTCAAAAGCTCTTTAAAAGATTCATGCATTCTCTTGAAAGAAGAACTAATGACATACCATTAAGGTCCCCGTGGAATTCCCTCGGTAACTGTGCCACTTGTTGCCATCCAGACTGTACATGATGATAAACTGAGACACGTAGAGGCTGGAGAACTTCTGGCGGGCCCCCTGGGTCATGATGCCGTGAATAATCATCGGTGCCAAGAGATCCACCTGCCAATGAAAGCAACACTTCATGTAAATGTACCACCTTCTGAGGTTACTTGTTGGCTTGAGAAGGACCTGCATCAAGACGGGTATTCTCAGGAGTACCTTGGGTGTGTGTGAGGCGCTGAGATGAGTGATGGGAACAAAAAGCAAAGGTGCTTATTAGGTTCCCCGCCTAGTTCCCCACAAACCAGGGGACGCTCAAAGCAATGTGCTGCACACAAGGGGCCACGGAACCTCGTGCCTTGCCCAACCTCAGCCTCGGCCTCGGCCAAGCCATTTCCCGCGCTCTCCCCAGCCCAGCGCCCATCCCAACATCACTGCCAGTGATAAACCGCTGTCCCTCTTTCAAGTGTCAGTTCAGAAGCTATTTCTCCTGGTTCGCCTTTCGTGACTCACCCAGACAAGTTCAGTGCGGCTTTCTCTGTCTCTGCCTCATTTCGTATGTGAGCGCATCAGAGCATCTTACTGCACCACATTGGAGAGCTGTCTTTGCTCATCTGCTGTCCCTGTTACACTGAGACCCTCACGGCAGTGAATCTGGGTCACCTAACGTGGTGTTTATAACAAAGGTTTGGGGACGCCCGGGTGGCTCAGCGGTTTAGCGTCTGCCTTTGGCCCAGGGCGTGATCCTGGAGTCCTAGGATCAAGTCCCACATTGGGTTCCCTGCGTGTAGCCTGCTTCTCCCTCTGCCTGTCTCTCTCTCTGTCTCTCATGAATAAATAAATAAAAATCTTTAAAAAAATGAAAAAGTCTAAAAAAAAAAAAAAACACCAAAGGTTTACTAGAAGGTTTAAAGGGTCAGTACATGTAAGGTCGAGTTCAGTGCCTGACACGTACTAAATACTTAGTAAATGTTAGCTTTTATATTTTTTCTGCCCCAGTATTTAACATGGCATCTGATATAATACTGATACATAGCAAATGCTTTGGAACGAATGAGTGAATAATGGCAGAGTGGTAAGGATTTATTTTTTTCACTTTCCCCAACCCCCTGGAATGATTGTTTTTGTTTTATTCATGAGAGACACAGAGAGAGAGAGGCAGAGACACAGGCTGAGGGAGAAGCAGGCTCCATGCAGGGAGCCCGATGTGGGACTCGATCTCGGGACCCCAGGATCACGCCCTGGGCTGAAGGCAAGCGCCAAACCACTGAGCCACCCAGGGATCCCGGGAATGGTTGGTTCTTAAAGAAGAGAGCATGGCCATGCAAGCATTACAAGGCAGTATCTACTCCAGCAATTTTGGCATCGCTTACTGTCCTAACAAGCAAGTCACAGTTAACTTGTCACAGGCAATGGCACTGGAGCCTAATGACTGTCTCCTTCAGGTAGTTCCATCCTTCCGTCCATTCATTCAAATACTATTTTTTTTAAGCATTTGTTATGTGATCAGCACTGCTCTAGGCACTGGGGATAGAGCCCTGCCCTATGGAACTTACATCTGACTTGGAGAAACAGCCTACATATCATATAGGGTTTTATTTATTGACAGCATCAAGCAGTGATAAGCACAGGAGAAAAAGCAGCAGGGTAAGAGGACACAGTGGCAAGGTCGTCAGAAGCTACAGCACCATCTCGGCCCAGATGAGATGATCCTCCCAACTGAAGCCACTTCATTTCTCCCTCAGTTTTGTGGTCCTGAAAGGACTAGGTGCAAAAACCGTGACCTTTGTTCAATTGACTTGTACTATTTCTTTTTTTTTTTAAGATTTTATTTATTTATTAGTGAGAGACACACACACACACACACAGACAGAGGCAGAGACACAGGCAGAGGGAGAAGCAGGATCCATGCAGGGAACCCGATGTGGGACTCGATCCCGTGGCTCAGGATCACGTCCTGGGCCAAAGGCAGACCCCCAACCACTGAGCCACCCAGGCGTCCCGACCTGTACTATTTCTTCATGCAGTATATGAGAGGTCTTTTCTGGACCACTGACTATTGCACTTTCTAGTATTTTAATAAGTCTTGCCAGACACCTTTTCCACCTATATTCTGTAACTGCTAAATGTTTGGCAAAGTGCCAGCCTTATCAATTTTATCTTATTTTTGTACCTCGTCTATATTATAATAGGAATCTTGGTGAAATTTCGCAATTTCCGAGTCAATATTTTCACCTAGGTATCCAGCCATGTATCTGAGTGTGACAAGACACATCTCTCTACAAAGAAGGAAGCAAAACAGTAATGACTCATTCAGTGCACAAATACAAACACTGCAGCTTGACATCTCTGATTGCCTCCTGGCTCCCTAGAACCACGTCTTTTGTTTTTTTTTTTTTTTCTTTCTTCTTTCTTTCTTTCTTTCTTTCTTTCTTTCTTTCTTTCTTTCTTTCTTTCTTTCTTTCTTCTTTCTTTCTTTCTTTCTTTCTTTCTTCTTTCTTTCTTTCTTTCTTTCTTTCTTTCTTTCTTTCTATCTTTCCTTCCTTCCTTCCTTCCTTTCTTTTTCTTTTTTTTTCTTTTTCTTTTTGTAAGTCAACATAACTCTTTATTTTTCTGGGGAATTTAGTTTTTACAGGCACTAGATCAAGAAAATGTGTACCTGGGATTCAGTAGGACATATGGAAAAAAACACCTTGAGGCAGAGGTGTTGATACAGACTGGATGATAATACAATCAGGTGGGTTTGTAGCTGGTTCACAGCTGGATGCTGCACTTTCCAAAATATAAAAGCTAACATTTACTAAGTATTTAGTATGTGTCAGGCACTGAACTCAGGACATTACAGATGATTATCAACTTAGAGGGAGCATTCTAGAAACAGTATAGTGTCATGATTAAAAATTAGGCCTCTGGGGATCCCTGGGTTGGTGCAGCGGTTTGGCGCCTGCCTTTGGCCCGGGGCGCGATCCTGGAGACCTGGGATTGAATCCCACATCAGGCTCCCGGTGCATGGAGCCTGCTTCTCCCTCTGCCTATGTCTCTGCCTCTCTCTCTCTCTCTCTCTGTGTGACTATCATAAATAAAAAAAAATAAAAAAAAATTAGGCCTCTGGAGCCCATCTATTACGGTTTGTATTTTGGCTCAATCACTTATTGGCTGTGTGACTTAGGGCAAGTTACTTTTCTTTGCTTCAGCTTTTTTATCTGGAATGAGGATGATAATAACAGTGTGGTAAAGATTTGCTAGCTTGGACTTGTTTTAAGCACACAGTCACAGAGCCCTGTCTGCCTCAATACTCTGATCATGAATTAGCTAAAGGACACAAAAATTTACTCAAATCAGTGAATTATGTGAAACCGGGAAGACTGAGAAAGTCTTTGGAGACAGAAGCTGGAACAATGGGCCAAATCTAGGAAGTGGAAACTTGGGGGTATTACGCAGGTTCTTTGGTTACACACGGAAAAGGCAGTCTATGTACTAGTCGAATCAGGTTGTATCCAGTGAAGGAGATCTAATTCCCAAATGGAAATGAGAATGCTATCACAGGAAGGAAATAAATGGAACAACAGATGCAGGGCACTCAAATAGATGACAACATCCACTACCCAGGGATACAGGTAAAGTTGAAAGTGAAAACCACAGAAATACAAGGTAAGAACATGTGGTTTGGGAAGTTCATGAACAAACAAAAATACTTGGGAATTCAAGAACAGTCAGTTCAAACTGAGTTATAACTTGCAGTGCCTATAAAATAAACAAAATAAGATGAGCTGATGTGACGCTGACAGATGTGCTCTTCCCGTCTACCTACTGGTAGGCCGCCTTATCTTTCCCTGATCCCTATTTATAATTTTCTTTTTTTAATTTATTTTTATTTTCCTATTTATAATTTTCACCTCAAGAAAAAACAGAGGAGTAGATGTGATCTTGCAAAGAAGGAAAATATGTAGGGGAATATCCTCAGTCAACTCAGAAGAGGAAGGAAAGCTGGAGTACGATGAACAGAGGAGGAGGTGGGGAAAGTAGGTGGTAAAACGTGTCTGCAGTAAGCACCAGGGGTGGGAGGCGTGTTCTGGCTCTAGAGAGAACCGGCTCTTGTGGTTAGGCAGAGAGGCTGAGCTGGCACTTCGACACTACCCTCAGCTCTCATGGCACAAGGAAGAGAGCCACGAGCTTCCATCTGCATGCCCTCAACGGGCTCAGAGCCCTGACTGACCACATGTTCACTTGATAAAATCTTTGGATATGTTGCATTAAATATATCATTAAAATGATTTCCACATGTTTCTTTTAAAGTGTGGCTACTAGGAAATATAAAATTACTCATGTGGTTTGCATTTGTGGTTCGAATTATATTTCTATTGGATTGCGCTGCTCTAGAGGGAATGGGAGAGTGAGAAAATGGGAAAGACTTAATTAAGAAGAAACTGAGTAACCCTCAAGACACTGTTTCAGTCACTGGCTCCAAGTTAGTTTACCAGATTGGACTAATGCATCAGCATGCTCGATTCTATCCCCGAGTCTTCACTCCTCACTGTTTTTGTACAAATCAGAAGCCACTCTATTCTTCAGTTCCTTCCTTGTCAGTTAGTTGGAGTTTGATGAAAGTGACTTTGGTATAAAGGAGATGTATAGTGTTTTGAGCTTGCAAGAGGAATACATGATGCCATTGAATGTGATGCACTTTCTAACCTTGATCCAGGAAAAGGGATCCTTGGTGCTCCAGGCATTGATTGATCCGGAATAATGAAGTCTGGCCAGCTTTGGGGCCCACTGTCCTTTGCCCAAGAAAGGGGAGAGAGATTAGATTCAGCTGCGTTGGTCCTAGACACTCAAGAATAAAATTGCTGTCTTTTTTTTTTTTTAAAGAAAAGATTTCATTTATTTATTTTCGAGAGAAAGAGAGAAAAAACATGAATGAGGGGAGGGGGAAAAGGGAGAGGAACAAGTAGACTTCCTCATGAGGTGGGAGCCTGCTACACACAGCGATCCATCCCACGACCCTAAGACTATGGTGTGAGCTGAAATCAAGAGTCGCGTAACCCACTGAGCCCCCAGGCACCCCTAAATTGCTCTCTTGAGAAGGGTTAAACCTAGCTGCGGAGAAGATAAAGGTATAAAGCATAGGAGTATTTTTTTTTCTAAACTTATTTTGTTTATTGTTAGGACCTCTAATTAGGTGACACTAGAATGTATTACCAGTACTACAAAATCCTATCATTATTTCTTCATGACACAACATATGTTCCTTGTAGAAAAGTTAGAACATGGAAAATAGAACATAAGAAAAAATAAAAGTTAAAATAAGCCACCCTTTTACCCAGAAAAGAAATAATACTATTTTGGTATAAAACTCTCAAGCCTCGTTTTGAAAAGGCATTTTGTTCCCTCTAAAACTGGGGTTGACAAACCTTTTTCTGTAAACAGCCAGACAGTACATAATTCAGGTTTGCAGATCATGTCTCTGTTTCAGCTACTTAACTGCTGTTGTAGAGCAAAAGCAGCCACAGACAACTGTAAGTGAATGGGGGTGGCTACATGTGTCAATATGAGATTTCATTTATAGACACTGAAGTTTGAATTTCATATAATCTTCACATGTCATGTGACATTTTTCTTCTCCCAATCATTTAAAAATAGAAAAAAAAAATAACTCCTAGCTTATAGGCTTTATAAAAAGAGGCGGTGGGCTGGATGGATTTGGCCTGTAGGGCATGATTTGCTCACCACATTTGAGAGCCATCTATATACTCTATCCAAGCTTTACCAGCACTACTCACAGAAACGCTTAACTTCCTGCCACACTGAAGATAATGGACTCAAGGGGGGCACCAGGGAGTGCAGGGAGGACACTTAAGGAGGCAGCGGCACTGCCCAGGGGAGAAATGATGGTAGCCTGAATTAACATAGTCAAAGGAAGAATCAGACAAGAGAAAATGGGTTTGAGAGACACTTATGGAGTAGAGTTAAGAGAAGCATGGAGATAGATAGGTTATTGAAATCTCTGCAACAGAAATAAAAAAGATATAATCAGCTCAGTTCTTCGAGACAAAACAATGGTATTTACCATATTGTCCTGAAGCTGTAATCTGAAAATCTCTAATGTGTCCGGAAGCCATCCCCAGTGGAGTCTGACACTCTGAAATCAAAGGAGGGGAGGACGACAGCTACAGTACGGAAAAGTCGGCTCCACAAATGCAAGCCAATGAAAATGGGAGAACGCCAACAAATGGTCAGTATTTCTTATTGTTTACTGTGTGCCAAGAGCTGTACTACATATTTCATCGTACTATCTGCATCATTCAATTCACTCCAACAGGTAGGTGCCAGAAGCATCCCCATTCTGCAGCTGAGGAGCAGGACACCACCAGTGGTTCTTTTACTTGTTTAGGCTTACATCTCAAACTCTTCCAAGCCATATTTGTAAGCTATCTTTGCTCACTGAACCAAAATTCAGTTTCAGATTTTGCTCTTGGAGATCTTGGAGTTTCACAGAGTCCTGAGAAGGAAGATACTGTTTAGCAGCAGTTTGTTTAAATATTTAGAGCTTCAGGTTCAGCGCGTTCAAAGCTTCAAACACACCTGCCCTTTTCTGAGGACTCTGATGATGTCTACCAGCAATATTCATTTTAGATTTGCTAATGACCGTGAGCTTGTATTTATTTCTTGACAAAGGCAACCATGCTAGGAAGGAAGAGAGCTGGACAGAAATAGATGCGCGGTGCTACTCACTCTTGCTGTACACCAGAAACAGAGTGCTCATCCCGGCTTGCAGGTGCTCGCCGATAAGGCATTCTATCCGCCAGATTCCAACTTGGGATGGTAGCATTTCCACAGTCTCAAAAACACCTGATGAAACACAAAAGGAACAAAAAGAATTTCTTTGTACTAAAGCAATGAGCATGAGATACGTAAGTTAATGCAGAACACCAAAGGAGATCTACCTAAGTCAGTTCTTCTATTCTTGGATCCCTCAAAGCCACAGTGCTTGTATGTGACCCCTCCAGTTTGGAGGTCCTGGAGATTGAGTTCTGACAACCCCCACCCCTGGGAAATGGGAGAGACAGAGGGGTGGCATGCTTTGGTCGGGGAGACAGGAAAAAGCCAGGGTTTTTTAGAGCCAAATGTTTGGTTCCCCCCCCCCACATTGACCAGATGTGAGCTCCCTGGGAGATGGAAGTCAGGGTGAGGTCTTTGTGCACCCAGTTCACTAGGGCTGCCTTGAGGGCTAAAGGAACCCTAGCAGCAAGAAGCTAGAGGGGTTGGGATGCCTGGGTGCCTCAGCGGCTGAGTGTCTGCCCTCGGCTCAGGGCATGATCCCGGGGTCCTGGGATAGACTCCCCCATTGGGCTCCCTGCATGGAGCCTGCTTCTCCCTCTGCCTGTGTCTCTGCCTCTCTCTATGTCTCTCATGAGTAAATAAATAAAATATTTTTTAAAAAAGCTAGAAGGGAATACTGATGGGCTGAGCAATGAGTCGCAATGCACCACCTAGAATAAAGGTACCAGGTGTAAGATAAGAACTGTCCTATCATTGGGGCACCTGGGTGGCTCGGTGGTTGAGCGTCTGCCTTCTGCTCAGGTGGTGATCCTGGGGTCCTGGGATCGGGTCCCGCATCGGGCTCCCCGGAGGGAGCCTGCTTCTCCCTCTGCCTGTGTCTCTCATGAATAAATAAAATAAAATAAACCCCAAAACTGTTTTATTATTTAACCTTGACCATTTCCATGCTGGAGTTTAAGGCAGCAGCCAGGAAGGGGTTGGTGGGGACACACAATAAATGTAAGGTAGAGGAACAGAGGACTCAAGCACACCTCCCTTTCCCAACGTAGACATCCTGGAGTGGACATGACGTATATTTGTAATGTAAAGTGACTGCAGGAGTGTTTCTCACTTAAGAGTAAGGAGAAAGTCACTGAACTTATTGGAATTTTGCCACAGAAACACGGGAAGTTTGCTTCCACTGTTAAACCTATTTTTTTGGGGGGGGGATCCCTGGGTGGCGCAGCGGTTTAGCGCCTGCCTTCGGCCCAGGGCGCGATCCTGGAGACCTGGGATCAAATCCCACGTCGGGCTCCCGGTGCATGGAGCCTGCTTCTCCCTCTGCCTGTGTCTCTGCCTCTCTCTCTCTCTCTCTCTGTGCCTATCATAAATAAATTTAAAAAACCTGTTTTTTTTAAGATTTTTATTTATTTATTCATGAAAGACACACACACACACAGAGGCAGAGACACAGGCAGAGGGAGAAGCGGGCTCCATGCAGGGAGCCCGACGCGGGACTCGATCCCGGGACTCCAGGATCACACCCTGGGCTGAAGGCAGGCACCAAACCGCTGAGCCACCCAGGCTGCCCTGCTAAGCCTGTTTTAAAGGGACAGTGGAGAGCCAAAATCTAGCTGTATTTTGATCAACACTGTGAGCGGTGCTTAATCAATATACTGGTTACAGACATAAACTGATCACTCTGTGGCTAACTACTAGTGCCACGTGTGATCCGAGATGGGACAAATGCCCTCCTCCCAGGAAAGTGCTGCAACATTAATTACAGATTAATTCTGTTCTATTTCCTTGGTAGCACATTCTCTCTATCTGAAACGATCACGTTTCTTTGCTAATTCATTGATTATGTCTCTGTAGGGGAAAGTGACTTGAAAAAGTGAGTTACCTGAGATCAGGGAGTCTGTGTGCTTTGCTCGCGGACTGCGTCCCCAGTGCCTAGACCATTTAAAGGAAGCTCTGGGTAAGTACAGGAGGTGGAAGAGGGCACAAACGAGCTCCTACCTGGATAGAGGTTGTAGACTGCCATTTTATATTCCTCTTTTTTCCGTACAGTGAACACATGTCCACTGAAGTGAATGGAATGAATGTTTTCGTTGCTGCCCATGCTGAGCAGATACCATCGAACCTTTTGATCCTGAGCCATTACTAAGCCAGGGAGTGTATCCTTCACATAGCCGTTGATTGCTGGAGGAGAAGACAGAAAAGGCTGTTGATACCTATTCTGGAAGTTTCTTTCCCTCCACTCCAGTAAAAGATACTGATTCCTATGAGGATCGCGCTCCCATGCATATACTTTCAATTCCTACACTGCGCCAGCTCGAGGCTCCCTTGCTGAGGAAGACGGGGTGCGGGTCCTGTTACCATGGAAGCGGAAGTTTTCTTTTAGAGTAGGGTCCTCCTTCTGGACATTGCAGGGAGCTCTGCAGTTCCTTTCCAGGTTTTCAGTGAAGTACCAGCTCTTAGTCTCATCGAATATAGTGAAAACCAGGGCAAACTCCTGCACTGTCACTTGTCTCCCATGAGCAGGGTTCAGTGTGTTACTGCGGCAGATCAGAAGGGGTCCAATCAAGCCTGAGTGCACATCTTTCTCCTGGGAGAGAAGACAGCAATCCCATGAGTATAAGCTGTCTCACCTACGGACCAGACTCCATTTCTTATCAACTCTATGCTGCTCGAACCCGCTCCTTCTCTTCCCACAGCACGATCCATCCTCTTTATTTATTTTTTATAAATTTATTTTTTATTGGTGTTCAATTTGCCAACATATAGAATAACACCCAGTGCTCATCCCCTCAAGTGCCCCCATCAGTGCCCATCACCCAGTCACCCCCATCCCCCGCCCACCTCCCCTTCCACCACCCCTAGTTCATTTCCCAGATTTAGGAGTCTCTCATGTTCTGTCTCCCTTTCATCCTCTTGAGTAGATTCCAGAGTGATAGCTCTCAAACACAAATATGATGGCAGCTCCGCGACTGAAAGCTTCCCATCAAGGTTATGATAAATAGCATAATTCTGAGCAGATAACACAAAGTCCATTTCTTTTAAACCAGTAAGTGGTCAGAGCAATGTACACCTGCTTACCAGATCAACATCAGAAAAATAAGCCCAGGCTTTGCAGTCAAACTCATCTTTAGTGGGTGCCATATGATGCTGCACTTTCCAAAAGTAAATTTTGGTTTCATTAGGGTTGACAAACTTTCTTCTAGGTTCTGCTCCTTGTCCCTCATCTTCGTCATAAGAAATAAGACTAGAA
Source organism: Canis lupus baileyi (assembly GCF_048164855.1). Taxonomy (NCBI): domain Eukaryota; kingdom Metazoa; phylum Chordata; class Mammalia; order Carnivora; family Canidae; genus Canis; species Canis lupus. The sequence goes on along the minus strand of NC_132876.1, from coordinate 930,114 downwards.
TAGAAGGAGTAGGGACGAGAGGCCTGGTTTTTGAAAGTTACCTGCAGAGAAAAAGTAAATACTAAGTTTTACAGAAAATTCAAGTGTCTTTTCTGAAAGATAACAGAGGATCCACTCAGTAGGAGAGTGATCACAAGGAAAAAAAAATGTTCTCTAGTCTCCAATATCATACACACAGAGTGAAATAAAATCAAAACCCAGAATATTGTTATTCTTGATTAAATTCCCGCTGTGGAAATAGCTGAAAGAATTACAGCCTCTAACCAGTCACTGAAAAAAAAAAAAAGAAAAAGAAAAAGAAAATTCAAGTGTCATGTTTTAGGATCATATAAGGTCCTTACCTTAGGGTTTGCATCCCTAAGAGTAATGCCTATTTTTCGGTTTATTCAAGTTCTTAACACCCAAACGAAGTGGACAGAGGGCAGATGGCAGGAGCCCAAAGCTAAGGATCCATCTATGAGGAAACTGAGGAAGTTTAGAACTCTAAAATCTTTAAAGCATGAACTCAAAGTAGCAAAACAGAGAATTCCTAAATTCTTGACAAAAGTTCCAAAGTAAAATGAAAAATACCACCCCAGGGATTTTAAGACATAAACGCCAAGATTAATACATATGGTTCTTATGACCAATTCCAGGAAGAATGCACATGATCTTTATTTTTTTAATTAAAAAATTTTTTTATTGGACTTCAATTTGCCAACATATAGCATAACACCCAGTGCTCATCCTGCCAAGTGCCCCCCTCAGTGCCCATCACCCAGTCACCCCAACCCCCCGCCCACGTCCCGTTCCACCACCCCTTGTTCATTTCCCAGAGTTAGGTGTCTCTCATGTTTTGTCACCCTCACTGATATTTCTCACTCATTTTCTCTCCTTTCGCCTTTATTCTCTTTCACTATTTTTTATATTCCCCAAATGAATGAGACCATATAATGTGTGTCCTTCTCTGATTGACTCACTTCACTCAGCGTAATACCCTCCAGTTCCATCCATGTCGAAGCAAACGGTGAGTATTTGTGGTTTTTGATGGCTGAGGAATATTCCATTGTATACATAGACCACAGCTTCTCTATCCATCATCTGTTAATGGACACCGAGGCTCCTTCCACAGTGTGGCTATTGTGGACATTACTGCTAGAAACATCGGGGTGCAGGTGTCCCAGCGTTTCCCTGCATCTGTATCTTTGGGGTAAATCCCCAACAGTGCAATTGCTGGGTCATAGGGCAGCTCTATTTTTAACTCTGAGGAACCTCCACACAGTTTTCCAGAGTGGCTGCACCAGGTCATATTCCCACCAACAGTGCAGGAGGGTTCCCTTTTCTCCACATCCTCTCCAACATTTGTGGTTTCCTGCCTTGTTAATTTTCCCCATTCTCACTGGGGTGAGGTGGGATCTCATTGTGTGTGTTTTTTTTAAAGATTTTATTTATTTATTCATGATAGAGAGAGAGAGAGAGACAGAGACAGAGACCCAGGCAGAGGGAGAAGCAGGCTCCATGCACCGGGATCCTGACATGGGACTCGATCCCGGGTCTCCAGGATCACAACCTGGGCCGAAGGCAGGCACTTAAGCCACCCGGGCTACCCTTCATTGTGGTTTTGATTTGTATTTCCCTGATGGCCAGTGATGCGGAGCATTTTCTCATGTGCGTGTTGGCCATGTCTATGTCTTCCTCTGTGAGATTTCTGTTCATGTCTTTTGCCCATTTCATGATTGGATTGTTTGTTTCTTTGCTGTTGAGTTTAATAAGTTCTTTATAGATCTTGGATACTAGCCCTTTATCTGATACGTCATTTGCAAATATCTTCTCCCTTCTGTAGGTTGTCTTTGAGTTTTGTTGACTGTTTCTTTTGCTGTGCAGAAGCTTCTTATCTTGATGAGGTCCCAATAGTTCATTTTTGCTTTTGTTTCTCTTGCCTTCGTGGATGTATCTTGCAAGAAGTTACTGTGGCTGAGTTCAAAAAGGGTGTTGCCTGTGTTCTCCTCTAGGGTTTTGATGGAATCTTGTCTCACATTTAGATCTTTCATCCATTTTGAGCTTATCTTTGTGTCTGGTGTAAGAGAGTGGTCTCGTTTCATTCTTCTGCATGTGGATGTCCAATGTTCCCAGCACCATTTATTGAAGAGACTCTCTTTCTTCCAATGGATAGTCTTTCCTCCTTTATCGAATATTAGTTGACCATAAAGTTGACGGTCCACTTCTGGGTTCTCTATTCTGTTCTATTGATCTATGTGTCTGTTTTTGTACCAGTACCACACTGTCTTGATGACCACAGCTTTGTAGTACAACCTGAAATCTGGCATTGTGAGGCCCCCAGCTATGGTTTTCTTTTTTAATATTCCCCTGGCTATTCTGCATATGATCTTTAAAAAAGACTTCAGATTTTTAATAATTATACGTGTTTCATAAGACATATGGAAACTAAAATCAGAATCAAAACAGAACAAATAATTTGCTCACAATCCCATAATTTTAGATCCTTCTTTTTTTAAATTTTTATTTATTTATGATAGTCACACAGAGAGAGAGAGGCAGAGACACAGGCAGAGGGAGAAGCAGGCTCCATGCACTGGGAGCCCGATGTGGGATTCGATCCCGGGTCTCCAGGATCGCGCCCTGGGCCAAAGGCAGGCACCAAACCGCTGTGCCACCCAGGGATCCCTAGATCCTTCTATACCCTTAATGTAAACAATCAATTGGACCAACGGATGACTACTTTTGGAAAAGAATAAAACTACTTCAATTTTTGGCTCACACAAGACACCAAATTAACTTCTAGTCTACAGGAATTACTGATGGATTAAATGATTAACTGTTAAGCAATTATATTGTAAAAAAAAAGTTGAAGAAAGTGTGATTTCAAGAAAAAAATCTTCGTATAGGGAAGGGTTTCTTTTTTTAAAATTTTTTATTGGTGTTCAATTTGCCAACATATAGAATAACACCTAGTGCTCATCCCATCAGGTGCCCCACTCAGTGCCTGTCACCCAGTCACCCCCACCCCCTGCCCACCTCCCTTTCTACCACCCCTAGTTCGTTTCCCAGAGTTAGGAGTCTCTCATGTTCTGTCTCCCTTTCTGATATTTCCCATTCATTTTTTCTCCTTTCCCCTTTATTCCCTTTCACTATTTTTTATATTCCCCAAATGAATGAGACCATATAATGTTTGTCCTTCTCCTATTGACTTATTTCACTCAGCATAATACCCTCCAGGTCCATCCACATCGAAGCAAATGGTGGGTATTTGTCGTTTCTAATGGCTGAGTAATAAGGGAAAGGTTTCTATAAACACAAAAGCTATGTGTCATAATGGAAAGATTTATGGATTACTACCAATAATTCAAACCTGTTTTATTTCAGAAACTACTATATATAAAATTAAAAGATGACACATTTGGAAAAACATATAGCATATAAGGTAATATAACTTGATAACAAAAGTAGTCCCTCCAAAAGGGTCAAATATGCAAAGGACAGTAACAAAATTCATTAGAGCAAGTCTTAAAATATTCATGTACATTGTACTCCTGGAATTTTGTCCTAGGAAAAGGGTTGTGATTGCAGTATTACCGAGCTAATGAAAACAGAACAAACTACCTAAAACCTTGTTCAAAGTAAATGGCTAAGTAAACCATAAATTCACATAATAGACTATTATACCATCACTAAAAAAAAAGATAGTCTTTCAAATGACATAAGAAATATTTACAATATGATATTTAGTTATAAAAGAAGAGGTAGAGGGGTGGCTCAGTGCTTTAAGCCTCTGACAATTGGTTTCGGCTCAGGTCGTGATCTTGGGGTTGTGGGATGGAGTCCTGCACTGGGCTCTATACTGAGGTGGCTTGGGATGCTCTCTCCCTCTCCCTTGGCCCCTCCTGCTCTTGCTCTCTCTTTCTCTCTCTAAAATAAATAAATACATCTTTAAAAAAAGATGAGGTAAAATTACACATGGTATAATTTTTTTTTTACTAAGAGCAAATGATGACAGATTTACTATAACCATATATGCAAAATACACTTGAAACTTAAATGGATAACTTTCAGTTTACACCTTTAAATAACATGAGAAAGTAGAACAGAATAACAGACTTTGCTTTAATAATAATACATAAAAATGGGTCTTAAAATCACATAAAATATTTTTTAATTAGGAAGGCTACTGGGACGCCTGGGTGGTTCAGCAGTTGAGCATCTGTCTTTGGCTCAGGGCGTGATCCTGGGATCTTGGGATCGAGTCCCACATTGGGCTCCCTGCATGAAGCCCACCTCTCACATGGTATAATTTTGAACACATAAAGAGAAGAATACATAGGACAAAGAGAACCTACACCGAAATGGCAATTATGGAATTATTTTTCAACTTATTTTCTATACTTCAAAATTCTTAAAAAATGAGAATAAATTATTTTTGTAATCAGAAAAAAATATACGATTAATTTTCTTATAATTTCATTGTCCTCAACTCACCACGATATTGTCTTCAACTTCTGCTCTTATATATGGCCCCAAGAGTCCCAAGTGTTCATTCAGTTCTCCACGGTATAAGGGCTGAGTAAAGGATCCATCAGTAAATTCCTGGAAAACCACCTTCTTGAACTGCTGGACATCCCCACTTTGAGCCCTGGGGAAAAAAAGTAGAGGAAAAGCACTATTTTCAGGTGGACCAGGTGGGTAAAAACACCTCATATTCTTGCCCTCCCTGTATTTGAGACACTTGTCATAGGACTGATGATGAATTGGAAGTGTAATGGAGCAGAGTGGGGGAGAAAGGAGGATTAAAGATAACTTCCAGGTTTCTGTGCAAATCACTGAGATGGGGAACCCTGTAGGAAAAGTAGGTGGGGTGTACAGTTTTATTTTATTCATTTTTACTTTTTTTAGGATTTTATTTATTTGAGACAGAGGAGAGAGCATGAGGAGGGGGAAGGGCAGAGGGAGAAGCAGATCCTCCTGCTGAGCAGGGAGCCTGATGTGGGGCTCCATCCCAGGACCCTGAGATCATGACCTGAGCCAAAGGCAGATGCTTAACCGACTGAGCCACTCAGGCACCATGGGGGTATACAGTTTTAAACACACGGGACATCTATGTAAATTAAATTGACAAATACACAGAGGTTGAGAGCTCACAAAAGAGATCTAGATGAAGATCATCCATATTTGGACGATATTCAAATCATGTGAGTGGCTTATTAAAGCAGATAGTCAATTTTGTTATGTCCTCATCTTATTGGACGACTAAGCAACATTTTGCATAACCACTCCATTTTCCTGACGTACTCTCTCTCCAGGCTTTGCTAGTATGTACGTTCCATGAAAGCAGGGGTTTCCTATGTTTTGTCCACTGTGGTATTCCCAGGAGCTGGAACAAGTGCTGCTTGGCACATAGTAGGTGGTCAAAAAATATTGCAGATTGCTAAATGCATATAGGACTTACAAACACATTCTAAATAGAAGCCCCAGGGTTCAATCCTTGGGAATTCTTTACTTTACTTACAAAGAAAATCTGGGGGTGCCTGGCTGTCTCAGTCAGTAGGCCTTCTTGATCTCAGGGTTATAAGTTCAAGCCCCATGTTGGGTGTTGAGATTACATAAACTCACAAACTTAAAAAGTCAAAGAATCTGTTAAAATTGTGAGCTAAAATTATACAATAAAGTGCATAAAATATAAATGCTTTTGGTATAAAAATCTAACCACCATCCAGATCAAGAAGAACACGAGCAGCAATGCAGAAGACTCACTGTGTGTGCTTTTCCAATAACATTCGCGCTCCTCCTAAAGGTAACACCCATTGTGATGTTTATGATAATTATGTCTTTTTCTTTTTCTCTTCTTTGTCTTTGCTTTTCTTGATGATTTTACCAGTATGTACTCATCCCGAAAGAACATAGTTTAGTTTTGCCTGTTTTTGAGATATGTAAATGGAACCATATTGTATACGGTCTTTTGTTTCTGGCTTTTTCCCCTCGGCATTATGGTCATGAGATTCACCTACATAGTTGTGTGTAGCTATAGTTTGTGTTCCATTGTGTGACTCTACCAAAATTGTGAACATTTGTGTCCTTTCTAAATTTTGGTGCTTAAACATAGTCTTGCTCCTGCTATGAAGCTTTTCTTTTCCTGCTATGAACCTTCTCGTACACATCTTTTGGTGAGTATGTATGCATTTCTCTTGGGCAGAGATCTAGGAGTGGAATTGCTGAGTATCCATATGTTCAGCTCTGGTAGCTACCACCACACTGTTTTCCAAAGTGGCTGTGCCATTTTCCATTTCTGTCAGCCATGTGTGAGAGGTCCATTTACTCTGAATCTTTATAGGTACTCGATAATCTATTTTTACGTTTTGGGCCATTCTAGTGGCTGCATAGCAGTGTCTGTGATTTCATTTCACATCTTCCTGATGTGAATAATGAGACCGAGCATCTTTTCTTCTGAGTACTAGCTATTTGAATCTGATTTGGGAATGCCTATCCAAGTTGGTGGTGGTGGTGTTTTTTGCCAATTTTTCTATTAGGTAATCTCCTTTTCTTATTGATTCAAAGCGGTACTCTAAATAGTCTTGATAGGAGTCCGTTTTGGCCTTTTGTGCTGCAAATATCTTCTCACATTCTGTGGATAATCTTTTCATTCTTTTAAAAAATATTTTGAGGAGCACTTGGGTAGCTCAGAGGTTGAGCACCTGCATTTGGCTCAGGGTGTGATCCCAGGGTCCTGGGATTGAGTCCCACATCAGGCTCCCAGGACAGAGTCTGCTTCTACCTCTGCCTATGTCTCTGACTCTGCCTTTCATGAATAAATAAATCTTAAAAAAATACTTTGATGAGCATAGCTTGTAATTTTAATGTAGTGAAATTTAAAAAAATCCTTCATGCTAGTGCTTTTTGTAGGTCAATTCTCTTTCCTTACCCTGAGGTTATTTAGATAGTCTCTTATATTTTCTAAGATATTTATACTTTTATGCTTAAACTTAGACTCTTAGCCCAGTGTGAGTGGATTTTTTTATGGTGTATGGATCCAATTTAATGTTTTCCCATATGGATGTTAAAATGTCCCAGGACTTTTTAGCACCAGGCTGTTGTGTCAAAGCATCTCAGCTTCTGTTTTTCTGAAAATACCTATTTCTATTTCATTTTGAAACATTTTCTCTGAGTTTAGAATTCTAGGTTAGCATTTTTCTTTTCATATTTTTCATTTTAAAGATTTTTTTTATCTTTCAGTATTATGTTGTCAAATAAGATAGACATCAGCTATGTGTGACTATTTAAATTTAAACTAATTTTTAAATTTTTCCTTTGTTTTAAGGTTTTATTTGAAAATGTGTGCACACAGGCAGGGGGAGGCAGAGGAGGGAGAGGGAGAAGCAGCCTCCATGCTGAGCTCAGAGTCCACTATTTTATGTTATTTATTTATTTTAAGGTTTTATTTATTTATTCATGAGAGACACAGAGAGAGAGGCAGAGACATAGGCAGAGGGAGAAGCAGGCTCCTTTGGGGGAACCTGATGTGGGACTCGATCCCAGGACCCTGGATCATGCCCTGAGCCAAAGGCAGACTTCACCACTGCGCTACCCAGGCGTCCCTAAACTAATTAAATTTAACACAATTAAAATTCAATTCTTTAATCACACTAGCTACATTTCAAGTACTTGATGGACACATATGATTAATGGTTACCATACTAGACAGTGAAGATCTAGAACATATCCATCATCACAGAAAGTTGTATTGGACACTGTTGTTTTAGTAGTTTGAAAAGTCGGCTATCAAGTTCCTGTGGAAGTAATGTATATTTTTCCCTCTGTTTTTTTTTTATAATTATTTTTATTTATTTATTTATGATAGTCACAGAGAGAGAGAGAGAGAGAGAGGCAGAGACACAGGCAGAGGGAGAAGCAGGCTCCATGCACCGAGAGCCTGATGTGGGATTCGATCCCGGGTCTCCAGGATCGCGCCCTGGGCCAAAGGCAGGCGCCAAACCACTGCGCCACCCAGGGATCCCCTTCCCTCTGGTTTTTAAAATTTTCTCTTTATCCTTAGTTTTCTTAAGTTTGATTTTTATTTGCCTATGTGCAATTTTCTTTGTATTTAACATGCTTTGGGTTATACTTAGCTTATTGAATCTGTGACTTGACATGGTTTATCAGTTATTGAAAATTAAAAAAAAAAGAAAATTTTAGACATTCAATTTTTTTCCTGTCCCATTTTTTACATGTGCTCTTCTAAGGACTCCAATTATATTTATGCTGTATCATTTGAGAGTGTTTTTTTCACCCGTCTCTTATACTCTTCTGTTCTTTTCATTTTTTCCCCTTCCTATGCTTCAGTTTGGATATATTTGCTTGACCTTAATCCTGTCTTTTGTAGTGTTTAGCCTGAAATTACACTCATCCAATGCGGTTTTTAATTTTAGATGTTGTATTTTTGAGTTTTAGAATGACAATTTGAGTTTTTAAAAACAGATTCCAGGGATCCCTGGGTGGCGCAGCGGTTTAGCGCCTGCCTTTGGCCCAGGGCGCGATCCTGGAGACCCGGGATCGAATCCCACATCGGGCTCCCGGTGCATGGAGCCTGTTTCTCCCTCTGCCTGTGTCTCTGCCTCTCTCGCTCTCTCTGTGTGACTATCATAAATAAATAAAAATTAAAAAAAAAAAACAGATTCCAATTTCCAATTGTAATTCTCCATCTTCTTATCAGTGTAATGACAGATAGAAGCAGAAAAATGTTCACTGTAAGCCCAGAAGGCTAACCTATAACCTGCATAATTCCAATAAGGATCAAATATGTACTTGTTGCTATGGGTTTTTTTTTAGATTTTATTTATTTATTTGAGAGAGAGCATGAGCAGTGGGAGGGGGAGAAGCAGGGTCTCCACCAAGCCAGAAGCCCAATGTGGGGCTCGATCCCAGGACCTGAGTGGAAAGCAGATTCCCAACTGACTGAGCCACCCAGGTGTCCTTGGTTGCTACATTCTTTTTTTTTTTTTTTTTTTTTTTTTTTTTTTATTTATGATAGGCACACAGTGAGAGAGAGAGAGGCAGAGACACAGGCAGAGGGAGAAGCAGGCTCCATGCACCGGGAGCCCGACGTGGGATTCGATCCCGGGTCTCCAGGATCGCGCCCTGGGCCAAAGGCAGGCGCCAAACTGCTGCGCCACCCAGGGATCCCGGTTGCTACATTCTTAAAGGGTCTCATTACTGCCTGTACATCTCTCCAATAGTTAATATTGAGCTGAATGATAAGCACCAGAGAAATCTTGTGAAAGTAATTTTACAAGTGTAAATTTGAAGACATTTATGATCTAATGCTCCCTGTACATCCCTCCCCCTGAACCTAAGCAATATAACCACCAGCTTCATACAGCAAAAGTAAAGCTCTTTCTGCCATGAGTCCTGTTCCTGTGCTATAAAAAATGCATCTTTTTAAACTGAAAACATCTCAAGAATTCTTTCTTGATCATTCGCTCATGGTCCTATATCAAGTATTGTCTATCTTCTCTATTTTCTTTAAAATATCTACAATTATCCCTGCTTCTCAGGCATTACCCTTCTAGACTTTTGATTGAGTGCTTAGAAAGTCTTTGTACCCCCAGCCCTTAAGATACTTCAGCAAAGCCTACCAAGAAAGAAAACAACTAAGGGGACGCCTGGGTGGCTCAGCGGTTGAGCATCTGCCTTTGGCTCAGAGCCTAATCCTGGAGTCCCGAGATCTAGTCCCGCAGTAGGCTCCCTGCATGGAGTCTGCCTCTCTCTCTGTGTGTCTCTCATGAATAAATAATAAAATATTAAAAAAAGAAAAGAAAACAACTAAGGATCATCACTGCATCTCCCAGTCAAACTTTAGTTCATCTAATTCTTTTTGTTCCTCAGCTCCCCAAAGATTTTTTAAACGTGGATTTTAAAAATTTATCTAGTGTTTATAGTTGTTGCAGCAGGAGTGATGGCCTGCCATGACCTATTCTCTACCCAGAAACAGAAGACACACTACCTTTCTTTTGGTTAATATTTGCAAGGCATGCCATTTTCCATCCTTCCACTTTTAGTCTTTTTATTCTTACGTTTTAGATATATAGCTTGGAAACAGCATCTAGTTGTATTTTGTTTTGTTTAAAAAAGACCCAAATTGGAGTCATTTGCCACCCCCTCCCCACGACAAAAGACAAGACTCACAGTCTCAAGAAATCCCAGGAAGGTGACCTTTTAACAGTCAATCTGAAATTTCCAGCTCAGCACTAGTGAGGTCATCTGCCTGATAAAAATCTTGCTGTTCCCTTCTCCCCAAGAGAAGCTGTCTTGGGCTAAAACAATCCTTTCCTTGTGCTAATAACCTCCTTGCCCCACCACCCTAGCCAGAAAAACTTCCATTTTGTACCCTTCTCAGGGCATCTCTCTACTTGCTAGATGGGATGTTAGTTGATTCATAACCACTTAATAAGACACTTTGTAAACTGATTTATTTGGTTTAATTTTAACAGATTTAGTGGCAGCAATGGGATCCAGGGTGAACCTCTGATGACTTTCAGAAGCAATAAGAAACACAGAAGTGGCACCCCATGAACCTTTTTGAGTTCACTGTCTTTCTTGCTGTTTCCAAAGGTCATTGGTGAGTTTCTTGGTTGATTTTCAGGGTTTTTGCTTTCAAGCTCCCGATCTAATTGGCTTTCCAGTTCAGGGTTAATGGGTCAGTCTAGACTGACAAGAGGCTCTAAGGAAGAGCCAGTCTTCAGCCCTTGGTTCAGTCCACTATTCCATGTTGGAATCCCTTCCCCATTTCCAGTCTGCAGTCTTTTGCTGGTTTAGTCCTTCCCTCAGTTCTAATCTGCTGTCTCTATTAATGGAGCATGCTGGGTTACTCCATACTGGGAGTTGCTGGAGGTGCACACAGGGCCTTCTATTAGCCAGCCTGCAGTAACATTTAAACCAGTTTTTAATTTTGTCCCTGGATTCCATGTAGGGAACTCCTGATGGTTTAGTTTGCAATTCTCCATTTGTTTGAAATTATTCCCCAGATTCCATGTCAGGAATTGTTGGTGGCAGCTGACATTCTCTATTAATTTGGAATCAGTCTGCAATCTCCATTCTTTTAGGCCTGCTGGTTTAATCCTGTTCCCAGTCCCTACTTTGCTAGTTACCATTGGTGTCCACAGTTCTGTTTCCACAGTTTCTGCTGGTTTCTACTAATGTGCACATGAGGTAAAGGCTGTTGCAAAAAAATATATATCTTAGAAGCCAAAGAGCTGGGATCCCTAGGTGGCGCAGCGGTTTAGCGCCTGCCTTTGGCCCAGGGCGTGATCCTGGAGACCCGGGATCGAATCCCACGTCAGGCTCCCGGTGCATGGAGCCTGCTTCTCCCTCTGCCTGTGTCTCTGCCTCTCTCTCTCTCTCTCTCTCTCTCTCTCTGTGACTATCACAAATAAATAAAAATTAAAAAAAAATACTTATTAAAAAAAAGAAGCCAAAGAGCTTAGGTATTAGTTTGGCTCAGAGAAACTCAAAGGCCTAGCTAAACAAATGGGATCCTTTGTATGCAGAGGGTTGAGCAAGCCACCTTCTGGCACACCTGCTTGTTTTAAGTATAAGAACTATAGTACCAGAAGTTAAAAAAAAAAAAAAAAAGAACTATAGTACCAGAAGTTGCAGGTGTCTAGCGAGGTGGCAGAGCAAAAGCTACAACCCAAGTTCTTTGGGGGAACTGGAGACAACTGTTTTTGTCTTGCACATCTCTGCAGGGTCAAACGTACAATCCTAGAAGTTCAAAGTAGTTCACTTGCCGTTTCTGTCACTTCTCGAAATCTCTATGATTCCTGTCAAATTGCTTGAAGAGATCAGGACACTGGAAACAATTATCCTGTACTTAACCTGTGCCTTTATGATGTGAATTTTCTATCTCCATCTTCCTTGGGACCTGGGAGCCATCCTTTGACATGAAAACTTTAGGAAGAAGTATCTCATCAGAAGGAAAAAACAAAAAAAGAATGGGAGGGTATTTGGAAATTAAGCCTAAATGTCATCTCCATTAATATTAGTAAAAACAAAAGCTGTAAGATCTTTGTGTTTGTGTGTGTCCATATATCTCTATATATGTTGTAAATGTGACATGTTTTTCCAAATCTGGATAGTATCACAGAAATTAACTTGTGAAAGAGCTCTATTTAGTTGGTCTGAAGACAAGCACTTACAAGGACTGGGCAATCTAAAATTCTTGAAAAGACTGAAACTAACCCAAATGTTTTTGAAGTTTACATGCTCTGGGATAATCTTCAGTGAAGTTGTTTCCATTAAAAATATTGATTTTGGGGGCACTGGGTGGCTCAGTGGTTGAGCATCTGCCTTCCACTTAGGGTGTGACCTGGGGGTCCTGGGATTGAGTCCCATATTGGGCTCCCTGCAGGGAGCCTGCTTCTCCCTCTGCCTATGTCTCTGCCTCTGTGTGTCTCTCATGAATAAAGAAGTAAAATATTTTTTTAAGTATTGCTTTTTAGGGATCCCTGGGTGGCGCAGCGGTTTGGCGCCTGCCTTTGGCCCAGGGCGCGATCCTGGAGACCCAGGATCGAATCCCACGTCGGGCTCCCGGTGCATGGAGCCTGCTTCTCCCTCTGCCTGTGTCTCTGCCTCTCTCTCTCTCACTGTGTGCCTATCGTGAATAAATAAAAAAAAATTAAAAAAAAAAGTATTGCTTTTTAAAATAAATAGCTTAAAACTGTGACACACACACACAAAAAACAAATGGTCCACAAAACATTCTCCTCTTCTTTTGAAGGATTCATGCTGCATTATCATTAACCAGTTATTTGACTGTTAAACTTAAATGGTCAGTTGAGATAGTTCTGAGATTGTTCCTCCATCACAGATTAAGACTGAGGTGGCAGGTATGAGGGATGATATTCATTTAACTTTCTAAGCACACTTGGTGACCTTGTCAGCCATAGAAGTCTTTGAGACACCCACAGCCAGTCTGCGTCGTATTATGAAGGGCAAAATGGCCCAGAGGGGGTGAGCCAAAGAAATACTCAATACAAATACACTTGACAGGAACTGATCAACAATGGTAGCATCACCAAATATCAAGAATTTGAGGTCACTTTCCAGCTTCTTCCCACAACAGTGATCAGTCTTCTTCAGCTCAGCAGACTTGCAAACAATGTGAAGTGCGTGACAATCCAGCACGTATGCATAGCCAGCAGTGATTTGGCCTGGATGGTTCAGGGTAGTCACCCAAGCTGAGAAGCCTGGTGGGTCATTTTTGCTGTCACCAGCCATATTGCTACAACAAACATCTTTGACAGATATATTCTTCTTTTTTTTAAAATATTTTATCTTTAAGGGATGACTTGGAGGCTCAGTGGTTGAGCTTCCGCCTTCGGCCCAGGGTATGATCCCGATGTCTGAGGATCGAGTCCCGCGTTGGGCTTCCTGCGAGGAGCCTGCTTCTCCCTCTGCCTATGTCTCTGCCTCTCTCTCTGTCTCTTTCATTAATAAATAAATAAAATATTTAAAAAGATTTTATTTTTAAGTTACACTAAATGTGGTGCTCGAACCCATAACCCCAAGATCAAGAGTCGCATGGTTCACTGACTGAGCCAGCCAGGCACCCCAGACAGACACGTTCCCGATATCAAAGCCCACCCTGTCTCCAGAAAACGCTTCACTCAAAGCTTCACGGTGCATTTCAACAGACTTGACTTCAGTTTCAACACTGACTGGAGCAGAGGTTTGAGAACACACCTCCACTCAGCTCACAAGGACAGTACCGAGACCACCAGTTTTGTAGACATACCAGAGGGGCAGACCAAGGCGCTTGTCAGCTGGATGATCTGCTGACAGGAGGCAATCCAGAGTTCCAAACGGCATGGTTCCGTTGGCACAGCCATCTTTGCCGGTGAGGTTTCATTTCCTGGATCAAGGCATGTATTACCGTGTGCTAACATGTGCTACCTGCACCTGGCTCCAGCATTTTGTCATCATTCTAACCAGAAATCGCCACAAATGCCACTGTGTTGGGGTTGGAGCCAAATTTCTTAATGTAGGTGCTGACACCTACACCTTTCTTGACATTTTCCTTGTATCTCTTCTGGCTGTAGGGTGGCTCAAGGGAATCCGGTTTGTAAACAGCAACGAGTTGTTTCACACCCAGTGCAAAGGCAGAAGGGCGTGCTCATGGGTCTGTCTATTCCTGGAGAGACCTGCTTCGAGTTCAACAGGAGCAGCAATAACCAGGAAGCCAACTCAGCCTGAACGCGCCTGTGCTCATGTTGCTGAGGAAGTCTCTGTGTTTTGGGACATCAATGATCGTCACATAATGCTGGCTGGTCTCCAGTTTCCAAGGGGAGACACCGAAAATGACCACACTTACGTTCGGCCTTCCGTTTGTCTGAGACCCAGGCATATCTGAAGGAGCTCTTTTCCACCTCAGCCAATTTTTGTGTCCAATGATGACAGTGTTGATATGAATTTTTCCTTTCCGATTTTCCTTAGATTTAGGAGTGGCTTTCATGACACTTGTGTTTTGGTGGCAAACCCATTGTGAAAAATATTGTGAAAAAAGCGATTATATCTTATATCTTAGAGCTCATAAAACATTTTAACACAGTTTATACAAACAATATTTATATTTATCCATATATTGACCCTTTCTTTACTTTGTTAGTCCTTCTTGCCTTTCATCTCTTTCATGATCACTTTCCTGTTTTCTCAAGTACATCATTAGACTATTTTTAGTGGGTTTTTGCTAGTGGTGAGATTCCTGTTTCTGTTTGTCTGAAAATGTTTTATTTTGCCTTGGTTTTTGAATCATATTTTTGATGGGTATTTTTATTGTGCAGTTATTATAATTCAATGCCTTCTAGATATTATTCCCATTTTCTTTTCTTTTTTTAAAAAAGATTTATTTATTTATGATAGACATAGAGAGAGAGAGAGAGAGAGAGAGAGGCAGAGACACAGGAGGAGAGAGAAGCAGGCTCCATGCTGGGAGCCCGACGTGGGACTCAATCCCGGGACTCCAGGATCGCGCCCTGGGCCAAAGGCAGGCACCAAACCTCTGAGCCACCCAGGGATCCCCTATTCCCATTTTCTATGTTTAATTAGTACTATTGAAAAGTCACCTTTCTGTATCTCCTTTGAATGTATGCTGTCTTTTTTCTTTGGCTGCTTTTAAGACTTTTGAATTTGGGGGGGGCACCTAGACGGCTCAGTGGTTGGCCGTCTGCCATGGCTCAGGTCATGATCCCGGGGTCCCGGGATCGAGTCCTGCATCGGACTACCTGCAAGGAGCCTGCTCTCTCTCGGCCTATGTCTCTGCCTCTCTCTGTGTATGTGTCTCTCATGAATAAGTAAATAAAATATTTTTTATTATATATTTATTTTTTAAAAAAGATTTTTAATTTATTCATTCATGAGAGACACACAGAGAGAGAGAGGCAGAGACACAGGCAGAGGGAGAAGCAGGCTCCATGCAGGGAGCCCGACATGGGACTCGATCCCAGGTCTCCAGCATCATGCCTGAGCCAAAGGTGGCACTAAACCGCTGAGTGAGCCACCCAGGCTGCCCAATAAAATATTTTTTAAAAAAAGACTTTTGGATCTTCGGAAGTTTTACTTTGATGAAACATGCCTAGGTGTTGAATTTTTTATTCATCCTGTTTGGGATTTGTTGAGCTTCCTGAATCTTTGCATTGATGACATTTTTTAATTTTGGAAAATACTCAGCCATTACACCTTCAAATACTGCTTCTCTTCTAATCACTCTTTCCTTCTGAGCTTTCAATTAAAAATAAGTAAATCCTTCACACTCTATCCTTTAAGTCTCCTCTGGTTGTCTGTTGCTGTATGACAAACTACCTCAAAATTGAGTGGCTTAAAAACAGCAACCATTTGATTATACTTGTCAATTCTGTTAAGTCAGAATTCCAGCAGTGTTAGGCTAGGTGATAGTTTTGCTCCTCATTGTGTCATATGTAGTCACTCAGTGGTATTCAGCTGGTGTCTTGGCTTATCTGGAGGGTCCAATATGGCTTTACTCATATGCCTCATGCCTTGGTGGAGAACAATGGAAAGCTAGACTCTACTGAGACTCTTGACCAGAAGGCCTGTATGTGTGACCTTTCCAGCATGACAGCACCCAGGATAACCAGATTTCTGACATAATGGCTGGCTTCTTCCAGAGAGAGCATCCGAGGAGAGCTAGATGTATGCTACATGGTATTTTCTGAACCAGCATCCCTTCCAGCACGTCTATAGGTCACAAATTTCTGTTATATTCTATTGATCACAAATGAGTCCTAATGCCAAGCCAGATCAAGATGAGGGGGATCAGGCTTTATTTACCTCTTGAATGGGAGAATAGCAAGTTCATACTGTACAAGGGCATACAGGACAGAACATATTGGCACATCCATCTTTGGAAAATACAGCTGGCTATAGTTTTTTTTATCATCTCTTTTCTATTTTCCATTAAAAAATATCTGCAAGGGAGCGCCTGGGTAGCTCAGTGTGTTAAGGGTCTGCCTTCAGCTCAGGTAGTGATCCTGGAGTCCCGGGGTAGAGCCCCATGTCTGTTCTCCCTCTCCTTCAGCCCCTTCCTCTGATTGTACTCTCTCTCTCAAATAAATAAATAAAATATTTTTATTTAGATTTTATTTATTTAGCCATGAGACATGCACACACACAGAGAGAGGCAGAGACACAGGCAGAGGGAGAAGTAGGCTCCATACAGGGAGCCTGATGTGGGACTCGATCCCAGGTCCCCAGGATCAGGCCCTGGGCCAAAGGTGGCGCTAAACTGCTGAGCCACCCAGGCTGCCAAATAAATAAAATATTAAAAAAAAAAAAACCTCTGCATTCCATACTATTTAATTTTACTTACCTACTAGTTCACCAATTTTTACTACACAAAGCATAAGTGTTTTAATAACTATATGTGACTCCTAGATCTTAAGTCTGTGAGTTTGTTTTGGCTCTTTATTGTCTCCATGGCTTCTTTTCTTTTTTCCATTTTGTTTTTTACCCTGTATCTTTGTGTTCTGGACATTATATCTGAAATATTTGTGAAAATAAGTTGAGGCCTAGGATGTTGAGAGGTTTTATGTTTTCTTCGGCCAGATGTCTGCAGACACTGCCAACCCAACTTACATAAATTATGATCAAGAATAGAAAATGCATGTCAATGAAGTGAGTTAACTGGTTTACTGTTACCCTGAGACCTTTCGGAAACCAGTTTAAATGGGCATTTTTTAATACTATTTTTTTTACTTAAAATTCAATTTGCCAACATATAGCATAACACCCAGTGTTCATCTCATCAAGTGCCCTCTTCATTGCCTGTCACCCAGTCACCCCATTCCCCCCACCCATCTCCCCTTCCACAACCCTTTGTGTGTTTCCCAGAGTTAGGAGTCTCTCATGGTTTGTCTCCCTCTCTAATTTTTCCTACTCAGTTCCCTTCCTTTCCCTTATGACCCTTTTCACCATTTCTTATATTCCCCATATGAGTGAAACCATATGATGATTTTCCTTCTCCGATTGACTTATTTCACTCAGCATAATACCCTCTATGGTTTACATCCATTTTTATTATCTTGATAGTACCAACAAGTCTTACTTGAGTGCTATCAATATGCTTACAACTCCCAAATTTATTCATCATTAGCATAGATCTCTTCCTTGGACTCCAGACTCATATATCCAACTGCCTACTCAACATCTCAGCTAGAGGCCTAGTGGGCATCTTAAACTACATATGTTCAAAACAAACCCTTGAGGGTTTTGTCAAATAAATCTCTTCTACCTCAAGCCTTCCACATGTCATTAAATGTCACCATCATCCACCTAGTTGCTTAGGAAAAAAACCTAAAAATCTTCTTTGATTTCTTTCTCCCTATTCCCCCACCTACTCAATCTAACAGCAAGTCCTGTCTGCTTATCTTCAAATCACACTTGGCATCTTTCCTTTTCTTTTGGTTTTTAGCACCACTATTTTTGTCTATATACTCTGTCTTCTCTTACCTAGATGACTATGACATCCTCTTAGTAGGTCTCCCTGCTTCTATTCTTGCCCATGGAACCTGTGTTACCATTTAGTTGGTACTCTCTGGAGTTCAGACATACATAAAAAGACCTGCTCTTGCCTCCTTACGTCCATCATTTAGTAATTCATTCACAAATATTTGAGCATCTATCATATGCCAGGCACTGTTTAAGGTTCTGGGGATATACCATTGAACAAAACCTTCAAAATTTGTGTTCTCAATGAACTTATTTTCTAGTTGGGGAACATAGACAACAGACAAGTAATGTATACTATTTCAGGTGCTAGTAAGTGCGTTTAAAAAGTACGGTAGGAACTATATGTATATAGAGTGTTCAGGGAAAGTCTCACTGATAAGATAAAACTTGAGCAGCAACCTGGAGGCAGTGAGAGAATGAATATTAAGATATCACAGGATGAGAATTCCAAGCAGAGAACACAAAGTTCAAAGGCTTAGAGAAAGGTATATATTAGTTGCATTTGAGGAAGAGCAATGAGGCCAGTGTGGCTGGAACAGAGTGAGCAGGAAACAATGGTAAGAGATGAGATCAGAGAGGTTTCAGAGGGGCATATCTCAGAAACTTGAAGGCCATGGTGAGGACTTTGGAATTTACTAAAGGTGAGAAGGAAATCTACTGGGAGATTTGGAGCAGAGAACAATAATCAGAACTACAATTTGAAAATTTACTTTAGCTGCTGTGTTGGGAGAAGACTATATAAGGGCCAGGCTGGAAGCTGGAAGTCTAGTTAAGAGGATATTCCAATAATTTGGGTGAGTTGAGGATGGTTTAGACCAGAATGGTGGCCACTGAGGCAGAGAGAAGTAGCTGGATTCTTTTCCATTTATTCCTTCTGTAAGCCACTCCCAAAAGTCTTTTATCTTCATTATTCTATAAAAACATTTTCAAGGTCACTGTTGATCTTTACATTACTAATTCTCAGTCCCTGTCTTAGTTGAACTCTCAGTAGTATCTGATAGTTGATTACTCCATCCTTGATGTGTGTTTTCACCTGGTCTCTCTGATACCAAGTTTCCTTTATTTTTGTACTAACCTCACTGCCAATCTTTCTCTGTCAACTTCACTAGTTCTTCATTTCCCTGACCTTTATTTTTTAAAAGATTTTTTATTTATTTATTTATTTATTTATTTATTTATTTATTTATTTATTTATTTATGAGAGAGAGAGAGAGAGAATGCACAAGCAGGTGGAGGGGCAGAGGGAGAGGGAGAAACAGGGAGCCCAATGTGGAGTTTGATCCCAGGACCCTGGGATCATGACCTAAGCCGAAGGCAGCAGCTTAACTGACTGAGCCACCCAGGTGCCCCTCCCTGACCTTTAAATGTTAGAGTGTTGGGTATTAGTTGTTCAAACTCTCCTCTTTTCTGTTTACAGTTAGTCTCATGATGGTCTACTCTTATGCAGATAAAATCCAGTTGTATATCTCCATTTCAGTTATCTTCCTTGAACCTGAGATTCATGTATAAACTCCCTATCTTATCACGTACATAATTAGTCTCTTAATCTCTGTCCCTTCCCCAAACCTGGTGTTTGTCCAGCCTTTTGCATGGCAGACAATGACCATTCATTCCTTCTCTTTAGTTACTCAGACTCTAAACACTGAAGTTATTCTTAACTCATCTTTTTCTCTCACCACATCTAATCCATCAAAGAATCCAATTGGTTTTAATTTCAAGAAATAACCAGTATTTGATTATGAATTGAGTATAGGATAAGATGAAAATGACTGTAATGCAAAGTTGGAGATGGTTGACTAGGAAACTGGAGAGGTTGGCCTTAGGAACATAGTCTATTTATTGTCATAAGCATAAAGACAGTATATGGTTACAGATGTCAATAAGTGTGTTGCAAGTCTGGAGGTTCACTGCACAAGCATTAGCTATGAATGAGAAGGGCTGTTGGAGAATGGGTAAAAGGGGTTGGAGATTTAAGGAAAAGTAGAAAATGTAAAATAGGGGTCCAGGACAGCAGGAAAGTCCGTAGACTACGGAAATACTCTATATAGTTATTATGCAGCAATAAGGATCCATTTGAGGTAGAAAGCGAGGTCAGAAAGTGACAAGAGTAATGAAGAGGGCACCTAGTCTTCCTCTAGGACCTCTGTTATCTGACCACTGCTCATCTTGACTACCTCGTCTCCTATAAGCCCTCCCCCCAGTTTTCACTGTACTCCAGTCATACTGGTCCTTTTTCTGTTCCTCAGATTTGTTCCTTTCCTTTTTAAAAAAATTTTTTATTTATTTATGATAGTCACAGAGAGAGAGAGAGAGAGGCAGAGACACAGGCAGAGGGAGAAGCAGGCTCCATGCACCGGGAGCCTGACGTGGGATTCGATCCCGGGTCTCCAGGATCGTGTCCTGGCCAAAGGCAGGTGCTAAACCGCTGCGCCACCCAGGGATCCCAAATTTTTTTCCTTTTTTTAAATTTTTATTTATTTATGATAGTCACACACACACACACAGAGAGAGAGAGAGAGAGGGAGAGGGCGAGAGAGAGAGAGAGAGAGAGAGAGAGAGAGAGGATTTGTTCCATTTGTAGGGCCTTTGCATTTCTTATTCCCTCTGCCAGGAAACATCTCTCAGAGCTCCAGCAGCTGTCCTTTTATCATCTTTTAGGTCTCAATTCCACAAAGAGGATTTCTCTGACCATCACAGCTAAAGTAACACCCCCAGTTACTCTCTATCACATTATTTGATTCTATCTCCTGAATGGCACCGTCAAGATTCTCCTATTTATTTTTCTACTAACTTATCGCTTGCTCTCCCCAATAGCATATAAGCTTCTACTTTATTGCATCCCAGTGTCTACAAAAGTGTCTGGCATATAGCAGGTGCTCAATAAATATCTGTTGACTGACACTGACTCTCCTTAAGTTTATCTTCCAAATTTCTCTATGCCTTCTCTTCTGTGCCCAACCTCCCTCTGCTCCCCTAACAACCAAATCCTCCCACTTTGCTCCCTGGATCCCTAGTACTATGGAAAACAACTTTCCCTGCATTCTCAACCTCTGTACCACACGCTTCACTTCTCCCTCCTGCCTCTCTCAGAACCTTTTCACAAGACTAAGACTACTCCTGTGGCTCATGAGGTTGATGGGTGAGGTTGACTTTCTTCATGCTCCCCATTGATGCTACCCCTGATTCAGGTACCTTTTGTAAACCCCTCTTCTCCTCCGTCTCTCTAGAGTAAGAGTTTCATGCCTTCTGGATTGATCATCCTCTAACTCTCATTGTTGGTGTCACCATCTAACCTCCTATTTACTCCTTGGCTTCATCTAGATTTTGCTACCTGGATCTAAGGGTTCTTCTTTCCTTTATCATCAATCTTTGGAGTCACATTCCTACAGATTAGCGGTGTCTCTTCTATTGTTTCAGCACCTGAAGGCAGAGGAATAATCAATGCACCCATACCTGTTTCTTAGTATATGGGGAGATCTACTCATCCCATAATCCCAGAGACGCTCCACTGCAGCAATGAAATAGTGTCGTGTTTTCTTTTGAAAGCTGCGGAGGCCCTGATTTTCATAGTCGCCGTAGATGTCAAAATCTTCTCTCTTCATTTCAATTGAGAAGGTGTCATCATACTCAAATTTGTCTTCCTCTGGCTGAAGAGTAGTAACGGTTATTTCCCTTTGATGGTGTTTTGAGACTGGTGGGTTTTGAGAGCACAACCTTCCAGGCTCTCCTTGCTTTGCCCACATAGCTTCTCTTTGGGGCTTATCTTGTCCTTCATTTATTGCTGCTGTTGAATCATTATTTTCACAAGGGCCCAGGGGCAAAATGGTGTCTTTCCTTTTAAAAGCTGTGTTCGTCTGTGACTTTTTTTGGGATTTCCACTCTTCACTTGGTATCTGGGTATCATAGTGGTTATCCCAAGCAAGGACACCCAGCAGCTTGGAGGGAATCTTTTCAGAGCTTTCTGTTGCCCATTTCAGAAAGGGCACTTTTCCAGGGCTATTTGTTTTATTCATTTTAACAGGTCCCTGTGTTTTCTGAAGGAAGATCTTTCCCATGAGATCCAGGTGGCCAGGAGAATCATTGCTAGTTTTTGTAGGGAAAGAGTCTTCTTGATCAACATGAACTTGAGAAAGTAATTCAACTTTGTCAGATGTTTCGGACAAGCCTGGTTGCAAGAGAACAGTGTTTTCAAGTTTCTTGTACATGGGTTGGTTTGTGGCACTTTTCCCCAGGGAGCTGAACTTTCCTTGCCCTTCAGTTATTCCTAAGGTTACAAAGGCTAAAGAGAGGTTATTTCTTTTGGCTTCTTGTAAGAAATGACTGCCTTCTTGGACTCCAGAAGTCCTCTCTCTAAAGGTATAATTACAGGCTGATGCTGGAAGATGAGAAGAGTTGTGTTGGGATGGGATCTTGGTCAGATCTGTATGTCTAACTGATGGAGATGCTGATTCCTTTGCAACGGGTAATGCAGAGTCATTCATTTGAATGGTGACATGATTCCTCATAGAACAATCTGATAGGGGGGACTGAGTAATGGCCCTTTTTTCTTTCTCATTATACTCTATCTGTGTGAGGGTTCCCTGGGCCAAATAGTTCATGTTTTTGGACCACTGGGTTGAAGTGTCATTTGCAATAACCTTCCTTTCAAACTTTATTTCTCCTTGTGAGAGTCTGGGTTGTTTCAAACTCCGCTTACCACGTTGAGTGATAACATGCTGACTTGCATTAGAAGACATCCTCGTAGTGCTTGGAAACCTCTCTACCATTTGGTTTGTTTGATTTCCCAAGCCTTCCAAGTTTGCTTCTTCCCTTATTTTTGAGAAATTGGCCATATGAATCCCTTCACTATGTGGCGAATCATTTAATGACCTGGTGTCTTGAAGTATTGGAGTATATGGCTGCTCTTCTAAACCTGCTACATTTTGCTTAGTGCTTAGTAAGAAAAGGTTCTTCAGGAAGTTCTTAGTGCCAATCATAGTATGTGCCTGAGGCAAAGCCACATTCTCCTGGGTTAATTTTTCCTTTCTTTCTATCTC
Source organism: Canis lupus baileyi (assembly GCF_048164855.1). Taxonomy (NCBI): domain Eukaryota; kingdom Metazoa; phylum Chordata; class Mammalia; order Carnivora; family Canidae; genus Canis; species Canis lupus. The sequence goes on along the minus strand of NC_132876.1, from coordinate 907,075 downwards.
TTCCAGAGATTTTTTTTCTTGATTGTATGTATCATTTTCTTGGACATTAGCCAAGTTAGCAAAAAATATGCTCTTGTTGTTTGGAAAAATCTCTTGGAGTTCTGTGTCCTTCGTAAATTCATCCTCTCCTACTACCACCTTCTCCTCTGACAAAAAGTTCTGATCTTTCACAGATTTTTCTGATCCTAAAGATGTTAATTGTTTTGGACTGGGCCTTTGCTCAGAGCTTAGGGAGTTCTTGCCATGGGTCTTTATCCAATCTGGCAAGAACGGTATCTTGGAGGATGATAGATCTGGATTTTCTGCACGTAGTGGCACAGGGTCTTCTTTTTTTTGGTGGGCCATTTCCACATTTTTTGATAAAGTAGTTTTATTTGACACATGATTTAGCCCCAGAGCTGTAGTATTTCTGTCCATAAACGTTTCATTATGAATCAAAGAAGTTACTTCTTTAAACTCAGTATTCCTTTCTAACATAATATCTTGCCAGACTGAGGTACTGTTCTCAATTAATAATGTTGGGATAGCAACACGAGTCTTTCTATTAGTTGTTAAGTTAACTGGTGCCCTGTTTGTCTTTACCGAAGAGATATTAACTTTGAATAAAGCATTATCTTTGATTAATGAAGCAGGTCCACGAATTCTTTCTTCTTTAAATAACCTATTACTTTCCATTGATAATACATTTTCTCTCAGTGAACTTTCTTGAATATTCATTAAAGGTGCTTCTAACAACTTGGAATCATTATCTTCTTCACTCAATTCCAAAGGTACACCAGACTGAATAAGGTGGGATGAATTATTGCCAAATACAATGGTACCTAAATGACTGTTAAAGTGAACTGACATATTTGGGGGTCCTAAGGAACCTGTCTTTTCAGTAGCTGCTGCCAACTTATCTGATGGAATTGTTGGTGAAGTCATTAGACTGTCTGATGAACTAGAAATTTTTAAATCAAGTTTCTTCAACTCTACTGTTGTATTTGTCCCCAAATTCTCATTTAATCTTAACTGCAGTTCTGGCTCAGGAGTAAATTCTCTGTCCTCACTGTGACGGAGCTCTGGTCTGAGACTTGCCACTTCAGGTGGGCCCTTGTTTCTTTCTATTGCTCCACGTGAATGGTCATCGGCTCTATCTGTGGCCTCTCGGAGATCAGATAAGAACAGTCCACGTGGAGTAGGATTCTGTCCCAACAGCATCAACAAATCACTAGAGGAGACACTTTGTGCTTTAATCAGCTGTGTTCTTTCTCCAGATTGAAGGTCAATCTTCTCTATGTCATTTTCTGGAGTTGTGGTGGCTTTCAATTGCTTTTCCTTAGTGCTAGGGTGCCTTGAATTCTGGGAGAAGCTTCTAGGTTTAATTACATTGTTTTCATTTAGCAGGGGAGTTGGAATATCTTCGTATGTGTCCTCATAATAATCATCAATGTTCCTGTTACAACTAGAAACCTTCAGTAAGGCTGTCATGCCTCTGTTCCGAAAGTCTGAGTTGTGGCACCCCAGAACCCACAGACCTAGAGATGAGGAAAAATAAAATTCTGGTTACTCACAACCCTGGTCCCAAGCAAGTACTGTATTAGTAGTTCTTCTCCTCTATTCCCAGATAATGAAAAAATACTACTTGGTACCATTGTACTACAGGTCATCAGGTGAAATCCCCGGCACCTAAACAGTCCAACAAGGGTAGTGAAAGTGGTTATCGCATTGCTGCTATTGTGGTACATCTGTCTGTAATCACAAGAAAGGTCTGTGATTAAAAATGAATAGATACTGGGATAAAAATGGAGAAATGTAATTAACATATACAATAGTGGAGAGTTTTTTTTCGAAGCTCCTATTTATTTGAGGGAGGGAGAGAGCATGAGTGAGGGGGCAGGGGCAGAGGGAGAGGGAGAAGCAGACTCCCCTTTGAGCAGCGAGACCCATATCGGATTCGATGTCAGGACCCTGAGACCATGACCTGAACCAAAGGCAGATGTTTAACCGACTGATTCACTCAGGCACCACCAATAGTGGAGAGTCTTAATAGTCCCACAGAAATCTTTTTTTTCTTTTTTAAAGACTTCATCTTTTTATTTTAGAGAGAGACAGAGAGCGTGGGTGCATGTGAGCTGGGGGAGGAGCAGAGGCGGAGGGAGGAGGGGAAAGAATCTCAAGCTGACTTGGCACAGAGCACAGGGCCCAGCATGGGGCTTGAACTTACCACCCTGAGATCATGACCTGAGCCGAAACCAAGAGAAGGATGCTTAACTGAGCCACCCAAGCACCCTCACACAGAACTCATTGATGATGATAATGACTTAATTCTTTTTTAAAAAATATTTTATTTATCTATTCATGAGACACACAGAGAGAGAGGGGCAGAGACACAGGCAGAGGGAGAAGCAGGCTCCATGCAAGGAGCCCGATGTGGGACCCGAACCTGGGAATCTGGGATCATGCCCTGAGCCAAAGGCAGGCACTCAACCACTGAGCCACCCAGGTGTCCTGATAATGACTTAATTCTTGAAACTTTATGTAGGCTAGCTATTATTGCTATACAACATAATGGCACACGTTCTTAGAGTGGGATTGCCTGGGTTCAAATCCTAGCTCTGCCATTTACCAGCTGTGTGATTTTGAGCAAGTCAACTGAGCTCTCTGAGTTCCAGTTTTCTCATATGTAAATGAAGCCAATGCATCTGCCCTATCATATAAAGTATTCAAATCACATAACACAATGACTAGCTTCCACTGTCACTGATTTGCAGAATAAGAAATCACAAGGCAAAAAAAAAAAAAAAAAGAAAGAAAGAAATCACAAGGCAGAAGGACTCAGGTTTAGGATACACATAAAATTCCATTACAGTGCTAGCAATATTAATTCTTACTATGGACAGGATTGTTCAAGTGAAGGAACTTCATAGCGGTAAAGTAGATGCATAAACATAAGTAAAAAAAAATATACCTTTACCAAGCTACCCATCAGGTACCTTAATAGCCTCTTCATCTTGCATGACATTTGCAAGCAAAATCTTAGCTAAATCCAGCTTTCCCTCAAAGGGAAAACTTTCCCCAAAATATATTTCCATAGAGACCTCTAAGATAATGGGATGCCCACAGAAAAGGTTTTTATGGTCAAATTAATGCACATTGCACTCTATGTGCAGCCTGATAATCAATCAAATGGGAAATTAGAACACATTTTCTACATATAAGGATTCAGAAATTCTACCTCTAAAGGAGCCACTCTCAAGAAGTGATGGGAGTGTGTTTTCTACCAAAACAAAGGAGTATATTGTATATTAAAAAAAATAGAACGACAGGAGATCCAGGAAAGAGACACCTATCCTGAAGGAGGATGAACAAAAGTCCCAAGTTAATAACTGATACTCAGTCAGTCCTAGAAAGAACCAGCCCAGAAGGGAGGAAGATGCATGGGTCCAGGAGATCAGTTTCTATGTAAAAAAGAATATATGTTGTATAATAAAGCTCTTGAAAAGAGAATAACTAAAGGGAAAATATTATAATATAAACAGTAAAACATTTAGAAGTTCCTGTTAAACAAGTAATAAAAACAAGAAATGAAATCCTATTTGATTTCATAGTGAACATTTACATAGTCCTAACGATGTGATTTCACTAAAAATAGAGACATAACTATATCATAAGTTTGTGGATTTGGAGCCTAATTTCATGACATTTAAAGCATATTTTTGGTGGCATAAAACTATTTAGGTCAAAGGATACGAAGATACACATTTGAAGGGGTACATGCACCCCAATGTTCATAGCAGCATTATCCACAGTAGCCAAACTATGGAAAGAGCCCACATGTCCACTGACTGACAAAGGGATAAAGAGGATGTGGTCTATACACAATGGAATGTTACTCAGCCATCAGAAAGAATGAGAGCTTGCCACTTGCAACAACATGGATGGAGCTAGAGGGTGTCATGCTAAGCGAAATAAGTCAGTCAGAGAAAGAGAAATACCATGTGACTTCACCCATGTGTGGAGTTTAAGAAACAAAACAGATGAACATAGGGGAGGGGGAAAGACAGAGAGATGGAGACAAACTATAAGAGACTCTGAACTCTACAGAGAAACTGAGGGCTGATGGAAGGAGGTGGGTGGGGGCTGGGGGCTGGATGGGTGATGGGGATTAAGGGGGGCACTTGTTATGATGAGCACTGGTGATGTATGTAAGTGGTGAGTCACTGAATTCTACTCCTGAAACCAATGTTACCCTCCCTATATGCTAACTAACTAGAATTCTTTTTTTTTTTTTTTTTTTTTTTAGAATTCAAACAAAAATTTGAAGGAAAAAAAAACTGATACTGGGTCAGAGTAGACCAGGATAGGAGCTGAAATGAATAATTTAAATAAGGCGTTTTTTTTTAATTTTTTAAAATTTATTTATGATAGTCACACAGAGAGAGGGAGAGGTAGAGACACAGGCAGAGGGAGAAGCAGGCTCCATGCACCGGGAGCCCGATGTGGGATTCGATCCCCGGTCTCCAGGATCACGCCCTGGGTCAAAGGCAGGCGCCAAACCACTGCGCCACCCAGGGATCCCTAAATAAGGTTTTTGATTCTTAAAATTCTACTGTTATAACTTGGACACAACCAGTTCCTTCTTTTTTCTAAGGAGGACAGTAATTGAGAAAAGAGAAAATGAAACTCCACAAACAGGTTTGAAATGACATATACCAAACTCTGAGAAGGGCCTGGGATTGGCAATAGAGATCAAGGAGGACTGTGGTTATATCTGTATTTGCTGAAATTTTATAACAAGAAGTAAAAGTTAATTTAAAACATAATGATTGGGACACCCGGGTGGCTCAGCGGTTTAGCACCACCTTCGGCCCAGGGCGTGATCCTGGAGACCCGGGATCGAGTCCCACGTTGGGCTCCCTGCATGGAGCCTGCTTCTCCCTCTGCCTGGGTCTCTGCCTCTCTCTCTCTCTCTCTCTCTCTCTCTCTCTGTCTCTCATGAATAAATAAAAAAATTTTTAAAAAAGGAATAAGATGCCCACCCAAGTTTCAGACTTGGTCAGCACTACACATATATAGACCAGTCTCCTGCCTCAGTGATATCACCAGGACTTTCAGTGAACTCATTATTTTTGTAAGCTGTTAGACATCTTGGAATTAGTTTTCATTAAAGTAACCCAGAGAGACAGAGCCCAGCTGATCACAGGTAGATCGGAGCACACCTCAAGCTCCAATAGACGAGAGCTCTTAGTCACCCATGGCTAGCACGTAATATGTATACATATATATCACATTTTCTTTATCCATTCATCCATCAATAGACACTCAGGTTATTTCCATATCTTGGCTCTCGTGCATGATGCTGCAATAGCCACAGGGGTGCACATATCTTTTTGAAATCATTATTTCACTTCATTTGGCTACATCCTCAGAAGTGGTATTGCTGGATCATATTTCAGTTCTACTTTTAATTTGTGAGGAACCTCATATTGTTTTCCAGACTGGTCGCACCAGTTTACATTCCCATCAACAAAGCATGAGGGTTCCCTCTTTTCCACATCTGCACCAGCGTTTGTTATCTCTAGTCTTTGATAACAGCCACCCTAACAGATGTGAGGGAAATCTCATTGTGGTTTTGATTTACATTTTCCTGATGATTAATGATGCCGAAGACCTTATCATATACCTACTGGCCATTTGTATGTCTTTTTGGGAAAAATTCAATGGTATCCCTTGAGTTCTGCTTTCTTTGTTCTTTTTTTCTCAGACTGGGTAATTTCAAAAGACTTGTAATTGAATTCACAGATTCTTTCCTCTGTTTAAGTCTGATGCATTCCGCCCCCCATTTCATTCATTGTATTCTTTAGCTCCAGAATTTTTTGAATGATTTTTCTTTTTTGAACTTATTTGTTAATAATGTATTATTTTCCCAATTTTGTTGAATTATCTGTTTGTGTTCTCTTGTATCTTGCTGAGCTTCCTTAAAATAATAAGTTTGAGCTCCTTTACAGGCAATCTGTAGACTTCCATTTCTTTAGGGTCAGTTATTGGAAAGTTACTGTGTTCCCCTGGTGGTGTCAGGTTTTCTTGTATGTGTGTGTGTGTCTCTCTGTGTGTGTGTGTGTGTGTGTGTTTCTTGTGGCCCTGCACTGATGTCTGCACATTTGAGGAAGCAATCACCTATTCTAGTCTTTATGGATGGACTTGGAATGACTTTCACCTGTGGGTGGCTCTAAGCGTGCTGTCTGGGTGGGGTTCAGCAGCTCCAGTGACAGGGAGGGCACAGTAGCATAATTTCTATGCAGCTCTGTCAGCTGTGGTCAATGTTAGTGAAGAATGGAAGGGGGTCCTTAGTGGCCAGTGCTGTGTCTAGTAGCAGTGGTGGTGAGAGTTGTTGGATTCTTAGGTGATGGAGGCTGCTGGGGTCCTCTTGTTCTCCTTTTCACCCACAGGGGAATGTTCTAGCTGGGGGATCTTTCTTGGTGCTGAGTCTTGGTGATGGTGCTGGTTTCTGGGGCAGAGGGGTGCATGCAGTAGTGGTCGTGTTAGTTTTCAAGGTGTAGACACTCAGAGTGGCAGTGCAGTCAGGGTCCTAGGCTCAGGCGTGCACGAAACTACCATGCTTCCTGGGTCTTGGGGCATAGGCACATATGCTGTGATGGTGTCATTGTGCAAAACTCAGGTATGCATAGATTACCCCCTGGTCTCTGGGGCATGCCACATTGCCTAGGCCCTGGTGGGTGGTGAGTACTGGCGGCAGGCTACAACAGCAGGATGGGCCCCAGGGATGACGGGGTACTGTGGTGGTGCCTCAGGCCCTGAGGAGCCGGGCAACAGTAGCGACTGAAGCCCTTGAGGATGGCAGGTGCCATGGAGGCAGGCCCAGGTCCCAGGGAGCAGGGCTAGCAGCATGTCCCTGGGGAGAAGATGCAGCTTAAACTCTGAGCAGCTCTTCAAGCTGGCTTCAGTATCTGTGAAGACTGTGGAGGTCTTTAGGTGGTGATTAGAGGTGCTAGAGTCCTCTCGTTTCCTTTCCTCATGAGAAGAAATCCCTCAGAGGGGATTCCCCGGTAGCATCAAGTTGCTCTAGAGTGAGGAGGGATGGAATTAGCAGACTTGCACTACAAAAAATGTTGAAGGGATATACTATCAATATAAGGACACAGGTGTAAAGTGTAAGAATGGAAAAATATATATTGCACAAACATTAACCAAAATTAATATTGTTAAGGCAATACATCTGAGACAAAGCAGGTGTTAGGGGCAAGAAGTACTACTTCAGACAAAGTAGGATATTTCATAATAAAAGGATATTTCATGATAAAATGGCTAATTTCATAAGAGTATATAACAATCATCAATAATTAATGCCGTGATTTTATGTTGCCTCACTTATTTTGACACAGTTATTAAAGAGAACAGAAACTGAACAATCATAGTTAAAGGTTTTGATACAGTTCTCTCAGTAACTGTAAGAAGCAGACAAAATATAAGTAAACCTACGAGGACTTTAACAACATAATAGAGCAAAACTCGACATACATGACAAATATGTAACAGTCCACCACAACTTCAGAAAGCATATTCATTTGAAGGGCAATTGGGTCATGAGCTAAAGTAAATCATATGCTGGGCATACAGCAACGCTCAACAAATTTTAAACCAATAAAACCATATTGAATAGGTTATGTGACCACAGTGAAGTAAAAATGAGAAATCAGCAACAGAGGGATAATTAGAAAATACCTATATGTGTAGAAATTTAATAAAAGACTTTTAAATATCTGTGGGTAAAAGAAGAAATTACAATGGAAATTAGAAAATATTTCAAACCCGGTGATAATAAGAATATGATTCACTAAAAAAAAAAAAAAAAGAATATGATTCACTGAAACCTGTGATGTGTGGTGTGTTTTTTCCCCTCTGCTATTAATAGTTTTATTCAAAAGTAAGGCACAAAAACAGGTATAGGTATAGGGATTGGAAAAGAAAAACTGAAATGGTCAAAATTTACAGTTTAATTGCCTACATAGAAAATCTTATAGGAATCTAAAATAATTGCTAGATCTTACTACTGAACTTATAGCAAGGTTGCAAAATACGGGGTCAATAAACAAAAAATGTCTATTCCTTTGTGTGTATGTTATCTAATAAAACTTTATTGATCAAAACAGGTGATAAATGTCCTGACTAGTTTCCTTTTTTATTAAGATATAATTGACCTGGGGCACCTGGGTGGCTCAGTCTGTTAAGCATCTGCCTTCGACTAGGGTTATGATCTTGGGGTCCTGGGCTCAAGTTCCATGTCAGGCTCCCTGCTCAGTGAGGAGTCTGTTTCTCCTTCTCCCTCTGCCCCTTCCCTCCCCTTGTGTGCTCTCTCTCTCTCTCTCAAATAAATAAAAAATCTTTTAAAAAGATATAATTGACAGAGATGATTGTTTACGTTTTAGGTGTACAACGTGTTGATTTGATACCTTAATATATTACAAGATGATCAGCACCATAGCATTAGCTAGCACTTGTATCACTTTATATAATTATCATTTCTTTTTTTGTGGTGATGTGTGGTTAAAGCAGAGTGTGAAGTGAAAAATGATGGACTGAGACCTGCCACAAAATGGATGAATCATGAAGTCATGAAATATTCAGAAGCAGCAAATGCATAGACACAGAAAGTAGACGAGTGGAGGTGTTGGGGGAAATGGGTACCTGAGTGCTTACTGGTAAAGGGTCTCTGTGGGGTGATAGAAATATTTTGCAATTACACAATAGTAATAGTTGCACAACACTGTGAATGTACTGGAAGCAAGCGAACTGTACACTTATAAATGGTTAAAATGGTGAATTTTACATCAATAAAATGAACAAAAGGCATCAGACTTTACCATGTTGGACACAGGAAATCTTCTCTAGCGGCTTTAGCTTCAGCTTTGTCATTAGTGAAATTATATTAAAATTTTTTCCCTCAAGTCACGTAAAGCAGAGTTTTAATTTGTCTTTAGAATTTAAGTGGTCACCAAAATAACTTAAAAGCCTCTCAAAATACTGATATTTAAAATATTCTTTTTTCTGCTTATACACACAAACATACACATACAGGCACTTTCTCTCTTTGGTTTAGACAATTACAATCATGTTACACATACTGTCTCATTATCTTTTGTACATATTAGATTCATTAATTTAAAAAATAATAAGAAGCTAGTATACACAGGAACTATAAACTTTAGGGATACACTGATGAGTAAGATAAACAAGGGCTCTGTCCTCAGAGTTTGCCAGCCACATCCAACCTGAAGGTTTCCCAGTGGCCTGAGAGGTGACAATGTGCTTGCAAAGGCTTCTAGGTGGTACTTATTAAACAGTACCAAAGTTCACAAAGTGCCCAGAATCATATTTAGCTCCACATGTTAATTGCATCTATACATGTTTATTCACCACTATAGTTTAATAAACACACTTACAATTTTGACCAATGGTAAGTAAAGGCACTTTTTAAAGGAAAGACTTTAAATATTTGATATGCTGCCATCATTAAAATGCCTTGCAATAACTAAGACCACTTGAACCATTTAGTATTTGCCCACACATGAGCATATACATGGCTACTGAAGTGATCACAGCTGTTAGTGAGAGAAGATTATAAATATAAATAACTATGTTACCTGGGTGTCTCAGCTGGTTGGGTGCTCAACTCTTATTTTCAGCTCAGGCCCTGATATCAGGATCATGAGATTGAACCCAATGGTGTGCTCCTTACTCAGCGCAGAGTGTGCCGAGGACTCCCTCCCTGTCACCCTCTGCCACTCTCTCCTGTTCTCTCTCAAATAAATACATAAAATCTTAAAATAAAGAATAATATAAAGAACTAACCTGGGTTTTCCATTGACATGAAGACAGTTTCTCCTGAGAATGGGAAGAGGGTAAGTGTGTCTTCATAGACCATTTTGTGTTTGAAGGTATATCCAGAGAAGAAGACAGACAGGAAGTCAGTTTGTGCTCCAACACTTAGAATGTACCAGTACGCCACCTCATGCAAACAAACTGACAGCTGCAAGTTGTCAAAAACATAGCCATTGATGCCTGAAAAAAAAAAAGGAGAACAAGATGTTTTAGCTGTATCCAGATTTATTATTTGAGGTTGTTAAGATATGATCATAAATAATTATATGTTATGCCCATTACCTTATTCCCAAGAAGAGATATTGCATTATACTTTACAAAAAAATAGGTTGTTAATACTTGATCAGCTAGGTCCCAATCCCAAACCAAGAAGAATCATAGAACTTGACCCTTCATGAAGAGGGAGGAAATGCTACTCTTTAGTAGCATGGTATTGATTTATACAAATGGAATACTGGCTGCCAATTAGATAAATGTATTATATCAATGTTAAACTTTCTGAATTTTATAACTCCATTTGGTTACGTAAGAGAATATCTGTATTCATAGGAAACACGCAATGAAGTATTAACAGATAAAAAGACAACTTTCATTTGGGGAATATAAATAATAGTGAAAGGGAATAGAAGGGAAGGGAGAAGAAATGTGTGGGAAATATCAGAAAGGGAGACAGAACATAAAGACTCCTAACTCTGGGAAACGAACTGGGGGGGGGGGGTGGAAGGGGAAGAGGGTGGGGGGTGGGGGTGAATGGGTGACGGGCACTGAGGGGGGCACTTGATGGGATGAGCACTGGGTGTTATTCTGTATGTTGGCAAATTGAACACCAATAAAAAATAAATTTATTATTAAAAAAATAAAAGTAACTCTATAGAGAAAAAAGAGAATGATAAAGCAAATATAGAAAAATATTAAAAATTAATGAATCTGGGGAAAGGGTATATGGGAGTTCTCTATACTATTTTATTTTTTTATTTTTATTTTTTATGAGTTTTTTTTTAATTTTTATTTATTTATGATAGTCACAGAGAGAGAGAGAGAGAGAGAGAGAGAGAGAGAGGCAGAGACACAGGCAGAGGGAGAAGCAGGCTCCATGCACCGGGAGCCCGACGTGGGATTCGATCCTGGGTCTCCAGGATCGCGCCCTGGGCCAAAGGCAGGTGCTAAACCGCTGCGCCACCCAGGGATCCCCTCTCTATACTATTTTAGTAGAATTTCTGTTAAGTTTGAAGTTATTTCTAAATAAAAAGCTAAACAAAAGTAACACGGACTTTATAAAGGGAATTGTTTCTGACAGCCTCTTCTATACATCTATCCATCCACCAATTCAATAAACATTTGTCTATTCTGCACGGTGGTGGTCCAGAAATCAACTAAGCAATGCTCAGACTCTAGCTTAGTACAACTAATCGAGAGTCAAAATTTCTTGCCTTAAAAAGCATTAAAAGATATTATAAATCTATTGTAATTAAAGGTGTGATAATATGCAGGTTTAGATGAATATATCAGTCAGAATATAGAGTCCAGAAAGAGACACAGATATAAATGGGAATTTAATACACCATAAAGGCAGCATTTCAAACAGGTAGCAAAACAGAATGAGCTATTGGTAAATGCTGATGGGAAATATTTCTATTGATAGGGAACCACAAAGACCCTGAATAGCCAAAGCAATCTTGAAAAAGAACAAAGTTGGAGGCATCACATTTCATGATTTCAAGCTATGTTACAAAGCTGTAGTAATTAAAGCAATACAGTACTGGCATAAAAATAGACCTATAGACTAATGAAGCAGAATCAAGAGCCCGGAAGTAGATCCTTAACTAATATTTGACAATGTAGTCAAGAATACTCAATGAGGTGGGCACCTGGGTGGCTCAGTCAGTTAAGCTCTGCCTTTGGCTCAGGTCATGATCCCTAAATAAAATAAATAAAATTGAATAAAAAAAATAAAATAAAATCCTAAATAAAATCTTCAAAAAAATGTTAAGAATACTCAATGAGGAAACGGTAGTATCTTCAATAAATGGTGTTGGGAAAACTGGATAACCACATGGAAAGGAATGAAATTGAACCCTTACATTACACCCCACACAGAAATTAACTTGAAATGGATTAAAGACTTAAACAAAAGACCTGAAACTGTAAAGTCCCTAGAAAACATAGGGAAAAAGCTCTTTGACATTGGTTTTGGCAGTGATTTTTTGGATATTACATGAAAAGCAAAAGCAACAAAAGAAAAACTAATAAGTAGAGTTATATCAAACTAAAAAGCTTCTCACAACTAAAAAAAAAACAATAAACACCATGAAAAAGCAGCCCAAGGAATAGGAGAAAAATTTGCTAATCATTTATCTGATAAGGGGTTAATATCCAAGATATATAGAGAACTCATATAATTCCATATCAAACAAATCTGATTTATAAAATGGGCAGAGGAACTGAATAGAATTTTTTCCAAAGACATGCAATTAGTCAACGGGTACGTGAAAAGGTGCTCTGCATTAACCATCAGGGAAATGTGACCATCAGTGAAATAAATCAGAGAAAGCCAAATACCGTAAGTGGAATCGAAAAAGGCTGAACTCATACAACCAGAGTAGAATGGGTGGTGGCCGGGGTGGGGGATGCGGGAAATGGGTAGATGTTGGTCAAAGGGCACAAACTTCTAGTTGGAAATGGCTCTCTTTCCTGGCCCTGCTCTAAGGGTGGGCTGCATGCCCACAGGGGGAGTGCTTCTGGGGCACCCCTGACCCAAGGCTCAAGTTCTCCAAGTTTTAGCAATTATGTATAGAACTTCTAGAAATATTCATGGGCAGGTTTTTGTGTGAACCTAAGTTTTCATTTTTCTAGGGAAAATACCCAGGAGGTGTACTGCTGGATTATAGGCTAAGTACATGTTTCATTTTATTTTTGCAAAGATTTTGTTTATTTATTTGATAGAGAGAGAGAGAGAGAGAGAGAGAGAGAGAGCTTGAGCACAAGCAGGGGGAGTGGCAGGCAGAGGGAGAGGGAGAAGCAGGCTCCCCTCAGAGCAGGGAGCAGCTCGATGCGGGGCTCAACCGCAAGACTCTGGGATCATGACCCGAGCCGAAGGCAGATGCTTAACCCACTGAGCCACCGGGTGCCCGGATGTTTGACTTCATAAGAAACTGCCAGACTGTCTCCCAGAGTGACTATACTACTTCACATTCCCACCAGCAGTGCGAAGGCTCCTGTTGCTCTGCACTCTTGCTAGCATATTTAATATTGTATGTTTTATTTCAGCTATTAAATTAGCCTCTCACCGAGGCTTTTTTAAGTAGTCTCCATGCCAAGCATGGAGCCCAATATAGGGCATGAACTCATGACCCTGAAATCGAGACACAGCGGAGATTAAGAGTCAGACACTTAAATGCTGAGCCACCCAGGCGCCCCCTCACTCAGGTTTTATTTTTTTATTTTTAAAGATTTTATTTATTTATTCATGAGAGACAGAGAGAGAGAGAGAGAGAGAGAGAGAGAGAGAGAGAGAGAGGCAGAGACCCAGGCAGAGGGAGAAGCAGGCTCCATGCAGGGAGCCCGACCCGGGACTCGATCCTGGGATTCCGGGATCACACCCCGGGCTGAAGGTGGCGCTAAACCGCTGAGCCACCCAGGCTGCCCGCACTCAGGTTTTAATATGCATTTCCTTAATATCTGATGATGTTGAGTATTCTTTCAGGTACTTATTTACATTCCATATATCTTCTTTGGTGATGTCTCTTCAAATCTTTTGCCCATTTTTAAGTTTCTTTTTTTTTGTTTGTTTGTTTGGTTTTTTTATTGCTGACCATGACCATTCTGATATGTGATTTGCAAATACTTTCCATTGATCTGTAGCTTGTCTTTTCATTCTCTTTAACAGTATCTTTTGTAGAGCCAAGTTTTTTATTTTGATGAAATTCAATTTATCAATATTTCCCTTCTACGGATTTTTAAAAAAGATTTTATTTATTTGACAGAGAGTGAGAGAGCACAAGCAGGGGGAGCAGCAGACGGAGAGGGAGAAGCAGGTTCCCCCACCCCAAACAGAGAGCATGATGTGGGGCTCCATTTCAGGACCCTGGGATCATGACCTGAGCCGAAGGCAGACACTGAACCCACTGTGCCACCCTGGCGCCCCTGGATGTTGATTTTAATGTCATTTATCAGAAGTCGTCTTCTAACTCTAGGTCTTGGTTCTACATTATACATTTAGATCTATGATCCATTTTGAGTTAATCTTTGTTTAACTGTGAGGTTTATGTCAAGGTTCATATTTTTGTATATGGTTGACCAATTGTTCTAGAACTATTCGTTGAAAAGACTACCCTTTCTCCATTGCATTGTTTTTGTCTTTGCCAAAGATCAACAGGCCATGTATATGTGGGTGTATTTCTACACTATTCTATGTCACTGATTTTTGTCAATACAATGCTATCTTGATTGCTGCAGCTTTATAGTAAGTCTGGAAATCAGGTAATATGAGTCTTCCAACTTAATTTTTCTTTTTTTATTTTTTTAATTTTTCTTTTTCAAACTTGTTTTGGCTTATTCTAGTTTCTTTGCCTTTCCATATAAATCTTATGATATGCTTTTCTCTATCAAATAAGAAATCTTACTTAGATTTTACTAAGAATTCCATTAAATCCTTAGATCTATTTGGGGAGGGCTGACATCTTTACTGAGTCTTCCAATCTGGGAATATTGTAAGCCTTTCAACATTGTATGTTTTTTAAATTTTCTTACATCAATGTCTGGCAATTTTCAGTGTATGGATTTTGTACATTTTAGATTTGTGCCTATTTGAGCTATTGTAAATGGTATTTTTGTCATTTATGTTTCTAATAGTTTGCTGTTGGCATATAGAAATATGGCTGACTTTGGTATGTTGACCTCACATTCTGCAATGAAGCTAAACTCACTTACTAGTTCTAGGAGTTTTCTTGTAGAGTTCTTGAGGTTTTCTATGCAGATAATCATGTCATATTTGGTTTCATGTCTTCACTTTAATAGGCATGCTTTTAAATCTTCTGGTTTCCTTCCCCAATTTACCCACTGCCAACTACTTTTCAGAGTTCTCAGCTGCTTCATGCCTTCTGTTACAGATTTGTTGTCATTCAGTGGGATAGACAGGGTAACATGTGCTTATTTCATCTTAACCAGAACCAGAAGTCCAAATGGCATTATTTTTAGTTTTAATGGTTTCAATCACATTGGTTTCAAAATACTGTACTAGTTATACAGTAGCATTAAATAAGAATACCCTCATACTTAAAAGCCCACTGGTAATAGCTGTCTTATAATTCTGCCAGTCTGATAGGTATAAAGTGTTAGAGCACGGGTATTCTATTTTGCAGTTTCCTGTAGTGAGATTGAATTTTTTGGGAAAGATTTATTTATTTTTGTGGGGGGGGAGGGCAGAGAGAGATGAAAGGGAAAAACTGAAATAGACTCCGCACTAAGCTGGGAGCCTAACATGGGGCTTGATTTCACGGCCCTGAGATCATGACCTGAGCCAAAACCAAGAGTTGGATGCTTAACCAAGTAAGCCACCCTAGCATCCCTGAGAAAGAAATTTTTTAATCACATTTTTGACCATTCTGATTTGTGTGTATATATTCTGTAATAGGTTTAATTGTGCTTCTGCCCAAGTTCATATGTTGAAGTTCTAACCTCTAGTGTCTCAGAATGTGACTGTACTTAGACATAGGGTTTTTAAATAAGTAATTAATTAAAATGAGGTGTTAGGGTGGGCCCAAACCCTATATGACTGCTGTCTTATTTTTTTTAAGATTTACTTTATTTATTTGAGAGAAAGTGGGGGCAGAAGGAGACAGAGAGAGAGAGAGAGAGAGAGAGAGAGAGAGAAACAAGCAGACTCCCTGTTGATGGTAGAGCCAATGCTGGGCTCAATCCCCAGACCCTGAGATCATGACCTGAGCCAAAGGCAGATGTTTAACTGACTGAGCCACCCAGGTTTCTTCCAAAAAAGTGCATTAACATTTTTTTTATTTTAGTTTTAAGTAATCTCTACATTCAATGAGGGGCTCAAACTTACAACCCTGAGATCAAGAGTTGCACATTCTACCAACTGGGCCAGCCAGGCACCCTGAGTACATTTTATATTAATGATGGATTATGCATATTTGGGTAAGTGAAAGTTGTGTCTGATTTAACCTTTATTTTTTTTTATTTTTTTATTTATCCTTTAAAAATAAAGTTCTCTCAGTATTTGATGCCTTCTATAAGAAAAAATATATATACATTATATGATCATATTTATGCATTTATATAAATTTGTATATGTTCATATATAACAATATTTTAAAAGATTTATTTATTTTAGAGAGAGTGTGTGAGAGTGTGGGGAGATGGGCAGATGGAGAGGGAGAGAAAATCCCAAGCAGATTCCCTGCTGAGTGCAGAGCCTGACAAGGGCTTGATCCCAGGACCCTGAGATCATGACCTGAGCGGAAACCAAGAGTTGGATGTTTAACCGACTTGAGCTACCCAGGCATCCTCACGTAGCAATTTTTTAAAAAAATATTTTATTTATTTATTTGACAGAAAGAGAGACGGAGAGACAGAGCATGTGTGCACACAAGCATGGGGAGCAGCAGGTAGAGGGAGAGGAGAGAGAAAGAGGCAGGTTCCTCTCTGAGCAGGGAGCCTGATGCAGGGCTCGATCCCAGGGCTCCGGGACCATGATCTCAGCCGAAGGCAGGCACTTTACTGACTGAGCCATCCAGGCGCCCCACAATTTTTAAGAAAATATGACTCTTGCATGCCATATAAATTAATCCACTTTCTGGACATCATTTTGGTGGCTTCAATTTTCTTTTATCCATTACCCACTGAATTTGAGTGCTGCTTTACTTACTGTGCATGATGTTAGAGAGTTGGAACTCTGGGTCATGGGGCTGCACTACATCTGCATTGGGGAGGAAGCGCTGCATATTCTCTGTGAGGTACCAGCTTCGATTCTCATCAAATACAGAAAACAGGATGACATTTCTCTTGTCTGACATCATCTGTTAATTATACATATTGAAAAAAAGAAATGCTATTAGTATTGTCCCTTAAGAATTAGTAGTCTACATGGAAGTGATGGCACACATGTGAGATAGCTGTATTAAATCCTTTGGTTCAATTCCAATTTCTCCCGAGGCTCACTATTATGTACATAGCAGGGCCACGGAGTATGTGGGTGCTACAAGCAGTGGGTAATACCTTTAGAGCAAATGTATCCTCAGGGCAAGAGGGTGACTAGACCCACTAAACTTAGTTTCTTCTGGACCTAAGGCTATATGCCTGCTGAGGTTCTAGTACAGTCTGTACCTCATTTCGCCCACGTTCAGATTAGTGGATTCTCATTCTCTAAAGATGCAAGTGATTATTCAGTGTTTTTCTTAAATAAGTTACTCAAGTCAAGCAAGATTAATGCCTTTCCTAAACTTCCATCTGGCAAGTACCTTTCCACAAAGCAATCAATCTATAAAAAATTAAAAATAGAAAACAGAAATCAAATAACAAAGTTAAAATGGACCATAAGATGTCAACTAACACTAATATCTTAAGTTTTCTTTTTAAAAAGTTTAAAGTTCTTTTCAGAAGAGCAGTTTGTATATGAACTGAAGTTATGAATTAGTCACGTACTAATTGAATGTGTTAAAACTTCATGTATAAACTTCATTAATATGTATAAATTTCATTTGGCATAACCTAGCACTACAGAAACCAAAATGCTGAGGGGAAGAGATTGGAAAATATAGAGGTACATTTCAGTCCTCTTCCAAAAAGCTGAGAAAAACTATAATTAGGAAACATTTGTCAGGACAGATACTTGCTCAAATTTTTTTTTAAATTTTTTTGATTTATTTATGATAGGCACACAGTGAGAGAGAGAGGCAGAGACACAGGCAGAGGGAGAAGCAGGCTCCATGCACCGGGAGCCCGACGTGGGACTCGATCCCGGGTCTCCAGGATCGCGCCCTGGGCCAAAGGCAGGCGCCAAACCGCTGCGCCACCCAGGGATCCCCTACTTGCTCAAATTTATGTCTTTTTGGGTTTCCATGCCACATGTTTTCAAATTCACGTGTTTTCCTCTCTAAACCAAGGAAATGTTTTCAGAGTAGTAAAAATTCTATGTAATATAAATAACCAAACTGACATGTAGTCAAGCCTCAGCAATATGGCAATGAGTTATTCTGATCTAAGCAATGAGTTTTTGAGAAGCATTAAGTTTTTCTTTCTTTTTTTAAGAAAGGGTTTTATTTATTTATTGGGTTGGGGGTGATAGAGGGAGAGGGAGATAGAATCCTAAGCAGACTATGCACTGAGTACAGACCCTGATGTGGGGCTTGATCTCACGACTCTGAGATCAGGACCTGAGCCAAAATCAAGAGTTGGATGCTTAACCGACTGAGCCACCCAGACATCCCAACTTTAGGCTTTCCTTATTCAGAGAATTTAACTTTATTTTTTTAAAGCAGTATAAGTGCTCTAAATTCTAAGCATTTCTGAAATATTTTATATCTTTCCCTGTATTTTGCTCAACAAATATTTATTCAACTTCTACTACATGCTAGATACTGCAGGTATGTTAATTTTGAGGTGTCTCTGAGTCACCCATGATGAGATGTCGAGGGGAGAAGTCTACACTTTGATATAGATCTGTGGGTCATCTAAAATGAGTGATAGTTCAGCATGTAAAAATGAGCAAGATCACCTACAGAAAGTGGAAGTTTAAATTTTACAAAATTTTTATTTATCTAAGTAATCTCTACACCCAATGAAGGGCTCAAACTCATGACCCTTGGATAAAAAGTCAGATTGCTCTTTCAACTGAGCCAGCCAGGCACCCCCAGAAAGTGAGATTTTAGACTGGGAATGAGTATTATAGAAATATTCTAGAGCCCATGCTCTCCTATCTAGCTAGCAGGCAAGTTTATTAAACTAAACTAAATTCAATAACAGCTGTGAGAAACCTAGCTCATTTCTTTTATTGGCCAATACTGCAGGCTATTATATTTTCTGCAGGCTATAGGGGGATGTACTCTGAGAGTATAGGAAATATCTGGAAGTTCATATGCATAATTAGTCCATCAAACCGAGAACTTGAAAAGAGAACTCACCTGGTTTCCTCTTTGATCTACAGATTCTTTGTAGCAGATGAGAAGAGGGCCAATGAGTCCTGAAGCTAGATCTCTCTCCAGATTAATGAAGCTTGAGTAATATCGGGTCAGGCACCGAGGATCTGATTTAGTTGGTCCATCTTCTACGGTCACTGTCCATTTATACTTGAATATCTCTCCCGGCAGAATTGGCATATCTTTCAAATGTTTCACACCTACCCACAAAATATCTTGATTAGAGTATAACAAGCCACATATTGGTAAATCATGTTGTTATTTCAAGGGCTTTACGAATTTTTATTTTATTTTATTTTATTTTATTTTATTTTATTTTATTTTATTTTATTATTTATTCATGAGAGACACAGAAAGAGAGAGGTAGAGACACAGGCAGAAGGAGAAGCAGGCTCCATGCAGGGAGCCCGACGTGGGACCCAATACCGGGACCCCGGGATCATGACCTGGGCCGAAGGCGGCGCTAAACCGCTGAGCCACCTGAGCTGCCCTACAAATTTCTGTGTACATGTGGAGTTTGTCAATAAATTGAAACTAAGTTTGCACCTAGTATAAGTTTAAGGTTCACACAATTGTTTTATAATAAAAGCGAGTTGAGGGATTCAAGTTATATTACAAATCTACAGGGATCAAAACAGTATGGTAGCAGCACAAAAACAGACATAAATCAATGGAACAGAATAGAAAACCCAGAAATGAACCCACCACTATATGGTCAATTAATCTTTGACAAAGCAGGAGGGAATATCCACTGGAAAAAAAGACAATCTCTTCAACAATGGTGTTGGGAAAACTGGACAGCCACATGCAGAAGAATGAATCTGGACCACTTTCTTACACCAGACATATTCAAAATGGATTAAAGACCTAAATGTGAGATAGGAATCCATCAAAATCCTAGAGGAGAACACAGGCAGCAACCTCTAAGGTCACCTATAGCAGCTTCTTATTAGATATGTCTCCTGAGACAAGGGAAAGAAAAGCAGAAATGAACTATTGGGACTTCATCAATATAAAAAACTTCGGCACAGCAAAGGAAACAGTCAACAAAACCGAAAGGCAACCTATGGAATGGGAGAGGATATTTGCAAATAACATTTCCGATAAATTGTTAGTATCCAATTGATAGAACTTATAAAAGTCAATCAACACCCCCCAAAAAACGAATCATCCAATCAAAAGATGAGCAGAAGACATGAATAAATATTTTCCCAAAGAGGACAGCTAGATGGCCGACAGACACATGAAAAGATGCTCATTGTCACTTATCATCAGGGAAATACAAATCAATACTATAATGAGATATCCTTCATACCTGTCAGAGTGGTTAAAATCAACAACACAAGAAACACCAGGTGTTGGCAAGGCTTCAGAGAAAGGGGAACCCTCTTACACTGTTGGTGGTTATGCAAACTGTTGCAGCCACTCTTGAAAACAATATGGAGGTTCCTCCAAAAGTTAAAAGTAGAACTCCCCTACAACCCAGCACCTGCACTAGTAGGTATTTACTCAAAGAATACAGACATAGTGATTTGAAGGGGCACACACACCCCAATGTTTATAGCAGCAATGTCCTCAACAGCCAAAATAGGGAAAGAGCCCAAATGTCCATTGACAGATGAATGGATAAAGAAGACATGGTGTGTGTGTGTGTGTGTGTGTGTATAAATAAAATGGAATATTACTCAGCTATCAACAAGAATGAAATATTGCCATTTGCAACAACGTGGATGGAATTAGAGGGTATTATGCTAAGTGAAATAAGTCAGAGAAAGACAAATACCATATGGTATTTCTCTCATATGTGGAATTTAAGAAACAAAACAAGCAAAGGAAAAAAAAGAGAGAGAGGCAAACCAAGAAAAAGACTCTTAATTATGGAGAACACACTGATGGTGACCAGAAGGGAGGTGGGGGGGAATGGGTGAGACAGGTGATGGGGACAAAGGAGGGCACCTGTTGTGATGAGCAAAGGGTGATGTATAGAAGTGTTGAAGCACTATATTGTGCACCTGACACTAATATAGCACTGTATCCTAACTGGAATTTAAATAAAAACGTAAAGGAACTAAATAAATAAGAACTGAATAAAAAGTTTATATCTTGATAATCTGTAATTCATTTAATTTTGTTCAAGGTACATTGTTTTCAAATGCCTTATAAATTTCTTATACAAAAAAAAGGTCAGGGGTGGCCCTGGGTGGCTCAGCGGTTTGCATCACCTTCAGTCCAGGGCATGATCCTGGGGACCCGGGATTGAGTCCTGCGTTGGGCTCCCTGCATGGAGCCTGCTTCTCCCTCTGCCTGTGTCTCTGCCTCTCTCTCTGAGTCTCTATGAATAAATAAATAAAATCTTAAAAAAAAGGGCAGTCCAGGAGATTTTTTCTAGTATGTTAGAATTGAAATGAGCAGGTCTGTCCACTATTACACAGAAACAATAGATAATAATATTATTAAATGTTTATAATAAATTAAAATCTATGAAGAAAAAAATCTCAAGTGCTTAAAAAATAGACCTCAAAACCAGAGTAGTAAGCTATAGTTGATAACCCAGTTGATCATGAGAATTTCGGGCATGAATATATGCCAAGGGACTGCTTACTGAACTTTTAACTCACATATTGTATAAAGAGGTGCAGTATCTAAAATATGCTGCAATGAACATAGAGGTGCATGTATCTTTTCAAATCAGTGTTTTCATTTTCTTTGGGTAGATATTCAATACTAGAATTATTGGATCATATGGTAATTGAATTTTAAATTTTTTGAGGAACCTCCATACTGTTTTTCATAGTGGCTATACCAATTTACATCCCCACCAAGAGTATATGCAGGTTCCTTTTTCTCCACATCTCACCAACACTTGTTATTTCTCTTCTTTTTTATTTTAGGCCTTCTAACAGGTGTAAGGTGATTTCTCACTTGGGTTTTGATTTGCATTTTCCTGATGTTTAGTGATGTGGAGCATCATTTCATGGGTCTGTTGGCTTTCTGGAGGTCTATTCTTTGAAAAAAATGTCTATTCACGTTCTCTGGCCATTTTTTAATTGGATTACTTATGTTTTTGGTGTTGAGTTGCATAAGTTCTTTATATATTTTGGACATTAACACTTTATCACATACGTCATTTGCAAATATCTTCTCCCATTTAGTAGTAGGTTGCCTTTTTGTTTTGTTGACTGTTTTTTTCCCTGTGCAAAAGTTTTTTAGTTTGATGCAGTCCCAATAGTTTTTTAAAAAGATTTTATTTACTTATTCATGAGAGACACACAGCACACACACACACACACACACACACACACACACACACAGGCGGAGACACAGGTGGGAGAGGGAGAAGCAGGCTCCATGCAGGGAGCCTGACGTAAGACTCGATCCTGGGACTCCAGGATCAGGCCCTGGGCCAAAGGCAGGTGCTAAACCGCTGAGACACCCAGAGATCCCCAGTCCCAATAGTTTTTGATTTGCTTTTGTTTCCCTTGCCTGAAACTCAACTCAAAAACACAAGAAACAATAAGGACTGGCAAGGATGTGGAGAAAAAGGAATCTTCTTGCACTGTTGGTGGGAATGCAAAGTGGCATAACCACTGTGGAAAATAGTATGGAGGTTCCTTAAATAATTAAAAATGAGATTCCCATATGATCAGTAATTCCATTACTGGGTATTTACCCAAAGAATATGAAAATACTAAATCAAAAAGATACATGCACCCTTTTGTTTATTGCAGCATTATTTACAATAGCCCAATTATGGAAGCAGCCCGAGTGGCCTTCAATACATGAGTGGATAAAGATGTGACACACACACACACACACACACACACACACATACACACAATGAAACATCACTGCATAAAAAGAAATAATCATGCCATTTGCAATGACATGAATGGAGCTAGAGGGTATAATGCTAAGTGAAATATGTCAGTCAGAGAAAAAAATACAATGTGGTTTCATTCATATGTGGAATATAAGAAACAAACGAGCAAAGGAAAAGAGGGAGAGAGGCAAATCAAGACACAGACTCTAACTATGGAGAACACACTGATGCTCACCAGAGAGGAGGTGGGGGGGAGTGTGGGAAATAGGTGATGGAGAGATAAGGACACTTGTCCTGATGAGCACTGGGGTGTCTTATGGAAGTGTTGAATCACTACATCATACACCTGAAACTAATATAACAGTGTATGTTAACTGTACTGGAACTAAATTTAAAAACTAATAACAAAAATAAAGTCAAAACAGCGTTGAGGTACTACTTTCCACCCACCAGATTGGTAGGATTCTTAAAAACGGTCAATGTCTAGGGGCACCTGGGTGGCTCATTCAGCTAAGCAAGCATCTGCCTTTGGCCCAGGCCATGACCCCAGGGTCCTGGGAGCAGCCCCGAGTCAGGTTCCCTGCTCAGGGGGAGTCTGCTTCTCCTTGTCCTCTGACTCTGCAGCTCCTCCTGCTTGTGCTCTCTCTGTCAAATAGATAAATACATAGTCTTAAAAAAAACTGTCGATGTCTAGATATCAATAATATGGGAAATTATACTTTCATATATGTGTAGTAGGAGTATGAATTATAACTTTATTTGGGGACAAAAGTGCGGCTATCTATTAAAAATAGAAACATATATCCTGTGACTCAAAAGTTCCAGTTTGAGGTCAGTGAACTTGAAGATAGGTCAACAGAATCTATCCACTTTGCAGACAAGATGGAGAAAGAAAATAATTTGATAAAAATATTAAGGCGTGTAGGACGATACCAAAATGTCATTCATGTAATTAGAGACTCAGGAAAGGAGACAGAGAATAGGGTAGAAAATTCTTTTGAAGAAATAATGACCACAATCTTTGCAATTTGTAAAACTAAGTTTACAGATCTAGGAAGATCACTGAATCCCAAGTAGGATAAACATGAAGAAAATCACAGCCAGGGAAAAGTAACGTATGAGGGGAGAATAATTCAGTGGAATGTTAATTTAGCTATTATGAAGGCCAGAAGATTGTAAAACAATATTTTCAAAGTGCTAAAGGGAATAAAAAGCACTCTCAGCACAGAGTTGTATATCTAGGAAAATTAACCTTCAAAAGTAAAGACTGTGGGACGCCTGGGTGGCTCAGCAGTTGAGTGTCTGCCTTTGGCTCAGGGCGTGATCCCAGTCCCGGGATTGAGTCCCACATCGGGCTCCCCAGAGGGAGCCAGCTTCTCCCTCTGCCTGTGTGTCTGCCTCTCTCATGAATAAATATAAATAAAGTCTTTTAAAAAAACGAAAGTAAAGACTGTGATATGCCTGTTTAAAGCAAAAATTATAGCATTTTTATGTGTAAAGTGTGTAGATGCAATACATATGGAAATGCTAGCATACAGGGTGGCGGGGTGATACATGTGCCTATCCAGTGCGTAACAGCTGGGGTCAGGACCACTACGATGTCCGTGCTATTGAGGCTGGGACCTTATGTAGACCTACAGGTAAGTAGGACTTAGTAAGATTGGTGTGACACTTACCTTTTGGCAATCTCCCTGTGTGCAGAGGAGTGACATAATTGATCCCATGAGGGTAGATGTTATATGGCCGGCTGGCTTGATTCTTAAATATAATCTGAAAGTATAAATGAAATAGAAGATCAGATCGTAAAACAACTCGGATCAACAGGAAGTGTGGCCTATTTCCTGAAAACAAAAGCTGCCTTATACCCGTATCACAGGGGTTTGTTCTTGCCATATAATTGCTCAGGCAGCAACTTTGCTTTTTTACTCGAGGCCCCTTTCCACTTCTTTACAGTTATTTCAATTGCTTCAGGAAGTATTTCTTGTACCCTCTCACCTTCATTGAAATCTGAAGGTCTGCTGAGGACAGTGTTTCCCCTCAGCTTTATTTCACCATTTGGGCACTAAATTCCCCAAGAGTGAAGAGGAAAACTGTGACGCAGGTGATAACATCCTCACCGAATGAGGAGGCATGAGCAGGAGGAAGGGTGGCAGTCAGCACTACCTGATCATATGAGGAAGGATGAAGAGCAGTAACATGGAGGCAACAGTTAAGAACACTGGACACACCAACCCAGTCTCCAGATCTGAGCTTGGCCATGATGTGAGGATATAAAACCAACTTCCACCTGCATTATTGTCTTAAAATCCACTCATTTGGTAAAACCCATTAAACAGCCTATATTCATTGTCTGCATTTAAGCAGCAGAATGACGTACAAGAAAAATCACGTAGCTCTGCAATCAGCCTTTTAAAATTCGTGATCACAAATCTCAAATGAGCACTCAAGCTACCTACCTATCATATTAGGTTTTCCTAGAAATTCACCTTCCTACTTATTAAGTTGATTAATTTTTGGTTTCAGATTCTCACTCTCAGGTGTTACTGTTTTCACCAAGAAAGGAACTTCCTTGCCCTCCCACCGTCAAATCTACCCACCTCCATGCATGTGAAAATTACTACTATCTAATGCCAACATCTCTTTTTTCTAGTAAACAATAAGTTTGCAGCATCTTCCATTTTAAAAACGTCCTTTTGGAGCAGAATAGAGAGCCACACAAATATCAACTAATTTTTGACAAAGAATCAGAAGGCAATAAAATGGTGCAAAGATAATCTTTTCAGCAAATGTTGCTGGAACAACCGGATAGCCACATGCAAAAAACAGAAAAACTAACCTCAAAGGAATCACATATCTACATACTTTTTAAAGAACTCTTCTGTATGTGATCAATATCTCTACTTCTCCATTTATTTATTTAATCATTTATCTACATCAGTAAAGATTCATGGATATTAATCAAATACTACTTTACTTTGTTGCTCCAGTTCTTCCATCGCAGCCATTAGCAGCTCTGTCAGTTGGCTCCTATGTTCCTTTGGCATTGTCCCACTCTTTTATTTTTCTGAGTACTTTCTCACTATATTAAAAGTTCATACTGATGTCTCCAACTCTAATCCAGAATCACATGATTTATTCTAGCCTAATTATATTATGACCCTCTCCAACAATGAGAAATCTGGCTCTCATCAAGTGTCATCCATTTATTTAATCTTCAAAGAATAACAGTTTTATTTCTTTCCAATCTGAAAGCTTTATTTTTCTCCCTAAAACACTGGCTAAGTTTTTTAGTAAAATACAAATACAGGTGCGTTTTATCCTGATCTGTAACAGGAGGATTCTGAATTTCACCATAAGTATGATGGTGACTATAGGTTTTCTGCAGATCTTTATTAGGATAAGGATGTCCCTTGCAATCCCTATTTCTTATGTCTTTTTATTATGTCTTACTTATTTTCTACATATAAGATCATGTCATCTGCAAATGAAGATAGTATTATTTCTTCCTTTCTAATCCGATGCCTGTAATTCCTGTTTTTTTTTTTAAGATTTTATTTATTTATTCATGAGAGACACAGGGAGAGGCAGAGACAAAGGCAGAGGGCGAGGCAGGCTCCATGCAGGGAGCCCCATGTGGGACTTGATCCTGAGTCTCCAGGATCACGCCCTGGGCAGAAGGCAGATGACCAACCACTGAGCCACCCAGGTGACTCCTAATTCCTATTTTTGTTTTGTTCGTTTTACTTACTGTGCTGGTTTCCAATACAATATTAAATAG
Source organism: Canis lupus baileyi (assembly GCF_048164855.1). Taxonomy (NCBI): domain Eukaryota; kingdom Metazoa; phylum Chordata; class Mammalia; order Carnivora; family Canidae; genus Canis; species Canis lupus. The sequence goes on along the minus strand of NC_132876.1, from coordinate 880,443 downwards.
AAGTGACAAGAGTAAACTTAATTTTTTTCTCAATCTTAGGGAGAAAACACTCTTTCACCATATAATAAATTTTCTTAGATGTTCTTCACTAAGTTAAGGCCCTTGTCTTCTGTTGCTAGTTCAGACTTTTTCTCATCATGAACGGGTAGTGGATTTTGTCAAACTGTATTTCTCTACCTGTTACACAGTCATGTGCTTTTTGTTTTTTATCTGATTAATATGGTGTATTGCCTTAATGTTCATATATCCTGGGATAAATCCCACTTGATCATGGTGTATATTCCTTTTAAAGTGCTGCTAGATACTAATGTGTCGTGGAAGGCTTTTATGTCTATATTCATAAGGGATATTGGACTACAGTTTTCTTTAACACTTGAGACTTGTCCTATGGCATAATGTATGGTCTGTCCTGGATAATGTTTTATGTGCACTTGGGAGGAATGTATATTCTACTGGGAGGTGGAACAGTCCATCCACTGTTCTATAGATGTCTGTTAGGGACCAGTTGATTTATAGACAAAGGAAATTAGCCATTTGTCAATAACTGTTGAATCTGAATGATGGGTTCAAAGACCTTTATTTTATTCGTTTTTAAAGATTTTATTTATTTATTAATGAGAGACACACAGAGAGAGAGGCAGAGACACAGGCAGAGGAAGAAGCAGGCTCCATGCAGGGAGCCCAATGTGGGATTTGATCCTGGGACTCCAGCATCATTCATGGCCTGGGCTGAAGGCAGACGCTAAACTGCTGAGTCACCCAGGGATCCCCAAGATGTTTATTTTGTTATTCCACCTGTAGGTATGTTTGAAATTTTTCATGTAAAAAATAATCCTCGCATTCTTACATTGATAGAAAAGTTTAATAGGATTCAAGATGTCCAAGGCTAACTTTAATTAAAAAATGAGGTAGATCTGTATATCTTGATGTGAAATGATATTCAAGATATATTGTGAACTTTAAAAAAATCAAGGTACAGAATAATTTACATAGTGCTCCTGTTTTTGTTTAAAATATGGACATAACACATATATTTATATGCTATTTCTAGAAGAAGATATTAAAACTGACAGTAATGATTGCCTATCAGACTATGGGATTAGAAGTCTAGGAGGGAGAAAAATTTGCCTTTCACTATATACATATTTACCTTTTGAATTATTTTCACTGGATAATTCAAAAATAGGTAAATAAAATTTAGAAAGAAAAATTGAAGGATAGGTAAAATGGTTTTTTTGGGATAGCTAAAATGTTAAATACAATCAGGAAAGACTTACTCTACAAATAATCAAAATATAGGACAAGGTTGCAGTCATCAAGACAGTGTGGTAACAGATCAATTTAAGAAAGCAGGGATCCCTGGGTGGCGCAGCGGTTTGGCGCCTGCCTTTGGCCCAGGGCGCGATCCTGGAGACCCGGGATCGAATCCCACGTCGGGCTCCCGGTGCATGGAGCCTGCTTTTCCCTCTGCCTGTGTCTCTGCCTCATTCTCTCTCTCTCTCTCTGTGACTATCACAAATAAATAAAAAAATTAAAAAAAAGAAAGCAGATTTTAGCAATTTAGTATATCATAAAGAAGACATTTTTAAATTAGTGAAGAAAGGGTCAATTGTGTCAGTCAGGTCTCATTTGGGGAAATACATATTTGACACTATATACTACAACCAAAAGTAACTTCCAGAGCAATTAAAACCCTTACTGTAAAAATAAAACTAGAAAAGTAAAAGAATAAAATATAATAGACTATTTTTTCTAAATATTTTATTTATTTATTCATGAGAGACACACACACACAGAGAGAGAGAGAGAGAGAGAGACAGGCAGAGGGAGAAGCAGGCTCCATGCAGGGAGCCCGATGTGGGACTCGACCCCGCGTCTCCAGGATCAGGCCCTGGGCTGAAGGCGGCGCTAAACTGCTGAGCCACCCGGGCTGCCCTATACTCACATTTAAAAAACAAATTTATAATGTATATTTATTTGTATGACATTTATAATTTTTAGAAAATCATATCCATTAGAGGCAAGGGTGAATTAAGAAGCTTTTAGAAACTCAAAATTCTCCAGACTCTGTCTTCTTACTCAACCTTACTTCTCTTCTTCAACTTACCAGCAGTGTGTCTCCAACTTCTCCATAAAGTAAAGGTCCCAGGATTCCTGATTCATACTGAATAGCTTCACGAGTCTTAAATGTCTCATCTGTGTATGCCACAAATCGGACTTTTTTGTACTTCTTACCAATCCGCTGAGGACCATTGTTCAAATACAGATTTTTATGACTTCTGCATGAGACATAAATAGATGAGATGTTGGGATGGAGAATTCTAGGTAGAGGACAGGTGACTAAAATCCATCTCTAAAACAGCTGAAATTACTTAATTGATGGAAAGGAGTGAGAAAAATACAAGTATCCCTGATGCTTAGCTATGTTAGCAATGCTTATATTATTTGATTCTATACCGGTACCTAACTGTAAACACGGCTTGAGAATTTGTTGTTTTGAATCATTGAAAATAACCTTTTGAAAATGAGGAAGAATTAGTATCAAGAGTTAAAAGATGCTTACCTATCATTGGGGGTGGGGCCTGAGGGAGCATAGTCCCAGTCCTCCTCCTCAGCAGCAATATAGTGGACCCAAGTTTTAGGATGCTTCTTGGCAACTGAGCGGATTTGGATAAAGGGAGAAGAGCTGTCGTCATCAAAGCTAACTACGTCCATGTCAGAATCATAAAGACCATCATCATAATCTTTATCTTCATTATTTTTCATGCGCAGCTGGGGTTCCTCTGGGCAGCTATCTACTTTGACATAAGCTTCCATACCATCTGGAGTCGGACAAAACAAACAATGTTAGGGTCCTATAAGACTTCCTTGCTTTAACTTCTACAACTTCATGGTCTCTCATTAAGCCTTCAAGGCCCTCTCCTAAGTGTTCCCTTCCCCACACCAATACCCTTATCTTGCCACTCTCCTAGAGAAATCACCTCCCCCGTAGTACCCACCATTTCCCTTCTGCCTAATTATCCTCCAATGTATGTTTATCCCTTTTTCAAGACTCACTCATTTGTTCTTGGAATATATATGAATATTTCCTTTCTGGAATTGACTGTGAACCTATCACTCTCCAACTCCCTGATTATAAACAAGCAGACTTGAGAAACTGTGTATTTTCAGCATGTGGATGCCTAGGTCAGACCAACTCTCCATTCTGGCAGTTACCTAATGATTTCTATATACGTTCCATTGAATATGATACAAACCATTGATTTAGTAAGTTTATTAGGAAATATGTCAGTGTAGATATATATTTTAAGACATTCCAAGTTCATAAAAACATGAAAAGGTAAAACTTAAGAGTTAGGGAAATATATGTGATATACTTTAAGAGCATGTCTGTTTGTGACTAGTTGTAAGCCCTACAGCAAGTCTATTCAACAATGTCAATCTCATCTTTGGCTTTATAAAATGTGGATTATAATAATTTCCACCCAATCTATGCCATACAGCTATTGTGAAGATCAATACTAAAAAGGCAGACTTATTTACTGGATGATGGGGAATAGGATAGATTTCAGAAGCAGCAAAGAACTAGTTTGGGATTCAGGCAGCTTTAAACATTATTCATTCTAGATCTAAAAATGAAAGGTTTTGTCTGTGGTCCAATAAGACAAAGCATTTTTCTGAAAAATGAGAATTAAAATCAGTGGAAAGAAGTCAAAATAATAAAGCAAAACATAAGTAAACTCCTCAAACTAGATAACAACCAATCTGCATACAAGCAAATGACCTATTCCTCTGTGCCTATAGGATCAACTTCCTTTGTTCCCTAACATCTTGTTAAAATTCCCATAAATGTCATGTAACAGATGAGGAAAAGAGGTCCCTATTCTTCATCACTACAGAGGACTATAAATGAAGCCACCCATAGAATCTAAGGGGAAAATGGTGGACGCAAGGCAAGATCAAATCTCCTCTCCAAGGCAACTGGGGAATCTGAAGACAGGGTTGATGCAAGAGGGCCAGAGCAGACCAGTACTCTTAGACACACAACATGAGGCCTCCTTGACATTTCTCCCCAGCAGCCCTCAATGCTGCAACAAAGACAATGTGAAGAGTTAGCAGAGCGAATCTACGAGAAGGAAAATGGGCTGCGACGGTCACGTTACATGAGCTTTCAGCTTGTAGCTACAAATGAGGTCACGTTAACAGGAATTTGAAACTGCAAGTATTATCGTCACAATTTACTTACACAGGACCTTCAACCCTTTGCAAAGTCCTCATTAAGACATCTTTGCAGACCTCACATCATGGTTTACATGTGCTCACCAACTTCCACTGCCACGCTGCTTCTCCCCATGTCCAGTGTCCCCGAAAGGCTCTGTGTTTGCCAGGTCTCTCATCTCCTATGAGGTGTCGAGGGAGTGCCTCCGTGTACACCAGTACATGGTTTCATAGTGAGAACTGCAGTATCCTCTTGTCTGGACATCACTACTGCTAGCCTGCAGTCCTTATGGCTACAACCTAGGCAATGCTGAGCTTTTTTTTATTTCCTTAAATTTCTCATACAATGTATCTTCAGCTATGACCTGCAATCCTTCTCTCCATAGTATTGAAGGCTAGTAAATGGGATCTGGCCAGGAAATCTATGATATACTGTCCTCCCCACTTTCACCACCTCATTTGTCCCTAAAATGTCTCCCCTCTGCTATTACAGGCATTTAAGCTGAAAATTCACCAGTACTACTAACACTCAAGCGCTCTTACATTCAAGGTGAAATCTTATACTGGATAGTGGACAGTAAAAGTAGACCTGAATATTTATAATACACATTTTTAGGATCAACAGATATTACCATGTTGATGGGAAGGGATATGACAAAACAGTAGAAACTGGCCAAGGTCCATCAGGAATGTCTGAGCAGTAAGGAAAGTAATTGGTGAGATCTCCAAGGAGGCCTGGCGGTGGTTCCTCACAAGAAATGTGTGACCTTCGAGAAAAATTGAGTGCACTTCGGGGGTGGTGCCCATTCCAATCACATGCCAATAGACTGATCTCTTGTGACACACAGTAAGACCTGTAACATAGGAGTGAGAGAGTTATGGTCAAGAAGTAGACAATTTGAAATGGAAAACACTTTCTAGGATAGGATGGACAAATTGACCTTCTAATTTTATTATGGACTTGGAATCAAACTTTCTAAGAATGCTGGCGTACTGCCAAACCAATAGCTCTTACCAATGTCATCAATGAGTGCCATGCTGCTAAATCCAATGGACACTTTTCAATCATCTGCACCCGGTGACCACTCATTCCTTCCTGAAATTCTCTTCCTCCCTTGGCCTTTGTGCCAACACCCCTCTGGGTTTTATTTCCCTATGGTTTAGATAGCTCCTTCTTCTGTTTCCTTTCCTGACCCTTCATTAAACAATGGACTACCTAGGACTCAGCTCGAGACCTTATTCTCTTGTTAATCAATATTTTTTTCTTTTTTTTAAATATATTTTTTTCTTTGAACAATGTCAAAATTATGCAAGTGAGAATTATTCTTCTCACCATTCTCATTTCTCACATCCATTCTGACGCTAATCATGGCACTATAATGAATTATACTAATATTTATTGAGCACTTGTTTTGTATCAAGCACTATCCAAACTGTTTTACAAGTTTTAACTCATTCAGCTCCAGTAACGATCTGAATGGAGAAGCTATCAAGGAGAGGAAACTGATGCCCAGAGAGGTTAATTAACTCACTCAAACTGGAACCCAAGCAACTGTATGTTTAAATCGTACACTGTGAACTACTAGGGCACAGCTGTCTCATATTTTGGCTCCTGAAGCTTTCAAATATACATATTTTTCACCATTATTAGTGCCCACTATCTTAATCCAAGCTAGGTACCACTGTCTCTTGTCTTTGTCTCAAGTTCAAACTCTCTAGTAAGGCCTAGAATGCCTTGAATGGTATTGGCAACTGAGGTCTCTGTGTGGGACATGCCTTTGTATGGTGCCTTCACTCCCAGGTGAAGCTTTAACATCTTCTTTTTGTTCTCTGAAATTCCACAATTGTGATTTTGTGTGGGGATCTTTTACAATTTATCTTGCTGAGAAATTTGAATATGAAGACTCAAATATTTTCATCCTTAATACTTTCTTCTATCATTTCTCTGAATTTTAAAATCCGCTTTAGGGGCACCTGGGTGGCTCAGTGGTTGAGCGTCTGCCTTCAGCTCAGGTCATGATCCCGGGCTCCTGGGATCAAGTCCCGCATCAGGCTCCCCGCGGGGAACCTGCTTCTCCCTCTGCCTGTGTCTTTGCCTCTCTCTCTGTGTCTCTCATGAATAAATGAATAAAATCCTTAAAAACAATCTTTTTTTTTAAACAATCTGTTCTTAAAATGTATTCTCAATCTCTTTTTGTTTTATTTTCTGGGAGATTTTCTCTATTGTAACTACCTTCTATTGAGCTTGACAATTATATTCTGATTTTTTTGTGAGCATACTCTTGGTTTGATTGTTTCTTTTTATCATAGAAATTGTATTATTACTTTATTGATTTAGTATCTTCTTGAACCTTTATGAAAATACTAAGTAGATCATTTGACAAGTTTTTTTTAAAGTGTTATCTCTTCTTGTTCCAGAATTATTATTTTCTTTGTTTATGTTGCATATCCCTTTCATGTTTCAGGTTTTTGTTCAGTATTTGTTCATCCTTGGCTGCCCACCTATATTTAAGCAAAACGAAAGAGAAATCTGTGAGCTCTGTATACATGGGCAGGCCTGCATTTATAGGTGACTAGAAGAGGAATCTGTCACTTTAGTTCAAGGCCCCACCAGAGGCCAGCAGTCAGTGGGCTTTCCTCTGGGGATACAGAGCTGCCTGAGGAGAACCAAAGAAGAGAGCCCTGGTGGTGAATGCAGAAGACCCTCATGATTCTTTCTTGTTTTTAAATTTTTACTTATTTATTTATTTGAGAGAGAGAGAGAGAGAGAGAGAGAGAGAGAGACTGACTATATGCGCAAGAGAGCCCGCACTCATGCACATGTGGAGGAGGGAGCAGAGGGGGAGTAAGGGGTCTCCAGCAGGGTCCCCACTGAGGGCAGCGCCCAAAGCAGGGCCCAGTCTCCCGGCCCTGAGAACATGACATGAGCTGAGACAGAGTCCGAGGCTAACGGACCGAGCCCCCCCGCAGGCACCCTGACCCTGAGGATCCTTGAGCAGGTGTGTACCTACCTGGCAGAGACCTGTTTACATAGCCATTGATGGTGTGCAGCTCATGCTGGGCCTCAGCCTGTGTCAAAGACGCATTTGTTTCTGAGTGCCAACTTTTCCCTGATGAAAGAGGAGGCGAGGACGTAAGCGTCTGGGTCCCGAAAGCCCCTCCTTCTGTCCTCCCGCCGTCCCGTGGGGCTGAGACTGAGGACAGTCACTTCCTCTGAAGCATGTCTCAGCACAGTGGGCCTGGGTGACCTGCCCTCAAGGACAGGAGGAGAAAGGGACAAGACAGTGACCTCAAGGCAGACATTTCTTGCTCAGACTGATCAGCTCTCCCTCCATCTGTCCGTGACCATCGATGGGAAGGGATGACGGCAGATGAAAGGCAGGAGAAGAGGGGGCAAGAGGGCGGAGGAGTAGGGTCCTCAAGTCACCTGTCCCCACCAACTTACCTAAAAAACCTTCAAATCATCCTGAAAATCTACGAATTCGGCCTGAGATTTAAGGAGAAAACAGCTGGAATGCTACAGTGAGAAGAGTTTGCGCTTCTATCAAGGTAGGAAGACGGGGAAAAATAAATAAAAAAGCATCCAAGGGGGAGGGGTCCCCGAGGAGCTGGGCTGAGGCTGGGGGGAGTGTCCCCAGGACAGGAGAGCCCCGTCCCGGAGGAGCAGGAGCTGCACCAACCTTCCCGGGAGGAAAGGGGCCTGCAGGGGGTTGGAGCAGGACCCCAGGAGGGCGGGGATGCCCTCGGGCTCCCGGGGACACTAACAGACACCTGCGCCCCAGGGAGAGTGCGCCGAGCTCCCTAAGGGCTGCAGTGTGCACGGCGGGACCCAGAGCAGCTCGGAGGGGCTCAGGCGTAGGAAGAGGCTCCACGGAGGGGGCTGCAGGGCGGGAGCAGCTCGGAGGGCTCGGGGGCGGCTCCGCGGAGGGAGCTGCGGGGCGGGAGCGCAAATCCAACAGCGCAGGCTCCGGAGCACTGGGCGCAGGGACACAGCCCAGGATCCGGCCTCCCCCTGGGACCGGCGGAAGCCAGGAGGGCCCAGAAAAGCAAGGACACTCTTGCCGCCGGGGGCCCGAGCTATGTAGATCGCCCCCCACCCCAGAACATCCAGGAGCTGCTAGAGTTACTGATGGAGCTGACTCCAGGGCTGGAGAGCTGGCCGCCAGCACTCTTGTTGTTCCTCCTGGTGTCACCTTTTCCCTGGGAGTGAGCGGGGTCGCCAGGGAGCAGGGGCATCACAGGGCCAACAGCTCCCACTGAGCCATGCACCTGGCAAGGGTCGGGGCAGCTCCCCCAGGTGCACACACGTGAGAATCAGCACAGCAGGCCCCTCCCCCAGAAGACCAGCTGGAAGGACAGGGGAAGAGCAAGTTCTTGACCAAGCAGCCCTGGAAAGTTCCAGGGGAAGCCGAGGGATTTACAGTACATGGAATCAGAGGATACTCCCCCCCCCTTTTTTTTGTTTTCTGTTTGCTTCCCCCTCTTTTTTTTCTTCTCTTCTCTTTTTTTTCTTCTTTTTTATCTTTTTCTTTTCTTTTTTCTCTTCTCCCTTTTTCTCCTTTTCCCAATACAACTTGTTTTTGACCACTCTGCACTGGACAAAAGGACTAGAAGGAAAAACTCACCACAAAAAAAAGAATCGGAAACAGTCCTCTCTCCCACAGAGTTACAAAATCTGGATTACAATTCAATGTCAGAAAGCCAATTCATAAGCACTATTATACAGCTACTGGTGGCTCTAGAAAAAAGCATAAAGGACTCAAGAGACTTCATGACTGCAGAATTTAGATCTAATCATGCAGAAATTAAAAATCAATTAAATGAGATGCAATCCAAACTAGAAGTCCTAACGACGAGGGTTAACGAGGTGGAAGAACGAGTGAGTGACATAGAAGACAAGCTGATGGCAAAGAGGGAAACTGAGGAAAACAGGAAAACAATTAAAAGATCATGAGGATAGGTTAAGGGAAATAAATGACAGCCTCAGGAACAAAAATCTACGTTTAATTGAGGTTCTCGAGGGCGCCGAAAGGGACAGAGGTCCAGAATATGTATTTGAACAAATCATAGCTGAAAACTTTCCTAATCTGGGAAGGGAAACAGGCATTCAGATCCAGGAAATAGAGAGATCCCCCCTAAAATCAATAAAAACCGTTCAACACCTCAACATTTAAGAGTGAAGGTTGCAAATTCCAAAGATAAAGACAAGATCCTTAAAGCAGCAAGAGACAAGAAATATCTAACTTTTATGGGGAGAAATATAGATTAACAGCAGACCTCTCCACACAGACCTGGCAGGCCAGAAAGGGCTGGCAGGATATATTCAAGGTCCTAAATGAGAAGAACCTGCAGCCAAGAATCCTTTATCCAGCAAGGCTCTCATTCAGAATAGAAGGAGAGATAAAGACCTTCCAAGATAGGCAGAAACTGAAAGAATATGTGACCACCAAGCCAGCTCTGCAAGAAATATTAAGGGGGACTCTGTAAAAGAAAGAGGAAGTCCAAGGGAACAATCCACAAAAACACTGACTGAATAGGTGTCATGATGACACTAAATTCATATCTTTCAATAGTAACTCTGAATGTGAATGGGCTTAATGACGCCATCAAAAGGCACAGGGTGTCAGACTGGATAAAAAAGCAGAACCCATCTATTTTCTGTCTACAAGAAACTCATTTTACATGTAAGGACACCTACAGCCTGAAAATAACAGGTTGGAGAACCATGTACCATTCAAATGGTCCTCAAAAGAAAGCAGGGGTAGCCATCCTTATATCAGATAAACTAAAGTTTATCCCAAAGACTGTAGTGAGAGATGAAGAGGGACACTGTATCATACTTCAAGGATCTTCCAACAAGAGGACCTAACAATCATAAATATTTATGCCCCGAATGCGGGAGCTGCCAAGTATATCAAACAATTAATAACCAAAGTTAAGACATACTTAGATAATAATACACTTATACTTGGTGACTTGAATGTAGCGCTTTCTACAATCGACAGGTTTTCTAAGCACAATATCTCCAAAGAAACAAGAGCTTTAAATGATACACTGGACCAGATGGATGTCACAGATACCTACAGAACTTTACATCCAAATGCAACTGAATACACATTGTTCTCAAGTGCACATGGAACTTTCTCCAGAATAGACCACATACTGGGTCACAAATCAGGTCTTAACCGATACCAAAAGATTGGGATCGTCCCCTGAATATTTTCAGACCATAATGCTTTGAAACTTGAACTCAATCACAAGAAGAAATTTGGAAGAAATTCAAACATGTGGAGCATCCTGCTAAAAGATGAAAGGGTCAACCAGGAAATTAGAGAAGAATTTTAAAAATTCATGGAAACTAATGAGAATGAAGACACAACCATTCAAAATCTTTGGGATACAGCAAAAGCAGTCTTGAGGGGGAAATACATTGCAATACAAGCATCCCTCAAAAAATTGGAAAAAACTCAAATACACAAGCTAATCTTGCACCTAAAGGAACTGGAGAAAGAACAGCAAATAAAACCTACACCAAGCAGAAGAAGAGAGTTAATTAAGATTCGAGCAGAACTCAATGAAATAGAGACTAGAAGAACTGTAGAACAGATCAACAAAACCAGGAATTGGTTCCTTGAAAGAATTAATAAATAGATAAACCATTAGCCAGCCTTATTAAAAACAAAAAAGATTCAAATTAATAAAATCACTAATGAAAAAGATCACCAAAAAAAAAAAAAAAAAAAAGAAAAAGATCACCACCAATACCCAGGAAATACAAACGATTTTAAAAACATATTATGAGCAGCTATCTGCCAATAAATTAGGCAATCTAGAAGAAATGGACACATTTCTGGAAAACCACAAACTACCAAAACTGGAACAGGAAGAAATAGAAAACCTGAACAGGCCAATAACCAGGGAGGAAATTGAAGCAGTCATCTAAAACCTCCCAAGACACAAAAGTCCAGGGTATGGTGGCTTCCCAGGGGAGTTCTATCAAACGGTTGCAGAAGAATCAATTCCTATTCTACTAAAGCTGTTCAGAAAGATAGAATGAGACGGAATACTTCCAAACTTGTTCTCTGAGGCCAATATCATCTTAATTCCAAAACCAGAGAAAGACCCCACCAAAAAGGAGAATTATAGGCCAATATCCCTGATGAACACAGATGCAAAAATTCTCAACAAGATACTAGCCAATAGGATACAACAATACATTAAGAAGATTATTTACCATGACCAAGTGGGATGTATCCCCGGGATGCAAGGCTGGTTCAACACTCGTAAAACAATCAATGTGAAAAAAAAAAAACAATCAATGTGATTGATCATATCAGCAAGAGATAAGACAAGAATCATATGATCCTTTCAATAGATACAGAGAAAGCATTGGACAAAATACAGCATCCGTTCCTGATCAAAACTCTTCAGAGTGTAGGGATAGAGGGAACATTCCTCAGCATCTTCAAAGCCATCTACGAAAAGCCCACAGCAAATATCATTCTCAATGGGGAAACACTGGGAGCCTTTCCCCTCAGACCAGGAACAAGACAGGGATGTCCACTCTCACCACTGCTATTCAACATAGTACTAGAAGTCCTAGCCTCAGCAATCAGGCAACAAAAAGAAATAAAAGGCATTCAAATTGGCAAAGAAGTCAAACTCTCCTGCTTTGCAGATGACATGAGACTGGACATAGAAAACCCAAAAGACTCCACCCCAAGATTGCTAGAACTCATGCAGCAATCTGGCAGTGTGGCAGGATACAAAATCAATGCCCAGAAGTCTGTGGCATTTCTATACACTAACAATGAGACTGAAGAAAGAGAAATTAAGGAGTCAATCCCATTGACAATTGCATCCAAAAGCATAAGATACCTAGGAATAAACCTAACCAAAGAGGTAAAGGATCTATACCCTAAAAACTACAGAACACTTCTGAAAGAAATTGAGGAAGACACAAAGAGATGGAAAAATATTCCATGCTCATGGATTGGCAGAATTAATATTGTGAAAAATGTCAATGTTACCCAGGGCAATGTACACGTTTAATGCAATCCCTATCAAAATACCATGGACTTTCTTCAGAGAGGTAGAACAAATCATCTTAAGATTTGTGTGGAATCAGAAAAGACCCCGAATGCCAGGGGAATATTAAAAAAGAAAACCATAGCTGGGGGCATCGCAATGCCAGATTTCCAGTTGTACTAGAAAGCTGTGGTCATCAAGACAGCCTGGTCCTGGCACAAAAACAGACACATAGATCAATGGAACAGAAGAGAGAATCAAGAAGTGGACCCTCAACTTTATGGTCAACTAATATTCGACAAAGCAGGAAATGATATCCACTGGAAAAAAGACAGTCTCTTCAATAAATGGTGCTGGGAAAATTGGACATCCACATGCAGAAGAATGAAACTAGACCACTCTCTTGCACCAGACACAAAGATAAACTCAAAATGGATGAAAGATCTAAATGTGAGACAGGAGTCCATCAAAATCCTAGAGGAGAACACAGGCAACACCCTTTTTGAACTTGGCCACAGCAACTTCTTGCAAGATTCATCCATGAAGGCAAGAGAAACAAAAGCAAAAATGAACTATTGGGACTTCATCAAGATAAGAAGCTTCTGCACAGCAAAAGAAACAGTCAACAAAACTCAAAGACAACCTACAGGATGGGAGAAGATATTTGCAAATGACGTATCAGATAAAGGGCTAGTTTCCAAGGTCTATAAAGAACTTATTAAACTCAACAGCAAAGAAACAAACAATCAAATCATGAAATGGGCAAAAGACATGAACAGAAATCTCACAGAGGAAGACATAGACATGGCCAACACGCACATGAGAAAATGCTCCACATCACTGGCCATCAGGGAAATACAATTCAAAACCACAATGAGATCCCACCTCACAGCAGTGAGAATGGGGAAGATTAACAAGGCAGAAACCACAAATGTTGGAGAGGATGTTGAGAAAGGGGAACCCTCTTGCCCTGTTGGTGGGAATGTGACCTGGTGCAGCCACTCTGGAAAACTGTGTGGAGGTTCCTCAAAGAGTTAAAAATAGACCTGCCCTACAACCCAGCAATTGCACTGCTGGGGATTTACCCCAAAGATACAAATGCAATGAAACGCCGGGACACCTGCACCCCGATGTTTATAGCAGCAATGGCCACGATAGCCAAACTGTGGAAGGAGCCTCGGTGTCCAACGAAAGATGAATGGATAAAGAAGATGTGGTCTATGTATACAATGGAATATTACTCAGCTATTAGAAATGACAAATACCCACCATTTGCTTCGACATGGATGGAACTGGAGGGTATTATGCTGAGTGAAGTAAGTCAATCGGAGAAGGACACACATTATATGGTCTCCTCATTCATTTGGGGAATATAAAAAATAGTGAAAGGGAATAAAGGGGAAAGGAGAGAAAATGAGTGGGAAATATCAGAGAGGGAGACAGAACATGAGAGACTCCTAACGTCTTGTTAAGATCTTGTAGTAAAGGGCGCAGCGATTTAGCACCGCCTGAAGCCCGGGGTGTGATCCTGGAGATCCGTGATCAAGTCCCACGTGGAGCCTGCTTCTCCCTCTGCCTGTGTCTCTGCCTCTCTCTCACTTTCTATAAATATATTAATAAATCTTAAAAAATAAAGATCTTTTTGTAAACGAACAAGGGGTTGTAGAAAGGGCTGGGGGTGGGGGTGACTGGGTGACGGGCACTGAGGGGGGCACTTGATGGGATGAGTACTGGGTGGGATTTCATTCTGTTCGCTCACTGACTCATTTAAAAGGGAGCAGATGGGGGGAATCCCTGGGTGGCGCAGCGGTTTGGCGCCTGCCTTCAGCCCAGGGCGTGATCCTTGAGACCCAGGATCGAGTCCCACGTTGGGCTCCCTGCATGGAGCCTGCTTTGCCCTCGGCCTGTGTCTCTGCCTCTCTCTCTCTCTCTCTGTGTCTCTCATGAACAAGTAAGTAAAATTTTTAAAAAGAAAAAAGAAAAGGGCTCTCAGTTCCTGCGGCTCCCAATCGCTTCTTCACACGGTAGCCGTGGAAACTGAAGCAGCTGAGAGCTTTCCCACGACCTCCCTGAAGTTCACAAGAGCGAGCGCACTGGGAACACTGTCCTTGCACAGCCATCTCGCTGAAGGTGCCCCTTCGTGCCAAGAACACCTACCCCAGACCAGAAGGAGAAGGAACAACTGAACTTGGTGTGAAGGTGCAGACAGGCTTTCTAGGCAAAGGTAACAGCATAAAGAAGGGTCTGGATGCAAGAGAACAGGTGGCACTTCTCAGCGCATCGCACGGTGTGTTCCGGCTGCCTGGGCCTGTGTGGCGAGGCCGGACAGACCAGTGGTAGCAGGGGGCCGGCGGCGACACTGGCCAGGAGATGCAGAAGCGGCAGTGTGGGAAGACAGGACGGCAGGGGTGACTGTGTGGTTGCTTATACGACAGTCATGGTACAAGCAGGCGGTGCAAAAATTCCGACACTACTGATGACCTACTCTGCACCATGTAATGTTCTAAGTTAGTAAACGTATTATTTTATAAAGATTTTATTTATGTATTAGAGAGAGACAGAACAAGAGCAGGGGGAGGGAGAAGCAGGTTCCCTACTGAGCAGTCCCCCCCTCACCCAAGATCATGACCTGAGGCCAAGGCAGGTCCTTAACTGACTGAGCCACCCACATGCCCCTAAGCTACTAGATGTAAATCGCTTACTTCATTCCCACAAGTACCCAATGAAGAAAGTACCATTATTTCAATATTCAGTTTGAGCAAACTGAGACCCACAGATGTGTAGTGACTTGCCAAAGTAACTTAAAAGGAAGACTGGGTGACGGGCACTGACGTGGGCACTTGACAGGATGAGCCCTGGGTGTTATTCTATATGTTGGCAAATTGAAGACCAATAAAAAATAAATTTATAGAAAAAAAGGAAGAAAGGAAGAGAACACAGGCCTACTCATAGAAGCAGACAGGACAATGCCTGTTGCCGGGAGCGGAGGGGTGGGGGAAATGGGGGATTATTGTTTAAAGACCACAAACTTCAGTTTTACGATGAATAAGTTCCAGGGACCGACTATACAGCCGTGATAACTCTAGTTAATAATACTGTCTTGAACATGGAAAATATGCTAAGGGAGTAGATTACAGCCGCACTCATCACACACAAACTTAGGAGATGGACATGTTGATTTAGCCTGACTATAGCAACCATTTATTATCTTTTCTATATCAGATCATCATGTTGTACCCCTTCAATATGCACTTTTATTAAAATTCTCTTAAAAAGGGATCCCTGGGTGGCGCAGCGGTTTGGCGCCTGCCTTTGGCCCAGGGCGCGATCCTGGAGACCCGGGATCGAATCCCACGTCGGGCTCCCGGTACATGGAGCCTGCTTCTCCCTCTGCCTGCGTCTCTGCCTCTCTCTCTCTCTCTGTGTGTGACTATCATAAATAAATAAAAATTAAAAAAAATAAGAGGAAAATCTTTAAAAAACTTCTCTTAAAAAGACACATGAAGGGCAGCCCCAGTGGCCCAGCGGTTTGGTGCCACCTTCAGTCCAGGGTGTGATCCTGGAGACCCCGGGATCGAGTCCCACGTTGGGCTCCCTGCAGGGAGCCTGCCTCTCCCTCTGCCTGTGTCTCTGCCTCTCTCTCTCTGTACCTCTCATGAATAAATAAAATAAAATCTTAAAAAAAAGACACATGAAGAGACACTCAAAATTACTGATCATCAAAATCTAAACTGCAATGAGACACCACCTCACATTAGTCAAAAATGGCTAGTATCAAAAAGACATGAGATGGGACGCCTGGGTGGCTCAGCAGTTGAGCCTCTGCCTTTGACTCAGGGCATGATCTCGGAGTCCTGGGACCAAGTCCCACATCGGGCTCCCTGCATGGAGCCCGCTTCTCCCTCTGTCTGTGTCTCTGCCTCTCTCTCCGTCTCTCATGAATAAATAAATAAAATCTTTAAAAAAAAGACGAGATAACAGCTGTTAGTGACGATGTGGAGAAAAAGGAAGCCTCATGCATTGTTGGTGGGAATGCAAAGTGGTGTAGCCACTGTGGAAAACAGTATGGGCAGTCCTCAAAACATTAAAAATAGAACTACCATATGATCCATTAATTCCACTTCTGAGTATTCACCCCAAAAAATACAACACCACTAATCCAATGGGATACTTACACCCCTATGTTTATTGCAGCATTATTTACAATAGCCAAGATATAGAAGCAGCCCAAGTGTCCATCAATAGATGAATGGATAAAAAAGTCATGGTATGTGTGTATGGCATATATATATGCCATAAAAAAGAATGAGATCTCACCATTTGCAGCAAAATGGATGGGCCTAGAGAGGATTTCACTTAAGCTAAATGAAGTAAGTCAGACAGAGAAAGAGAAATAGTATTTTTCTCAAATACTATATGGCTTCACTTTTATGTAGAATCTAAAAGACACAAAAAAAGCAGAAACAGACCCACAAACACAGAGGACAAGCTGGTAGCGGACAGATGGGGGATTAGGGGATGGGCAAGTGGGTAAAGGGGGTTAAGAGATACATACTTCCAGTTATAAAATAAATCAGTCACAGGAATGAGAAGTACAGCCTAGGGAATACAGTCAACACCACTGCAAAACACTTACAATGGTGAGCATTATGAACTGCTCGTATCACTGGGCTCGATGCCTGCAACTAATATATGTTGACTACACTTTGATTAAAAATCTTTTTAAAATTTAGGTTAAAAATGAAATTTTCTAAAAAAGATAGAAGGTATTTTAAAATTAGAGCTAAAAGTCTTTCTTAATGAATTTAATGAGGGGGACGAGTCCAGCCAGTTACCCAGCTCCTCTATCTTCTTACCTGTTGCTCCCAATGGAACTCAGATTGTATTTTTTTTGAAATTCAGTTTCACCCCCATCTCCTTCATTCCTAAACAGTAGTTTATGATCTTTCTATATTCCTCTGGACAATAGCAGCCCTCATTCTCAAATACCAGATTAAATTAATATCTCATTTTTTTCAGGAGCCCCCAAAGCAGATTGCAGTTCACTAACCTTCATCAAATACAGCAAAAAGTAGGACAAATTCCTGCAAGGTCTGTGTCCTTTCTTTGGCCAGACTCCCTGAAAAAGAAGTGAGAGCATTTATCTTCTATTGAAAATCCTATCATAGGAAATCAACACTAGGAGACATCACTTCATCTACTACTTCGTCTCTTGGTCTGCTAACTTGACCATAGCACCGCTTCTTTGGTGTCAGGTGTCCTATACCAGTTCTTCTAAAACTATTCAGGGTAAACGATTCTTTTTCACTTCAAATCTGTTGCAGACCAGTACTTTTGTAAAATACAAGAAAAATGAATTACTAAGAAAATGAAATTAAAGAGACATGTAAAATACAAGCCCATAAAATCCTATTTCATATATATGTATGTATTCCGCACAAACATTAAAGAGAAAAAGAATTACAAAAACTGTAAATACTGTTCATGAAAAGTGTGCACAGAGGCAATTAAATATAGACGATTTCTATTATGCTTTTAAGTTTTTTTTTACTTTTGCAACTGTGAATACACCAAGTATTATGACCAAAATAACAATGATCAATATTAAATACCTATAATCACACTTTAAGTGAGCACCATGTGTATCAATATTCTAAGTTATTAATGTTACAACTGGACCTGCTTCATGCTTTACTTAGTGAATTTGTTGACCGTCTTTCTTAGCATTATATTTCTTCATTTGATTGGGGAGTTTTCTTTGCAGGTTTAAGAAGGAAGATTTTTGTTTATGAGCTTCTCCTTTTTTCTTGTACCCCTGACACTTGAAAGCAAATCTTAGATTAACATCTATGCAAATTTAAAATACAGGTAAAGCTGTCTGAAAACATTTGAATTCTTTTTATTTTTAAAATCACCAAATAGTGAAATTGACTTTTACTTTTGGTGTTTAAGTCTATGGGTCTGAACAAGGTATAGATTCATGAAACCACCAACCATCAGGGCACAGAAAAGTTGTAACATGCCCCCAAATTCCCTCCCTCTATCCCTTTATAGACACATATATAGCTATATATAGAGGGAGACAGTCATAGGTATGGTTATAACCTTGGCAACCGCTGATTTGTTCTGCATTGCAGTATTTTTGTATTTTTCAGATTGTCGTATAAATGGAACCATACAGTATATAACCTTCTGAGATTGACTTTTTTACTCAGTATAAAGCTTTTGAGATTCATCCATTTTGTTGCATGTAAAAGTACTTCATTCTGTTTTATTGATGTGGAGTATTTCACGGTACGGATGTACCACGATTTGTTTGACTATTCACTTGTTGAAGGACATTTAGGTTGTTTCCAGCCCTTGGCCATTACAAATAAAGCTGCTGTGAACATTAATGTACAGACTTTATGTGAATATTAAGTTTTCGTTTGCCTAAGGTAAATACTCAGGAATGGAAATTGTTTATTTACCTTTATAAGAAATTGCCTATAATTGTGACACCAGTTCCAGTGTGTATGGGTTTTTCCCTACCACCAAGCAACTCTGTGACACAAGCTGGGTATCCTACAATTTAACTTCATTCTGAAACTATCTACCTGGAGATGGTGTAGGTTCCCATAGGTTAAGGGCTCAGTTCTACAAGACTCCCCTGCACCCACACTTGAAAGTCCAGGTCATCACCTGTGCTTCTGACCAACCTCTACAGATCAGGGGCTCCAACAACCCCCTTCATGGGTTCCATTAATTTGCTAGAGCAGCTCACAGATCTCAGAGAAACATGTTACTTACTAGATCACCAGTTTATTCCAAAATGATATAACTAAGAAAGAGCCAGATGTGAGGGCAAGTTATGGGGAAAAGATGCAGAGCTCCCATGCCCTCTCCAGGTACGCCACTCTCCCCAAATCTCCTGGTGTTCACCAACCTGGAATCTCTTTGAACCCTGTCCTTGTGGCTTTTTAGGGAAGCTTCATTACATAGGCACGACTGATTAAATCATTAGTTATTGACAACCGAGCTCCATATTCAGCCCCTCTCTCCCCTCCTGGGGGAGCGGTGGGGGGCTGGGGAGGTGGGACTGGAAATTCAGCCCTCTAATCACTTGGTTGCCTCTACTGGCAATCAGCCCCCATCCTTAGGTGTGCGATCCAAAAATCACCTAACATAACAAAACATTATCTGTATTGCTCTCATCACATAAAATCTCAAGGGTTTTAGAAGCTCTACCAGGAAGGAGATGAAAACCAAACATATATTTTATTTAAGTCACAATGTCACAGCACCAGAGTGTTTTCCAGAGTGGCTATACCATTGTAAATCCCCAGCAACAATGTGTGAGACTTCCTGTTGGTCTGCATTCTTGACAGCATACTTAGTTTTTGAATTATTACATTAGCTATTCTAATACCAGTATTTCATCGTGGTTTTAAAATGCATTTCTCTAATGGCCAGTGATATTGGACATCTTTTCATATTTGCCACTTGTATATCTTCTTTGGTGAATTATCTATTCAAATCCTTCGCTCATCTAAAAAACTGTATTTTTTCTTATTGTTGAGCTTTGAGAGCATGCTTTATAAAATAAGGTGTTTTATATATAATATATATATAAGACATATAAAAATATCCTGGTTATTGTGAATATTTTTAATATATATCACATCAGTCCTTTGCCAGATATGTCATTTGCAAATATTTCCTCCCAGTCTGTAGCTTGTCTCTTCATTCTCTCAACAGTGTTTTTTTAATTACAAATGCAAAAGTTAATAATGTTAAGTACTTTTGCCTTTTCATACGAATTTCAGAATCAGTTGTCTGGGACCACAAATAAAAATTTGCTGAAAAAAAATCTACACACTGGGGAGAACTCAGATCTTTACTACGTTGAATCTTATAGTACACAAACACAGTATGTTTGTTGGATTTCTTTCAATTCGTCATAGTTTCACCATACAATGTACATGTTTTGTTAGATTTATACCTAAGCCTTCAATTTTTAGAGCTATTTTTTAAAAAAAGATTGTATTTGTTTATTCGTGAGAGACACAGAGAGGGAGGCAGAGACACAGGCAGAAGGAAGAAGCAGGCCCCATGCAGGGAGCCCGACACGGGACTCGATCCCGGGACTCCAGGATCACGCCCTGGGCCAAAGGCAGGCGCTAAACCGCTGAGCCACCCAGGGATCCCAATTTTTGGAGCAATTATAAACATTCTTTCTTACATTTTGGTTTCTAGTTATTCAATAATCATATACAGAATACAAAAAAAATTTTAAGATTTTTGTTTAGATTCCAGTTAACATACAGTGTGATACTAGTTTCAGGTGTACAATTTAGTGATGCAACAGTTCCATACAACACGTGGTGTTCATCAGAGCAGGTGCACCTCATAATCCCCAGCACCTATGTAACTCATCCTCATCTACCTCCCCTTCTGATGACCGTCAGTTTGTTTTCTGTAGTTAAGCCTGCTTCTTGATTTGCCTCTTTCTTCTTCCATTTGCTTGCTTGTTTTCTTGAATTTCACTTGAGTGAAATCATATGGTATTTGTCTTTCTCTGACTTATTTTGCTTAGCATTATATTCTGTAGCTCCATCCACATCATTGCACATGGCAAGATTTCATTATTTTTATGGAGGAGTAATATTCCATTATGTAATATATAATAATATACTAACATTCATACACATCACATCTTTTTTATTTTTATTTTTTAATCTTTTTAAAAAAGATTTTATCTATTTATTCATGAGACACACAAAGAGAGAGGCAGAGACATAGGCAGAGGGAGAGCAGGCTCCATGCAAGGAGTCCAGTGCAGGACTTGGTCCCCGGACTCCAGAATCATGCCCTGAGCTGAAGGCATATGCTCAACTGCTGAGCCACCCAGGCGTCCCACAACTTTTTTTTAAAAGATTTTATTTATTTATTCATGAGAGAGAGAGAGAGAGAGAGAGAGAGAGAGGCAGAGACAACACAGGCAGAGGGAGAAGCAGGCTCCTTCTGCTCCCTCTGCAGGGAGCCCGATGTGGGACTCGATCCCAGGACCCCGGGATCACGACCTGAGCCAAAGGCAGACACTCAACCACTGAGCCACCCAGGTGTCTCGTTACGTCACATCTTTTTATTCACTTACCAGTCAATGGACACTTGGGCTGTTTCCCTAGTTTGGCTATAGTAGATGCTGCTGCTATAAACACTGGGGTGCATGTATCTCTCCAAGATAGTATTTTTGCATTCTTTGGATAAATACCTAGTAGTACAATTGCTGGATCATAGAGTAGCTCTATTTTTATTTTTTGAGGAACTTACATACTGTTTTCCAGAGTGACTGCAACAGTTTGCATAACCACCAACAGTATAAGAGGGTTCCCCTTTCTCTGAAACCTTGCCAACACCTGTTGTTTCTTGTGTTGTTGATTTTAGCCATTCTGACAGCTGTGAGGGGATATCTCTTGGTGGATTTGATTTGCCTTTTCCTGATGATGAGCAATGTTGAGTACCTTTTCACATACTTGTTAACCATTTCTATATCTTTTTTCCCCAAAAAATATCTATTCACATCCTTTGCCATTTGGGGAATAAGGAAGGGGAGTAAAAAGTGAAATTCTTCACCAGTTTGGTGGTACTTGAAATTCTGATGCCTTTTCCTGACTTGTTTGTTCTATTTGATTTTTAGGATTCTCAAATGGCTGCGCTGTGCATTTTGTCAAGGTTCTAGAGTTAAGCTCAATGGGAAATAAAAGGTGCGTATGTTTCTTCCATCTTAACCAGAACTAGAACCTCTGTTGACAATTAAGATTTCACTTTTTTAAAAAATTAATTTTTAAATCATTTAAAATTTTTGATGGATATTTGACTTTTAAGTAATCTGTACAACTAACTTGGGGCTCAAACTTACAACCTCGAGATCAAGAGTTGCATGCTCCGGGGACACCTGGGTGGCTCAGTGGTTGAGCGCCTGCCTTTGGCAGGGCGTGATCCCAGGGTCCTGGGATCGAGTCCCACATCGGGCTCCCCACAGGGAGCCTGCTTCTCCCTCCACCTGTGTCTCTGCTTCTCTCTCTCAGTCTGTGTTTCTCATGAATAAATAAAATCTTTAAAAAAAAAGAGTTGCATGCTCCACTGATTGAGCCAGCCAGGTGTCCCTCTGTTTATATTTTATATGTAAAGTTTTATTATCGATTGATGATTTTTAAGTAGGCTCCACACCCAGCACAGAACCCAACATGGGGCTTGAACTCATGACCCTGAGATCAAGACCCAAGCTAAGATCAAGAATCGGACACTTAACTGAGCCACCCAGGTGCCCCAATGATTTTATTGTTTTATTAAACTTTACATCTCATAAATAACACACGTGGTTGTATCAGTTTGTCATAAATTCTGACTATGAAACTGAACTTAGTACAAATGAGGTCATACTTCCAAATGAAACTAGTACAAACTCTTCTGGTCTTCTTCTATTCCCTTCCTTCTTGTTTTTTTTGGAATCATCGTCATCATCATCATCTGAAAATGGTGGTTCAGTTCATAGATTCTTTGCCTATTCTCCCATCAAAAGGTGGAATCCAATTCCCCTTGTCCTTTATGGGCTAGCCATAGTGACTTATTCTAGCAAACACATAATCTGATAGACTGTTATTCAAAATAAACAAAGAACTCTGAAAACTCAACAATAAGAAAATATGATTTAAAAATGTGAAAAAGACCTGAACAGACACCTCAACAAAGAAGATATACAAAGGACGAATAAGCATATAAAAATATGATTCACAGGGTGCCTGGATGGCTCAGTTGGTGAAGCATCTGCCTTTGGCTCAGGTCATGACCTGAGGGTCTTGAGATTGAGCCCCGTGTCAGGCTCTCTGCTCAGCGGGAAGTCTGCTTCTCCCTTTCCCTCTGTCACCCCCCTACTTGTACTTATTCTCTCTCTCTCAAATAAATAAATAAAATATCTGAAATTAAAACATGCTACACATCATGTTATTATGGAAATGCAAATTAAAGCAATTTGATACCGCTACATATCTACAAGAATGGCTAAATTCCAAAACACTGGCAACACCAAAAGCTGGTGAGGATGAAGAACAACAGGAGCGCTCCTTCATTGCAGCTGGGAACACAAAATGATACGACCACCTTGGAAAAGCAGTTGGCAGTTTCTTACAAAAGAAAGCATACTTGGGGCGCCTGGATGGCTCAGTCCATTAGGCGTCTGCCTTCGGTTCAGGTCATGATCCCGAGGTCCTGGGAATCAAGGCCTGCATCAGATTCCCTGCTCAGAGAAGAGTATGCTTCTTCTTTCCTCTCTCACTCTGCCTCTCCCCTTGCTCATGTTCTTTCTCTCAAATAAATAAATATATCTTTGGAAAAAGAAAAAAAAAGAAAGAAAGAAAGCATACTCTTACCATATGATCCAGCAATTTGCTCCTTGGCATTTACCCAAAGGGGTGGAAAAGGATGTATGCATACAAACCTGCACGTGTATGTTTATAGCAGCTTAATTTATAACTGTTAAAACCTGGAAGTAACCAAAATGTCCTTCTTTGGGGAGGGGATAAACTGTGGTCCATCTAGACAATAGAATATCATTCAGTGCTAGAAAGAAAAATGCTATCAAGCCATGAAAAGACATAGATGTACTTAAATGCATGTTACTAAGTGGAAGAAGCCAATATGGAAAGGCTACATACTGTATAATCTCAACTATTTGACATTCTGGAAAAGGCAGAACTATGGAGACAATTAAATAAACCAGTGGTTGCTAGAAGAGGAAAGGATGAATAGGTGGGACACAGGATTTTTAGAATACTGAAAACTATTCTGTATGATACTGCAATGGTGGGTACATGTCATTCTACGTTGTCCAAACCCGTAGACTGCAGACCAACACAAGTGAACCCTCATGTAAAGCATGGGCTGCGGCTGATAATGCTATCTCATTGTAGGTTCACCAGTTGTGACAAGCATATGACTCTGGTGCAGGATGCTGATCGTGAAGGAGGCTGTGTGTGGGTGGCAGGCAGGTAGCATTTGGGGATTCTGTGTACTTTCTGCTCAATTTCGCTGTAAACCGAAAACTGCTCTAAAAAACAAAGTCCACTTATTTTATTTTAAAGATTTTATTTATTTGAAAGGGACAGAGAAATCATGGGCAGGGAGAGGGGCAGAGGGAGAGTGAGAAGCAGGCTCCCCACTGAGCAGAGAGTCCAATGCAGGGGCTCGATGCCAGGACCCCAAGATCATGACCTGAGCTGAAGGCAGATGCCTAAACAACTGAGCCATTAAGGCACCCCAACATAGTCCATTTTAAAGGAAAAAACAAAACAAAACAAAAAAAAATAATAAATAAATAAAAGGAAAACCTGTAGCTCCCATGCTGAAAATACCTTGTGGAAAGCTCCAGCTATTTGAGTTTTCCAAGCCTAGGTGCCAGACTTGTGAATAAAGTTTCATTCAGGATGACCCTGGCTCCAGCCACAATTTGACTACAACCTCATTAGAAATCCTCTAACAGGGCAGCCAGGGTGGCTCAGCGGTTTAGCGCCACCTTCAGCCCAGGATGTGATCCTGGAGACCGGGTATCGAGTCCCACATCCAGCTCCCTGCATAGAGCCTGCTTCTCCCTCTGCCTGGGTCTCTGCCTCTCTCTGTGTGTGTGTCTTTCATGAATAAATAAATAAATCTTAAAAAAAAAAAGAAATCCTCTAACAGTGGGCTGCAAGAGGATCACAGACCCAACTGTCATTCTGAGGGGTAGAGTAGCTCATGTAAGGTCTCTGGTCTGGCCAGGGATCTGCTGCCTCTTCCTGCCCTTCTCTTCCTCTCCCAATGGCAAGGCTTCAGGGCAGGCAACAGAAAGCCTTGGGGAGAGTTTAAAGGTCTAGAGCATTTTTGGGCACCTGGGTGGCTCAGCTGGTTAAGTGTGTGCCTCTTGATTTCAGCTCAGGTGATCTCTGGGTCGTGGGATTGAGTCCTGCATTGGGCTCTGCACTTACTGAGGAATCTGCTTGAGATTCTCTGTCCTTGTCCCTATGCCCCTCCCCCCACGTGCATGTGCATGCTTGCTCTCTCAAACAAACAAACAAAGGGCAAGAGCATTAAAAAAAGAGAAATCCAAAAAAAAAAAAAAAAAAGAGAAATCCTGAGATTGCCCACCAAGTAAACATACCCCCAAATTCCATGAGACACGCACAAAAACCATGAGAAATTATAAATGATGATTGTCATTTTTAGCCACTCAATTGTGGGGATAATGCAATAATAGTTAAAGGAAACAAAAAAAAAGTCCCACGAAGTTTATTTCACTATTAAAAACTTAGTATTGGGATCCCTGGGTGGCGCAGTGGTTTAGCGCCTGCCTTTGGCCCCGGGGCACGATCCTGGAGACCTGGGATCGAGTCCCACATCAGGCTCCCGGTGCATGGAGCCTGCTTCTCCCTCTGCCTGTGTCTCTGCCTCTCTCTCTCTCTCTGTGTGACTATCATAAATAAATTAATTAATTAAAAAAATTTTAAAAACTTAGTATTAGGGGCATGTGGGTGGCTCAGTGAGTTGGGTGTCTGCTGTCAGCTCAGGGAGTGATCCCAGGGTCCGGGGATCGAGTCCCATGTCAGGCCCCCTGCTCAGCTGGGAGTCTGCTTCTCCCTCTGCCTCTGCCCCCCCCACCCTTGTGCTCTCTTTCTCTGTCAAATGAATGAATAAAAGCTTTTTATTTTTTTATTTACTTACGATAGTCACACAGAGAGAGAGAGAGGCAGAGACACAGGCAGAGGGAGAAGCAGGCTCCATGCACCGGGAGCGCAACGTGGGATTCGATCCCGGGTCTCCAGGATAGCGCCCTGGGCCAAAGGCAGGCGCTAAACCGCTGCGCCACCCAGGGATCCCCAATAAAAGCTTTTTAAAAAAACCCACTTAGAATTAAAGAAAATTCTGCAATGTTTACTTCCCTGATTTAGTGCTTGCTATTAAGCTATCACTTAAAAACAGGTTTAATTTAACTTAAGATGATTTTTAGAATAACAAGTTATAAATGCTTGCTTTTCTCCTATTTTTTTTTAGAGTAGGCTCCATACTCAGTGTAGAGTCCAATGCAGAGCCCCACATGGGGCTTTAATTCATGGCCCTAAGATCAAGATCTGAGCTAAAATCAGCAGTTGGACGCTTAACCGACTGAACCACCCTGGTGCCCTGCTTTGCTCCAATTTTTATAGCTTTTGGGATACAGATGACACAATTGAATGTGTTTATCTCCAGGAAGCCTTCAGAGAACCTCACACAAAATTTACAAAAGGCACTACTGAGGGGATCCCTGGGTGGCGCAGCGGTTTGGCGCCTGCCTTTGGCCCAGGGCGCGATCCTGGAGACCGGGATCGAGTCCCACATCGGGCTCCCGGTACATGGAGCCTGCTTCTCCCTCTGCCTGTGTCTCTGCCTCTCTCCCTCTCTCTCTCTCTCTGTGACTATCATAAATAAATATTAAAAAAAGGCACTACTGAGATAGCCCACAGAATGTAATATTTTCTTTCCATAGGTATGTTGCTAGGGAAAAGAAACCTCCTTTAGATGAAAGAACACAAATGCTTTTATGAATTGACCCAGATGTTTATACTCCCTTATTTCATTTGAGTCCTATCCTTTCTCACACTTACCTTCTTTGCAAACCAGCAGGGCTCCAATGAGGCCTGAATTCAGGTCTTTCACCAGGTCCACGTGTGAAAAATATGAGTAGGTGAGACATGGTGGATCAGAGGCCATTGGGCCATTCTCTTTCAGGACCTGCCAGACATAGGTATGGCTTTCACCAGGAATGACATTATCATCTTCCTTCTCCTTTTGGCTGGTCTGATCCTCATACTCAGCACCTAAAGCAAGAAGGGATAAAATTGTCCTTTCCATACCCACTGTTGACTCAAGGAAACATAGCAAGTTTATTGTTATCAGGAGATTGTACACAAGAAATAGACTTTCTGCAATTTAATTTGGAAGACTATAAGCAGCCTCAAATATTCCAGAGAAGTTTTAGGCCACTAATGCAAACATGAAGGGTTGAGGGGTCTCACTGTGACCTCCAGATTCTAACCAATAATTTTGCTTCCATCATTGTATCTTTTTACCTAGTTCACATCAATTCAACTCAAGAGACATACATTGGTCATGTACTTTGTCCCAGACTCTTTAATGAGCACTGGTGACGTTCAGGGAAAGATGAGATACAGAGATTTTTTAAAAAATTGTAGAGCAGAGTGGGGAGGGGAGAGGCAGAGGAAGCAGGAGAAAGAGAATCTTAAACAGACTCCACATCCCACACGGGGCCCAATGCGGGGTTTAATCTCAGGACCCTGAGATCATGACCTGAGCCAAAATCAAGAATCAGATGTTCAACCAACTTCACCACCCAGGTGCCCCCTTTTATTTTTTTTAACATTTTATTTTTATTTTTTTGGTATATTTTTTTATTGGAGTTCAATATGCCAACATATAGCATAACACCCAGTGCTCATTCCGCCAAGTGCCCCCCTCAGTGTCCGCCACCCAGTCACCGCATCCACCCGCCCACCTCCCCTTCCACTACCCCTTGATCGTTTCCCAGAGTTAGGAGTTTCTCATGTTCTGTCTCCCTCACTGATATTTCCCACTCATTTTCTCTCCTTTCCCCTTTAATCCCTTTCACTATTTTTTATATTCTCCAAATGAATGAGACCATATATTTGTCCTTCTCTGATTGACTTGCTTCACTAAGCATAATACCCTCCAGGCCCCTCCACGCCAAAGCAGATGGTGGGTGTCCATCCTGTCTGACAGCTGAGGAATATCCCACTGTATACATAGACCACAGCTTCTCGATCCCTTCATCTTTCGATGGACACCGAGGCTCCTTCCACAGTGTGGCTATTGTGGACATTGCTGCTGTGAACATTGGGGAGCAGGTGCCCCCTTTTAAAAATGTTTTTAATTTAGTTCTTCTCTGGAGGAGCAGATGACACTAGGGGCAGGTATTTTCTGGCTGTCCCATCCTTAGTGATGTTCAAACTAACCCCTGGATTAGTCTGATACCTCAATTATAAATTGAGCACAGTATATGTTCATTGTTAATGAGGTGTCTTTGCTTCTAGATCATTTCAGTGGACAGAAGTAGAGAATATCTTCTACTGAAACATTTTTCTAGCATCTTCACCATAACTTCCTGGATTTAAAATGGTCTCTGGAGCTCTAGAGCAGCCCAAGGCATTCAGAGGGCTCTTCATTTATGTCTTATTTTATCCCACAACATCTATACATCTGAGAGAAGGACTTTTCCAGCAGAACAGTACAAGGGACCCCTGCACTGCCCCTACTCTGCCTGTGCTTTTACTACACACTTTCAGCAGCCAAAGGCCACCTGCAAAGTACAGGTGGGTAGTCCCTGGTCTAAGGTCAGCCTCTCTGGGGTCTAGGGATACCCTGTTCGGTGTGCACTAGGTACTACTGGCTTCATCCAGAGACAACATCAGACCAGCACCTGTGCTTGGTAGAGAGTGGCAGACGTTTTTAAAAACCTGAGTTTGGCACCTGGGGATGGTGTGTGCTTCAGGTGCCTATGTGATCGTGGGTTGATATCTATAATTCTAGATAGTAGATAGATTTGGATAGGGAGGAAGGGAATCAGAGGGGTTACATAAGGGGATTCAACTGTATGTATAATGTTTAATTTCCTAAAGTGAAGATGGTACAGTGTTAAGATTTGGCAAAGTGAGGGGCATGTGGGTGGCACAGTTGTTAAGCATCTGATTCAGTTTCGGCTCAGGTCGTGATTTCAGGATCATGGGATTAAGCCTTGTGTCAGGCTCTGTGCATTGTCTAATAAATAAATACATCTTTAAAGAAAAAACATAAGATTTGGCAAAGTGATGTGATGGTCACATGTTTGTCTGCCATATTATTTTTTTGTACTTTTCTTTATTTGAAGCATCTCATTAAGAAATGAATATTCTGGGAACCCTGGGTGGTGCAGCGGTTTAGCGCCTGCCTTTGGCCCAGGACGTGATCCTGGAGACCCGGGATTGAATCCCACGTCGGGCTCCCGGTGCATGGAGCCTGCTTCTCCCTCTGCCTATGTCTCTGCCTCTCTCTCTCTCTCTCTGTGTGACTATCATAAATAAATAAAAAATTAAAAAAAGAAGAAATGAATATTCTAGCAGCAATGTCCACAATAGCCAAAGTGTGGAAGGAGCCTCGGTGTCCATTGAAAGATGATGGATAAAGAAGCTGTGATCTATGTATACAATGGAATATTCCTCATCCATTAGAAACGACAAATACCCACCATTTGCTTCAACGTGGATGGAAGTGGAGGGTATTATGCTGAGAGAAATAAGTCAATCGGAGAAGGACAAAGATTATATGGTCTCACTCATTTGGGGAATATAAAAATTAGTGAAAGGGAATTAAGGGGAAAGGAGTGAAAATATCAGTGAGGGTGACAAAACATGAGAGACACCTAACTCTGGGAAACAAACAAAGGGTAGTGGAAAGGGAGGTGGGTGGGGGGTTGGAGTGACTGGGTGACGGGCACTGACGGGGGTACTTAGCGGGATGAGCACTGGATGTTATGCTATATGTTGGCAAATTGAACTCCAAAAAAAAAAAAAAAAAGAAGAAGAAATGAATATTCTTTTTCCTAATAGTAGGGTTGGGAAAGAGGTGTGGGTGGTTTGATGAAAGGCCAAGAATGTGTAAAGCAGGATAGCTGTCTCGGGGAGAGGAAGAACCACGGCAGTAGGATGGCCAGGTAGTACTGAGGTGAGGTATCATGAACTTAGTGATACGATGTCATGCGGTTGTATAGTTTTGTTTCTACTATGGCCATTCACTTGGCTGCTAGTAAAACAGGTGGGAAACACCTCTAACCAGGGCAGTGGCTTAGTCAAGCCAATAGAATGGAGATCAAGGAGGCCAGGAACTAGTGAGTGCACACAAGGGCACCATGTCTGCTGCCCATGTCTGGGCATCTAAGCTGGGCAAGGAGGGAAAGAGTATGGGTGGATGGTAGATTCCAATGAGAATGAAGAGTTATTGGAGTGAGTAGTGAGAAAATGTGATTTTGGGGGCTGCTAATAACATTCTGTTCTTCAATGAAGATGAAAATGATTTGTGAAGACCAGGTAAAGTACGTGATGCCTGGAAGAAAGCATTGTGCAAAGCCCTTAGAGTTTACTACACACTAACGTATATTACTTTTGGAAGATCTCTGCCTCCATCAGTCTTTTTTTTTTTCCTCCATCAGTCTTATCTGACCTTTCTATTACAAGAAGAACAGCACTGCCATAACATTTGAGAGCTCAGGGAGTCTATCTGTCTGATTTCAAAGTGCCACTTCCATGGAAGCTTTCCTAAGGAGTATACTGAATCAACAAAAAGCCACTTCTGAAAGGAAGTCATTTTGTAATTACCCCTTGAGTCAGTCAAAGTTTTGTCAAGTGCTTTTGGGCTTGAGATACACAAGGAAAAGAGAAGTAAATCACAGAGCTTCCTGTTGAGAAGTCTGCAAACATAAGCACCCCAAATGTAGTGTGTGAAACAACCACCACTGTATTATCCTGATTCTGTGGGTCAGGAATTCAGACAGAGCACAGGCAAGAGGGCTTCTCTGCTTCAAGATATCTAGGACATCAGCTGTCATGACACAAACAGCTGAGGGCTGGAATCGTCTGGAAGGTTTCTCACTCACATATCTTATAGCTGGATAGGGATGATATGGATGCTGGATTCCGGGTACTTATACTTGGGGACCTCGGGGAGTCAGGCTTCCTACATGGCATTTCAGGTCTCCAAGAGTAGATGTTCCCACAAATGAAGAAGCAGCATGTTCTTTTATGAGTCACATGGCATCACTTCCATCATACACTATTGGTCAAAGCACTTACAAACCTCCACACGTTAAGATTTGGCAAAGTGAAGCCTCGGTGTCCAACGAAAGATGAATGGATAAAGAAGATGTGGTCTATGTATACAATGGAATATTACTCAGCTATTAGAAATGACAAATACCCACCATTTGCTTCAACGTGGATGGAACTGGAGGGTATTATGCTGAGTGAAGTAAGTCAGTCGGAGAAGGACAAACATTATATGTCCTCATTCATTTGGGGAATATAAATAATAGTGAAAGGGAATATAAGGGAAGAGAGAAGAAATGTGTGGGAAATATCAGAAAGGGAGACAGAACGTAAAGACTGCTAACTCTGGGAAACGAACTAGGGGTGGTAGAAGGGGAGGAGGGCGGGGGGTGGGAGTGAATGGGTGACGGGCACTGGGGGTTATTCTGTATGTTAGTAAATTGAACACCAATAAAAAATAAATTAAAAAAAAAGATTCACATGCTAGACGCTTAAAGATCTAAAAAAAAAAAAAAAAAAAAAAAGATTTGGCAAAGTGAGGGGCACCTGGGTGGTGCAGTCAATTAAGCATCCAAACTCTTGGTTTGGGCTCAGGATCATAGGATCAAGCCCCATATCTGGCAACACACTCAGCAGGGAGTCTGCTTGAGGTTCTCTCTCTCCTCCTCCCTCTGCCCCTCCCACCCTCTAAAATAAATAAATCTTAAAAAAATAGATTTTGCACATAAATAAAAATCATACAGTATTGGTCTCTCACTGTCTGACTTATTTCACTTAGCATGATACCCTCTAGGTAGGTCCATTCATGTTGGGAATGGGAAAATTT
Organism: Canis lupus baileyi; assembly: GCF_048164855.1. Lineage (NCBI taxonomy): Eukaryota > Metazoa > Chordata > Mammalia > Carnivora > Canidae > Canis > Canis lupus. The sequence continues at coordinate 848,490 of NC_132876.1, read as the reverse complement.
CATTCATTTTTTTTAAAGATTTTATTTCTTTATTCATGAGAGACACAGAGAGAGAGAGGCAGAGGGAAAAGCAGGCTCCACACAGGGAGCCTGACGTGAGACTCGATCCTGGGTTTCCAGGATCAGGCCCTGGGCCGAAGGCAGCGCTAAACCACTGAGCCACCTGGGCTGCCCTCATTCTTTTTTATGACTAAGTAACATTCCATTCTCTCTCTCTCTCTCTCTCTCCACACACACACACACACACACACACACACACACTTGGTTTGCTTGTGTTGCTTCCATATCTGGACTATTGTAAATAATGCTGTAATGAACACAGGGGAGCATAGATGTTTTCAAATTAGTGTTTTCATTTTCTTTGGATAAATACTGAGAAGTGGAATTGCCAGATCATATAGTAGTTCTATTTTTAATTTTGGAGTCACATCCATAATGTCTTCCACAGTGGCTATACCAATTTACATTCCCACCAACAGTACACAAGGGTTCCTTTTGCTCCACATCCTCACCAACACTTGTTATCTATTTTTTTTTGATACTAGCCATTCTCACCAGTATAAGGTGATAACTCATTGTGGTTTTGATTTGCCTTTCCCTGGTGGTGAGTGATGTTGAGCATCTTTTCATGTGTCTGCTGGCCATCTGGATGTCTTCTTTGGAAAAATGGCTCCTCATGTCTTCTGTTCATTTTTTTATTGGATGGTTTGTTTTCTTTGATATTGACTTGTGAGAATTCTTTATATATTTTGAATATTAACCCTTTATTGGATATATCATTTGCAAATATCTTCTCCCCTTCATTATGTTGCCTTTTTATTTTGGCGATGGTTTCCTTTGCTTATGTAAGCATATGCATATGCTTTTGTTGTACTTGCTGTCAAATTACTTTAAATGAGCAAATTTTGTGGTATATAAGTTATACCTTAATAAAACTGTTTAAAAATGCTATGGGGAGGGGCACCTGACTGGCTCAGTTGGTAGAGCATGCAACTCATGAGTTCAAGCCCCACAGTGGGCATATAGATTACTTTAAAAATTGTTATAGGGAAAACATATACAAAAATAAGTTTGAGATGGATCATAGACCTAAATACAAAAGGTAAAATAATAAAACTTCTGGAAGAAAAGATGGAAGAAAGTCTTCATGATTTTCGAATTGGCAAATATGTCAAATAGGTCACAAAGTTCAACATAAAAAAAAGTGATAATATTTTGTGTTTCATTAACTGCTGAACTTGTGTGCTTGATTGACTTTGATAATTTTTATTTACCAAAAAAATTAGTGAGAGGGTGAAAATTCAAGGCATAGACTGGAAGAAGATATGCGAATATTTACATCTGTCAAAGGATGCATATTAAGAATAAAGTACTTCTACTAAGTAGTAAGAAAAAGATAAACAACTCATTTTTTTTCAACAGGAAAAGCACCTCAATGCCTCAACTGATATTTTATAACAGGTATCAGAAAGGTCGGCAAACCTAGGAAATGACACTCAACATCGTCACAGATTTAACTGACATCCTGGGGCTCCCAGGCTACTGTAAGGCCAGGAGCATGTGGATCACAACATATAAATATATAGGCTTCTGACTAGACCACAAGTCACATGGATTTTAGGCCGTTGCCTAGCTGTGTTGTTCCTGGGCAGACCTGCTGTGGATGCACACATGAGAGATTTGCCAGTTGTCCTAGACCTTACCAGGCTTAAGATGCAAAAGAGTCATGTCTATGCTCAGCCCTAGCCCTCAGCTGCAGAATTGTGGGAACCCTGGCCTCTTTAAAATGCTCCTAGATTCATTCTGGAAGCTCGCGAGTGGATAACCCTCATGGGAATAGCCTGGCAGGCTCCAGGCAGAACTGGGGATGACTTTTCCCTTATATCACCTGCCCCTACCATTCATTTTCCCCTAACTCAGGTCTGCCCTGGTCTCATGAGTACGACTCAACTGTGGCATCCCCTTCACTCCCTTCCTGCATTGTGGAGGTTAGAGAGAAGTTAGGTAAAGTGGTTGTTCATTTTCAGGAAGTCAGTTGGTGCTCTGGTAGGTGGCTCTTATCACATGATGGCATGCATATTTAGAAACTGGGGGGAGGGGAAGGAGAGGAAGTATCTGGAAAGTCAGAATCTAAGGAAAGACGATGAAATCCATTTCACTTCTATACCATGAGCCTTGCTTCTCCCTAGGATGTTTTCTGGCCATTGGAAGGCAGATGAGGTGGAATGGTGAGGATCCGTAGCCTGGCTCCTCAAGGGAGAATAGGAACCAAATTCAACTTTAGGGCTTAGACTAAAATGACAATCTTCCTGATTTCCCGAAATGGGCCTAGCTTCGAATCCTGACTCTAGCATTCACTAGCTGTAAGACCTTGAATTCAATACTCCTTTATCCCTGAGATGACAGGACAACGGGAGGGCATTTGACTCACCTTCAGAAGCTTTCCAATAGGATACACCAACAGCGTGAAGGCTGACAGGATGAGAAGCCATGTTCTTAAGGACAATGACCACTGTGTCATAAACCTCAGCCTGGATGGTAGGACCCAGCAGGCCTGCAAGAATGAGATGCCCCCCAAAGGTCACTGCTTTTATGAAGGTGATGACCAAAGTCACAGTGGAAAAACATGCCCCTGTGATTATTGATAAAGAGTAGTAATCGAATGAATAAATGCATAAACTGCTATCACCAGCTCAGCGTCATTCGTTGTACTGAGGATCAATTTCTAGCAATTCCTTCAATGCGTTCATTCATTCAACTAATAGTTGAGTTCCTTCTAGATTCTAGGAACTGTCCCAGGCACTGGAGATGCAGTACTGAACAAGATAGGTCATGGAAATCACATTCTGGAGGATGTCATTAAGCACATAAAGAAACGAGAAATATTCGTTGTAAATGCTATAGAAGATAGTGGCGTGCTAAAAATGATGAAGCAGGAGACAAACCTTTTATTTTTTAAAATTTTTATTTTTTTGAGACAATCCTTTTAATATAGTGGTTAGGAAGCGCATCTTTGAGGAAGTGGCATTTGAGCAGACATCTGACTAAGAAAAGAAGCCAGTTTGCAAATATCTAGTAGATTGACATTCACAGCAGATAAAACAAATGGAAAAGTCCTGAGATAGGAATAATCTTGATATAGTTGAGCAACATGTGAATGAGTAGGGGAGTAATAGGAAATAAGGTTATAAAGGCAGGCAGGGAATATAACATGTAGGACTTTGTAGGCCACAGGAGTTTGGATGAATTTAGAATTTGCAAGAAACAAGCAGACTTGGGACTTGTTTTGGATGAAGTGTCAACAAGACTTGCTGATGGATTGAATGTTAGAGATAGGAAAAGAATGAGAGCAGCCAGGGATGGCTCCTGTGGTTTGGGTTTATACAACTGGGTAGTAGTCAGGCCATGATGCAGAAAATTAAGAGGAAAATCAAGATTTCTGACTCATAGACATATTAAGTATAAGATGCCTACAAGTGATTTATTGAATGAAGTGGATTCAATTGGACGAAAACATGAAAGAGACTTAGTTTTCATAGTTTTTACCTGTGTTATGTGGAGTTTCCCCTCTTGCATTTTGATCGATCCCAAATTTTTTCCAGTAACCTTCACATATTAGCAGTTTTGTATCAATCCAGTGATACTAGTCTGGCCTAATATCAAACATTTGATATCTCCCACAATTTCAGGGTCTCTCCCTCCTCCAGATTTCTCATCTTCCTCCCCTAATCCTCCTTCCCCACTCACTTTACCGCTTGACCCTCTGAGCTTGGAGCTAGTGAGAAAAGGACAGAGGTGGAAAAAGAGGCATGATGACAAAATCTATTTTGGAAAGAACAGTGAAACGTGGCTTTGCTAGCCCCTGGTTATGGGATACGCCAAAATTTGATCTCTTTCTTTCTTAGGGAACTTATATGAGTTCTTTGGAGACTCTCCTTCCTAATCATGCCCTCTGCAGCTGTCACTTGTATATCTCTTCTCAGTTTCGGCTTCTGGCGATATAATCACAGAGATTTTTGCTATTGGGGTCACCTAGTCCTGGCAGGAAGACCTCTCAGGCAGCGTCTTTTTGAGACAAATCTTGTCCTATGACCTTCCTCATCTCACAGCTAACAGTAGCAGTGCAGTTAACTACAGCTATAACCCACTCCCCTTATTATGCCATCAGGCGAAGTTCCCCCAAGACTCTAGCCTTGAAAGTTTTCCAGATAAAAAGCAGGAAATAGTCAGAGTCTTAGGAGCTCCACAGGTCTTATGTCAAGTCTTCTAAGTGGTTCTCCTAAAGCCTCCATCACTACAGTTTGACATGAGGGTGAAGCCTCCCACCCACTGTGGGGTGGGAACATACAAATTACCAAAAATGGTTTACAAAGAAATCCTCAAACCTAAATGATTTCATAAGTTCCCACAGTTTATTCACGCTTGAGGCGCATGATGGGCTAAAGGTTGCAGATCAATTTTGGACCATCACCTGAACAAGTCCCTGAGTAAGTCCTGCATACGAGGACTGACATCTCTCTTTTTTCTTCAAATCTTAATTAAATTCCAGTTAGTTAACATACAGTGCAATATTGGTTTCAGGAATAGGGGCACCTGGGTGGCTTAGTCAGTTAAGCATGCTTCTCTTGATTTCAGCTCAGGTCATGGATCTCAGGGTCATGATATCAAGCCCTGCATCAGGCTTTGTGGCGGGTGTGGAACCTGCTTGGAATACTCTCTTTCCCTCTCCCTTTCCCTCCATACATGGATATACTGGTTTCAGGAGTAGAATTCAGTGATTTCTCACTTACATACAATACCCAGTGCTCATCATAACATATGTTCTTCTTAATACCAATCACCCATCACCCATCTAGCCATCCCCCACCCACTTCATTCCATCTACTCTCCATTTGTTCTCTATTGTTAAGAGTCTCTTATGGTTTGTTTCCATCTCAATAACGTTTACTTCCTTTTCATTAGTCCGAGATTTTAAACTGGGTAAAACTGACCTTTTAAAGTTTTTTAAAAATAATCTGTACAAGCACTGTGGAGCTCAAACTCACAACCCCAAGATCAAGAGCCACATGCCCTACCTACTGAGCCAGCCAGGTACTCACAATATCTCTTTAGAATTTGGGGGTATTTGTTACCTCTAATTTTCAGAAATAATTTCAAAGTAGATGTCTCATCTTGATATCTTGTTACATGCTTATTTGACATCTAAGTGGACTTATCAAGTAAGCAGTCTGAACTGAAGATATCAATTTGGGAGTCACTGGCATAGAGATGTCCTAAAATTGTGAGACTGGATAAGATCAGCTAGTGATTGAAGGTAAAGAAAAGATAAAACAAACCCAGCTCCAAGACCCAGAGCACTCTACCATCTAGAGAACAGCAGAGGAGGAGAGCCTGCACAGAGACTGAGACTATGCAGTCACCGTATTTCCCCGATGGCCCTCTTCAACTGCAGCCCCAAGACTAGGGGATCCTTGCTAGGACATCAGTTACTCAGTTGCATAATAAACAGTCAATATTGTTTATATTACCCATCCACGGTGGCCTGGGCTTGGCAATGTTGAAAAGGTCATCTGTAAACTCTACAAACACAGTCTTTCTGTACGTGACTGACGTGGTGAGTGGCAAAGATCCTGGCACCCTGGAAGAAAAGCTGTGTGAAAAAAGGAAAAAGTCATTTATTTTGGTGAACCCTTTTTTTTAAAAGATTTTATTTATTCATGAGACACACAGAGAGAGAGAGACAGAGACAGAGACAGAGACACAGGCAAAAAGAGAAGCAGGCCCCACGCAGGGAGCCCAACAAGGGAATCCATTCAGGGTCCCCAGGATCAGGCCCCGGGCTGAAGGCGGTGCTAAAGCGCTGAGCCACCCGGGCTGCCCTTTTGTGAACACTTTTTGAACCCACTTTGAAAAGCAGCTAGAAGTAAAGCTTCCATCCCATTCCTCTTCTATTAACAAGCTAAATTGGAAATTGTATATAAATCCCTGCTACAGACTGAATGTTTATATGTGCAGAGAACGGGACTGGTGACCTTATAAGAGAGACCCCAGAGACATCTAACACCTCTTCCACAATGCAAACTCACAGTGAAAGGATGGCCATCTATGAACAAGGAACAGACCCTCACCAGGCACCAAATCTACTGGCACCTTAATCTTGGAGTTCCAGCCTCCAGAGCTGTGACAAATACATGTCTGTTGTTCACAAGCCACATAGCCTGTGGTATTTTGTTGTAGCAGCCTGAGCTAAGAGAATCCCTAACATACATCACACCAAAACACTGTTTTCAAAAGTCATCTGGTACATTAGATACCATATAATAAATCATAAAACTGGTACCCTTACACTGCATCTTTTGCCAAAGCAATAACTACAAGATCCTCCAATTTCATGTCTATAACAGACTGTGACTTTATTTTTTAAAAATCTTTATTTATTTATTTGAGAAAGAGAGTGTGTGTGTGTGTGTGTGCGCATACACACAAGTGAGCAGAGGGGTGGAGAGGGAGAAGCAGACTCCCCACTCTCGAGCCCGACTCAAGGCTTGATCACAGAGCGCTGGGATTATGATTTGGGCAGAAGCCACCCAGGTGCCCCAGACTGTAACTTTTATTTATTTAAAGATTGTATTTATTTACTCATGAGAGACACAGAGCGAGAGGCAGAGACACAGGCAGAGGGAGAAGCAGGCTCCCTGTGGGGGGCCCAATGTAGGACTGGATCCCAGGACCCCAGGGTCACACCTGAGCTGAAGGCAGACACTCAACTGCTGAGCACCCCCAGGCGCCCCCCAGACTGTAGCTTTATCTAAGTAACTTGTATTCAAATTTTGTCAGTGTGTCCTAAAATTATACTTCCCCTCTTATAGATACCAGGAATATCACAAATAAAATAACCTGCCAATGAAGACTATGTACATTGATCTTCTGATGCTAGTAGGAGCTGTAATTTAGGGTCAACCCTCCATTCATGCTCATTTTTGTCTTTAGTCAGATACTCAGATTCAGATTAGCTATTGAATCAGAAATTTTATGATTGATTATATAAATGTTCCCAAAATGTTATTCTTTGCTTCAGTTATTAAAACTCTTTTAGGTGAAGACTGGTTCCCGACCTTTTGCTCTCTCTCTCTACCTGAGAAGTTAGGTTCTCATGTTCTGGGGCCCAGTCTCAATTGAATAATCAAGAGGACCAATATGAATCCTAGTGAAGAAGGCTCTAGGTGAATTGGTAAAAAATACAAAGTGGTTGGAGGTGGCTACTGCCACTCATTTTTGCATGCATAGCATAGTTCTGCAGTTTTCTATATGCCATAGAGAGCCTCTCTTCCTGACTTATGCTTCTGGTTATCTAACTCTCTTCACTTCCCAGATTTTTACCAACTGGTATTGTTTCAGCAAGCCAAAGAAGTATAGCCACGAGGCACGGACATTTGGGGAATGAAGATTCATGTGGAGAAATCAAGACTGCTGCCCTAGAAGGAATCTTTCATGTGCAGATCCTGGTATCCAAACCTCAATCACTCAAAAAAAATTGAGCACTCACTCCCTGCAGATGCATATTCACTCATTTATAAACCATGTATGGGCAGCCCGGGTGGCTCAGTGGCTTAGCGCCAGTTTCAGTCCCGGGTGTGGTCCTGGAGACCCGGGATCGAGTCCCACGTCAGGCTCCCCGCATGGGATGGAGCCTGCTTCTCCCTCTGCCTGTGTCTCTGCCTCTGTGTGTGTGTGTGTCTCTCATGAATAAATAAATATAATTTTTTTAAAAAATAAACCATATACTACATGCCACTGTGCCATCACAACATACATACTAGAAACGAATATGGAAAAGGAGAGGATTCTAAAGATATACAGTTAGATATGGACCAGGTGTTGTTTCTTTTGTCTTGATAACTATTTGTATTCGACATCAGATTTCAATCATATATATTTGCGTAATAGTTAAAAATGACCTCTCATGGTGAACTTTTCACAACTGTGTACTAGTTCAGCTGATCTACCTTTCATTCTCCACTTAGAATCCGATTTTTGCTTTGTTGTTGTAGCACCATGAAGGAAAGAGCTGCTGGTCCCTTATAACAAAATGGGGATGTGTATACATAAAACACAATGGGTGGGTTCTCCTTACATCATAGTTTGTATGCCAACGTTTGGTTTGGTAGATAGAAAACGGTAAGGAGAGAGAAGAGAGCCTCATTATAAAAGAGAGGTGAATGCATTTCGGTGGCCCAGGTGGTCTGAATTGCTGAGTCAGTAACCCTGTCATTCTCTGCCTGGTGTCAGGGTCTAAAATCGGGAGGGTGGGAAAGAAGCTCACGCACCACCCAGCCAGCCCCTTCCAGTTTCTGGCCAAGGACAAGGTTCAGGGGATTTGACTGAATGGCTGCATAGGGACAGGCACTCAGGTCTGAAAGTGAGCACTCAGATCCTTAGTACTCGGTGTCAAACTCATTTCCTGGTCCTCCATAAACATGGGGTCTGCGAACCAACGCTTTTTCAGTCTGAGGAATGTCAGAAACAATTCAGTTTTCACGAGTGAATGTCCTCTGCATAACATTTTCAGTCTTGGTTGTAACTACAACGAGGGCAGTTTTCATTTGTGTCCCCACTGAAGCCTAGTGCGCTCACCGCAGAGCTGGGCTGGGGGTGAATGTGTCGGTAGGGCTCCATGAGTTGTCATCTACCTTTTGTGCCATTTTTCTGTTCACCCATAGCTCACATAACTGCCTGTTTTCAAGTTTAACGATTAGATAGATGATTCCTGATCTATTTTTAAAAGATAAAACCAAACACAGTAATAAGGCCAGAGTGAAATAGTACAGCCCTAACATCCCAATCTGAAAGGATTTTTTTCTATATTACACAGAGGAATCTAGCATTGATAGACACTCAGAAGCAGCCTTTGGTGTAAGCATTTAAAGATGGGCAGAAGAACGTTTTTGTGGTGGACACCAAGGACCACTAACAGAGAACTTTCTCAGCTTCAAAACTTAAAATTTTCTAGGATATATTGATTGATTGATTGATAACCTAACAATAATCAGTACTGAATTTTATTTTATAGTGGAATGATTCTAATTGAATGTAGTGGAGCTTATTAACTTTCTTAACAAATACGGTTTTTTCTCCCTCACTGTAAAATTGAGATCTGTCATTTGTGTTACATGGATTATCTAAAATTCACATATTTAAAACTCCTGGGCTTCCTATTTGGAGGTTGAAATTTCTGTGAAGCAAGGTGAACTGTTATTGTTGAGTAATAAGTCAGTGGCAAATTAGGTAAATCAGAGGCACAGCTCTGGATGCCAGTTGCTGGCTTACATTTTGATGGCCATGGTCCAGAGGAATGGTTTCCATGGTAACAACACCAGCTCCATAATAGGCATTGGAAATATTAACAAGCGTTCCAAACCCAAGTACATTATTTGTGAGGTCTTACTTTATGCCTGTTGTCATAACATGATTGCAAGGCTGCCCAACGGGAATGAGGCCACGCCAATCACCTTCCATTCCAGTATCTACATGCAGTTTGTGCTTTCCTGGTTGTAGCAGGTAGATGAGAGATCCTTCCTGGATCATTATAATTGGCACAGAAGCGATGCAGGTAGCTTATAACACAGTGCTCACAGATGCCATAATCTGGTCAAAATGGCCATCAAGACCTCCCAAGGTCATAATCATATCTACCTATAGATCTTTTTCTTCTGTCTTTTTTTTCTTGGAGCAGTTCAAAGCACTTGGTCAAGTCAGTATGGAGTTGAAATAATCTCGCATCCCTTAAGAATAATAGTATTCTTTCACTTTAGGCCTAACAGAATCCAAGTCTCTACTTGTGAATTCAGGCAAAAAGCTCTCCCTCTTTGTTATATCATATAGCTGGTTGGCATCTGCATCAGCACAGGCTCTTAAAAGAGCTTTGCTCCTAAGATGACAAAGACCTTTGTCCAGAGGCTGATTCAGAGCCACAGGGCAGTGTTTCAGTTTCTTGGTGGGAAGCACGGGTTCCAACAGGATAAAGGCATGCTCCTTATCGGACTACTGGCCAACCGTGGCAGGTGGTGGAGCAGGTGTTGTTTCTTACATCTTGTTCACCCTCAGGGGCTTTTGAAAAGCAAGAAATTGTAAGAGATGAAAGACGAAACAGATAAACGGTGGATATATTTGGTATTGGGGACCACTGAAGAAGGAACCCCAAACATGACCAATAAGACACTCCCCCTTGTCACAAATAACAACAGTAAGGATAAAAGTGGGGGGAAGGAGAGGCAGTTTCTGATTGTGGGTATTAGCATGCTTGGAGCAGAAGCCACACCATACCTGGAACTACTGAGATGTGAAATCAATAACAAGGTGTCTGACGTTTGTTACTTACCTATTCTTTTTCTCAACCAAATGCTGAAATCACAAAAATCTCAGTGTTTCTTTCAAAGAGCAGCAACACCAGAAAATTATTCATTCCCATAAGAAATTTTGCTTTTTCTTTTTTAAAAAAGATTTTATTTATTTATTCATCAGAGAGAGAGATTGAGAGAGAGAGAGAGAGAGAGAGAAAGATTGAGAGAGGCAGAGACACAGGCAGAGGGAGGAGCAGGCTCCATGCAGGGAGCCCGACATGGGACTCCATCCCGGGTCTCCAGGATCACACCCTGGGCTGAAGGCGGCGCTAAACCGCTGAGCCACCTGGGCTGCTGGGCTTTTTCTTATAAAGCCTTTAGTGGGAATGCTGAGGTAGAAATGAAAATGCAATCTGAAAGTGGTAAAGACTGCAAAATAGGAAGATCAGTGATCTACCGGTATTTTTCATTTTTAAAATTGTGGTAAAACACATAAAACATAAAATTTACTCATTTTTAAGTATATAGTCCAGTAGTACTAAGTACATTAATATTGTTGTGCAACCACCACCACTGTCTGCCTCCATAACTCAATATCCATTGAACAATAACTTCTCATTCTCCACTCTCCTCACCTCTGAAACCATCATTCTACTTTCTGTTGTTATGATTTTGACTAAGTACCTCATATAAATGGAATTGTAGAGTCTTTGACTTTTTGTGACTGGCTAAATGTCCTTAAGATTGATCCACATTGGGAATCCCTGGATGGCTCAGCGGTTTGGTGCCTGTCTTTGGCCCACGGTGTGGTCCTGGAGTCCTGGGATTGAGTCCCGCGTTGGGCTCCCTGCATGGGGCCTGCCTCTCTCTCTGCCTATGTCTCTGCTTCTCTCTCTCTGCGTCTCTCATGAATAAATAAATAAAATCTTTAAAAAAAATTGATCCACATTGTAGCAGGTGTCAGAATTCTCTTCCTTTTTAAGGTTGAAAAATACTCCACTGTATGAATAGATCACATGCTGCTTATCCATTTACCCATACATAGACGCTTGGGTTGCTTCCATGTTTTAGCTATTGAGAATAATGCTGCTGTGAACATAGGGACACAAATATCTCTTCAAGATCCTGCTTTCAATTATTTTGAGTATATACCCAGAAATGGAATTGATGGATTATATGGTAATTTTCAAAAAAGTTTTTAGGAGTCATCATTCTGTTTTTCACAGTGGCTGCACCATTTTTCAGTCCCAGGAACAGTGCAGAAGTGTACCAATTTCTCCACAACCTCACCAACACTTATTTTCTGTTTTTTGTTTGTTTGTTTGTTTGTTTATCTAACAGCCATCTTAATGGGTGAGAGATCACGTCTCTTTGTAGTTTTGATTTGAATTTCCCCAGGTGATTTCGAACATCTTTTCAAGTGCTTCTTGGCCATTGGTATACAGTCTTTGGAGAAATGTCTATTCATGTCCGTTTTGTCCATTCTTGAATTAAGTTGTTTACTTTAAAAAAAAAAACTTGTTTGCTTTCTTGTTTAGTTTTTCTTTTTAAGATTTTATTTTTAGGGATGCTTGGGTGGCTCAGTGGTTGAGCATCTGCCTCCGGCTCAGGGTGAGATCCTGGAGTCCTGGGATGGAGTCCCACATCTGGCTCCCTGCACGGAGCCTGCTTCTCCCTTTGCCTGTGTCTCTGCCCCTCTCTCTGTGTCTCTCATGAATAACTAAATAAAATCTTTAAAAAAAAGATTTTATTTTTTTAAGTGATCTCTATACCCAAAATGGGTCTTGAACTCACCACTCTGAGACCAAGAGTCACATGTTCCACTGACTGAGCCACCCTTGTTCTTGTTGAGTTTTAAGAAGTTCTCCAAAAATAGAACATGCCTATGAAACCTTTTGTAAGATGTACTGGCATTAAACAAACAACCAATATCACCATTCTGTAAAAGGTACAAACCTCTTCAGATTTTTTTTTTTATGATAGTCACAGAGAGAGAGAGAGAGAGAGAGAGAGAGGCAGAGACACAGGCAGAGGGAGAAGCAGGCTCCATGCACCGGGAGCCCAACGCGGGACTCGATCCCGGGTCTCCAGGATTGCGCCCTGGGCCAAAGGCAGGCGCCAAACCGCTGCGCCACCCAGGAATCCCCCCTCTTCAGATTTTATTAGTTAGTAAAAACAGGTAGTAAAGTAGGTCTTTTGTAAAAGCAAAGTATTGTAAAGCAAGCTTTCAGATAGTGGAGGAAACCTGTATTTTGGATATTAATCTTTTAAAATATTTCATAAAGATTTTATTTATCAGGTCACCTGGGTGGCTCAGTGGTTGGGTGTCTTTGGCTCAGGGCGTGATCCTGGGGTCCTGGGATCGAGTCCTGCACCGGGCTCCCTGCATGGTGCCTGCTTCTCCATCTGCCTGAGTCTCTGCTTCTCTCTCTGTGTCTCTCATGAATAAATAAATAAAATATCCCTTAAAAAGATTACTTAATTTGAGATAGAGAGAGAGAGAAAAAGAGCACAAGTTGGAGGGAGGGTAGAGGTTCGATCTCACAACCCTGAGATCATGACCTGAGGTGAAATTAAAAGTCAGACGCTTAAGCAACTGAGCCACCCAGGTGCCCCAAGAGTTCCTTTGGTAGAGTCATTAGTAGCTTGGATACAGTAAGGAAAGAATCTCTGGCTTGAAAATATGACAATAGAAGCAAAGAGAAAAAAAGAAAGGGAGAAAAACCAGAATCAGAATATCCGAGCACCGTGGGACAACTCTAAAGGTCGTAGCATAAACACAGTGGGAATAGCAGAAGAAAGAGAAAGGAACAGAAGTAATATCCGAAGCAATAATGAGAATTTCCCCAAACTAATGTCATACACCACAACATAGACCTAGGAAGCTCAGAGAACACCAAGCAGGGCAAATGTCCCCCCCAGAAAACTCTTTCCAGGCATACCATATTCAAATTTCAGAAAATCAAAGATAAATACAACATCTTGAAAGAAACCACAGGGAAAATATCTCACCTAATGAGGAACAAAGAATCACACACAAGTTCTCAGAAATCACGCAAGTGAGAAGAGAGGAGAGTGTTCCATATTTAAAGTGTTGATGGTAAAAAAAACAACAACAACAACAATCAACCTAGAGCTCTCTACCCTGTAAGATCATTCTTCAACAGTGAAGGAGAAATAACGACTCTAGACAAACAAGAATTGAGGGAATCTGTTGCCAGTTGAGCTGCCTCATGAGAAATATCATAACAAACTTTTCAGACAGAAGGGAATTAATACAGGTCAAAACTCAGACCTACATAAAGAAAGGAAGAGCACGGAAGACTGAGAAAGTGGAGAGCATCCACTACATTAAAGGCACCAAACAAGCAAGTAGACAGAATGAGTTCGCCAGCTGATGTCACCAGCCTCAGCCCTGTAATACAATCCTGCCAACACGGACATTGGAATGGAGCAGCTGCAGCACAGGCGGTGCGTGGGGGTAACGTCCCAGAGTCACCGAGGCCCATCTAGCTACTGCTACTGTGGGTGTCCACCTGGACAGCAACAGAGACCAAAACTCAGCCCCTGGTGTGTCACAATTCCTCAAGTAGTAATCTATTCAGATACTGAAGAAGCACCAATAAACTCCCCCCAACCAATTCCTGCGTGTGCGTGCACACATGCGCACACCCACACCCATGCCCAAAGAGAGAAAAGCAGACATCCCTTTTTTTTTTCCCACTTGTGTGCTTAAGAAGCTATAAAAACCACCCAAAGAAATATCAGAAAGGGAGACAGAACATGAGAGACTCGGAACTCTGGGAAACGAACTAGGGGTGGTGGAAGGGGAGGTGGGCGGGGGGTGGGGGTGACTGGGTGACGGGCACTGAGGGGGGCGCTTGATGGGATGAGCACTGGGTGTTATGCTATATGTCGGCAAATTGAACTCCAATAAAAAATAAATTAAAAAAATAAAAAAATAAAAACCACCCAAGGAAGTAATCCCTGATTACTAGCTGCTAGCAGAGGAAGAAGCGTGAGCTTTATTTACAGGTGGGGCAGTTTGCTATGCAGGTGCAAGGGCAATGCTACGGATTGTGAACTTTGTGTAGAAAGAGAAATGGCCCAAGGTTCAAATATGTGCAGACTAATGGATATTAGCAAAGGTTTGGTTGTGTAGCCAGAGGCCTAGAAGGAACAGGATTGGAATATCAGGGACAAGGATATCTGGGGTAAAGAGGTATTCATGAGTGGGCACAAAATAGAAAAATCCTCCCATCATATGTTAATGCCACCTGACAGCATCGACCGTGGACAAACGACTGGCAATTAATGTCAGCCAGGCTCTGCACGGGCCACCCCACTGCTGGCAAAATGTGACGTAAGCAGCGATGGTGGCAGCGAGAGAATTTGTGCATAGATCCAAAAGCATGGGTTCTTGCTAAGGCTCATCTACCCAGTGTTGTCCCTGAAAGTCCAGCCTGCCACCAGCAGGAAGCAAGCCTGCGGGCACAAACTGCGCCGTCCATCAGGGAGACCAGCCAGCTGGTCCACAGTAAGTTGACTGCCTTGGACCCCTTCCCATCCTAGAAGGGACACCATGACCTCGGCATCCATTGGCTTTACCATGTGCCGCGCAACCAGCCGCTGCCAGAGAGAAGAGTGAAGTAACTTCCTAAAGCACAGCTGAGGCTCCAACGTGAAGCTCCACGGGGCCCTGTAAGGACTGAGGGCCAACTTCCGAGGGGCGCTATGTGCACTGGTGCGAAGATGGTTCTGTGTCCCCACGAACACGTGGGTTTAGGAACCAAAGCGGCTCAACCCATGCACTCTGCTGTGACCCTCCGCGCCCCTCCCTACAGCTATGAGCTAAGCAGTGTGCAG
This sequence comes from Canis lupus baileyi, assembly GCF_048164855.1. Taxonomy (NCBI): domain Eukaryota; kingdom Metazoa; phylum Chordata; class Mammalia; order Carnivora; family Canidae; genus Canis; species Canis lupus. The sequence goes on along the minus strand of NC_132876.1, from coordinate 833,284 downwards.
GGTCCCCACGGCAAAAACGCAGTGAATTAGAAACTGGGGGGCGACTCGGTAATGGTCATACGAAAGGGACGCGGGCCAGAAGGGGCGCCCTCAGGTGCTGTCACACACAGGGCGGGCACAGATGTGGCCCACGCAAAGGCCGCCCGTCGCCCCCCTGGGAACCTGCCCGCGCCCCATCCGCGTGAGGACAAGGCAGGTGAGTGCGCGGAGGTCGAGGTGGGGACGGAAATGGGATGGTTCTGCGAGCGAGCCACCGCCTGGCCGCGCTCTCGCTCCAGCACCGCGGGCACGCAAACCCTGACCCCGCCTCCTGCCCGGGCCGGCCACGCCCCTTCCCAGGGCCGGCCACGCCCCCTCCCCAGGAGCCACACGGCTGCTCCCAGAAGGGCCACGCTTAAGGGATCCAAATGGAGACACAACAGCCTGGCCACCGCGGCCCCACTGGGGCAACTCGCAGTGCTCGCTGCAGCCCCTGAGCTCCCTGAGTCCGCGCCCCCTCCCAGGGCCAGCCACGCCCCTTCCCAGGGCAGGCCACGCCCCCGCCCCAGGAGCCGCAGGGCTGCTCCCAGGAGGGCCACGCTTAAGGGATCCGGATGGAGACACAAGAGCCTGGCCACCGCGGCCCCACTGGGGCAACTCGCAGTGCTCGCTGCAGCCCCTGAGCTCCCTGAGTCCGCGCCCCCTCCCAGGGCCGGCCACGCCCCTTCCCAGGACAGGCCACGCCCCTTCCCAGGGCAGGCCACGCCCCCCAGGAGCCGCTGGGCCTCCCAGTACGGCCTGGTGCTTAAGGGACCGGGATGGAGACACAAGAGCCCGGCCACGGTGGCCCCACTGGGGCAACTCGCAGGGCTCGCTGCAGCCCCTGAGCTCCCTGAGTCCATTTCCCGGGATCTCAACCCAATAATATTAATTCATATTTAAATATGCTCTAATTTTAACCATCCCTAAAACTTCCATGGCTGTAGACCTATGTGGCTTTCAGTCATTTAACTATATCATGGGGTGCGCATACCATCAAGTGCACCCCTCTGTACACCCTATTTGTCCTATCTCCTGCCCACTTTAACAATTATGTCCTTCAACACTAATCTCGTCGTCCTTTATTCCGTTTTTGTGTCCCTGGTTCTGCAGAGTCTACTCCATCCAGTTTCTCCAAAGCTTCCACCAGTTTCTAACAAAACTGAGACCCATGTCAACAGATAGGTATTTTGAGGTCCACCAGCACAGTGCTTCCACTTTAATACTTCTGGCTAAAATGAGAATGTAAGACACAGAAAACGTTTACTATAACAAGACCTTGGAAGAGCACACAGGGAACAGGATCAAGAGCACACAGAAATAATTTTTTCTCCCTCTAAGGAAACAGGTAAAAATAAATAAATAAAAGAAAGTTGTGAGACAGAGAAACAGAATGCCAAGGCTCTATTCTAGTGGGACATGGTCCATAGTAGGAGACTCTATTCAAAGGGACATGCCTAAGAGCATTAGCACCATCCAGGTATGTGATTCAGTTCCGGGATGAGCATATAGAGGACATTTTCTATTACAGTAAATAGTTTCAGAATTATTTCGGGTTCAGAAACACGTGATGTATGTACCTCTGTCAGTTTCAGGGTAATCTGCACAATAAGTGACAAAATGTTCCAGTTCATGGGCTTTACTCCTTCCTAATTTCTGTGGGATTTGTTTGTGCATTTCCCTTGGGATTTGATATATAAGTCTTGCCAAATATATTTGGCAGCAATGTCCTTCACATGAACTGTTCTTTCACATTTTATCTAAAATGAATCGGAAAACCTATTATATTCCCTGACCTTTGCTTAGAAGAAGTTGAGCAGCTGCAGGAACAGATAATATAAAACTGAATTTCCCCAGATGTTTATTTCAAAACTTGGCAGAGTTGGTCAGGATGTGTCCAGAGTCAGTGTATCCCATTAATCAGTATCAAAATAATCTAGACTATAAAATGGTATCATCAAAATAAAAACCGTATCAACTTTTTCCTGGTAAAAATATACGTGACTGCCTGCACAACAGAGAACTAGATAATAAATCTTCTCCATTAAATTCAATTTTATAGTGTTATTCACTATACCTCAAGCTGCATGCTAAATGAAACCTACAATACAAAATACAATGCATTAAGAATAATTATCTTTTAATAATTTTTAACAAGACCACCATTAATAGATAAGTGGCTACTTGTTCAGTCAGATATCAGGCTACTGACCATATGGGCCTGTACCTTAGGGTCATTAACACTGCACAACTGCAGGCTATATAGACTACAGAAGGAATTTTAATCCATTCCTCAAATGACACACAAAAATTAATCCAGTGTATTAAAAAACTAAATGTAAGAGCTAATAGTATAAAACTCTTGGGGGCAAATATGGGTATGATTCTGTGTAACCCTGGATTTGGCAATAGTTTCTTAGATATGACTCAAAAGCACAAGCAACCAAAGGAAAAAAACCAGATAAATTGGACTTCATCAAAATGAAAAACTTTGTGCTGGGACAAAATATTTGAAACAAGTACATCTGAAAACAGATCCAGAATATATACAGAATTCTCAAGCCTCAAAAATAACAAGACAAATAACCCTACAATGGAATATTCCTCAGCCATTAGAAACAACAAATACCCACCATTTGCTTTGACGTGGATGGAACTGGAGGGTATTATGCTGAGTGAAATAAGTCAATCGGAGAAGGACACACATTATATGGTCTCATTCATTTGGGGAATATAAAAAATTGTGAAAGAGAATAAAGGGGAAAGGAGAGAAAATGAGTGGGAAATATCAGAGAGGGAGACAGAACATGAGAGACTCCTAACTCTGGGAAACGAACAAGGGGTGGTAGAAAGGGAGGTAGGCAGGGGGTGGGGGTGACTGGGTGACGGGCACTGAGGGGGGCACTTGATGGGATAAGCACTGGGTGTTATGCTATATGTTGGCAAATTGAACTCCAATAAAAAAATTCAAAAAAAATTTAAATGGGCCAAAGCTCTGAACAGACATTTTATCAAAGGAAATACGGGAACAGCCAATTATACATGCAAAGATGCTCAGAATCTTTAGTCATCACAGAAATGCAAATTAAACATACAGTGAGATACCGCCACACAGTCATTAAAGTGACTAAACCTAAATACTGGCAACATGAAGTATTGTCCAGGATGTGTGGCAACTGGCACTCTCATCTGTTATTGGTGAGAATATAAAATGGTACAACCATTCTAGAAATCTGTTGGCAGTTCTTATAGTTAAATACGCATTTACCATATAATCAAATAATTTCATCCCTAGATATTCAACTAAGATAAATGAAAACAGATGTTCACACAAAAGCTTGTATAGGAATGCTCATTGCAAGTTTCTTTATATTAGCCCCCAAACTGGAAACAATCCAAAGGTCCACGCGGCAGTAGATACACAAATTGTGATATATTCCCATAATGGAGCAATAATCAACAATCGAGGACTAAAGCTACTTTGCGCAACCATCTGGATGAATTTCTAAATCATGATGGTAAAGATAAAAAGCCAGACACTGAAGAGTGCATACTGTATAATTCTAATGATGTAAAAGTCTTAAAAAGTAGAAAATGAATCCAGCTTGTTGCCAGGGGCCAGGTCAGGGTAGGGAGACTCACTGAAAACTGGCAGAATGATTGATGTAAATGTTCTACGTGTTGATTAAGGTGGTGCTGATGTAATTTGTATGCATTTGTCAAAACCTATCAAACTTCACATTAAAAATCTGTGTGTTTCTGGGACGTCTGGGTGGCTCAGCGGTTGAGCGTCTGCCTTTGGCTCAGGGCGTGACCCCAGAGTCCTGGGATAGAATCCCACATCAGCCTCCCTGCAGGGAGCCTACTTCTCCCTCTGCCTGTGTCTCTGCCTCTCTCTCTCTCTCATGAACAAATACATAAAATCTTCTAAAAATTCAGTGTGTTTCATTATATGTAAATTATACCCGTGGTAGGCAAAATTTTGCTTCTCTTGACCTTTCCCCTTTGGTGTAGTGCCCATGAAAATGTTATGTCACAGGACAAAAAAATTTTGCAGATGGAATTAAGGTTGCTAATCAGCTGGTCTTGAAAGGCAGAGATTATCCCAAATCTAAACACACCCCGTATAATCATAAAGGTTCTTAAAAGTGGAACAGGAAGGCAGGAAAAGTCACACAAATTAAAAGCATGAGAGAGACCTGATGCACTCTTCCTAGCATGAAGATGAAGGGCCCTACATGGAACTTCTGAGAAGGAACTGAATTCCAGTCACGATGGTAGCCCTATCAACAACTTGATTTTGGTCCTGTGTGACCCTGAGTAGAGGAGCCCAGTACAGCCCACCTGGCTTCTGAGGCACTAAAAGTATAAGATAATAAATTGGTGCTGTGGCAAGCTGTAAAATTGGAGGTGATTTGTTACACAGCAATAAGAAACTATTATGGTACTCAAAGTTGATCCAAATATTAAAAAAATAACTTAACAAGCAAATAAAAATGCAATCAAAATTCAAGCTCCTAAATGAAGCTGGTTCTTTGAAAATATTAATACAACTGATAAACCTCTAGCCAGACTTATCAAAAAGACAACAGGAAGGACCCAAATAAATAAAATCAATCACAAATAAGAGAGGAGAAATCACACACCACAGAAATACAAATAAGTCTAAGAGTATATTATTGAAAACTATATGCCAATAAATTGGACAACCTAGAAGAAATGCATAAATTCCTAGAAACATGTAAACTACCAAACTGAAACAGGAAAAAAAATAAAAAACTTGAACAGATTGATAACCAGCAAAGAAAGTAAATCAGTCATCAAAAATCTCCCAACAAACGAAAGTCCAGGGCCATATGGCTTCACAGGGGAATTCTTCCAAACATTTAAAGAAGAGTTAATACCTATTCTTCTCAAAGTATTCCAAAAAAAACAGAAAAGGAAGGAAAACTTGCAAATTCATTCTATCATCCTGATACCAAACCAGATAAAGACTCCACTGAAAAGGAGAACAACAAACCAATATCACTGATCAACAGGGATACAAAAATTCTCTATAAAATACTAGAAAACCAAATCTAACAGTACATTAAAATAATCATTCACCACTATTGAGTGGGATTTATTCCTGGGTTGCCAAGGTGGTTCAATATTCATCAATCAATCAGTGTGATACACACTAATAAAAGAAAGGATAAGAACCATATGATCATTGCAATAGATGCAGAAAAAGCATTTGACAAAGTACTACACCCATTCATGATAAAGCCCCTAAATAAAGTACGTTTAGAGGAAACACACTTCAACAAAATAGAGGTCATATATAAAAAAACCCGCAGTGGACATCATCTTCGATGGGGATAAATTGGGAACTTATCCCTAAGGTGACAGGGATGCCCACTGTCACCACTTTTACTCAAGTCGTAGACACAGCAATACAACAACAAAAAGAAATAAAAGGCACCCAAATCCACAAGGGAGAAATCAAACTTTCACTATTTGCAGATGACATGATACTCTATATAGAAAACCTGAAAAAAAAAAAAGAAAACCTGAAAGACTCCACCAAAAAATTGCTAGAACGGATATGCATATTCAGTCAAGTCATAGGATACAAAGTCAACATACAGAAATCTATTGCATTTCTCTACATCAATAAAGAAACAGCAGAAAGATAAATTAAGGAATCAATCCCATTTACGATTGCACAAACAATAATAAGATACCTAGGAATAAACCTAACCAAGAGGTGAAAGAACTGGACTCTGAAAACAATTAAACACAGATGAAAGAAATTGAAGATGACACAAAGAAATGGAAAGACATTCCAAGCTCATGACTGGAAGAACAAAAATTGTTAAAATGTCCATACCACCCAAAGAAATCTATACATTCAATGCAATCCCTATAAAAATACCAACAGTAGTTCTTGCAGAGGCACAACAAATAGTCCTAAAATTTCTATGGAAGCACAAAACATCCCGAATCGCCAAAGCAACCTTGAAAAAAAAAAAAGCAATAATATTGGAAGCATCACAATTCTGGACTTCAAGTTGTATTACAGAGCTGTAGTCATCAAAAGAGGATGGTACTGGCACAAAAATAGACATATAAATCCATGGAATAGAATGGAAAACTCAGAAACGAACCCAAAAGTATATGGTCAATAAATCTTTGACAAAGTGGGAAAAAATATTCAATGGAGAGAAGACTGTCTCTTCAACAAATGGTATTGGGAAAACCGGACAGCCACATGCAGAATAATGAAACTGGACCACTTTCTTATACCAGACACGAAAATAAATTCAAAACGGATGAAACACCTAGGGGCACCTGGGTGGCTTAGCTGGGTAAGTGCCCAGCTCTTGATTTCTGGTCAGGTCATGATCTCAGGGTGGTGATATCAAGCACTGTGACAGGCTCCATGCTCAGTGTGGAGTCTGCTTAAGATTCTGTTTCTCGGGCAGCCCGGGTGGCCCAGCGTTTAGCACCTGCCTTCAGCCCGGGGTGTGATCCTGGAGTCCGGGGATCGAGTCCCGCATCGGGCTCCCTGCCTGCAGCCTGCTTCTCCCCCTGCCTGTGTCTCTGCCTCTCTCTCTGTCTTTCATGAATAAATAAAATCTTAAAAAAAAGATTCTGTTTCTCTCTCTCTGTCTGCCCCTTCTCCCACTCTATGTACATACATACATACATACATACATACATACATAAATCTTTTTTAAAAAATGGATGAGAGGGATGCCTGGGTGGCTCAGGGGTTGAGCATCTGCTTTTGGCTGAGGGTGTGATCCCGGGATCGAGTCCTGCAACAGGCTTCCTGCATGGAGCAGGCTTCTCCCTCTGCTTGTGTCTCTGCCTCTCTCTCTCTCTCTCTCTCTCTCTGTATGTGTGTGTCTATCATGAATAAAGAAATAAAACCTTAAAAAATGGATGCAAGGTCTAAATGTGAGACCTGAAACTATCATGATCCTAGAGGAGAACACAGGCAGTAATCTCTTTGACATTGGCTGTAGCAACTTCTTACTATATATGTCTCTTAAGGCAAGGAAAACAAAAGCAAAAATAAACTATTAGGACTTCATCAAAATAAAAAGCTACTGCATGGCAAAGGAAACAATCAACAAAACTAAAAGACAACCTACTTATGGGAGAAGACAGTTGCAAATGACATATCTGATAAAAGGTTAGTATCCAATAGGCAGAACTTAAAAACTCAATACCCAAAAAATGAATCATCCAATTAAGAAATGGGCAGAAGATGTGAATAGACATTTCTCCAAAGAAGGCATACAACAGACACATGAAAAGATGCTCAACATCACTCGTCATCAGGGAGCTACAAATCCAAACTACAATGAGATAGTACCTCACACCTGTCAAAATGGCTAAAATGAACAAGAAACAACAGGTGTTGGTGAGGATGCAGAAAGGAGAACCCTCTCACACTGTGGGTGGGAACGCAAGCTGGTGCAGCCACTCTGGAAAACAGTGTGGAGGGTCCTCAAGAAGTTACAAATAGAGCTACCCGACAACCCAGCAATTGCACTACTGGGTAAATACCAAAAGTACAAAAATACTAATTCAAAGTGATAACATGCATCCCTATGCTTATAGCAGCATTATCTACAGTAGCCAAATTAAGAGCCCAAGTGTCCACTGACTGATAAAGAAGATGTAGTATATGGCGCACACACACACACACACACACACACAGAGACACACAGACACAGAATATTACTGAACCATGACAAATAAATAATGAAATCTTGGCCATTTGCAGGAACGTGGGTAGAGCCAGAGAGTACTGAGCTAAGTGAAACAAGGCAGTCAGTAAAAGACAAGTACCATATGATTTCGCTCACTTGTGGAAGTTAAGAACCACAACAAATGAACATGGAGGGGGGTGGAAAAGAGAGGCCGACCAAGAAACAGACTCTTAACTATAGAGAACAAGGTGATGGCGGCTCAAGGGGAGGTGGTGGTGGTGGGGAATGGGTGTGAGATAGGTGATGGGCAATAAGGAAGGCACTTGTCAGTGATGAGCACTGGGGGGCGGGTATGGAAGGGCCGAATCACTAAATTCTACATCTGAAACTAAACATCATATTGTATATTAACTAACTGGAATTGAAATAAAAGCTTGGAAAAAAGAAGAAAGAAAAAAATCATGATCTTAAATGGAATCCAAGAGGATATTACAAACTACTGCAAATAACGAAAACTTCATATCATAACCTATGTGATATGCAAAAGAGTTCTCAGAGATTCTAAAAAAAAAGTTCTCAGAGAAAAACATATAGCTTTAAATGCCTTCACTATTAAAAACAAAGGACAAAAGAAAAATAACATTACTTTTCCCAAAGTATTAGAAAAAATACAACACAATAAATCCAAAGAAACTAAGATATCATTGATAAAGATCAAGCCTTTTTTTTTAAAGATTTTATGTATTTATTCATGAGAGAGAGAGAGAGAGAGAGAGAGAGAGAGAGAGTCAGAGACACAGGCAGAGGGAGAAGCAGGCTCCCTGTGGGGAGCCTAAAGTGGGAATCGATCCTGGGACTCTGGGGTAATGTCCTGGGCGGAAGGCAGATGCTCAACTCCTGAGCCACCCAGGCAGCCTGATAGAGATAAAATCTAAAAATAAATATTAAAACATAACTGGGGAGAGGCCTGGGTGGTACAGGCAGTTGTGTGTCCGACTCTTGGTTTTGGCTCAGGTCATGATCTCAGGGTCATGAGATCAAGTCCTGCATCCGGCTCCACTCTCAGCACAGAGTCCGAAGCAGACTCTCTCTCCCTCTCCTTCTGCCCTTCCTACTCGTGCTCTTTCTCAAATAAATAAATACATCTTTAAAAAAATAATTGAGAAAAAGAAACCCAGAAGCTCATTCTTTGAAAAGACTATCACCACCAACAAAATAAATCCTTTGCAAACCCGTTTGTGGATAAAAGATCAATAACAAAGACATAGGAATTTAAGAAAAAGAAAGTGCACATAACTACTTATCATGTGGCGACGGAATTGAAAAAATAAAGTGATAATCTGCACAGATATAAAATTATTAAAGCTGACTTCAAAAAAAGTTGAAGCTTGATTTGACATTTTAATAAAAGAGCCTGAAGACATGATTAAAAATATTCCAAATGTCACTTGAAGCAAATGGACTGATAAATGAATCTTATCTAACTTTTAAACAATAGGTGATTCTAATGTTATTTGAGCTATAAAAAAAAGATGGAGCATTCACCTATTCATTTAAAAAAAACACTAAAATTGTATTTATTTATTTTTAAATATCTTTTTTTATCCATGAGAGATACTGAGAGAGAGGCAGAGACACAGGCAGAGGGAGCAGCAGGCTCCCTGCGGGGAGCCCGATGTGGGACTCGATCCCAGGACCCCGGGATCACGCCCTGGGCTGAAGGCAGATGCTCAGCCACTCAGCCACCCAGGCGCCCCCTAGGACTTAGCTTTTTTTAATTGGAAGAAAATTTAAAATGTTTACATAGAATAAAGTGAGTAAGAAGTGCTACGAAAGGCAGGGGCACCTGGGTGGCTCAGTCAGTTAAGCGTCTGCCTTCAGTTCAGGTCATGATCCGAAGGGTCTTGGAATTGAGCCTCCACTGGGCTTCCTGCTCAGTGGGGAGCCTGCTTCTCCCTCTCCCCCAACCCCACTCATGCGTGCTCTTTCTCTCTCTCTCAAATGAATAAACAAAATCTTAAAAAAAAAAGAAATGCTAAGAAAGATTTTTAAAAAAGAGCAGCGAGTACTGATTTTGCTTACCAGGTATCAGAAGATATAATAGACTCATTGTAATCAATTGGTATGGTATTGGCATGGCAAGACAAAAATAAAGCAGTTCAATGAAGAAGCATAATGCATCCAGAAATACATACTAATGTGTACGAGAATTTTATACGATGAATGTGTTTATTCAAATCAGTAGTAAAAGACGTATTATTTGATAAATGGTGCCACTGCCAGAGGCTATTGATCTAGATGGAAATACTACTACACAGATCCCACTTCTATACCGTATACAAAAATAATTATCAGATGAATTGTTGCCATAAATGTAAAAAGCAAACCAATAAAAATCTTGCAAGAAAATTTGGGAAATATACACGCAACCTTGACATGCAGAAAACATTTTTGACCAACTGGCCACTCTGAGGATATAAAAGATAGATATAAAAAAATAAAATAAAAAACTATAAAAAATTTTAAATCTTAGTAAAAGTCATGAACAAAATCAGTAGACAACAGGTTTTGGGGAAAACTGCACTATACACTAGTATGTTTATGCAGTATAACAAATAGTCAATATATGTGGTGATAAAAGGTTTTCTGTCATTAAAAAAATAAAAGAGCCCAAAGGAAAATGGGCAAAACATATCAATAGTCAAATTTCAAAATATAAATGCAACACCCAACAGGCATTTGAGATGTTCAACTTAAGAAGTAAAAGGAATTCAATTAAAGTACTGACGCAGTATCACTCCGTATCTGACTAAATAGGCAAAAATTAAAAGAACAAGATAAAACTTATTCAAATTAAAGTGGGGAGAAGGGCACTCGCATATGTTGGTAGTAGAAATGTGTGAAGAGTTCTGGCCTTTTTGGAGATTAAAACCAAATAGAAAATACTCCCTTCATTCTAGTAATATCCTTCTTGAGAATCGGTCCCACAGGAGTAAAAGCACCAGTGTGTAATGATACAGCATATAATGAACAAAAAATGGAAGTAATATGGAAAATATGAAATCTTACGTAGCCATTAAAATGAATGAATTGGGGCACCTGGCTCAAGCATCTGACTTTTTATTTCGGCTCAGGTCATGATCTCAGGGTTGTGATATCGAGCACAGCATTGGTCTCCATGCCGGGCATGGAGCCTGCTTGATATTCTCTCTCCCCCTCACTGTGCTCCTCCCCTCACATCCCTCTTAAATTAAGAAAAAATGAATTGAAGCTATGCTTACTCAGAATTCTACTAGGTGTTAATAAGAGATAAACAGGTTTGTAATATCCCATTTTTGTAAAACAAGCAATGACCAAGAAAACCTTTATTTGCATATTTATGTATGTGTATGTGCATGAGCACATATTATCATATTGGGGTTATTTGTTTGGGGATAGGCAAGAAGGGGGCTAACGTAGGAGGGTGGGGAGCCAAACAGAAAGAACAAAAAATAATATAACTTATGACACGATCACATTTAATATTTATATTGTTATTATACATGGGGTTAAATCTTTATAACAACACATTTAAAGGAAACAAAACAAAATTTAAAATAAATAATTTCAGCATTCAACTCAATTAGCAAAATTAGATCAGCAAAATGAACCAAAGGAAATTGGGAAGAAGGAATGATTTAATGTGAGTAAAAGCTTCAACTGATAGAAACAAAAGACGGTTCCTGACAAGATCAAAAAAATTAAGAAACTTCCTGGAAATATTCTTAAGAGAGGGAAAGGACACCCAGAATATAAGAATGAAAAAGGAGGGCAGCCTGGGTGGCTCAGTGGTTTAGCACCGCCTTTGACCCAGGGTGTGATCCTGGAGCCCCGGGATCCAGTCCCATGTCGGGCTTCCTGCATGGAGCCTGCTTCTCCCTCTGCCTGTGTCTCTGCCTCTCTCTATGTCTCTCTGTGTGTCTCTCATAAATAAAATAAATAAAGTCTTTAAAAAAAGAATGAAAAAGGAAATATAATTACAGATACAGAACAGTTGAACATCACAAGACTAGTATGTGACTTGATACCAATACATTACCAAACCTTGAAAAATCTAGATTGCTTTCTAGAAAAAATATACATAACCAAATTTGACAGAAGAGGACGCAGAAAGCTCCAGATAAATTGATGATCATAGATAATATTGAAAAATCATTTAATACTAGTCTCCCAAAATGCACTGGAGCCCCCCCCCCCCCAAATGAAAAGGTTCTGAAATCCTGGCTAATACTATCCTTAAACAAAACTGGGCAAGGATATCAGAACCACGCCACACCGACACAGGAGGACAGACTAAAGTTGTGTATAATACTGAGGGGGTCTCACTGCTCTGCTTCTCTGTATAGAAGCTTGGAGTAGGCTGAGGGAAGGTCTGTTTTCTCGGCTCTTCGCCTCTTCATTTTCCCTCTACTCTACTGTCTATGTTTCCAAAGTGGCAGCACGTGACAAAGAGAAGTAATGGACAAAACATAACAACATATCAACAAATTGTCCGGATCTGTGAAAGGGCTGCCAATCAGCATGCACACCTTACCTCAATAGTGCTTTTCCAGTGCTTAATACCATTACAACCATCCTAACGTCATGTCTGCACCTTCCTCCAACCAGTCCCCTCCTCACAATCCTGACTGGACCCTATGGAACACGCCTTTACCTTGTATCCGCGTGCAGCGCACTGAGCAGGTCACTTTGCATATAGTCCCAGGACAGTTCCACTGCACCGAGGTAGTATTTTCTGGTGGCACTAAGGCTGAAGGGCAAAAGGCACAGAAAGCAGCAGGTGTAGAGCTCTACTTGCATGGCTCGTATTGCTAGAAAATGTTCAACTGGAGAAACAAGAGATTAATTCTTCCCTAAAATATCTTCAGCTCCCAGGAGAAAAAAGGCAAATTTTCTATGATTTCATGAAAAGTCCCACAACTGTTGCTGTGAATGTTAGGGACCTTTACCTGCTGGATGTTACAGCAGCATTGGCAGTAGGCAGCAACAGATAAGATTGTTTCCTTTTTGGCAGTGGGAAGCAGCCACAGGAAGCACTGAATAGGAAAAGGGAGGCAGAGCTAAATCTTAACCCATTGGGTTCTGAGAGTACTAGGGGCACAAGAATGCTGATTTAATCAGAACGTTTAAGGAAAGGAAGGGAGGGACGGAAAGGTCAAGGCGAAGAGGAGCTCTGATGTGTATCCATAGTCGTAGCCTACTCAAAGTCTCTTCCTTCGCAGCAGCAGCAGCCAAAGGAGCTCTGGATGTTGTTGGAAATTCTGGAATCCCCTTGCACAAACAAGGGTAACCAGTATTCTAATAGTCTCCCTGTTGCTACCCGTGCCCCTCTTTTTAGAACTATAAAGCAGATTGTGTCGGTCCTTTGCCTAGAACCCTCCACTGGCTTCTAACCTCATTCAGAGTAAAATCCTAAGTTTTTAGTATGGCCTAGAGCATCTCCCGTGATCTGCACGGCCCCTTCCTCCAGACCTCTGGGGTCTCCTGTCACTACGGCTACTGTCCTTCTTGCTCTTCCTTAAAATATCAAGCACAGTTTTGCACCTAGACGTTAGCACTTGCCATATCCTCTACTTGAAACACTTTCCCCCAGATCGCCACACATTCCCACTTCCACGTCTCCTTCAAGATTGGCTCCAATCGCCTCCTCCGTGAGCTTAAATGTGGACCACTGCGTTTACACTCTCAGCTCTCTACTTCCACGGACACTGCTGAAATCCCTCCTGGCTTCATTTTTCTCCATAGCACTTATAACCATGCGGCATTCATGTATTTATTTATCTTGCATTGTTGTCACCTGATGTTTCTTTATTTTAAAGATATTTATTTATTTATTTATTTATTTATTTATTTATTTGAGAGAGACACCGAGACAGGGAGAAAAATATTGAGAGAGAGCGACGAAGAGGGAGAAGCATACTCTCCACTAGGAAGGGAGCCCAAGGTGGGGCTTGATCCCAGGGCTGTGGGATCCTGACCTGATCTGAAGGCCAATGTCCAAACAACTGAGCCACCCAGGCGCCGCTACCTGATGCTTAAGGTCTACATTTGTCCCAGGTATACGACATATCTGCTTACACCAACGTGTCACGCTGTTGAGCTCAAGCAGAGTCCCTAGTCAGGTTAATGTTTATCAGGAGGACTGAGGGCCTCAAAGTATAGGAGATAATGAGAAGAGACTTGACCAGGGTTGCTATAACAAATGTTATCACTGCGAGCCCAGTCGTACACAGGTATGAAGTTGCCTGGGAGCAATTAGGTGCCATCCAGCTTGGAAACACGCAGGAAGAAGGCCCTTTGGTAAACATCTGCTGATGCTTTCTCTCTGCCAGACAGCAGAATGTGGAAACAACAGCTGGCATGTACTTTACGCCACAAACTACGGTAACTTACTTTAATGCAGCTGCTATTCATGTCTTCATTTTACAGGTGATGTAATTGAAGCACAGAGAAGTCTGGCAACTTGGCCAAGGTCACAGAGTTTGCAAGTGCTAGCAGCTCAACCCATGTAATCTGGCTCCATAAGTCCTGCTCCAAACTTCTTATTTATTTATTTATTTATATATTTTTTTTCTGCTCCAAACTTCTATGTTCTACTTGCACGTGCTGGGTACGTGGGATTGAAAAATACATGAAATTAATATCATCCATACTTGTCACACATGAGTAGCTCATACAACACGTGATAAGGTAAAACCAGTGCTGTGCACAAAGGGAAAGTAAGCAGGGGAAGGGGAAGAAGGGATGTGGCAGATTGCAATTTCATTTGATTGTATTATTTTTTTGAAGTTTGTTTATTCATTCATTCATTCATTCATTCATTCCCAGAGAGACAGAGAGACAGAGGCAGAGACCCAGGCAGAGGGAGAAGCAGGCCCCAAGCAGGGAGCGGGACGTGGGAGTCGATCCCGGGACTCCAGGGTCACACCCTGGGCTGAAGGCAGCGCTAAACCACTGAGCCCCCCGCGCTGCCCCAGGTTGCAATTTTAAAGGACGGTCGTGAAAAGTGTCAGCGAGAAGGGCGCGCTTCAGCAAAAGTTTGCCTTCCCCACTGAGGGCAATAGGGAGTCATGGTAGGTTTTTGAATAGAGGAGGGCTGTGATGGGAATGACCTTTTATTGTTTTTTTTTAAAGATTTTATCTATTTATTCCTGAGAGACCCAGAGAGAGGCAGGGACACTGCCAGAGGGAGAAGCAGGCTCCGTGTGGGGAGTCCCATGCGGGACTGGATCCCGGGACCCCGGGGTCACACTCCGAGCCAAAGGCAGACACTCAAGCGCTGAGCCACCAGGCATCCCTGAACGGGAGAAAATATTTGAAAACCACACATATGGATATATGAGTAATTCATACAAACCAATAACCCACCCCCCCCCCAAATAGTCCAAATAAAAATTGGCAGAGAATAAAGGGGAAGGGAGAAAAAATGAGTGGGAAATATCAGAAAGGGAGACAGAGCATGAAGACTCCTAACTCTGGGAAACGAACTAGGGGTGGTGGAAGGGGAGGAGGGCGGGGGGTGGGGGTGAAGGGGTGACGGGCACTAGCGGGGGCACCTGGCGGGATGAGCACTGGGTGTTATTCTGTATGATGGCAAATTGAACACCAATAAAAAATAAATTTATAAAAAAAAATTGGCAGCGTAACGCCATAGAATTAGGGGCCAAGCTTTTGGAACGGTGAACTGGCCATTAACTGGGCTCGTGTGGGGGCAGGAGTGGTTTAGGAGTGGGGCTCACACGCGGTGCAGGCAGGGAAGCTGCTTTCAAAGCGCTTCTTACGTATTGTAATTGCAGTGGTTCCGCCGCGTCTTTGTCCGCCGTGCGGAAGCGGCGTGGACACAGCCCTGGAAAGTACGTGCTCGACGCTCCGCGAGCTGCCGCGCCGAGGCGGGCGGGCTCTTCCCACAGCCATGGGGCCCCCGGGCCTTACTGGGCAGCCGCCTCCGCCGAGCTCCCCCGTGGGCGCCGCCCCCCGCGCACGCGCGCCGGCGGCCCTCCGGGGCGGGGCTGCGGAGCCTTGTGACGCAACGCGCGGCCGGGGGGCGGGGCCCGAGGCGCCCAGCCCGCCCTCTTCCGCTGCGGCCGTGGGAATGGAAACATCTGCCCCACGTGCCGGAAGCCAGCTTGCGGCGATGACGGCGCGCCGCTCCGCGTCCTACCGCGCCGAAGCCCCGCGGGTGTCATCGCGAGACGGGCTCGCCGACATGGCCGCGTCCAGTCAAGGTAAGGGCGGGCGCGCGCAGCGCCGGCGCCGCGGGGAGCCGCCTTTCTCAGCTCCGGAAGGGGAAGGGCTCCGCGTTCGCGGGTCCCGGCGGAGCCTCCCCGGGAGTCCGGGCGGCGCCTGGGCGGAGAGGGCGCCCCGGGCTCGCCCCTGACCCCGCCGCCCCCCGGATCCGGCCAAGGTCAGGCGCCGGGCGGGGACCGAGCGGCCCCGGAGTGTTGGCTCGGGTCGGGCGCGGTCGGCCTTCCGGCGCCGCCCCGAGCGGCGCGAGCCCGGAGACGTGCCGTTCCCGTGGTCCGCGGCGCCTGGCGCGCTCACAGCAAGGCGGCGTCTTTGACCCCGGGCCGGCCTCGTTCTGTGCGCAAAGGAGCCTCCTCTTCGCTACTGATGGTTTTGAAAGACTAATACGCATGGAGTCGTACTTTTTGGGTTGGTTTTGTATTTATTTACTCCGCGCGAAGGAACATTCCCTATAATAAAATACACAGAGCAGCGGGACTTTGAGTCATGCTTCTTACTCTGCTGATCACCCTGCTTCAGGTTCTACTCAATTCAGTGCTGCTTCGCGAGATCTCGTTGCCCAACGCAGCCACCATGGAAACCCGAGTATATAAACATAAAATTACATGGATTATGTTCAAAACAAAGGCAGTGGAGGTATTCAGAATTCACCACTTGCTCATTATTCGCTACTGTTCACTGTTATCCATGCTCTTGACGTGATTTACGTGTATTGCGTCGATGTGATGGAAATGACAGTATGGTATGTTACTGTGCATCTCTCTCCAACCCTGGGTGCACTGATGTCACAGTTCCATGATGTCACAGTTCCATGATGTCACACTCAGGGAGACTGAATGCATCGTGCAAATTGATGTACACTGCAGATGACCCCCAGCTGGTTGTTCAACACTGGCACCCCCACCGAATTGACGTGATTAAGGGATTGGAGTGCACAATGATTATTTTCCTGCAGACCACACTGCTGTCATTCACCTAAAATATAGAGGTTGATTAGATATTTGCTCCTAGGAAATGGTTGTGAGAGAACTTTGAGGTCGGCATCGTGAATTTTGATCTTTATCATAGTGATGATCACGTAATCCTGTGGTCATTTATTTTGTGGACTCATAAGCAAGACTAACGACTCTGCTCTACATACTGGTTTACACAATTTGTTCAATGACTAAATGAAGTTGAATGAACCAAAGGCCTCTGATTTTATCCCTCTTTTGGCTGGAGCCTCCTATTGAGCTGAGGGGCCTGGTAAAATTATATTAAAACAAAACTCAGGGTCGCCTCGATTGCTTCATGGGACTCTTGGTTTCAGCTCAGGTGGCGATCTCAGGGTCGTGAGATCTATCCCCACGTGGGAATCCGCACGGGTTGGAGAGTCTGCTTCAGATTCTTTCCCCTTCCCCCCACCTGCAAAATAAATAAATCTTGTTTTTTAAAGACTTTATTTATTTGATAGAGAGAGACAGCATGCACAAGCAGGGGGAGCAGCAGAGGGAGAGGGAGAAGCAGAGGAAGAGGAAGAGCAGACTCCTCACTCAGCAGGGAGCCCAGTGGGATGCAGGTCTCAATCCCAGGACCCTGAGATCATGACCTGAGCTGAAAGTAGATACTTAACCAACTGAGCCACCCAGGCGCTCTAAAATTAATAGATGTTTTTTTTTTTTTTTAATTTTTATTTATTTATGATAGTCACAGAGAGAGAGAGAGAGGCAGAGACACAGGCAGAGGGAGAAGCAGGCTCCATGCATCGGGAGCCTGATGTGGGATTCGATCCTGGGTCTCCAGGATCGCGCCCTGGGCCAAAGGCAGGCGCCAAACCGCTGCGCCACCCAGGGATCCCAATAGATGTTTTTTTAAAAAAAAAACCCTCAAAACTCATTCTTGGTGTTTTTTTTTTTTTCGTTCTTGTTTTCAGTGATATTCTTTAACTCCGAGAGAATTTCTTCAACACAGCAGTAATGTTTTACTGTTCTTTTGTACTGGTATCTAATGTTACATTCAAAAGATACTTTTTATGTAACTATTTGTAAAAACATAGAAGACCTTGTTCCTCAAACATCCATATTTTGGTTCTGTTAAATTGGAATCTATGATCCATCTTGAATTATATTTTCTGTATGATCTAACTAGAGATCATAGCCTTTTATTTTTTTTTATTACAAATACCCAATAGTTCTAACAATTTTTTGAAACTGCTCTTTCCCTATTAAATTACCTTGATGCCATGTTATTGAAAATTGAATGACTATGTGTACATCTACTTGTGGACTCTGTATTCTCTCCCATTCATATATGTGTGTCAGTTCTACACTGTCCAACATGCTAGCTTTATAAGTCTTGTTGTGAGGGAGCTTTATTCCACTGTAGCTTTATAGGAAGTCTTGAAAGTCCTTGAACTTTGTTCTTTGCGGGGGGTTACATTTTATTTATATATTTATTTTAGAGAGACACAGAGCACAAGCATGTGAGCAGGTAGGTGAGGTGAAGGAGCAAGGGGGAAAGAATCCCAAGCAGGCTCGTCACCGAGCACAGAGCCCTCCCCGGGGCTGGATCTCACAACCCTGAGACCATGACCTAAGCTGAAA
The DNA here is from genome assembly GCF_048164855.1 of Canis lupus baileyi. Taxonomy (NCBI): domain Eukaryota; kingdom Metazoa; phylum Chordata; class Mammalia; order Carnivora; family Canidae; genus Canis; species Canis lupus. The sequence goes on along the minus strand of NC_132876.1, from coordinate 814,695 downwards.
CCAAGAGTCAGACACTTAAGTGACTGGGCCACCCAGGGGCCCCAAACTTTGTTCTTTTTTATTCCCCAAAATTGTTTTGATGCTTGTGACACATTGTATTATCCTAAACGATCACGACAATCTCTCTCAGTCTACTGGCTCTTTCCTCAGTGAGACGTTGACACCCCTCCCACTCAGTGATGGGGTCTATATATTCCCTCTTGAATCCGTGTGGGAATGTGTGACTGCTTCTACTGAACGTGGTGGAAGTAACACTACTTGGCTTCTGGGGCCAGGTGTTAAATAATGAACACAGCTTGTGCCTGGCCTTCAGTCTCCTTCACTCTCCAGTTTCTCGCTGCCTCCCTTGGGGACGCACCCTGCAGCCTAGGAGCATGCTAGAAGGAAGTCTGAATGAGCCCACATAGAGAGGCAGCCTGAACATATGTTGGGGATGATTCCAGGTCTTTGACCTGTAAGTCTTCCAGCTGAATCCGCAGACTTCACGGAATAGGGATGGACTGTAATGCCATATCCCGTTGGAATCCTGAGCCACGGAGTCCAAGAGCATAATAAATGATTGCTTGGCTCCATGAAGTTTTGGGGCGATTTGCCATCATCGCTGGGAACACTATTCTAGGTAGGCCTTCGCATCTCCATATACATTTTAGAACCAGCTTGTCGGTTTCTAGATAAAGACCTCCTTTTTGACCCGGACGGCATGAAGTCTGTAGCTGGATACGGGGACAATGAATGTCTTAAAAATACTGCCTTGCAAGAGAAAGTATGTAACTCCATTAATTTCAGTCATCTTCCCTCTCTGCGGTGTTTTGTTTACAGTGGAGAGGTTTTGTGCATCATTCTTTAAATTTATCCCTACATTGTCTTCCCACAGGGAAAGGGATCAGACATCTTGTTGACTCTTTTTCCTTTCTTGGGCAATCACTTAACCTCTGAGCCTCCATTTCTTAATTATAAAGTGGGGATAATAAATAGTACCTTGTTTTGTACCTACTATGTTCTGTAGATTTAATTAGGTATACATGTTTATTGCTTAGCACATTGCCTGGTAAATAGTAACAGCTCAATTAAACATTACTTTCTATCTTTATTATCAGTGGAGATCCATATAGTAGTAAGAATTTGTGGGCTAAATGGTATTGAGATATTTACTCTTGAGAAGGAGACACAAATGAAGAAAATCCATTTCATTTAGGATATGTTATTATTACTGTCAGGTTTTTGTACATCCATTGCTTGTTTTTAAATTTGAGAGAAAAACCCGGAGTACTAATTCTAAATTGTCCACTTATTTTTTTTCTAAGATAGGTATTATTTGTTGATTTTAGAAGTTGCTAGCCACAATTTCAGAGTTATTTTGCCATTTGAAATAAAATGATACTTGCAGGTTCTTCAATACCCATTTCCTTAAAATTCTCTTATTCTGATTAAGAATTGTGATTCATTATAAATCTAAGTATTTTCTTATTCAGTATCTCAATTCTTGTAGGAAACTTTGAGGGAAAATTGGAGTCACTGGACCTTGCAGAATTTGCTAAAAAGCAGCCATGGTGGCGCAAGCTGTTTGGGCAGGAATCTGGGCCCTCAGCTGAAAAATATAGCGTGGCAACGCAGCTGTTAATTGGAGGTGTCACTGGATGGTAAGTGATAAGAAAGAATGTCTAGTGTCTTTTTTTTTTTGCCTTATTTAGTATTGCAGTTACAGGAACCATCTCCTTAACTAATGAGAACATGTTGACTTCTGTGCAATTGATCACTTCATGTGTGGCATTCACCTAAACATAGTGTCTATTATATGCCAGGCTCTATTTTGAGTATTTATATATTTCATTTCCTTCTCACAACAACTCTGAAATTGGTACTGGTATTGTGTATCCTCATTTTTCTTCCAGTTTCATTGAAAAATAAATACACATCACTGTATAAGTTTAAGGTATACTGCATGATGGTTTGATTTATGTATGTTGTGAAATGGTTACCACAGTAGGGTTAGTGAACATTCATCATGTCATACACATACAATAAACAGAGAGGAAAATAATTTTCTTCTTGTGATGAGAACTCTCAGCATCTACTCTCCTAAGCATTTTCATAACATTGTACATTACCTCCCTAATACTTACTTCTAAGTGGAGGTTTGTACCTTTTGACCACCTTCATCCAATTTCTGCTAACCCAACCCCGTGCCTCCAGTAACCACAAGTTTGATCACTTTTCTATGAGGTTTGTGTTTGTTTGTTTTAGATTGTGTGTGTGTGTGTGTGTGTGTGTGTGTATATATATATGAGATCATATAGTATTTGTCTGTCTTTGACTTCCCTCACTCAGCATAATGTCCTCAAGAGCAATCCATGTTGTCACAAATGGTAGGATTTTGTTTTTTATGGCTGAATAGTATTACATTGTGTGTGTGCTCTGTGTGTGTATATGTCCTGTTTATCCGTTCATCCATTGATGAACGTTTAGGTTGTTTCCATTACTTGGCTGTTGTAAATAGTGCTGCAGTGAATGTGGGGGTGCAGACATCTTTTTGAATTAGATTAGATTTTTATTTCCTTTAGATACATATTCCCTGAGGTGGAATTGCCAGATCCTATTCTAGTTCTACATCTTACTTTTTGAGGCACCTCCATATCATTCTCCACAATGGCTGTACTAATTTATAGCTCCGCTAAGAGTATACAAGCGTTCGCTTTTCTCTACATTGAGAGATAGAGAATACAAATAACACAAATATCTTAGTATTTAATAGATATTTCCTTCTCACAACAACTCGGAAATTAGCACTGTAATTGTTCTCATAGGAACTAAGGCTCAATAGGCCCGGGGCCACATAGCTAGGAAGTGGTATAACTAGGAGCTAGCCACTTACTAGCCATGTCACAGGATAACTTCCTCAATGTGACACAGCTTATGGCTTCATTTGTCATAAATTCAAAAAGTTTAATAGCAAATTTAGTCAGGAATATATAATACATCAATATCATCTCTACTTTTTATATTTAGAAATGTTGGGGATCCCTGGGTGGTTCAGCGGTTTGGCACCTGCCTTTAGCCCAGGGCATGATCCTGGAGACCCGGGATCGAGTCCCGCATCGGGCTCCCTGCATGGAGCCTGCTTCTCCTCTGTGTCTCTACCTCTCTCTCTCTCTGTGTCTCTCATGAATAAATAAATAAAATCTTAAAAAAAATGTTATTGTACAAGATAATATAAATACAGAACAGTACGTATGATATGTGTACGTTCTGATGAATACATATAGAGCAAACACCTATGTAACAACTGCTCAGGTTTAAAACGTGACTAGCACCCCAAAAACTCTAGAGATCAGTGCTACACTTATTGTCATGCAGTTATTTCTTTGCTTTTCTATGTGATTTTAACACCAATCTTATCAGTGTATAATATACTGTAGTTTAAAAAATATATATACTGTAGTTTATCTGCTTTTGAACTTTAAATAAATAAAATCATGTGTATTCTTGAATCTTGCCTTTTTGATCAGCTTGTTTTGTGTGTAGTTGTAGTTTCTTTGTTTTCTTTCATATATACAATTCCATTGCGTGAACATACCACAGTATTTTTTTTAAAGATTTATTTATTTATCACAGAGAGAGAGAGAAAGGCAGAGACACAGGAGGAGGGAGAGGCAGGCTCCATGCGGGGAGCCCGACGTGGGACTCTATCCCAGGTCTCCAGGATCATGCCCTGGGCCAAAGGCAGGCGCCAAACTGCTGAGCCACCCAGGGATCCCCCCACAGTATTTTTATCTAGGTGATGACTGACATTTGAGTTGATTCAGTGTTTGGCTAAATAGTGCTGATATGAACACTCTGTCTAAATTTCCTGGTGTGTATATATGCATTTTTAAAAAAGATTTTATTTATTTATTCATGAGAGACAGAGAGAGAGAGAGGCAGAGACACGGGCAGAGGGAGAAGCAGGCTCCATTCAAGGAGCCTGACGTGGGACTCAATCCTGGGGCTCCAGGATCAGGCCCTGGGCTGAAGGCGGCGCTACACCGCTGAGCCACCCGGGCTGCCCTATATGCATATTTTGGATGGTCTATACCTAGGAGTGGAATTACTAGGTCATGGGATATAAGTACATTCGGCTTTGCTGGGTAATGTCAGAGTGCTATCCAGAAGGGACTGTGACACTTTACCCTCCCAGCAACAAGGATTGGGAGTTCTCATGCTCTCCAGTCTTGTAAGCACTTGATACTGCCAGACTGAGATTTTTGCAGTACCTCACATGGTTTTCACTTATATTTCCCTATGTAGTGGTGACATTGAGTAACTTTTACATATGCTTCTTGACCGTTTTGGATCTCTTCTTTGATAAAGTCTCATTTTAATCTTTTGTGATTTTTCTCTTAAGTTGTCATCCCTTTTTGAATGCCTGGGTGGCTCAGTTGGTTAAACGTCTGCCTTCGGCTCAGGTCATGGTCTCAGGGTCCTGGGATCAAGTCCTGCATTGGGCACCCTGCTCAGTGGGGAGCCTGCTTCTCCCTCTCCCTCTGCTGCTGCTCCCCATGCTCAGCCTTGCTCTCTTGCACTCACATGTGCTCTCTCTCTCAAATAAATAAATAAAATCTTAAAAAAATAAAGCATACAATTTGATGAATTTTGACATATGCACACCAGTAAATCACCACAATCAAGGTATTGGACCCATCCATCACTCTAAAAGCTGCTTTGTACCTCTCCATAATCCCTGTAATGCCCTCACCAACCACCGATCTGCATTCTATCATTATAGATTACTTTGCATCCTCTAGAATCATACATAAAAGGAATTATACGGTGTGTGTTCTTTTTTGTCTGACTGCTTTCTTTTGCTTAGCATACTAATTTTCAGGTTCATCTATGCTTTTTTTTTAATTAGTAGTTCATTCCTTTTCATTGCTCAGTAGTAGTTCATTGTGTCGATGAACCATTTTGTTTATCCATTTACCTTTGATGAACCCTGGTTTGTTTCCACTTTGGGCTACAGCTGCTACAGACATTTGTGAACAAGTCTGTGTGAACATAGGCTCTCATTTCTGTTGCGTAAATGCCTAGGGATAGCATGGGTGGGGATTATAGGTGGGATGCTTTAATTTAAGAACCTGCCAGACACTTTTCTAAAATGCCTATACCATCTTATACCTCTACCAGCAGTGTGTGAGTGTTCCAGTAGCTCCACATCCTCACTAACACTTGGGCGCTATGCCTTTTTGATTACAACCATCCTGGTGGGTGTAAACTGGTAGCTCACTGTGGTTTTAATTTGTATTTCCCTAATGATTAATGATATTAGCATCTTTTCATGGGCTTATTTTTGCCATCCACATATCTTTGATGAGGAATCTGTTCAAGTCTTTTCTCCATATTGTTACTGGGATATTGGCTTTCTCATTACAGAGGCACAAGAGTTCTTTATATATTCCAGATACAAGTTTTATATCAGATTTGTGATTTGCAAATACATTCTTTTGCTCTGTGGCTTTGTAGTCTCTTAACAATAAAGAACAGAAGTTCTTAACCTTGAAATGTAATTTATCAACTTGTTTTTTTTCTAGCTCTAGCTTTTGGTTTAATGTCTGAGAATATTTTCCTAACCTAGGATCACTAAGATTTTCTTTTATGTTTTCTTCCAGAGAGTATTTAGGTTTAGATTTTTCATTAGGTCCATGATTCATTTTTATTTACTTTTTGTGTATGTTGCAAGGTAAGGAATCCAAGTTCTTGTTTGCATATGACATCTAATTATTCCCACATGGTTTGATGAATAGACATCCTGCTCTACACTGAATTGCTTTTGCACCTGTGTCAAAAATCGATTGACTATATGTCTGTTTCTGAACTTTGTTTTATTTTATTTTATTTTTGAACTTTGTTTTCAAGCTTTTTATTTTTAAGTGATCTCTATCCCCAGCATGGAGCTCAAAACTCATGACCCTGAGAACAAGGGTCACGTGCTCTTCCGACTGAGCCACTGTACTCCTGTTTCTGAATTCTTTAGGGTTTTTTTTTTAAGTATTTTTATTTTTTTAAGTAGGCTCCATGCCCAGTGTGGAGCCAAATGTGGGGCTTAAACCCACAACCCTGAGATCAAGACTTGAGCTGGGATCAAGAGTCAGATACTTAACCAACTGAGCCACCCAGGTGCCCCTGCAGTTTTTGTTAGTGGATTTGTCAGTCTTTGTGCTTAGTATCACACTGTTTTGATCACTGTTACTCTATAATAAGTCATGAAATCAGATAAATCTTATACCTTTGTTCTTTTTCAAAGTCGATTTGACTATTCTGGGTTCACAGCATTCTCATACAAATTTTAGAATAAGCTTGCTGCCAATTCCAATAAAAACCTGATGAGATTTTGATTAGGATTTCATTGATCCATAAACCATGTTTAGGTTTCTTTTAAGTATTCTCAGCAATTTTTTATAGGTCTTGCATATCTTATTTTTGATATTATTGTAAATGATATTTTTAAATTTCAGTTTCTAATTGTTCATTACTCATATATAGAAACACAATTGAGGTTTGTATATTCCTCTTTTATACCGCGATCTTGCCAGAGTCCCTTACTAGTTTGCAGAGTTTGGCGGTCCATTCATTCTTGCCAATTTCCTAGGGGGATATTTGCCTTTATGCTTTTCCCCCTTGAGCTCCACTATGTAGCTGGAGTCCTCTTTTAAAAGTGCACCCTGAAAGTTTTAAGGGATTTTCCCAAGACCACAAAATTAGTAAGTGGTAGAGACAAGATTTGAATCAGGGTCTTTCTGAGTTCAGAGCCTCTGCTCTCTGCTTGGCGAATCATCCGACAGTAAGTAAGATCTGAACATTGTTAGAAGTGCATGGTCATGTGTATTTGACAGCCTGTCAACTTGTCTGACGTTGGTTTGGTTTTTGTAGGTGCACGGGTTTCATATTCCAGAAGGTTGGAAAGTTGGCTGCAACAGCTGTAGGAGGTGGATTTTTTCTCCTTCAGGTTCGTATGCAAAATATTCCTAGATGTTTGGAAATCCCCCTTGCCCGTTAGGAGTGTGGTTTGAGGAGCTATAATACAGGCTTGGCGGTATTACACTAGAATAGCCTTTGCACTTATTTTCAGTGCACTATTTGAAATGCCGGTGACCATTTGAATCAAACTGCATCAGTTCAATCAGTCACATTTTGTTCTATCATCTATAACATGGGGACATAGTACATATTCCTATGATAGCTCCCTTACAGGGTCTTTAAGACCAGTTGAAATATTAAGTATGATTCCACAAATACGAAGTGTACTGCATGTACAAGTGCCCTGTGATACGATTTATTTGACAGAGGGGACATCGATCCCAGAGCACTCAGAAATGAGGACTAAATGACAGTCCAGTCCAATGTCCTCTCTTGTCCTCTCGGCCCAGAGTTTATTTCAGGACTACTAGATACAGTTCTCTGAGGCCGCACTGTAGTATTGCTTTGCAAACTTGACTCCACGTTGGAATCACCTAAGGAGTTTTACAAAACAGTAACGCTTGGAGCCCGCCGCATCCCCCTCCCCACCTGATGTCTTAGGTGGAAGGTGTGCTTGCACATCTAAGTATTTTTAAACTCGAGGTGATTCTAACGTGGAGCAGAGTTTGAGAAGCACTGCTCTGTAGGAGCCATAATTCATTGAATTGTGCCACAGTCTCCCAACTCCTAGGCCTTGGTCTCCTCCTACAGTTGACAGCCTTCCTTTTAGCGGGGTAGTGCTACCTCTGAACCGCAGGTGGAGTGGGTTTCCCAGGTGGGTCAGGGGAAAGTTCATTGTGTGCGAGGAGAAGGCTGGTGACTGGCAGCCGGGGCAGTGCCCAGGGCTGGGGCGAGTTGGGTATCCTATTGCCACACAACAAATTCCCGCAAACCCTAGTGCTCGAAATAACCGTCATTTAATCACTTCTCACAGTTTGTGTGGGTCAGGAATTTGGGGAGGGAAGGGTGGGTGCCTGTGGCTGCAGGTGTCATGCAGTTGCAGGCAGGAGGTGGTGGAGCTGTGTAAGCAGAGCAGGCTGGGGCAGGTCTGGGCCTCTCTCTGTCTCTCGGGGTGGGGGCGGTCAGACTCCCTGCAAGGCGAGGGCCCCCCCGCCACCTTTCCCTCGCCTTCCTCTCAGCCCTTCGGGCACAAGTGCAGTGGCGGCTGTGTCGCCAGCAGACCCGCAGTCAGTCCTCTATCTCTGTGCTTTTCTCTGCAGCCTGCTCCAGGTTTGTCTTTGTATGTATCTTCATGTGGCTTTGAAATATCTTTTTTTCTTTCACCTTAAACTTTTTTCACTTGACATTTAATTGACACACAACATTAGTTGGAGTACAGCGTAGTGTTTCAGTATTTATAGGCGGTACAAAGGTCTGCGCCTGAGTGTACCCTCCGTTTCTTCGGGGGCCCTGTCTGACGGAAGCAGTCGGTACTGCAAGAGTCCCCAGTGGGATTCTGGGATTGCATGAGTCAGATAACCGGGGAGGACAGGGATGTCTCCTTGCTAGGGGAGGTGGGCAGGACGCGGGGAGTCAGTGCTGTGTCCTCATGCTGTTGGTCACCAGAGGGATGAAGGTGAGGCCTGCTGTCATTGATGTGGGGATCCAGTTTCCTTTCTTTCATACTCATAATTGTCTTCCTTTCCTCAATATTTATAGTGTGGCAGTTGTCACAGATTAACCCGTATATGGCTGGTTTTGATTCTAGTTTCTCTATTCTGTTTCACTGGTCAACTTCCAATGTTTACTAAGGCTGGACAGTTGGTGACAGATGTTCTTCCCCACGCCCTTCGGGAGTGCTGTGGCTGCTTTTATGCTTTTAGCTTGTCCATGTACATTTTATTTATTTTTTGTCCATATACATTTTAGAACAGGTTTGTTGATTATTTTCAAAAGCTGTGTTAAAATTTTCATTGGAATTGCATGGGAGCCATATAGGTAAATGTGGGAAGAATCAATATCTTGAATGATGAATCATCTGTGAATACATGCTTTCTCTCCATTTATTTAGGTCTTCATTGTCTTTCTGTAGACTTTACAATTTTTTTTTCTTATACATCTTCTACACCTGTGCCTTGGTTTCATTCCTAGATACCTTATGCCTTCACTTACACTGTGGCTTTCCTTGGCCACATACCCTCAGCCCCAAGCCAGTCTTCCAGTTGGACTCATAATGATACAACTCCTAATGTGGAACATCTTTTCTTTTTTTTTTGGGGGGGGGAACATCTTTTCATACACTTCCTTGCTGTCCACATACGTGTGTATTCAGGTCTTTGCCTATTTTTAAATTGGGTTATCTGTTTCTGTACTTTTTATTTTGTCCCATTAATCTGTGGGTCTGTCCCTTCTTCAGTATCCCACTGTCATCTTTTCTTTTTTTAATTGGATTCTTTTTTAAAAAATTTATTTATTTATTTATGATACTCACAGAGAGAGAGAGAGAGAGAGAGGCAGAGAGAGAGAGAGAGAGAGAGAGAGAGGGGCAGAGACATAGGCAGAGGGAGAAGCAGGCTCCATGCACAGGGAGCCCGACGTGGGATTCGATCCCGGGTCTCCAGGATCGCGCCCTGGGCCAAAGGCAGGCGCTAAACCACTGTGCCACCCAGGGATCCCCCCACTGTCATCTTGATTGCTGTAGCATCATAGGAAATCCTAAAATCAGGCACTATGATACCTCCAACAGTGTTCTTTTTCAAAATTGTTTTGGCTGTTCTAGTTCTTTTGCCTTTCCATGCACATTTTATTTTTTTTTATTTTTTATTTTTTTAATTTTTTTTTTTATTTATTTATGATAGTTACAGAGAGAGAGAGAGAGGCAGAGACACAGGCAGAGGGAGAAGCAGGCTCCATGCACCAGGAGCCTGATGTGGGATTCGATCCCGGGTCTCCAGGATCGCGCCCTGGGCCAAAGGCAGGCGCCAAACCGCTGCGCCACCCAGGGATCCCCCATGCACATTTTAGAACCAGCTTGTTTCTATCTGCAGAGCATCTTGCCGGGGTTGGGATTGCAGGAACTTCATAGCTCAACTTGGAAAGAATTGGACATCATTTTGAGTCTTCATTTCCATATACAGGGCCTGTCTCTCCATTTATTTGTTCTTTAAATTCTTCACCATTTTGTGGGTTTCAGCATGCAGATTCTATATGATTTTTGTTTAGATTTCTATCCAGTATTTAATACTTTTACAGCTATAGTAAATCATGAATTTTATTTCCATTTCCAGTTGCTTTAATTGCTAGCAGAAACAATACAACTGATTTTGTATGTTGATCTTATGTTCTGCAACCTTGCTAAACTCACTTTTTTTTTTTGTTTTTTGGCAAATGAGGTAGTTTATTAGCCTAGCATTTGTTGCAATACTTCTTGTTGGCAGCTGCCAGCTGTCCAGCAGTTCTGGTCTTTTCCCACCATTTGCAGCCCCTCTAGGGGACCACGCTCTTGAAGCTTCTGCTGAATGGCTAGCAATGAGCCCATTTCTCTGACGTCTCCCATAGATCTTGGTCATTGGAGGCGACCCCAGCGCCACCCCAGAGATACAGATGCCGTGCTGTGGAAGCAGCTCGTGTATACAGCCAGTTCTCATCATAGGGAGCAAGCTGTTTATGCTTAGCCAGCTTGACAGTGTCCACTCATTCGCTCGGAAGCTGAACATCCTAGACATTTGACAAAGGCTCCAGAGCTCTGACAAACTCCTGTTGGCTCATGTCTTTCACAGTAACCCCAGGTATCATGCGGCCTCCGTGCTGCCAGCCTAAACTCAGTTTTTAGATGTAGGAGTTCTTGTTCGTTTTTTGGTTGGATTCTTTGAAATTATGTAGACAGACGTGTCTATGAATAGCAGCAGTTTGGCTCCTTCCTTTCTGATCTGGAGAAGAATCACACTTTTTATGAGTATTAATGTTTTGTTCATTACCTGTATTGCAAATATTTCCTCCAGCCTGGTTTGGGTGACTGATTAGTAGGTGGTGCCATTAACTAAAATAGACACTAGAAGAAGAGCAACAATGCAGGAAGAGATCAAAGAGAGAGAAGTCTCGGTTTTACATATTTTGAGAAATCCAGCTAGATGTGACTTACCAAAACTTCGGTGGAGAGAAGTGATATTGATGAAAGATTGATTGATGGGCTGTAGTGACTCTTTATTCCTTGGTTAACATTATTCCATCAGAAGACAACATACCCAGATCAGTTTGCTCCTATTCACACATTCTCATTGAAATTGTTTTCACTGAGTTTTACTTTGTGCCAAAGTGCCTGCTGTCTCCACGGAGGGAAGGGGGCATGCTCTAGACATATATTCGGATGTGTTTCTCTCAGCACCTCTTACATGAAGTTGCTCATGAGAAACCTCTGGAGCCATGTTCTAGAAGATTTCTTTCTGAGTCAACAGTGATTAAGTCGGCTATAACTTTGTCATGTTTCTTCACTTTACATCTTGACTTTCAATTCTGATTTTCTTTTTACCAATTTATATTTTTAAGCTAACTTAAAACTTTGTAGATGGGGATAAGGGTATAAATAAAGAGTAAAAGAATTGCCAACAGTCATTGAAGGCCAGTCTATTGATCCGGCGTCAGGCATAGAGCCTTGCGTGTTGGGTGGATACTGAGTACATGTGAACTGAATATCATTGTCATGCAGTGAGCTGGATGGCAAATGTCTCAAACAATGGAAAGTCAGAATGGTTTTTGATGATGTGCTTCAGTGATCAATCCTAAAGAACTGTGTTTATTATTTTTGGCTATCATCGTTGAAACTGTAGCTTGCAAACCATACTGGTTACATCAAGGTTGACTGGCAGCGAGTGGAGAAGGACATGAAGAAAGCCAAGGAGCAGCTGAAGATCCGTAAGAGCAGCCAGATACCTACGGAGGTCAAAAGCAAAGCAGAGGAGGTGAGTCTTGTTTTGTTCATCTGCAGTGTGAAAAGACTGTGGACAATGGGGTAGACGGAGCAGAATGTCAGCCGTGAATGGCATCTCTTCACCCTAGGAGGCAGTCTTTTAAAGCTGGGTGATTGAAGTGTTGGTGACTCTTATCAGGCAGTGATGTATGTAAATGACATGTTTATGAATGACTGTAAAATGAATGAATGATATGTTTACATATGTGGATTGGTCATGTCTGGAATCAGTCCTTGCAGCAAGTGAGATGTAGATGGTTTGAAGTCATACTTTGTCTCCATGCACACTCTTCTCTGAAATGTCCATCCTTTACACGCACACATAACTAGCAGGAATATGTAGCTCAGAGGTTTGCAACTTTTTTTTTTGTAAAGGACCGGATGATAAATGTTTCCAGCTTTGTAGGCCCTGGGGTCTCGGTCACAGCTACTGAACTCCACCGTGTATCATGAAAATAGGCATACACGGTATGTAGACAAGTGGGTGTGGCTGTGTTGCAGCGAAGCTTTATTTAAAAATGACAGCAGGCTGGATTTGGTTTTCAGGCTATAGTTTGCTGACCTCTGCTCTAACACGCGAAAACCAGGTTAGGTTATATAGGCTGGCCCTTGGAAGGGACAGAAGAAGTCCTTCCTTTTTAAAAGGATGTATTCTGGCACTTCTTGATTACCTTTGGAAATACATTAAATGTCCCAAAGAAATAAGTGCACCGAAGTGGGGAGAAGTAAAGTAGGATCGAGGTGTCAAAAAGGCACCTTGCACCTTCTAAGGCCTGGAGCAATGGTGTTCTGGATTCACAGAGAAAACAGATGGAATAACTGCAGATGATGGATTTAGAGGTAAATCGAAACAGGCCTTGTCCTTGAAATATTGCCAAATGATGGTAACAAAATAAAACAGGTTAAACCCATAAGGACCAAGAGAACAGGAGAAAAATACCACAGGAGAAGAAATGTCAGCAAGTTTTTAGAAGTTGAAAAGCAGATAGATGAGTGATGAATGACTTAGATTCGAAAATACTGAACAGGTAAGTCCACCTTGCCAGGCACATTACTGGCAGTCTCTGCAAGGAGGTGGGTGGTAGGCCAAAGCTGGTCCTTTGCCCAGAGTGGAAGGTGGCATCTCCAAGGGCCCAGGGGTGCAGAGAGTCCCTCCCAGTTCCATCCACTTGTCTCAAGGTCACGGTTATAAAAGTGACACTTTTTTCATTTTGCCAGAACTTGACTACTCACATGTATACAGAAGTAATGCACGACTGTTGAAAACTTCTTTAATGACATGGGAAGTATGTATAATAAACAGAATAAGGTTACTGTTCCATTAGAACTAACTGTTGAGGGCCGCCCGGGTGGCTCAGCGGTTGGGCGTCCGCCTTCGGCTCAGGGCGTGATCCCGAGGTCCTGGGATCAAGTCCCGCATTGGAGCCCACTTCTCCCTCTGCCTGTGTCTCTGCCTCTCTGTGTGTCTCTCATGATTAAATAAAATCTTAAGAAAAAGAAGAACTAACTGTTGAGTCACAGAGGGAACTTGTTATAAACTAGCCACAAGGTTTGGAATTGCTTTAATCCACAAATTTTTGTATTCCTATGCGTGGCCTGGCACCGTCACAGGCCCCAGGGATAGTGGCTGGTTCCTCCCGCCAAGCTTGGGGAGCCAGGGAATGAAGATGATGAATTCAGTGTTTAGCAATAAAAATCATCAGTAACTTCAGTGGCAGCAGTTCTGGGGTGGGGGTGGAATTGAAAGCCAAACTGTAACAAGTTGAGGAGTAGGAAGTAAGAAAGTAAAGATAATGAAAACAATAATTATTTCGGGATTTTGTATGATTTTCTTCATTCCTCCTGATGGTAGGTAGATGGCAAAAGGTGCTACGTCAAGTAGGGAAATGTGCGGCCCGGTGAAGGCAGAGGGCATGGAAGTGACGCAGGGAGTCCTAGGCATGGTGGGGTAAGGACGCCGGCGAGTCCCAGGAGAACGGGGTAGATTGGAGCAGGTCAGGGTGTGAGTGGCCTGTATGGTTGGGACATGGAGTTGCTGTACTCGAGTTTAAGAAATGGTTAGGCCAGGGTGCTGGACGTGTTGTCCGGTGAGGAGCGTCTAAGCTGATGGTTGTCCTTGGGGTGGAGGATGGACACAGAGACTTGGAGGAGAGACTTGCGAATGAGCAGCCTCGGTTGGGAAGCAGGTGTGGAGAGAACGAAGGAGTGACATCGGAAACGCAGTCGCCTCCGTAGCCGGTTTCTTGAACACGGCTTTACTCTTGCCCCGGAGCGTCCCCGTGAACTCTGTCCTTCCCTGTTCCTGAGACAGCACGCAGGCCGACTTCCTGGCTCTCTCACAGACAACTGAGGACAGAAGCCAAGGAGTTGCCTTGGCTTCTCCTCCTCGGCCGCCTATGGCCAGTCATCCAGTCAGAGTCCCATTTCGAAAACGTCTCTTGAATTCAGTTGCGTCAAACTAGCACCCCTGCCACTACCTGGAGCCAGAGACCCAGCGAGGGGGTTGTTGGGATCGCACAGGTGATAGAGATGTGAGTCGTAGTAATACTATCCCTGGCAAAGTAAGCCACTCGTGCTCTCTTCCGTTTCTAGGTCGTGTCATTTGTGAAGAAGAACGTTCTAGTGACTGGGGGATTTTTCGGAGGCTTTCTGCTTGGCATGGCATCCTAAGAAGGACAACTTCACTTTTGTGATTCCTGTTTTCTCCAGCCAGCTGCCTCTGCACTCCATCATAAGACGTCAGGTCTCTCCTGCTTCTCCTCTTTCTCCATGACTTCTGCCGTGGCGTATCCGAATGGCTCCTGTAGACATCTGTCGGTACAAGCTGACATGGCCCCGCTGTGAGCTTGGTGGCAACGGAAGAGCCCATAGGCGTTAGCTCTACTCCCTGCATACTCCCCACTTACTAACCTGTAGGTCAACAAAAACGTTCCTTTCCCCTCCCGTATAAGATGCGTAACAGAGCTTGGTACGCAAGATGGCTCACCTTGGAGGATGAGTGGATCCTCAAAGGTTGCCCTGAACTTGATTTGGGAAAAAAAAATCGCAAACGTATAGATACCTGATGTGCTGCATGGAAAGGAACTGAATACATTTGCCTTTAAGCATGAAAGACTTGGTATCTTGGTGTCTCCTTTCTTTTTTAGTTGGTTTTAGATTACAGAAAGAGAGTTGTTTATATACTTGCTGTAAGTATCCTGACAAAATGGCAGCATAAGCCCTAGCATCGAAAAATCTGAATATGGAATGAACTTGTGCTAAAGGTATATGTGTGCTGAGCTGAGGGTATTGTGTTTGGTGGGAAGGTCTTGAGGGAAACCAAGTATCATAGCTACGTCATCGGATGGTCAGACTTATGAATCATTTAGGGACATGAAGATCTTATCCAGGGACGTTTTCCAGCATCCAGCAACTCGTGGCTGTTTCCAGAGGGGTTTTTCTCATGGCAAAATAAGTGACTACGTAGGAGAGGTAAGAAGCTCTTGGATTTTTATTTCATGGAAAAGGCTTTAAGCTTTGAAATATGAAGTATTATTTACCTCTTGTGAAAACTTTAGGGGTAGCCATAGCTCCTCTGGGCCAATTCTATTTCTTCATCTAGTTGGTGTGAAATGCCTCACATTTGAGCCAGAGCTTTCAGGAGGTGGCATTCCAGGCACTCAGAATTGAGAACAGTAGCAAAAGCATGTGTGAAGTCAGTTATTTCCATCGTCAAACATAATCTGCTGTCTCACATGGCCCAAACCCTTAGAATTATTCTTTAAAACAAAAGTTTGTAGACACACAGAGACATGCTGGGAACCTCGGCACATCTGGTTGTAATGGCCTGTCACCATCACCATGTGTGCAGCCTCCGCTGGAACACCTGCTTCTGCAGGGTAAGGCTCGTGTGTTTCCGTCACACCCGTGGAACTGAGCACGTAATAGGTATTCAGGATTTGTAGAATATAAGGATGACGACCTCACGTAAATGAACCCACAAAAGGGATTGATGCAAAGAATCATTTGAGACTCTGTGAGTTATGAGAATGCAGAAAACTTAGAATCAGTCACTAAACCTGCAGGTGACTTTTGCAAAACGTATGTTTTTTTAAGGGCTTCTTTTAAAATGTTTGCCTTTTTCCTTACCTTGAGAGTATTGGGTTGGATTTGGAAACTGTACCTACTGATGGATGTGTGGGACTTTTTAGAATTCATCCATCTGCATCCTTTCCCTTCTTTTGAGGCGACCTAGGTAATTTTGCGTACAATGCGTATGAACCACCCCCAAATGAAAATGGTACGAGCCTCTGTGTTGTCTCTTGCATAAGGACTTAAAGATTGTTTTTAGTTTTTATTATGGAAACTTTCAAACATACCTGAACGTAGAGAAACGTACGGCGACCCTCATGTATCTATCACCCGCAACGACCATCAAATCATAGCTTGTTGATTGTTTTGAAACAAATACAAAATGTATCATTTCTTTATATTTCCGTTTGTGTCACTAAAAGGTGAGAACTGTTTTTAAAAATCAAATATAATACACTACTATCATGTCAAATAATTACAATTTCTTAATATCATCAAATATCTGGCCAGTCTTCAAAATATCCCGTCTGTTACGTGTTTTGCATTCGGTTTGTTTGAATCAAAATCCGTCTAAGGTCCACCCACGTTGCGTTCAGGTGGTCGAAGTGTCTTAATGCTGTATGCTCTTACTCTTTTCCTTCGTGGGATTTTGGCCTGCCATATAGTTGTTGAAGACACTGAGTTATTCCTTAGTTTTCTCCATCCTGCTCCTGATGCCCGGGTCCCGGGCTGATGTTCTGTTTGGCAGTCAAGGCTGCGGCTCTTTAATCACGTGACCCGTGCCATTCCCCCGGAGCAATGGAATGGTGGCCGTCGAGCGTCCCTGCCGTGCCCTGTTCTCCCTTGGGTTGCACGGAGCAGCGCGGCCACCGGCTGCCTCTCGTGGGGTGGGAGTTGCCTTATGTCCGTCTGTTCTTCCTGGGATCATTGGTGATGACAACAGACGCTAGCCGGTGGCTGTGAGCGCTCGCGGGCTGTGGCAGAAGGTGGGCCGAGGCGAGCTCTGCGGGTCCCTCTCAAGGGGGTTCCGAGCTGGCCGCTTGGGGCCCCCGGGGCGTGGGTGAGGTCGGTGCTGCGGGGTGGCTCCTGAGGCCTGCCCACCCGGCGGGGCGCGCTTGGGGCTGCGGGTATGCTGGATCCCAGCCGAGCTGGAGGAGGCGCGGGCATTTAGGGGGGCCGTACCTTGGGGTCCTGTGGCCAGCGGCTTGGTTTGAGGTGCCGAAGCGGGAGGTAAGACTTCCCCCACAAGGACAGCCCCCTGCCCTCCTCCATGCAAAGCCAAGATCGCAGGACCGGGCCTGCCCCCGCAACTGCCCCATTTTCGTGTCATTAGCGAGCCACCTGATTCCCTGTGGTGCCAGAGGCCGCCAGTTTCCCTTGAATGACGGGGGCATCCGGCGAGTTTGGGGCCATGGCCCCCTGCACCCACCGCGCCCTTTCTGTCCCCCGGCCGGGCCCCTGCGCCCCCCACCCGTGTCGTCGTCACTCCGGGCACCCTCTGATCCGCTGTCGCTTCGGAGATGGGGCTGGCCAGGCTGGGGACGCGGGCCCACTCGGGCTCCCAGAGTGGACTCCAGCGCCGTCCGCCTCCCCCGGCCCGTGTCCTCGTTGCTGAGCAGCCCCAGGATCGCTAACGTCATCGACGTCGTCCTCGCGTACATTTTGCTCCCGCTTCCCCTCCCCCGCGGGCCCGGCCACTTGCTGGCGCCGGGCAGTGCTGCGTCCCGGATGCTGCCAGGAGACAGGACTCCAGCTGCCGGACTCTGGCGGCGGCTCGAGGTCCCAGGCCGCGGTCGCCGTGTGCGAACTGCTGACGACGTTGCCTCCATCATCCTTTCCTTTGACATCTGCCAGCGAGGTGGGCAGGCGTAATGCTCGGGCTCTTACTTGAAACCTCTGCTTTTCTATAGTTTGGGGAAATTTAATAAATGTCTGCTTCAAAAAAAAAAAAAAACGGTATAGAGATGGATCCGAGATGCCCGAGTATCATTAATGTTTCGTGATCACTTGGTTTCTTGGAGGGAAGATCACCGCAGGCCCAACCAGGTGCTGCCCCCTGGGCTGCTTCCGCCAGCTGAGCAGCTCGGGTCTTTGTGGCGAAGCCCAGGTAGGGGCCTCCTAAACTGCTTACACAACTTGAGTGTGAGCTCCTGGACAGGTGGGCAAAATATATATATTTTACCCTGGACCTGATTTCTCACAAATCATGTTCCACAATGTTTGATTTTTCATAAGGAATCATGAATTTTAAGAGCACTATTTTCCTAAAGAAAACTGACAGTGGTGCACTTTTTTTCACATTAAAAAAAAAAAAAAACCTGTGAAGTCAGCTTATTGACTCACCAAAACTGTCTATGTCTCTGAATATAAAATGGTAAGAAATGCAATTAGGATTATTGAGAGCAGTGCAATTTTAGCAACTCCCGACACCTGGCTCTCGTCGGAGGGGCCGGCCTCACCCGGCTGGGGGATCTTTGGGCAGCCGCCCAGGTTTCTAATGAGCAGCCGACGCTGAGAACCACTGAGGCACAGACTGGGAGCCCAGAGCTAACCAAGTCAGAGCTCCGCTGTTGACAAGTGACTGCCTCACAGGCCTTTAAAGGCTCTTCAGTTACGTGCCCCACAACTGCACATGCCTCCCAGATACCGGGCACAAGTGTGATAGTACACTTCATTGGACACTAGCAGTTGGGGTGAAGAGAGGGGCATGGCCAACACATCACCCTCCCTGAAGTCTTTTAGTCACTAATTAACCAAGTGATTAAACTTGGCACTACTAACCCACTTACAGATTGTTTTGGTCGCTAAAAATGGAGGAGCTACAGCTCTCCCCTTCTCAGGTCCTCCCTGGTCCCTAACACATAAGAAACACGGGAAGACTGTTCAGCTTCTCTGATGACTGTTTTATTTTTCTGGGTGTCATAACACCTGGAAAGAATCAGGTTTGAATTAGTGTGTGCCCTAGATGCTAACGTCGGCCGAGGCACGACTGAGTTTAAAGATGGGAAGGGGGCAGCCCCGTGGCTCAGCGGTTTAACGCTGCCTTCGGCCCAGGGTGTGATCCTGGAGAACTGGGATCAAGTCCCACATTGGGCTCCTTGCAAGGAGCCTGCTTCTCCCTCTGCCTCTCTCTCCATCCTCCTTGTGTATTCTCATGAGTAAATAAATAAAAATCTTTAAAAAATTTTAAAAATAAAAATCTTGATTTAAAAAAAATAGGAAGGAACGATTTAATATGAAGCCTTAAAAGCCCTAGTTAGGGCAGCCGGGGTGGCTCAGCAGTTTAGCGCCGCCTTCAGCCCAGGGTGTGATCCTGGGGTCCTGGGATCGAGTCCCTTGTCGGGCTCCCTGCGTGGGGCCTGCTTCTCCCTCTTCCTATGTCTCTCTGTGTCTCTCATGAATAAATAAATAAATAAAATCTTTAAAAAAGATAAAAGTCCTAGGTAAAGTAGTACACCCTAGGGAAAAAGATTTAAAAGTCTGAACCTTGAGTAGTTAACTCAATAAAAATGACTCTGTAGTGAAGTTCAGGAAAACAACGTATTTGATCATATACTGATTCCTAATGTGAATCCTATAGCCCTGCTGTCAATCGATCATGTTAAATGTTCTTTGCATTTGTGTATGGTGTAAACAGTTGTCAAATGTTTTATTAAATCGTTTCGCTATTAACACGAGTTCCGTAAATGATTTCATGAGAACGTACCACAGTTACCTTGGTTTGTGGACGAAACATCTTTAAGACAGCGTTTCTCCGAGCCTCCCTGGAGAACGTTCACCCTGAGAGGTGCTGTGTGCAAAGTGGGCACACCCTGGCAGGCGCCGCGTACAGCAAGCAGTCATTTTCAAGGGATCATGACCGACCGTAGTGGACGGGAGAGAGACCCGTTTACCTAGGTCTAACGTGGCATTCCCTAAACTCCCCTAACCCCAGAAGCCTTCCGCCCACCCCTTACAGCAGCTCCCAGAAACAGTTCAGGGAACGCCGTTTACAAGAGTGCTTGGCCTCGAGTAATGGGGTGTGTGACTAGCCCGGCCTCAGTCCATTCACGGCCAGGGAGGCTCTTCCTAGCTGGATCTCCCCTACTGTGGACTGAATGGTGGTGTTCCCCCAAATTCATAGGTGGAAACCCCAACACCTAAGGTGATGACAGTTGGAGGCAGGGCCTTGGGGAGATGACTGGTTCACGGAGGTGGAGCCGTATGACTGGGATGGGGACCAGGAAGCAGGCCCTCACCAGACACCAACTCTGCCGGTACCTCGATCTTGGACTCCCAGCTTCCAGAATTCTGAGAAATACACGGCTGTTGTTCATGAGCCCGAGCGGACTTTCAGGAGCCTGAATGCATGAAGCTGCGGGCCCGTCACAGTGTGTTTCTGCTCTTGCTCAGAGAATCACCTTTTTCTTTGGCGGGGGGCAGGGTGGAGTGATGGTGGTTGTAACACCTGTTTGAGGAAAGCAGATGGCCTGTTTGATCGTGTCGCTCCACCAACACTACGTGAGGTCCGTGACAACTGTCATCAGGTTCCTTCAGGATCCACTGTGACGTCTTGATAAGGATGTAGAGTGGATACCCCACCTAAGGATTCTGTTGCTGCCTGCCTGACTTCCAGTGAAGCCTTTTCCCTCCCAGTTTTCTCATGATTAATTAGGGGTTCAACATTATACAACTGATTTCCAGGCCTTTCCTACCAGTCGTTGAACACATACTGTCTTCTCGCCACACACTATGCTGGGGAGGTAAGGGGAGGAAGAAATGCCATGAATTACTGGAAATGCAACAGGTATGGGGTTGGGTTAGAGAAACTCTTGAATCTAGCACGGAGGCTGTGACGGGTGCATGGTGATGGCACTGGAGGCGTGTCTTTTCACCCAACACATCAATAGTTTCATGAATGGTACCAGTAGTCTAAACTCCTGCTAAAGAGCATTCGTACCTGTACCTGTAATAAGAAATACATTTAGGGGGTGCCTGGGTGGATGTCAGAGTCTCGGTTCCAAAACCTGCATTAGCCCCAGGCTCAGCACTGACCACGGAGTCTGCTTCAGATTCCCTCTCCCTCTCCCTCTGCCCCTCTCCCCACTCACACGTGCTCTAATAAATAAGTACAATCCTTTTTTAAAAAAATACATTTAGTCCTCCTCTTAGGTGTTTTTTTCCAACACCAGCAAACAATTCTCCAATTCTCAGTGGACACTGGCCAGATATCCTACAAACTTCATTCACTTGTGACCATAAGCACGTGGAATTAGTGTCAGATCCCACAGCTTTAGGGATCAGTCCACAATACTGCCCCAAGTTCGGACACCTACTGCCAAGCCCAGATCCTTACCTGGCCTTCTGAGTCACTGGCTGTACATCTGAGGTTCCCAATGACATCCTCTGGGTTTGATTAATTTGCTACAGTAAGTACAGAACTCAGGGAAACATTTGCTCCAACATTTCCCAGCTTGTTATAAGGGATACAGATGAACAGCCACCTGAAAAGGTATAGAGGGCAAGGTCCCACAGAGAAGAGTTTCTGTCCAAACCCAGTCCTTTTGGTTTTTTTATAGAGGCTTCATTACACAGTCATGATTGACCGAATCATTGGCCACTGGTGACTGAATCTGCAGCCCCTGTCCCTTCAGCAGAGGTGGGGGGAGTGGGGACTGAAAGCTTTAACCGTGTTAATCACATGGTTGGTGCCCCCTGGCAACCAGTCCCCAATCATAGGTCACCTAGGGGCTTTCCAGATGTGACCTCATTAATGTGACAAGACCCCTTTGTCACTCTTACCACTTAGGAGATCCAAGAGTTTTAGGGGCTCTGTACCAGGAAAGGAGATAAAGACCAAATATCGAACTCCAATATGAAAATATTAAAAAAGACCGAATATATAGCTCTTAAAAGTCACAATATCACAAGCACCAAACCAAAATTTCTCACTTAACAGGTTTATTTTAGCAGCTCGGTTTTATTACATTCTACATATTTAATGTATTTATATTTCTATCTGTTCTGCATAGATGGCATATTGACTTTTATAGTTGCCTTTTTTAATTTGCTATTTGCTGCTACCTGGCCTGAAGAAAGAGTCAGGAAGACAAAAAACTTGCTTGGTGGATACATGGTGCAGCATTTAACTTCTCAGCAGCAGCATTTAACTTCTCGGCAGAACTTCACTTTGATGTCAGCTTCAGTGTCAGCTTTTCTTCCTCTTCTTTCTCAAATCCTGAACAGACGAGAGATCTTCCTTTAGGGTAGCGAGCACAACACTTACGCAGTTCTTGAATGACAGCCTGACACTTAGATTCCACGTAGTTGTTGGCTGAAAGACACACAGGCAGACCCTAGTCAGAACCTAAGGCACGGGGAAGTTTAGATCAGTGCTTCCCACTCCTTTTCACCTCATTCTATCTACAGACTCGGAAGAAAGAGGACGTACCCAAGCCCACTCAATTCTTTCTGATGTACAGACTAGTCAACAGGCTAATGGGGGGGGGGGAAGCATGATTTGCAAAGTGGTTGAGAGATATTTTTAGATTTAAATATCCTTTTCTTTGAGGTTAAGATCTTGGGTGCCCTTTTGTAGGACAGCCTGGCTGTGGGAGCTCCCTACCAAGTCCCTGCAACAGACCTTCGCAAACTGCCGCCTCGGGGCGAGTCCTAGTCTTTCTTACAGCTGTGGGCTAAGAGTGGTTCTTACATTTTTCCAAGGTTGTAAACACACCCACACACCCCCACCTCCTCCCCCACATGCTACTCAACAAAGAGCTTCTGGCCTCCAAAGCCTAAAATCTTTCCTACCTGCCCTCTACAGAAATTATTTGTAGACCCTTATCGTACAGAGACCTCAGGTCGGAGGAACTTGACCTAAAGGTTTGAGGTCAGCTGCAGTTGATCTGAGCCCCCTAGTGCTAATGTGGGGCGCACTGGACTCAGTCTAGGATTAAAATAACCCAATTCTGACCACAAAGAATATAGCAGAGTGGCTGAGTCCAAGAGTGGAGCCAAACCAAAGGGGCTCCAATCCTTGCTGTTCTGCAAACCCTGGATAAGTTATTGAACTTCTAGATCAATTTCTCCATCTATAAAATGGGGGTCATGGTAGCATCTGCCTCATGGATGAAAGGGTTAAAGGATCTAATCGGTTTAAAACCCTTATGGCTGTGCTTAATGCTAACTCTTAATCCTTCCAGTCCTTACTCCTCCCACGCTGTAGCCAGAGAGTGTCTCTAACTTGATCCTTGTTCTCCCTTAGCCATGTGTTGCTAATGCAAATAAGAATTTATTGACGAGAAGACATTGTGAAAAATATTTCCCTTTTTCTGAAATTTGGAAGGAGGAAAGGATGAAGAAAGTAGCATTACTGTCATTGTACATCAGCATTTTAGATTAAGAGATTTTTCTGAAAAATCTCTTTGCTTACATCATAAAATGAAATGTCTGAGAATGAAGGTTAAAAGTCAAAGGCAATATACAAACAAGGGTTTTCTTTACTGGTGAATCTTTGGGTAAATTCTTAACATTTGTCCTTCAGACCCTTCCATATTTTCATGGGCATCCATCTCCATGTCCTACATTAATAAGGGGAAGTCACCAAAAATGTCAGTGTTGAAATTAAGAAAGCCATATGGCTTTATTCTATCTTCTTCCAATAATCATTCACTGATTTAAAAAAAATCCTCTAGCATTTGGTCAAACTTATTGGCCAACTTAAAACCAAATTGGGGGAAAGAAAGAAACCAGGTGGACAGATCACATCAAATATGCTTTAGCTGAAGTATGCTTTCGCCTTTAAGACTTAGTTGCTAACTTTGGCAGCCTGAATTCCAACTGCATTTTCAACCCCCCACTTGTAACCTGATTGCTTTTAAAAAGTGAAGTATAACCAACCCATTTAAAACTAGTCTTTTTAAAAAAGGACTTTGCTCAGCTTAGTAATTCTCAATTCTGGCTGTACATTAAAATTACCTGCTTAGCTTTCTACACTGATTCCTGCCCAGAACCCATCCTCAGGAAATCTGATTTAATTGTCCTAGGCAAGTTTTTAAAGCTCTTCAGGTAGTTCTAATGTACAACCAGGATGGCAAACATGAAAGTTGGATGACATCACTTTTTATTTTCTGCATCTCGGATTTGAAACAATGAGAAAAAAAATCTTCAGAATAATTACAGAAGTATTGCATTTGAGAGGAGTTCCTATCATTTGCCGATAAAACGAAAAACTGGTCTCTTGTAAGTTCACAGATAGAGTGGAAAAATATTTTTAAAAAAGCATTTAACATACTACCTTGTAAACATTTCTGTATTTCACAGGCTTGTTTCTGGCACGGATCCTTCTGCGGCATATCCAGAAAACTAAAATAAGAAAAATGATTTTTATTTTGTCTTTTATCCATAAAGACTTTAAAGCCCCTTTAGATGGGATTTTCTTCTGAGACAACCAGGTACGCTAGAAAACAATTGCACTAAAAAATACTCTTCCCATTCACAGGATGAATCAATTGTATTTTTATAATATCCATTTCATTTAATTTGGAAGACATAAATAGCTTTACATGAAAATAAAACCTTGAATTCAATCAACTCATCTTGAATATGGTAAACCAACTGTGGGCTAGAGGAGCGATGCCACAGCCCAGTAGGCCTCGCCCACCGCTCAGACCGTTCACAGAACCACCCTTGGTAAATGATTAAACTCCTTGAGCCTTTTTCCTTCTAATTCATGTGTAAAATGGAGACCATTCCTACCTACCTCAAACCATTAATGGAGGGATTAAGTGTGATAAAGTATATAAAGTGCACAGTCTAGTGCCCGGAAGGAAGGCAGTAAGGATTCCATACGTGGTAGCTATGATTCCCAAGATCTTTCAAAAAAAGTAAAACCTGACTTTTAATGTACATAAACAGGACTACTTTAACTCAGAAAATCATTTATCAGGTAGTAAATGCTTTCCTAGGAATCAGCAATATTTGGTGCTATTATTACTTCCTGAGAAAGGTGCTAGTTAAGCAGCTACAATAATTTTCAGAGCTCTTACAGAAACCATCTTTTTAAAAATAATCTGTAACCAGAGAATGAATTTAAGTGCCCAAGATCTTGATCAGCAACCTCTAATAACTTGAAGGCACAATTTCAGAAAAGAAAAAGGCCCAGGAGCCTTTGTAGCTAATTTCATTCATTCAAATAACCTCCTCTTTTTTTTCAGAGCCCCCTAAGTTCTCAGTAGATCCAAGTTAGGTCAGTACTGGGAGGGGAAACACTGGAGCAAAACCTAGGATATTTACAGGATGGGAGAAGGAAAGGCAGGTGAATTGCTGCAGGGCAAATAAGCGACAAATAGATGTTGATGCTGCTAGGAGCTGCTCTCTTCTCTCTAAATCAGTACCAAGTCCTTGGTGATCAGGGCATCTGTTCTGTAGCAGGTGCTGACTTTTGTGGGATTCATCAGATCCCAGTTCCAGCTGATGATGTCCATTAAAGGTTCTATGGCAATTTCCAAAGGAGTCAATTTCAAGTTACGTATCCTGACTAAGTGCTTTTGTTGACTTGCTTTCTGCCTGCGTGACCCTCTCTCTGCAGTTCCACTCGTGCTGTTCTTCATGGCCCTTCCTAAGCTTCTGTGTTCTTGAGCAGTTTTTCAACCCACTTCCTCCCCCCAGGCCCACAGGTGGGTGCACTGCAGTGGTGGATGAAGTGATTGCCATATACTGAACAGAACAGAGGAGCATATCTTCCTAGAATCCCAGCACCTGGAAAAAAAATAGATCATCAAAATCACCACAACCGAATAGGGCAAACAAAAGAAGACGGGAGAACAGGGGAGAAATAGAAATACATACCAGGCTAATCATCAGGCAAAAGCTTAAGCAACAGCTCCTGTACTCCCCTGACCTGTCAGAAAAAGAAAAGTTTATAGAGTACTCTGTTGTAAGAGCCCCGATACAATGGAAAATGATTAAGCAACACGGGTACCATTAAATGATGCTGGATCTGCCACAAGCGAGAGTTGTTATCCATGTAGCGCTCCTCAGGGTAGAGTTGCCACATGAGAGGTAGCTGGGAGGTAAGAAGGTGACTTGGCCTAGCTGCGTCACCTAAGGGAACCTGAACTTGCTGGACTCGTGCCCTTAGGAAACTCGTCTCCTGATGGGAAAAAACGATCAAAAATAAAAGCAGAGATTTCAGGCTTCTGAGACTGGTTAGAAACCAAGTTGCTTGAAAGCAAAATCAATAAAATACAAAAGAGAAGCCAAATGTAAACAGTTACCTCTTCCACGACGGCCACCCACGTGCGCTGGTATTCGTCGCGGTAGATACCCTCTTGGTGAACCCAGAGGCGGTCGGGTGGAGCCCCCACATCCTCTCCTGCCATCCTGGGCTTTGGGTTCCAATTCTAGCCCTGCTTTTCTCCACCTAAGCCTGCAGCACCCGCGCACAGGACACAGGTGTGACTTTTTGGGTTTGAATGAACTCATCCATTGAGCAAGGTGACCTGGTACTAGCAATCACCAACCAGAACCAAAACTCGTATCGCATCCGTCCACTTGCACGGCCTAAATAGAGCCAGGGCCATCTGAAGCTCCCCGCAAGACCCTGAAGCGACACTCGGCAGAGGCTTAGGTCAAGCTAACGGTTGACTGTGAAGCGCTCAGCTCCTCAGCACAGCGGGAAGTTCTGTGGACCTGCAGGCCTAGCACCTCGGGAAGCTGGGCGGGGGTCACAGTCTTTGCATTCACAAAGCAGCATCGGACAAAGGGTAGTTAGCACCAGAGGACGCTCAGGAGTGTGCCTGAGGGCACGTATTTGGGCAGGAAAGCAGTGTAACAAAGGACACGTGAGCCAGATTCCCCAGGCGAAAGCCCCTTCCAAGCAGTCCCATTGTAAAGGCTCGTGAAGGCTGAATCCTATGCAGCGCTTTCCGAATTAAAAGTCTCAAGGACAAACGGCCTATTTAGCAGTTTACTTAGAAAGGTCACTTCTAGCACTTGGGCTGTTCGTGTTAAGGAACATATTCAAGGTAGCTTCATGGAATTTTGAAGCTCCAAAAGACTTTGGGGGTCACGGTGGTTTGGAGCTGAGAGCAAGTGATCCTTATCCATCTAGGTCCTGGTTTCATGTTAATAACGCCTCAGGATGTCTCAGGAGCCCGTTTTCCCACAGAGGTGTGTATGCATTTAAATCCTGATTTCCCAAGTCAGAAAGCCAGAAAAAGCCCTCTGCCATTGGAGAGGCGGGAAGGAAGCAAGCCTCCTGGGCAAACTCCTTCCAGAGCGCGGCTCTAACCCCGTGAGGCTTCTCTGCCTAGCTTGGGATCTCATTTCAGGGCCTCAGCAGCACTCGACCTGCCTTCTGGAGGAGTGTGTTGCTTGTACCTGGCCCCCAGCATCACGGCATGGTTTCACTGCATTTCTACCTTTGCCAGGGCACATACAGCACATACAGCATTTGCCCCACAAAACAAAGGCATCCTATTCTCATCAGGTGGCCTTTCGGTAGGAGAGGAACTGTACCCCATCTCGGGACATTGTTAAACCACTAAATTGAGATTGTCAAGAGCACAGGAGATGCCCTCTTTTCAAGGACAATACTCTGAGTCTGATTCCCCCCCCCCTTGACACTGTGAGTTCGCCCTCGCTGAAAGTAGAAGGCATCTTTTATAGACTTAAGAAATGGTCTGATTTCAGTGGATGATGTAAGAGCATCATAGTTGCTTCACCCATTGTACTCTGAATGCAGTGGACTCTGAGCCCATCGTAAGCTTCCATCTTACAGGGTTCTCTTATTTCAAACTCACCTAGCCAGGAAGGAACCCCTTCTCCTGCACCAAATCCCAGTTTCTCTCAGTGGCAAGAGCACCTCTCCTGATCCTGCAGACTCAAAACTTACAAGTGATCTTGGACTTTCTCCCCTCCTTTACTTGCTACATCCTATCTGCCACCAATTCCAGCAAGCATCACTGCCACCGTATTTGTCCTAAAAACTAGGCTCATTTCTGGTTCCAAATCCTTGCTCTTGCTTTCTACTTGCCTCAAATGCCTCCCCAGGCCATTCTGTCTATCTCAGAACCATTATGGCACAATGCGGGTGCCTGCCTTCTTGATGAACACTTCCTGCCTCCTGGGACCACTGCAGCATTTATGTCTGAGCGTAAGCTCATATTTTGGCCTCTACGAATTGCCTTGCAGATCTGCTCTGCTTATTTCACAAGCCTTGTGTGCCTCCCCAAATACTGTATTATAAGCTCTTCGATAACAGGAATGATACAGTCCTGGGCACCCTAAGTCTCAATACTAGTCAGTGTTCCTGTGAGTGGATATGTTTACTGAGAGTGGAAGCAGCTAAAGACCACCTATACATGGGTTGAGGTTGATTCCTTAGGGATATCATATAACTATATATTTTTTCAAGGCCATTTCTTTCCATTTAGCAGATAACAATCGTTCTGCGTCTCCTTTTCCGCAGGGCTTTGGAAAGGAGAGATACAAACAAAAACCAAGCAAATATCAATGTCGAGATAAAACATATTAAAGTCTGGATGTCGAGCACAAAAGAAATAAGTATGGCCATTTAAAAAAACAGAAACCAAGGGTTAAGAGTTTCAGTACCATGTCACGTTCACAGACAGGTCCATTCATAGATAGACAACTAAGATATTGACATTCAAAGGTGTTTAGGGGGCGACTGGGTGGCTCAGTTTGTTAAGTGTCTGCCTTTGGGTCAGGTCATGATCCCCGGGTCCTGGGATGGAGCCCTAGATCGGGGCTTCTCCCTCTCCCTCTGTCCCTCTCTGCCTGCCTACTTGTACTCATGTTCTCTTTCTCTCTCAAATCAATCAATAAAAATCTTTCTTAAGGGCAGCCCCAATGGCCCAGTGGTTTGGTGCTGCCTTCGGCCTGGGGTATGATCCTGGAGACGCGGGATTGAGTCCCATGTCAGGTTCATTGTGCGGAGCCTGCTTCTCCCTCTGCCTGTGTCTCTGCCTCTCTCTTTCTCTCTGTGTCTGTCATGAATAAATAAAATAAAATCTTTAAAAAATCTTTTTAAAAAATAAATGTTTTGAATGAGAAGCAAAATTGTACTGGTTACCTTGACATTAAAAGGAAATGATTCCAGTGGTATAGAGGGCAAATAAATTGGAGATGATAGTCTGAGTTACTATGAATTACTACAAAGGGACCTATGAGTCACTAGGAAATATTCTCAGAAGAAAGGCAGTGTGACGAGCTGCTGTGACCTAAAGGCCAACATGCTGGGCATCAGTAAGATGAGCCTGGGAACAAACCCCAGCACTTGACCCTGAAGTTCCGCTACCACTCACCGAGAAGCTGACATATGAGGATGTACCAACAATCTCGCTACAAGAGAACAGCAAAGGCTAAGTGAGAAAGATTCAGATGAAGGATCATCAAATCTCAGGTTGTATGAATCGCAAACCGTTTCCCTAAAATGTGATCCTTGGAACACTTGCCCCTAACATTTTCCTTGGTCAAATAAGTTTGGGAATCTTTCAGTCATAAAGCTCTTATTAGTGTAGTAAAGCTCTGGCAAGTTACACAGTGAAGAAAGTTTATTTTGTTTGACATTTCCCAAAATCATTTGACTGGAGAACATTTTTCTGCACATGAAACTTGTTCACAAAATTCACAACCCCTTGCACTTAGATGAATGTCTTAAATTTCCAAGATCAACTGAGGTACAACATGCGATATAATACACAACATGAACCTGTTCCACTCAACTCTAAGGAGTACTATTGTCTTTGAATGTAAGTGGATTCACAAAGTTCTTATATGGCTTCATTATTCATGAAGACTGTAAATCATATTGTCCTCATGGTGGGGGGGGGTCACGTTGATGTCTTGGGTCGAGATCATACTGGCATAAAGTATTTGCTAGTAAAGGCCATCATAAATCATGTTTTAAATGGATGACATGCAACATAGAAAGGCTTCCTTAAAAAAATCATAATGAACTACAATTTCCAGGTGTTTGAACGATTTGTAAACAGTTATCAGTTGAGTACACTTATTTTCTTTGAATCGAAGTGATAATCTGATATAATTACAATGGATGAAATCACTAAGAACACATGCCCTGGAGTCAGTTGGCCTTGTCAGGGTATCAATCCGGAGTCTGGCAGTTACTAGGTTTATGGCTTGGGACAAGTGAACATCTCTACAGTAGTTTTCTGAGGTGTAAAATGAGGTATAAGAACATATTGAGCATAATGGGCACCACTTATTTCGCACTCATATACTTATATTGAGTCTTTTAATATTTACAATCACCTGATTAGATGGAGAGTTTTATAGATCCCACTTAAGGATGAGAGAAGCAAGGAACAGAGAAGTTAAGTCAGTTGCATGAATCCACAACACAGGCATGAGGTTCTAGACTGTGATTACAAGTGTGACACTTTACACATAAAGGTATATAAATGGTTGGTGGAGGGACTAGCGCAGAGGAAGTCATAAATTTCAATAGTCTTTCTGTGTAGCCCAGTTAACCCTTTAGAACCGTACAATTTGGCTGTGAGCATTATAAAGGAGTCAGAGAATGTTGTGACATTTGAGATTGACTTATAGCAACAACAAAGAAAAGCTGTCTTTCCTGTTGCAGGTGCGTAAAGGCAGTTTATAAAGTCAGAGTACCCCATTGCTAAAGATAAGAGTTGCGTAGCCACTGTTGTCACCTTAAGGCATGGTGTGCTAGCCATGGACAGTAACTAGACGTCAAGTACGAGGTCAAATGGAAAGTTAAGAGGGAATTTCGATTGTCCAATGTAAGTGCATAGTGGAGGTTTTGCCCGTCTTCACCCTCATCAAAGGGAGTCATGGAAAGAGGTGCTATGTGATCCTTAAGCATTAGGGGCAAATGCAAGTTTCTGGCACAGCGTCATAGATAATTCTTGGGGGGGGGCTTGGACTGGGACTGAGTTGGGAGAAAAGAGCAAAGCATCAACACCTGTTCAGTAGCCCCCTGGGAACGTTCCCTTTCCAGTACTGCCTGGTGGGACTAGAAGTCAGAGCCCCCGACGCGGGTCCCGATGGGCTGTGCGGGCGGCACGGCACGTACCTGTCCTGGGTTTCGCACGCTGCCTACCATGCACGTGTCTTTGCTAGCCCTAGGGAGTTGCAAGATCTAAACTGCAACCCGTGGCACGTCTGACATCCCTGAGAACGAAGCTGCTTTTGCACCGACTTCCCCGGCGTCTGAGCGCATCCAGGCCAGGAGAGCCGGGCGCCGTGCACCGTGGGCGCCGGCCGCGGTCCCCGCAGCCCTCGGCGCCGGCCTGCTCTCCCCCGCTCCCGTGCTGCGTGCGGGACACGCGAGTGCGTGCACGCCTGTGTGGCACACCGCAGCGGCCGCGCTCGAGAGTGACACTTTTTCCGATACAGTATAGCACTGTTTCTGGAAGAGGTTACTCACATGAATATAGTGTTTCTTGGGCTAATTAATCCGCCTCAGGAGCAGCGAGGCTCAAACTTCCAGGTCCCCCGCCCTGGGCCACTCCAGGCACGATCGGGACGTGAGCGTGCAACGAGCCCGAGGTCACCCGGACCGAAGTTGCGAGGCGAGGGCCGGCACCCGGAAGTGCTCCGGGGAGACTTGTACGAGGTTCAGGGAGCGGAACTTGGAAACAAAGCGCAATAAAATAAAGCCTGAACTGTCTGAGGAGCGGGTTTCGCAAGCGCGCGCCCCGGGCTCAAGAGGCCGGCGCGCGCCGCGAGGCCGCCTTCAAGGGCTGTCCCCGCGGCGTGTAGGCCGCGCGCGGCTCTCCCCGGCGGGCGCGCAAAATGGGCGCGGGCGCTCGGGAGGCGCCGGCCCGGCCGCCCGGCCGCCGCTCACAGACCACGTCGGCCCGCGGCCCGCGAGCGCCGCCTCCCCGCCCGCCCCGCCGCCCGGCCTGACGCCCCGACCGCGGCCGGCTACCGCCCTCCGCCCGACGGCCACGCCTGCCCCGAGCGGCGCGGGCGGCTCCCAGGTGCCGCCGGGCCGGCCCCGCCCGCCCCGCGCCCCGGCCCCGCCCCGCGCCCCAGCCCCGCCTCCGCGCGCCCGCCGGCCCCGCCCCGCCCCGCGGCCCCGCCCCGCCCCGCCCGCGCGCCCCGGCCCCGCCCCCGCGGAGCCCGCGCGCCGCCGCAGCCGGTTGGCCAGGCCCGGGCGGGCCGAGGCGGACGCGAGCGGGGTCGGACCAAGATGGCGGGGCAGGTGGTGCAGGCGGTGCAGGCGGTGCACCTCGAGTCGGACGCCTTCCTGGTGTGCCTCAACCACGCGCTGAGCACGGAGAAGGAGGAGGTGATGGGGCTGTGCATCGGGGAGGTGAGTCGCGCGCCCCGCGAGCCCGGCCGGAACCCCGCGGGGCAGGCGCCCGGAACGGCCGCGGCCGGAGCCCGGCGCTGCGGAGGCTGCGGCCGGCCCGCTCGCTGCTCAGGTAGTGAGGGCCCCGCGTCCCCCGCGATCGCGCCGTCCTCCGGGTGGGCCTTCGAGTCCCGCTGGCAGCCGCCGTCCGTCCCCACGGCTGCAGGCATCGCCCCCCGACCGCCGCCGCCTCAGGCGGGAGAGACGCGCGAGGATAATGGGGACGCGGCCGTGTGGGGCGCAGCCGAGCCCGCCGAGGCCCCCGGCCCCCCTCCACAGAACCACACACCCCAAGCTTCACCTGGGGCTTAACTCTCCCTCGCGGACACCCCGAACTCCTAACCCTCCAGTCCTTGGTGCCGCTGGACAGGAGCACATGACCCACTTCCACGCAATCTCCACCCATTGATACCAAACCAGCAAAATGTGATCAATAATCTTTTCTGCTTTTTCCCACTCTAGTTGAATGATGACACAAGGTAAGACCATGTTCGTTTCCTCCTCTCTCGGGATCTCCGTAGCACTGTTAACTGACCCAGCACAAGGTGTGCAACATTCTATACGACTCGTACTCGAAGTTTCCATTACGACTCCCGAGCTCCCTCATTGATACACTTTCAATTCCACCCCAACCGTGAAACTTGGTTTCGACCCTACTTCCTACAAGGAGGATTTTCGCTACATATATGCATGTCCTTATGTGAAAAGACACGGGTAGCAGTACCGAGATCATGACTGAATCGCTGAAAGCTCTTATAAATAGAATTTACTGGATTCACACAATGATGTTATGTTCCGCTTCCTTGCTGGACGCATTGTACGTTCTCTCTCCAGCGAAATGACAATGAAACACAGGTGATTTTCTGTCTGGCGTCTAATAAGCACATTACCAGATATTTCCCTCTATTGACTCCTTCCTTCGTGTCTATTGTCATTGGCCCTGCCTCCTCTGGTGGGCCCTCCAGTAACCCTAGAGATGCCCAGTAACTTGAATGCTTAATTAAGATGACAAAAGCTTTGAGTCACCTTTATTTAAATTTCACTATGTACTTCTCACACCCACCTCCTTAATGCCTTCGATTCTAGAAATTTCACTTTCCCAGGGAACAGATATGATGTACTTAGCCACACTTCCTCTGTCTCTGCTAAGGTATCATGGCAAGAACTGCTAAGCTTGTTACTTTGCTTTAATATCTTTTTATATTCCAAGCCTCAGTTCCCTTTTTTTCCCTAATTTATCCCCAAAAGGAGTGACTCCAAATTCACATATACCGGAACTGAAATACGCACAGTTGCTGAAAAGGTATGTGTGCTAGAATTTTGCATGATGGAAACGTTCAGCTGGGGAGGGATTTCTGGCCGACATTGGCTGCTCTCAGCAAGGGATCAGTCTGCGTATGCCCACGTTCACGGCTGCATAGCATATCCTCTCTACTAAAATCAGTTGAAGAGTGTACTCACCAGCACTGGAACCGAATACCTCTATTTGTAGCAGATTCAGATGAGGAATCGCCCTCAGCTCCCCTCCATTCTGTTGACTGCCTAATTTCTGGCCCTTCTCCCCACTTCCTTGAAACTTTTGGTCGGTCCTCCAAACCTGTGCCCCTCACTTTTATCTCCTTATGTCAAGTCCCAATATCTACTTGGGCAGCCCTTCTCTTACAAGCAAGTTACTCATGACTCATGATTCTTAGTCTACCTTGACTTTTGTCCTGTCTGCCGTCCTGCCTCTGCTTTTCTGGCAGGCTCTAGCTTTGGTGGTCTAGATCATGCTTATCAACCTATACTTTCTGGTATAGGACCATTTCAGTGTTTTCCAAATATGATGCAGGCCACTGCTTTTGTAAAATACTCTGAAAATCGATTATGGCCTCTTCTCCTGCC
Source organism: Canis lupus baileyi (assembly GCF_048164855.1). Lineage (NCBI taxonomy): Eukaryota > Metazoa > Chordata > Mammalia > Carnivora > Canidae > Canis > Canis lupus. The sequence continues at coordinate 780,493 of NC_132876.1, read as the reverse complement.
AAGCAGACAATGGAACTCCATCTGCTTTTCACCCCTATATGCAAGCCACTTTACCTCCTTTCTTCCCATATCTAGGAAAGAAATTCATTTCCTACCCAGAACTACAGGTTCTTCAAAGACCTTGCTCATCAAATATCTCATCTTCTGAGTCTTCAACCTTTCGACAGGCCTTTTTTCCTTACGATACGATTATGCTTCAATTACTCTCATTTCCCCAAGGGAAAGGGTAATTACTTTTCCACCCTCTATGTTCCTGTAGTCACTGCTCTTACATCCTCCTTTTAACAGCTAGACCTCTTGAAAAGATAGGTTGCGATAATTATCATTTCTTTACCTTCAACAGTCACACATACCAAGGCCTGGTTTCCAATTCTGTCTCTAGTCACCTCCCCATTGCTATATCACCTCCCCATTGCTATATCAGTGGGTTATTTCTTGGTGCTTATCTTATAAATCTTTCTCCTCAGAACTCTGAACTGTCATGGGTTCTTTTGTTTGTGTTGTATCTCCCTCCTCACCCCTTCCTTCCTTCCTTCCTTCCATCCATCCATCATGGGCACTTCATCCTTTGCATTAAACACTGGTATTCGCCAGGTTTCTGACTTGGTCCCCTCCTTGCCTTCCCAGAATGTCTTCTGGGCAACATTACCTTCCCTATGGCTTTAGCTGCAACATTGAACTTAGACCTGTCTTGAAATCCTTCCTCTGAAGAGAAGAAAAAAAAAAGAAATCCTTCCTCTGATACTCGCTGTGTGACTTTGGGCATGTTATTTAACATCTGTAGTCTATGATTTCTCTGCAAAACAGGGATGATGACAATCACCAACCTCAGAGAATTGTTGGGAGAGTTGGATTTAGGTACTGTGTGTAAAACACTCATTTGTAAAATGGGTATAATAATAGTACTGACCTCAGTGTGTCACTGGCGGAGTTTTATTTTTATTTTTATTTTGAAGTTTTAATTAAAATTCAAGTTCATTCACATGTGGTGTGGTATTGGTTTCAGGAGAATTTAGTGACTCATCACTTACATGTAACACCCAGTGCTCATCACAAGTGCCCTCAATCCCCAACATCCTGCCCACCTCCCCTCCACCAGCCCTCAGTTTGTTCACTGTAGTTAAGAATGTTTTTTTATGGTTTGCCCCTCTTTGGTTTTTCCCCATGTTCATCAGTTTTGTTTCTTAAGTTGCACATATGAGAGAGATCATATGGTATTTGTCTTTCTCTGATGGACTTAATTTCGCTTAGCTTCATACACCCTAGTTCCATCCACGTAGTTGCAAGTGGCAAGACTTCATTCTTTTTATGGCTAATACTCCATTATATAGATATAGATATACCAAATATCACCTCTTCTTTATCCCTTCATCAGTCGATTGACATCTGAGCTACTTCCATGATTTGGCTATTTTGGTAATGCTGCTATAAGCATTGAGGTGCGTGTGTCACTAGGGGAGTTATCAAGTCAATAAATGGAAAGCACTTTTTCCAAGTGCCTGACACCTGGCAGCTAGCCAGCAAATATTGGCCATTCTGACTGCTGTTGTTAATATCCAGTAGATACCAATTAACACCAATTATCCTAAGCTCTAGTACTTCATACCCTACTGCCTGTTTCACGCTTAGCCAGACGCAGTCATCTTAAACTAACATGTTCAGAACTGAGCCTTTCCTCTTCCTCAAACCCACTCTTCCAACACTGCTCCTCCCCCAGTAGTTCCTGAGCCTGGGGGCACCTTGGAATTACTGAGTAATTTTACAAAATCCTGATGCCAGCTCCATTGGTCTGGAGTGAGACCTATGTGGCAGGAGTTTGAATAAGTCCCCAGGTGATTCTAAGGTGCAGCCGAGTCTGGAAGCCACTCACAGCCATTCGGAACCATAGATTGCTTTCATGTTGTTTCCAACTGCTGCTACCTTCTTGGAGGTCCTTATCACTTCTGGAATACTTGCTAGCCTCTCCCCATTCTCCTTGCCTTGAGTCTCTTGCCTCTAGTCCTGTCTTCTGATTGGTTGGGGTATGCTCTTTTGAGAACTTAAACCTGACCTATCTCTACTTAAAATGAATGCATTTTCCATTACCTTTAGGATGAAGTCTCATTAGTTTAGCATTCAGGGCCTTCTTATTTCTACCTATCTGCAAGTTCTAAGCATGGTAAATTATGGCAGTTTCTAGGTTGTGCTGTACTGTTTCATTCCTTGTATCTGCTGGGCATTATGCTTGGACTGCTTCCCTCTGCTCGCCTAGCTCCTTATCCCTCGCAGGTGCTGCCTGTCTCTAAAGAACCTGTCCTGACCTGTAGACTAGGTTAGATACCCTCCTCTGTGCTGTAGTAGCTCCTCGCGCAGATCTATCACAGGGCATGGCTATTGTCTTAGAGTTGTTTACCTGTCCCTCTTCCTGGACATGACTACTGTATCCGGTTTATCTTTGTGGACTTAGGCCCTCATGTAGTGCCTTACATATAAGTATATATTTAAAAAGTCTGTGTTGTACTGATGGCCATACATTCCTTAAAATAGGAACTTAGTGTTTACCTGCCCATGAGCCATGGGGAGGTATGGCAGGGGGCACAGATTTCTATCAAGGGCCTGATGATAAACATTTTTGGCTTTGTGGGTCATACATTTTTTTGTTGCAGTTCCTTAGCTTTGCCATCATAGTGCAAGAGCAGCTACAATATATAAATGAATGAACATGGCCAGATTTTGCCCAAGGGATGCTGGGCAGGCCATATTTTCTAGCCTCTGTTCTAAACCAAGACAGAGGAGCACAAGGAAGTGGGTTTCAGTACTTGAGTTGCAAGACTGAAAAGGTGTAGGGGCCAATCTAGCTAAGCTGGAATATCTTTTATTTCTTATGTGACTATGACTAACAGGCTTCATCAAGCCCTTCAGCTACCAGTGGCTTTCAGGGACATCTCTCAGTCGTTTATGGCCTTTCTATTTGCTTGTCTCATTTTGTTTTTCATTTATGTCTCGACTGGTCTTGCCATCCTACCCTGCACTTCTTTTCCTCCTTCCTCTAGCCACTGAGATCTTATCTGACAAGAGGAGAGAGAAGTCACCCTGGGCAGCAGCTCCTACTAAATACATTCCCAATCTTAATGACGTGATTTTATTTTTCAAGAGTCCATGCTTCATCTGGAATTCTGTGTTAATTTGTTCTGGCCAAATAGATATTAAACTGCAGGAGTTCAGTGACCTTATCTTTTTAGTACATGCTGGCATGGCATATCTTTTTCCATCCTTTTATTTTTGGTCTTTTTGTGTACTGATATTTAAAGTGTGTTTCTTTTTTTTTTTGTACATTTTTTATTGGAGTTCGATTTGCCAACGTATAGTCTAACACCCAGTGCTCATCCCATCAAGTGCCACCCTCAGTGCCCATCACCCAGTCACCCCGTCCCTGCCCACCTCCTCTTCCACTACCTCTTGTTCTTTTCCCAGAGTTAGGAGTCTCTCATGTTCTGTCTCCTAATTTTTCCCACTGAGTTCCTCTCCTTTCCCCTATAATCCCTTTCACTATTTCTAATACTCCCCGTATGAGTGAAACCATATGATGATCGTCCTTCTCCAATTGACTTACTTCACTCAGCATAATACCCTCCAGGTCCATCCATGTCGAAGCAAATGGTGGGTATTTGTCGTTTCTAATGGCTGAGTAAAGTGGGTTTCTTATCAGCAGCATATAGTTCCAAAGACATCCAGTCTGAAAAAAAGTCAAAAAATAAATAAAGACATGTAGTCTGATAATCTCTTTAATTGGAGTATTTAGTTCAACTATACTTAATGTGATTATTGATATATATTATGGGTTATGGCTTTATCTTTTTGCTTTCTATTTGACCCACTGATTTGTTTTCTCTCTTCTTTTTTGCCTTCTTTTGAATTAATCAGATATACTTTATTCTACTTTCAGCCTCCTAGTTAAAAAATTCTTTACTCTCCTTTTAGTGGTTATCTTATGGAATTTTTTCTTACATTTTATATATTTATTTGAGAGAGACAGTGAGACGGAGAGAGAGTAAGGGAGGAGGGGCAGAGGGAGAAGCAGCCTTGCTGCTGAGCGGGGAGCCTGATGTGGGGCTCCACCTCAGGACCCCGAGATCACAACCTGAGCCGAAGGCAGATCCTCAATCTACTGAGCCATCCACGCACCCTGACATTAGGAAAGTTATTTGACATTTCTCAATTTCCTTTTCCGTAAGTAAGGTTAAGACCATCTACTTCATAGGTAGGCAAGCTAGTTCACCAAAATCCAAGTCATTGAAATACTAGGTTGCCAATGCCCAATTCACCCAATATGTAATTCGATAAAAAGGAATTTGATGAATCTCATTAGAACTCACAGAATTTGTTGTCACTCTCCTTCTTAATTGCTGTCTTACCGTTTTTCCCTTATTCTCCCCTTCTCCTGTACCCTATCTCTCCTGCAGCACCCGCAGCACGGACAAGGCTGTATCCTTCCAACAGCAGAGAGCTGGGGTAGAGACAAACTGAACAGTATTGAAAATGCTGCTGTCCTGTCAATCTTAATTTGGCAGAAATACTTAAAAGCTTATTCAGCTGTCTTGACGCACTCTAACATGTCCCTCCCTCCATTCTCTTTCAGCTCTGTTTCCGTTGAGAGCTCAGCTTCTTGTCTCATTGCTCCTTGGGAGGTCAAGGGTCTTTCTGTTCTGCTTCGGATTTTCTTTATCATGTACTCCGTCTGCCAGACACTGTACCATTAATAAGGAAATCTGACTCAAACATGTTCCCTGCCCTCCAGGAGCTTATGTTCCAGTAGAGGAGAACATTCTTTCAAGAAACAGAACAGGACATGATATGAACTGTAGGGAGATCTGTGCATATTATAAAAACACTTGCATGGGAGGGAAGAAGGACTGATTCTTTATAGGATTGGCAGGGAGTTTAAAGCTGTGGAAGAGTTCATCGGGTGGAAGAAGGCACCAGAGGCAACCACATGCTTCTAATGGCTGCGGACTTCAGGAATCTCCTGCCCGTCTTCCCCCTTGTCCCTGCAACATCTACCGGTGCCACACGGGTCTCTTCCCGGGAAACTCTTGAACCATCTCATTCTTCTGGTTTTCGTTCCTGTCTCTTCCTTTTTGGCTTCTTAGCCTACTCATCTGAGACATGGGCACACCCCTTTAATTCAGGCCGGGACCCCTGCTCCCTCTCCCTACACTATTCCTTGACTCTCTTGACATCTCCTCATCCTAGATCAGCTCATTTTCCTTCCTTCCTTCCTGATCCTTTTTCCATTTAGATCTTCCTCTCCTGTTCCACCGAGTTTCAACCTTGAAGTTTTAGAGTTATCCTTGACAACTTCCTGTCCTCTCACCCGTGGGCCATTGCCTATCAAATCTTGTGGATTCTTCCTTCTTAATGAATCTCAAATCTGTTTCTTCCATCTCTGCCATCCACTGATTCCAGAATTTTTTCATTACCTCACATTCAGGCTGAGACCATATCCTTCCAGTTCATCCTGCAGATCATGGTATCCGAGACCCCATCGATTTTCATTTTGACCTTAATCTTACTGTCTGCCATTCCACCTCAAGTTCTGTATGTAAACCAGTTGGCCAACTTGTCTCCCAAACATCTTACTCACATCCATTTGACATCTGCAGAAATTCTGTGTACACACACACCAGAAAATAGTCTACTTGTTGGCCTATGATGATTATTTTCTGATCTAAGTGACTCCTGTCCTGTAAGGCCTTTTAGCTTTGAGTGACTACATTATTTCGTTATAATTTCATGTATGATACTTGCTGCTTAACCAAACCGTTCGCATTTTGAACACTTGGATTGTCAGCACTCTGACTTGTATCCTTTTCTGTGAGAGTATCTTGCACCTAGTGGTAAATCAAATGATTATTAGTCGGTCATCCAAAAACCTCTTCCTTCATCCAAATATTAGCCTTTCTATTTTTGTTTTGAAATGTATATATTGAGGTTGGATGCCTTTTATTTGACATATTCTATTATTCATGAGAAAAGTGTCAGTTTTGTAAATGCAGTTTTTAACCTGATAGAATAATACAAGATGCATGTTATTGGCGTGAGACAGAAGTCAACGTTTCTGTGGATTTTCCTCTAGGTTGACACCGTCAGAATTGTTCACATTCATTCTGTCATCATCTTGCGACGTTCTGATAAGAGGAAGGATCGAGTGGAAATTTCTCCAGAGCAGCTGTCTGCGGCCTCAACAGAGGCAGAGATATCCTTACTGGTCAATAAGAAGCTTTTGTGCTTTTATGTGCTTTAGCCTGCTTGAGGGGATTTCACAGATTATCTTCCTGGTAACTGTTTCCCGGTGTTCATATTTACCCATTAGAACCAACTGTTTGATTAATCAGAATTTCTTTCCATTTTTCCTTTTGAGTGGCTTTTATTGGGAAAATTAGAAATTTCTAACATTCCTGCTCTTAAATGCCAAAAGACCCCAGGGTCAGATCCTGTGACAGTGAACTGTATGGGACCGTTCCCTCCTCCATCCTTCCATTCCCTCACTGCCCCCTCTAATGCGTTGCTGCAAATGGGACGCAATATTCCGTGTTAAAGATAACCAAAAAAGAATCAAATGGGACCTTTGCTTCCTGTGATCGGGACCCTGTACCTCAGCTATAGAAAGTTAAATTTGCATCAATGGCCTTTAGTCATTCATTGTTTTTTTGAGTCAAGTTTATCTTGTTCTCAATTCAAAAGTTACTTTTACAAATAGGTGGTTCACATGCCTAGTACAGACTTTAAAAGGTACAAAAGCAAGTATGTACAAAAGAGGTATTTCTCTCCAACCTCTATGCCCTAGTTCCCTCACAGTCTGTCACTGGACATAACCAGGGTTATTAGGTTTTCATGTATCCTTACAGGTGGATCCTGAGCATACAGAAACATACACAAATATTTTCTATTTAAGAAAACTAATACATATATGTGGTAACTTATGGCTTTGCTCAACAGCATATCTAGATAATTGTTCACATCGCTACATACAGGTGCCTCATTCTGTTGACTGCAAAATCTGTTCCATCCTCATGCAGGTGTCTAGTTTGTTTGTAAGCTTTCACTGTGCTGCAGTGTCCTTGTACATCACTGCATTTCACAAATGTGTACACATATCTGTATAATCTGGTCCTTGAGGTAAAAGTGCTGGAGCAAAGGTTATGTGTCCTTGTAGCTGTGGCTGTTTAACCAGTTTAGTCTCTGGCAGCATGCAGGAGATCCTGTTTCCCTGCACCTTCGCAAAGGTTGCCAATATGAGCCACAAAAAAAATGTTTCTTATGTCTTGGGATTTTAATTAGCATTTTTCTAATTATGAGTAAATATGATCACCTTTTAATTTTTGAGGATCATTTGTTTTTTTGTATTAATTTGTATTTTTCTCCGAGTTACCTGGTAATCTCCTTTGCCCATCTTTCCATTGCTTTGGAAAATTTTTTTTTAATAATTTATAGGCATTTTATATTAAGGAAATCAATTAGCCGTTTGTGATACAAGTAATGGTTTTTCTCAGCTTCTTCATGGTGTGTGTGTATTTCTCCCATCAAAATGTTTTTGTATTTTCATATAATCTCATGTATCACTCTCTTATGGCATGTACTTTTGTATCTTTTAAAAAAATTCTTGATTTTGAAATGATTATAGATTCGTGAGAAGTCACAAAAATAGTATAGACAAGTCCTTGTGCCCTTCACTCACCTTCCCCCGAATGCTACCTTTTAAATACTTGGCGAAACAATATGGAAACCAGAAAACTGACATTGAGACAATGTGTCATCTATGCCATTTTGTTATATGTGTAAATATATGTAACCACCACAGTCAAGATTGCTAACTTGTTCCATCACTGTGAAGATCCACCTTCTGCTCCCCCTGTATAAGCCACACCCACCCCTCAACATCCCACTCCAACCTCTGGCAGCCTCCAATCTATTCTCTGTCTCCCAGAACATAATTGTATAAAAGATGTTTTTTATTGTGATTATATATTATAACTTCAAAATGAAACTAGTCCATTCCCAAGATAAAGGGATCGCTGGAAACACTGTTGCCTGTTACCACCGTTTGCTGTTACATTGACTGGTAAGCATTTACTAAACATCTTGCATGAATTACCTCATTTACTGTGCACTGCTGTTGGAAGCGGAACCCCCCCGCCCCCCCCCCCCCCCCCCCCCGCCATCTGCAAGATGAAGAAATGCATTTAGAGAAGTTAAGTAACCTCTCTTGGCATTTAAAAATAAAAAAAAAATCTTTAAAAAGTTTTCTTTCTCAGAATTTGCTGTATAGAGAGGATTATTGGGCTTTAATGTAATTAACTTTTAAGAGAACAAACCAATGTTTCATGAGATACCAGCAGTAGGCCCAATAAGCAGCAGCAGAAGGGGACAGCTTCTTATCTCCAAGTTGACTTCTTATCTCAACTCAGAGCCTCACATAGAGTTATGGGAAATTTTTGTTTCTAGAACAAAGGACGAAAATACTCTTTTGTGGTCTATTTCTAAACACACAGGGAGACCAAAGTAGGGGTCTTTGTTCGTTTGCTCTCTGAAACCACCCCAATTGCTATTTTTGACACTGGGCAGGCTGCCAGAGAGAAACCAGACAAATTTTTTGAATCTTATGTTTCTTTTTCAAAACTGAGTAGGATGGAGGTAGAGGGAGGATAGAAGATTTACTCAAGTAAATAATGTGAATTCCAAAGATTGAGATTAGCTTCTTTTCAGATAGCACAGTGATAAGGATTTAAGTGATCAAACATTAGCTAAATTGGATTAAGAGGATAGAGCTATATATGATAATGGAAGCTAAATGGATTTTATTTTTATTTTTTAATTTTTAATTTTAATTAATTTTTGAAGTGATCTCTACACTTGACCTGTACACTTGAAGTGTACACTCTACACTTGACACTTGATCTCAACCCACAACCCTGAGATCAAGAGTTGGATGTTCTACTGACTGAACCAGCCAGGTGCCCCAAATCGATTCTATTTTTAAAAAGAAATACCTTTAGCTTTAAATGGAAGGTCTGGGAAATTCTGGGTGTTGACCTTATTTCATTCTTTGGTTGACATTGAATTGTAATAGGTTGATTTGAAATGTCAGGATGCTTTCTGAGCCCTTATTAGCATCACAAATTTTGTTCCCACAAGTTGAAAATACCTTGACAGACACACAGGTTGGCTGAACTAACAGGTCGCCCCATGAGAGTTGTGGGCTGGTATCATTCCCATCCTCATATAACTGTTTGGCCTTCACATGTTGGTAAGTATTACAGGCTTGCAACATTTGTTTTTGTTTTTTATTTTTTAATTTTCTTAAAGATTTTATTTATTTATTTGAGAGAGAGAATGAGCAGGGGAAGGGACAGAGGGAGAGGGAGAGAAGCAGTCTCCTCGCTGAGCAGGGAGCCTGATGCGGGCTGTGTCCCAGGATCATGACCTGAGCCAAAGGGAGACATTTTACTGCATGAGCCACCCAGGCGCTTCTGTTGTTTTTAGAAATTAGTATCCCCTTTTCTTCTCCATTACATGAACGATGGTTTTTTTTAAACCATAGTTTAATTCTCCTTAAATAAGTGCCCTCATTTTTATTTTGCTATGTTTTAAAAGTAATGACTGATGTCATACTGTTTTTAAGAGAGATAATATTTCAGCACTCCATTATGAATGTATTCGGGAAACCATTACTAACTAAAGCCTGACAATTGGCTGATATCCAAAAAAAAAAAAAAAAAAATTTAACTGAAGATTGCTGATTGCTGAAAACCAGCACCCAGTACACTCCCGTTCGGAAGACTCAGAGGTATGCGGGGTGAGATTTACAAAGTCGAGGTTTGACGCATATTCCTTCCGAGCCGTTGGGGCTCTCAACCTACCTCCGCACCCCTCTAGTCAGTATAGTGTAACAAAATTGTTTTCTCTCTTTTTATCTTTACTGCTTTTCCTGAATCATGGTCATTTTTTGTTTATTTCTCCCCGACTCTTGAAAGAAGTAGAATAACTTTCCTTGGGGAAAGTGACCGGACTTTCTTGAGCATTTAACCATTTGCTAATGCTTTATGAACATTTTCTCTCCTAATCCTCATGGTCACCTGTGGGTTAGGGATCCTACCCCCAGTGTACTGAGGAGTAAACTGAAGCTCACATGGGTTAGGTGTTCTTTCCACTGTGGTGTTCTATTTCCAGTCTTAGGGGCTTGAGATCATCATAAATTCTATATTCGTGTACACCATAGTATGAATGGCAAAAAATCAAGAGCAATGTAGTCTCAGATTATAATAATAGATGAGTTGTCCTGTGTATCTAGAGTAATGGGTGGGGAGGGATACTTCTCAGAATCACCTGGGAGAGGTTTTGTAAAATGTACCTGTCTTAAATCCATCTTTCTCAGCCTGGACCTGCTGTAATAACCTCTGGGAGTGGGTCCTAGGCGGGTATATTATGAAAAGACTCCTCAATGAATTCTGATACATATTTCCAGTTAAATACTGATGTAGAGTAAGGGAGATAATAGACTTGCTCTACCTCTTGCCGACAGAAATTTACCTGACCTGCTGTTAACATAAGAGTGGCATGCCTAAGATATCCTGCATTAACAAAAAAATACATTATCGAAACAGTTTTTTCAATTGGAAAAGAAAAAAGATCGAAGCAGGAACTTGCAATAATGATAGAAGTGTCGGTAAACCTTTATTTTCACATGACTTCAGACTTAAAGTTGATAAAATAGTACAAAGAATTCCTGATACTCTTCCCCTAGATTTGCCACACTTTCTCCCATTCTGTCTACGTATATTTGTGCGTGTGTGTCTGAGATTTTTTTTTCCCCGAACTATTTGAGAATAAGTCATAGTTACTATTCCCCTTCAGTCCTGAATAGTGTCTGGTATGAATTTCCTAAACACAAGGATATTCTCTTACATAATCACAGCATATTTATGGAAGTTGAGAACTGAGCACTGAAATAACATTATTTAAGTCACTGACCTTATTCAAATTCTTTAGCTTACTAATGTCCTAGTAAAGGTTGTTTTATGGCTATAAATATATTTCTGTAAAACTTTAATATCACTGAATAAATTCAGTGTTTGATTTCATCTAACCCTTACTCAAAAATAATAGTCATTGTTTTCTTGCCACCATTAACACTAAAATCAGTTCTGCCTCAAAATTCTCCCACGGAAGTAGCATAGCCAGAAAGAACTAAGTACCAAGCACTAATGAAAGAAAGGTTGGAATGTATGTATATTCTCGAACGATATTGTCCCTGTGGTAGTAAGTTAGAATGGAGAATTTTCTGGCAAAAAAAGAAACTCTAAGTGCTTAGGAAAAAAACTTGATCAATCTCTGAAGCGGAACACCCAGAAAGTGTTCACAGTTCAGAGAATGAATTTTCCTCTCGGGCAAAAGATCCAAGGTTCAAGAAGAACCTAGGGAGGCATTTGCAGTGCAGCAGTCTGAGCAGTAGGGAAAACAAAGTCACTGCAGAATGTAACAACAGGAAGTCGGCTCTAAATAATGACATGATTAAAAAAAATAAAAAAATAATGACATGATTAACGAGCCAAATGAAAGTAACTTCAACACAAAATAAATTTGGAGACTAGAGCATTGAGATCTTACCTTGAAAAAAAGCATAGTACCTAACTTGGTAAGGAAAAGGCATAAATAACAAAATGGAATAAAGGCAGAAAGTTCAGAGACCTTAGTAAAGCTCGAGAGTTGAGAACAGCAGCTTTGGATTCTTTCAGGCGACAGGACTCCTAGAATCTCATTTCAGTCACTTCCTGTTGAGAAGATATTGGAACTCTTCTGTGCCACGATTTCCTCCTTGACAGAAAAGGGGAACATGTTATCAGAACATGATATGGAATCATGCATGACGTTCTCTGTCCCTCCTGTGCTTAGCACAATAGCAAACGTGGATATCACGGCATTTATCTGTGCAAGTCGACATGGAGAGAGCATGATTACATATCTAAAGTTGAAGGGCAGACAGCACTGGAAGGATCAAGAATACTGAGATCTCGGGCAGCCCTGGTGGTGCAGCGGTTTGGTGCCGCCTGCAGCCTGGTGTGTGGTCCTGGAGTCCTGGGATCGAGTCCCGCGTCGGGCTCCCTGCATGGAGCCTGCTTCTCCTTTCTGTGTCTCCGCTTCTCTCTCTGTGTGTGTCTTTCATGAATAAATAAATAAAATCTTAAAAAAGAAAGAATACTGAGATTGCAGAACTGTAGGTAAAAACAAAGGAAAAATCCTCTCCCCACTCCACTGGTGTTCACAATGACTAGATCGTTGTGGATTTCTAGAGCGTAGGGAATTTTGTAGATGCAAAGATGCGTAGCTCATCTTCAAATGGCTGTTTAAGAATTGAATCTAACAAGTGCCCTGGGTTAGCAAGTCTTGGGTGGGGGCAGGGGTGGAAGTTGGTGAGGATTTAAGGTACAGACTGTATGGACAGTAAGTATGTGTAATAGGAATGACAAGTGAGGAGGGAAAAATGATAATTCAACACATTTATAGGATTTCTCTGTGGGACACTTTGGTCACAGTTTCTGCTGGTTTGGACCTTATGATTTTGTGAGGAAGAAAAAACAGGTCAAGTACTAAAGGAGAAACAGTAATAACAATAAAGAAATAAAGGACATTTGCAGCAGCAAAATGAAACAGCACATTTAAAAATAAAGGCCTTAAGACTAAGAAATAAATAAATTAATAAAATACCATTAAAGACAAGCTTTAAACCTAAAGACTTCAACAACAACAACAAAAACAACAGGGTCTATGGAGAAAATAAAGGTCACAGTTACATCATTAGCGAAAGGGTGAGAGAAGATAGGCCATTCTGTACTAAAAGGCACAGCAAATAATGCACTTCTTCAGGATGTCCGATTATGTTCCTCACCACAGCAATAAAATGTACAAAGGACAAAGTTTTCTGGGTAAGGAATAGAACGGAAAGTGGTTTGAACTGGAAGAACTTGATAACCCACTTTCAGAATCCAATTCCTTCAGGAGTATAATGTGAGCGTTTTGGCTTTGCCATCGAGGAGCAGGAGTTGGAGAAAGTGAACAACGGCAAGGGTGATGTTGGCCAAACACGCCTGGCCCAGCACTGTAAAACTTGATTTTTAAAGGATTTCAGACTTACAGAAAAATCACAGAAACGGTACAAAGAACCATGTTCAGTAATTGTTGACCTTTTGCCGCGTTTGCCTTATCTTGTTGTCTCTACACAATCTGAGAGCATGTTGTAGACATGATGTTCCTTTCTCCCTACGTACTAAAGTATGTATTTCTCAAGAACAAGGGTATTTACCTACATAACCACAGGGCAAGTATCAAAATCCGGAAAATTGACATTGATATAATCCTTTTTTTAAAAAAAATATTTATTTATTCATGAGAGACACAGCAAGAGAGGCAGAGACACAGGCAGAGGGAGAACAGGCTCCATGCAGGGAGCCCGATGCAGGAATCGATCCTGGGTCTCCAGGATCATGCCCCAGGCCAAAGGCAGGCGCCAAACCCACTGAGCCACTCAGGGATCCCTGATATAATCCTTTTATGTAATCTATAGAACTTATTCAAATTTTGCCAATCCTGTCCTTTGTCGCAATTTTTCCTTTCCAGTCCAGAATCCATTCTCAGATCATATATGGGATCCTGTATCATGTCCTTTTAGTTTCAGTGTGGACCAGTTGCTTACCTTTTTGTCTTTCTCAAGCCTCTGAACTCCTCACTTCGTCCTGCACATTCAGCGGATAACACTGCTTCCTACTTGAATACAGGAAGTAGGAGTCATAGAAAGGAATGTTCTCCATTTCTCTTTACTCACCCACTTATCACTGGGCTCATCTTCTCCTGGTCCCTCCTCTTGTCCACTCTGGCCTCTTTCTCCACTGTACTGGATTTTCCCCATCGTTGTTTATTTGTTCCGTTAACAAATGAATTTGAGTGTCTACTATGTGTCCAGCCCTCCTCAAGGTGCTGGGAATAAAGCAGTGAATGAGAAAAACAAGGCCTCTGCCTTCATGCAGCTTTATCTCATAAAAAATACTTGCCCCCCCAAAAAAGAATACTTGCCAGTCCCACTTCTTTCAGGCCAAAGACATTCCTCACTTCATTTACATTCACCATCCTGCTCTAGTCTGCCTTTCAGGCCACTGAAACTCATCAGTGATGGCCATGTTGAAAATCTACTAGACATTAAACATCCAGTAAAAATATATATATATATATATATTTATATATATATATATATACATCCAGTAAAATCTACTAAACATGGGTGGCTCAGTCAGTTAAGCTCCGACTCTTGGTTTCTGCTCAGGTTATGACCTCAGGGTCCTGGGATTGGGCCCCGGGTCAGCTCCATATTCTGCATGGTGTCTGCTGGTGATTCTCTTTCTCCCTCTCCAAAAAAAAAAAAAAAAAAAAAAAGTAAAGAGAGAAAAATCTAGAAAACTTTTTATATCTCCATGTTTTCTAGCATTTGACACTACCATGATTCTACTCCTTAGAAACACTTCCAGATTAATGAGGAGTGCCTGGCTCTTAAGGGAAGGAACTAACCTGCGGTGAGAGTTGAAATACCTTGTCTGAAACCAGAGATGGCTCATAACTGGATGAGTCACTGTTCAAACTGAAATTTGCGTGAATCATGGACCTAGGAATTCTATAACATCTCAATTGGACTGGTTAAATGGGGATGCTATTTATGAAAATAAGAAATGGAAGAGGAGGCGTAGGTTTGGTGGACAAAGAGATACTTGAAGTTACATCGTACTCGTACCATTAACTTACCTGAATTTTATCTATCCATACTCTGCAAAAGAAAAAGGGACGTGATTTAAAGGTTATTTCATAGCTCTCATGAGACTTGACATGGTTTTTAAGTTACTCTCGTGCACTTTATTGTCCTTGTAAGTGTATATGAAAAGGAGAAATGTGCTTGTACCTATGTTCATGACTCTTAAGATCTGCTCAGTTCTTAGGGAGTGAGGCAGCTCACACTGCGACAGTGATGTAGTAGATTATTTACCACCAAAGTTGAGTCTGATCAACCTCCCGTGACAGATACAGGCTGCAGCTTTAAGCTTGCAACCAATCACTGCAAACAAATTATATTTTCCCAAGCAAACGTTCTGTTCTAGAAGTTACACGTCACTACTCTTTAGAATCATTATGAACAGATTTTATGAATAAGTTTTTTACTCTACTTAGGAAGACACCAGGGACAAATCCCAATGTACATTAAAAGGTATAAATGCAAAGAATGTCTAAGAGCATATTGGCAAAGTAACTGGGCAAGAGTCCCTGGACCAAACCACACCCATCAGTGCTTTGTTATAATACCTGATCTTTCATATCCTTCATAAACGATGCTCTGAACACCTCAGATCTTTAAACTTAGCCTGTTTAGTTTGGGGTGATCTTTTGATTAGTCCTTTTAGATATTGTGCTTTGGTACCTGTTTATGATCTCCTTTTCTAAAATTGTATTACCATATAGTGAGATTTTGTATCTACTCCCTGGGATGTTGAATTTAATTCTGTTGCAGTCTCTATAAGAATTTCCTCCATAATAGTCCTACACTTCCGTTCTTTATTGTCAAGTTTCATGTATTCACTTCCCTGAAAGATGTCCATCCAAATGCTTATTTGAGGAAGCTATTTGTCTTCTTCTTCAGCCTTCCTTTCTTTTGGAGTCCTCTGGAAGAAATTATCAAGTTTTGGGGGACTAACTAAAGAGTTCTAAACCTAGCTTTTTCTTTTTAAAGATTTTATTTATTTATTCATGAGAGACACACAGAGAGAGAGGCAGAGACAGGCAGAGGGAGAAGCAAGCTCCCCGCAAGGAGCCCGATGGGAGACTTGATCCCAGGACCCCAGGATCATGCCCTGAGCCGAGGGCAGATGCTCAACCACTGAGCCACCCAGGCGTCCCCCTAGCTCTTCTTATTTAATTGTAGACTTCTCATGGTACTCTTCCCTTACCTAGTAAAATGTTTATGCTTTGACAGTCATAGTGCCCTTAGGATCTCTGTTCTGCCTGTAGAATCTATATCCTGGGAGGACTGTATGCTGCTATTGTTTTTAAATCTTCATGTTTGTGAGATGTAGTTTATTGACAGCAGATTTTCATTTTTGTTTATTTGCAGATGTTCGCACACAAGCCATGTACCAGATGATGGATCAAGGCTTTGTAGGACTTATTTTTTCCTGTTTCATAGAAGATAAAAACACAAAGGTATTGTGTGTGTGTGTGTACATGCGCACGTGTGTGTAAACACACAGAGAATAGAGAAAAATCTTTTTGCAATTTTAATAGGGTGGCCAGGGAAGGTTTCAATGAGAAGGGTCATTGAGTCAGGACCTGAAGAAAGTGAGGGAGCAAGTCTTGTGGATTTCTTGGGGGAAGAGCGTTCCAGGCAGACGAAATAGCCAGTGCAAAGACCCTGAGGTGAGTGTGGCATGTTCAGAGGACATCAAGGAGGTCAGTGTGACTACAGCAGAATGAGGAAGACCATGACCCTATGGCTCAGTTTTACCCCATTTTCCCGGTCTCCTATTGAGTTAACACCTTTCTTTCTTGAAACCGTCCTGGTCTGGACACTAACTCATTTGGTAATTCTACAATGAGGTCTCAAAGATACCCAGGGGCAGGTCTCATCAGGCCTTTGATTTGACTCTGACTTCAGAAGCCACGAGATGGTGACTTTATGTTTTAATGGGATCTTTCTGGCTATTGTGTTGATCATAAGTTGGACAGAGGATGGGGGTGGGTGCGTGGGGAAGGAGGGAGTGTGGAATCCATGATGTCTGTGAAACCAGTTAGGAAGCTACTGCAGTGATCTAGGCTAGGGCTTATGGAGGTTTGACCGTGGTGGAAGGAGTGGAGGTAATAATGAAAAGGGGCCAGATTCTGCAGATATTTTGATGGCTAGTAGTAACAAGTGCTGCCATTTATCACCTATTGTATGGTGCCTACTTATTAGGTGTTTTACATAAATATGTTCTAGCCTTGATAACAGGTCTATGAGAATCTTTATTATTTTTTAAAGATTTATTTTATTAATTTTAGAGAGAAAGAGAGCATGTGGGAGAGGGGCAGAGGGAGAGAGAATCTCAATCAGACTCCATGCTGAACACAGAGGCTGACACAGGGCTCGATCTCACGACCCTGAGCTGAAATCAAGAGTCAGATGCTTACTTAACCAACTGAGCCAGCCAGGTGCCCGGTGGATGATTATTATCTGTATTTTATGGATGAGCCACGCTCAGAGAAGTTAAGCAGCTCAATCAGTGGCTAGTCTTGCCATTCTTTAGAGGGTTTCTGTTTGAATTTTTTTGTCAAGAGGTTTAACTACGTGTCAGTTCAAACAAAAAGAAAATTACTATTTAACATTGTAGGAATGAATTTTGCCAAGACTACCAAGTATGCTCTGTCCTTTAATACATTAGTTATATTGTCAGAATTTATGTTAATAATGAATATTGTTCATAAAATGACTGTTTTCCAGGAACAGTGAAGTATCTTGAACTTTATACTTCACGTGAAATGATTTTGGCTATGTAGAAATTGATTTATGGCGTATTCCATGTTTGGAATCCCTTTTAACATCCCACTTCCGGAGGGTCTTTGGATATCACTTATATATGGATATGAATATTAGGTTAGAATCTACTAAAGTGCCATACTTGTTTGAATATTAATCCTTCTCTGTGTGATATTTCTTTCTTTCTTTCTTTCTTTCTTTCTTTCTTTCTTTCTTTCTTTCTTTCTCTCTCTCTCTCTCTCTCTCTCTCTCTCTCTCTCTCTCTCTCTCTCTCTTTCTCTCTCTCTCTCTCTCTTTTTAGACTGGCCGGGTACTCTACACTTGCTTTCAATCCATACAGGCCCAAAAGAGCTCAGAGTAAGTATGACAGAGATGTGTGTATATATGTCTGTATGTATTGGTGGGTTGATTTTCATTCCAGGGAATTGATTGTACAGACCCAATTAAATAAATTATGCATCTAAATAATGGAATAATATGCAGCCATTAAAAATATGAGGAAGCTCAGTAGTAATATGGAAATATCTGCAAGAGACATGGTGAAATAAAAAAGACAAGGCATAAGAATACTATGTACAGCATGCTACCATTTGTGTAAGGAGATGGAAGAGAAATATATACATGAATACCCCAGCATACCTGCTGGTAAATACATTAAATATCTGGAAGGAAACACATTAGTCACCTCAGCAGAGGCGAAGTGATGTTTAGTTTGATCCCTGAAGAAAATTCTCTTCATATTCTTTCTAGATTTATAATTTAAGATGTTATCTATTCGTATTATGTTATTTTGCCCTCCAAAATAAGGATTTAATTCCATACTCTGCCCCATTTCAATTTCCCTGTTGTATTTTCACCACAAATCTTTATATTTTCACAGTTGCAAGCATCTGTGTCGTGTTGTAACCATAAGTGCATTTTCTGTGCTTTCTCTACTCGTTGACTCTAAGAGTGGAGAATAAATGTTTATATTATTATGATCATGTAAATATTACTTCATATACAACCAAGCAGTGTAAAGTAGTACATTATAATTCCATTTCCTTTCTTGAAAAGTTCTTTTACTTTTTCACGGGGTTTTTGAATGACTTTTCTCTCCTTAAGTTTATCCCTTTATCACCTCTCCAAGTTGAAAATTCTTTGGACTTATATAGCAATCTTTGGAGTCCCTGCTTCTCCTAGGATCACTCCTGGAACTCCTCCACCTTCCTGCATTAGTCAGGTCTCGACTGACAGCCTGGAACTTTCCTTCCTTATTCTCCTTGGTTAGATGCACTTTTGTCTGGATTTCATGTCCTCTTTCATGGTTCACTCTTTCCTCTTTCTAAGAAAGATATGCATTTGAATCTTTTACCCATCTCATTCTTGTTCTTTTGCAGGGTCCTTTTTCCCCCTGACAGCTTTTAGGGACTTCTCTTATTCTTAATGTCATAAAATTTTCTGACAATTAGCCAGAGTGGATTTTCTCTGATTCCGAGTGCTGGATGCTGTCAGTTACACGGCTTTTGTGCTTGAAGGCTCAGAAGTTCTTTTGTATCCTCAGATAAAATCATCCATCTATACTCAGTTCCTGGGAAGAGAAAATCTTTTTATCGTTCAGTCCAACCCCATCGTTTAAAGTTTCTTCAAGTGTCACTTGCTCTTTGGGGGATGTCGTCTCATTCTTCGAGTTACTTCCCCTTTTCTCCATTTTGACTCTAAGATGGCATTTGAAGTATTGGGAAGATGAAGTAAGTAAACTTCTGGCTCTCGTGCTGGTTTTGGGGATCAGGGCATGAGTCTTCATATACCTAGGGTATTTCTCCTCTCTTGTGGACTCGAAGCCCCAACACTGAGAGATGGCATGACAGCTGCCTCTCCTATGACTACCTCTTTCTCCCCGTGGGTTAAGAGGACTGTGTGTCATATCATTTTCTTCTTTGATAAATCTTCCCACTGTTTTCCCTTTCTCTTTCTAGAACTCCTATTGGTTAGATAGCAAAGTCCCTAGGTTGACAACACTTACTCTTTAAAGTCATATTTTCTGTCTCTTTTTTTGTTGTTCTCATTTCTCGAGTATATTTTAAGTTTTGTCTTCCAATTTTTTAATATTTTTGACTAATAAATTTTTCCTTGTTTAGGCGTTATTCGTATTTCACAGTATCCTATTCTTGATTTATTGCTATGATGGTGAAATGATAAATTTTCTTCTCTTTTTTTTTCAGTTACCTGTTTCCTCTGTGGTAATTTTTCTGTTGATCTTTTTATTGTATTTATATTCATGCTAAATGTATAAATATCTTATAACTTATGTTTTAAAATATTTTTCCATCCTCTTTTAAGAACAAGGCAACAAAAACATAAGTGATATCTCATTTTTGTGTCCTTAGCTTGTCAACAGGAGGCTTCATTTTAGGGTGAGTGCGCTGAGAGCCAACCACTTTTCTCAGGAATCACTAAATGTTAGATTTCAGATATCTTGCTCTAGGATACCAATCTTAACAATTGCTGCAATTCCAGACAGTTTATTCTGTTAGGAGAACTCTTATTGCTGTTGCTGTTAGTGATGTTGATGATGATGATTTTGGCTTAAGAATGGAAGGCTAGTTACTAAATATTCTGTGTATATAGAGGCCCAGTTGTGGAAGAGCACAAATGAGGAGTAACTAGAATCCCAAGTTTCTGGCAGAAAGACCAAAAGGGTAGGCTCCAGGAAATTATACAAAGGGAGGAGTGTGTTAAAGCCAACCTCATAAAATTGTCTATAAATTTCTGGGCCCACTCATGAGCCATGTATGTGTGGACCTGATCCTAAGTAGCATAAGTGATAACTGAATTAATTAGTAGATCACTACATATGTCCCGTACTAATCACTGGGTGGCATATATGCATGGAAGATCTGAAGAGCACTAGAAATGCTCTGAAAATTGAACTGACATTGGAAGCACAGCCAACCGTGGAAATTTCAACCTGAACTTAACTAGGCAAATGGCCTGCTAAAACAAAAACAGCAACATTCTCTGTAGAATACAAACAAGACCCTGTATATCATAAAAAAACATTCAAAATACACAAGATAGAATTCAGAATTATTTAGTATGGGAAGAACCACGGAAGTCTCAACTTGCATGGAAAACAGTAATCGACAGATGCCAACACTGACCTGACAATGATGTAGTAATGATCTGATAAAGACTTTAAAGCAACTATGATAAAAATGTTCTTAAAAATCAGAAATATTTCAGTAACAAATGTTTAAAGAGAGTCTCAGCAAAGAAATGCAACACGTAAAGAACCAACTGCAAACTTTGGAAGTAAAGAATACAATCACTGAAATACAAAACTTATTGGATGGACTTGACAGGAAATGTTCTCCACAAAAGCAGTGAATGATCTGGCAAAAAATGTCAGAATCAACTTTATTGAAACTGTAGAAACCAATTAAAACTTCATAGCAACCAGACAAGTGCTGAGAAAAAAAAATTGCAATCTCATATTTAAGGAAATCTCTGTTGAATCACTACATGGCCACAAAGCTAATGGGACAGAAACCTCGGTGGTTACACAGAACAAAGAATATCGACTGTGAAAAATTAGTTCAAGAAAGTCACTAAACACACAAAATCAGATAAAACTAGCAACAACAAACCCTGGGGAGGAGAATCTGATTTCCACACTTACCATATTATAATATTCAAAACATCCAGTTTTAACAACAAAGACATTCAAAGAAACAAGTTTTAGGCCATAAACAGAAAAAAGGAATTAATAAAAGAATTAATAAAAGCATTCCTGGGCAGCCCAGATGGCTCAGCGGTTTAGCGCTGCCTTTGGCCCAGAGTGCGACCTTGGAGACCCGGGATTGAGTCCCATATTAGGCTACCTGCATGGAGCCTGCTTCTCTCTCTGCTTCCCCCTTTGGGTCTCTCATGAATAAATAAATAAATCTTTAAAAATAAAAGCATTCCTGGAGGAAATCCAGAGATTGGACTTACTAGACGAAGACTTTTAATCAACTATTTAAAATATTCTCAAAAAGCGAAAAGGAAACTATGTACAAAGAACTAAGGAAACCGTGAAGATGACAGAGGATATCAAGTAGAGAATATTGGTAAAGAGATGATTTATGAAAAGGAACCAAATAGGAATTCTGAAATGAGTAGTACAATGACTCAAGTGAAAAATTCACCAGTAAGGTTCAACAGCAGGTTTGAGAAGATGAAAGAATCAACTGATGATATTACTGTCTGAGTATTAGAAAGTAAAAAATAAAGTTGAACAGAGTCTGAGATCCATGGGATACTTTGAAACATTATCATTATTCTCAAAATATGAGTCTCAGTACAAGATGAGAGAGAGAAAGGGGCAGAAAATATATGTGAAGGAATAATGGTCAAAAGCTTCTCAAATTTTATGAAAGGCATGAAGCTAAACATCCAGCATCTCAAAGAACTCCAAGCAGGATGAACTCAAAGACATTGACATTGAGACATATTATAATCAAAGTGTTGGAAGCCAAAGGCGAAGAGAGAATCATGAAAAACGGCAAGAGAAGTGACTCATTACACACAGGGGATTCTCAATAAGATTGAGAGGCAATTTATCATCAGAAACCAGGGAGGCCAAAAATCAGTGGGATGACGTATTCTAAGTGCTGATAGGAAAAAAGGAAACAACAAAAAAAGAACAACAGAACTGGTAAGGAAAAATTCATTCTGTATCTGGCAAAATCATCCTCTAAAAGCGAAGGAGAGGGCAGCCCCAGTGGCTCAGCGGTTTAGCACCACCTGCAGCCCAGGGCGTGATCCTGGAGACCCTGGATCAAGTCACACGTCAGGCTCCCTGCGTGGAGCCTGCTTCTCCCTCTGCCTGTGTCTCTGCCTCTCTCTCTCTGTCTCTATGAATATATAACTAAAATCTTTAAAAAAAATAAATAAAAGTGAAGGAGAAATTGACATTCCCAGGTAAACAAAAACTGAGAGTATTGTTACTAGTAGATCTACCAAATAGTAGCTGAAAACACATTTTTCTCAACTGTACACGGATGTTTTCCTGGATAAACCCTGTTAGTCTGTAAAGCAAATATCAGTAAATTTCAAAAGTTTGAGATCATACAAAGCATCTTCTGCAAAAATAGAATGAGATCTGAAATCAGGTACAGAAGGAAATCTGGAAATTTTATAACAAAAATGTGGAAATTAAATAACACATTCTTAAGCAACCAATAGGACAAAGAAAAAATTACAAAAGAAGTTAGAAAATACTTCAAGACTGAAAATAAACCTAGAACATACCAGAATTTATGGGATAGAGAAAAAGCAGTACTCAGAGGGAAATTTATAGCTGTATATTAAAAAAGAAATCAGGCAGGGGCACCTGGCTGTCTTGGTTGGTAGAGTGTGTGGCTCTTGATCTCAGGGTTGTGGGTTCCAGTCCCAGGTTGGGTGTAGAAATTGCTTAAAAAAATAAAAAGAAATTTAAGGAATAATTAAATATCTCAAGTCAATAACCTAACTTTACACTTTTAATGGACTGGAAAAAGTGTCAACTAAATACAAAGCAATTAGAGGGAAGAAAATCATAAATGTTAAAGTTGAAGACAAAATAGGGAATAAAAAACAATAGTTAGGGGGCACCTGGTGGCTCAGTTGGTTAGGCATCTGCCTTCAGCTCAGATCATGATCTCAGGGTCCTGGGATAGAGCTCCGTGTCGGGATCCCTGCTCAGTGGGGAGTCTGCTTCTCCCTCTCCTTCTGCCTCTCCCCCTGCTTGTGCTCTCCCTCTTGCTCACTCTCAAAAAAATAGAATCTTTTAAAAATAGAACAAAAAAGAATCAAATATAGCAAAAGTTAGTTTTTTGAAAAGGTCAACAAAATTGACATACCTTTAGTTAGAATGACAAAAATGAGAGAAGGCACAAATAACTAAAATCTTCAATAAAAATAGGGACACTGCTACTGTCCTTCCAGAAATAAAAGGATTATAAGGTAAAACCGAACAATTGCATGCTAATACATTAGATGAGCTAAAGGAGATGGAAAAATTCCTAGAAATACACAAATTACCAAAACTGGTTCAAAAAGAAAGAAAACTAGAACAGAACTATAAAAATAGATTGAATCAGTAATCAGAACTCTCCTGACCAAGAAAATTCTAAATTCAGATGACTACACAATTCTACACACTAAAAGAAGAATTAACACTAATCCTTCTCAGATTCTTCTGAAAAATAGAAGAGGAGGGAGTACTTCTAATTCATTCTTTGAGTCTGGCATTACCCTGATACCAAAGCCAGACAAAGATATCACAAAAAAGAAAAAAAAAGAGAGAAATAATTACATAGCAATATTCCTTATCAATACAGATACAAAAATTTTCAGTAAAGTCTAGCAAACTGAATCCTACAACACATTAAAAGGATTATGTGCCATGACCAAGTGGGATTTATCCCTGACATACAAGCAAGTTTTAACCTAAAGTCAATGTACTATGAAGGAAAAAACCCACATGATTATATTAATTGGTGCCCAAAAAGCATTTGACAAATTCCAACACAATTTCATGATAAAATCACTCAAAACTAGGAATTTAGAGGACATTCCTTAACATTTATGGACATTTAAGAAAACTCACAACTAACATTTTAGTCAGTGGTAAAAGAGTGAAAACATTGGAAGTTCTGGAACAAGAGAAGGATGCCCACTTTCACCACTGCTATTCAACATTGTACTAGTAGTTCTAGCAAGGACATTTAGGTAGGAAAAGAAATAAAAGGCATCCTTGTTGGAAAGTAGGAAGTAAAACTATATTTGAAGATGACATGATCCTATCTATATAGAAAATCCTAAAGAAATCCCCAAAAGCTAGTAGAGCTAATAAATTCAGCAAAGCTTCAGTGTTCAAAGCCAATATACAAAAATCTGTTATGTTTCTTCACATCAGCAAGTAACGATCCAAAATCCAAAAAAGAAATAAAGAAAATAGTTCCATTTGCAGTAGCATCCATAATAATGAAATACCCAGGAAAAATTTTTTTATTTGTATTAATTTTTATTTTTTTGAAGATTTTATTTGCTCATGAGAGAGAGACACACAGGCAGAGGGAGAAGCGGGCTCCACGTAATGAGCCCAATGTGGGACTTGATCCTGGGACTCTGGGATCATGCCCTGAGCTGAAGGCAGTTGCTCAACTGCTG
Source organism: Canis lupus baileyi (assembly GCF_048164855.1). Lineage (NCBI taxonomy): Eukaryota > Metazoa > Chordata > Mammalia > Carnivora > Canidae > Canis > Canis lupus. The sequence continues at coordinate 755,736 of NC_132876.1, read as the reverse complement.
ACCCACCCACTCAGGTATCCCTACCCAGGAAAAAATTTAACCATGTGTTGGAAAGACTTGTAAAAAATAGAATACACTGCTGAAGGAAATTAAAGAATGACTAAATAAATCAGAAGAAACTCCATGTTCATGGATCAGAAAATTCAGTATCATTAAGATGACAATAATTCCCAAAGAGATCTCTGGATTCAATACAATCCCTATTAAAATTCTAATGGCCCTTTTTACAGAAATGGATCATCCTAAAATTTATATGAAATTGCAAGTCATATATCAAAGTAATATTGAAAAATAAGAAAGTTGGAGGAATCACACTTCCAGATTTCAAAGCTTAACTACAAAGCTTCAGCAACCAAAACACTTATAAACATGTATACCTATGGCCAATTGATTTTCAACAAGGGTACCAGTGTCATTCAGTGAGGGAAGGAATAGTCTGTTCGACAAGTGCTGGTGGGACAACTGGATATTCACATCTAGTATAAAGAAATATTAACTCAAAATAGACCAATGACTTAAGTAGAAGAGCTGGAACTAGAAAACGCTTAGAAGAAAATACAGATAATCATGATATTGGATTTTAAAATTTTTGATTTTGATTAATTTATTTTTTAAGTATGCTCCATGCCTAGTGTGGAGCCCAGTACGGGGCTTGAACTCACTACTGAGGATTAAGACCTGAGCTGAGATCAAGAGTTGGATGCTTCCTTAACCAACTGAGCCACTAGGTGCCCCATGACATTGGATTTTAGATGGAATCTTAGATATGACACCAAAAGCATGAATAACAGAAGAACATAAAGTGGACTTTTAAGAATTGAAAAACTTTTGTTTCTCAAGACACTATCAAGAAAGTGAAAGGACAAGCTACAGAATAGGAGGAAATATTTGCCAGTCATATATCTAACATGGGTCTAGTATTCAGAATATATAAGGAACTCTTACAATTCAACAACAAAATGACAACTTAAAAATGGGCAATGAATTTGAATAGACCTTTCTAAAGAAGGTGTACAAATGTACACCGACAGGTACATGAGAAAATGTTTGACATCAGTCGTTTTGGAAAATGCAAATCAAAGCTAAAGTGAGATGCCATATCATATGTTAAGTTGAGCATGATTTTTAAGACAGAAAATAGCAAGTCGACAAAAATGTGGAGAAGTTGGAACCTTCAGACAGTATTCACTATAGCCAAAAGATGGAAACAACCCAAATGTTCGTTAGCTGATGAATAGGTATGCTAAATATAGTACAGTTGACCCTTAAACAACATGGGGGTTAGGGGTGCCAACCCTGCATGCAGTAAAAAATGGACATACAACTTTTGACTTCCCTGAAGCTTAACTGCTAATAGCCTACTCTTGACCGGAAGCCTTACTGATAACATAAGCAATCAGCACGTTTTGTATATGTCTTATATAGTATTTTTCTAATAAAGTAGCTATGGAAAATAAAACTTTAATAAAATCATAAGAAAGACAAAATACATTTATTATAGGATACTGTATTTATAAGAAAAATATCTATATATAAGTGGACTCACAGTTCACACCCATGTTATTTAAGGATCAACTGTATATCCATTGAATGGAATATTACTTATTCATAGAAAAGGAATGAAATGTTGAAACCTGCTACAACATGGAAGTATCTTGAAAACATGCTAAGTGAAGGAAGCAAAACACAAAAGGTCACATATTGTATGATTTCATTTATATAAAGTATTCAGAATAGCTAAGTCCCTAGACAGAAAAAGATTGGTGGTCGGAATGGGCTGTAGGGCGGGAAGAACAGGGAGCAGCTGCTTCATGAATATGGTGGTGTACTTTGGGGTGATGAAAATGTCTCAGAACTAGTTAGGGCTTGTGGTCCCAGAACATTGTGAATGTACTAAATCCTGCTGAATCGTTCACTTTTAAATGATTGATTTTATGCTGTATGAACTGCATCTCAATTCTTAAAAATGAGCAAATGACTTGCATAGACATTTCTCCAAGGAACATATATAAATGGCCAGTCAACACAAAAAGCTGCCCAATATCTGTCAGTCTTTAGGGAAATGCAAATAAAAATCATGATGCTTACTCACTATTTCCCATCCACTAGGAGAGCTATAATTATTTTATTTTTTTAATTTTCATTGATTTTTAAAAAGATTTTATTTATTTATTCATGAGAGACACAGAGAGAGGCAGAAACACAGGCAGAGGGAGAAGCAGGCTCCCCACGGGGAGCCTGATGCGGAACTCAATCCCAGGTGCCCCTATAATTTTTTTTTTTTAAGTAGAATAACATGTTGCTGAGGCTGTGGAGAAAGTAGAACCATGACTCATTGCAGGTGAGAATGTACGCTGCTTCAGTTGCTGTGGAAAAGTTTGGTGATCGCTCAACAATTTATTTATAGAATTACCATATGACCTAGCAGTTCTACCCTGAGGGAAAATGAAAGACAATTGAAAACAAGTGTTCAACCAAAAACTTGTACTTGCGATGCTGATAGCACCGTTTTTCATAATAGCCAAAAAATGGAAACAGCCCATATGTTCATCAACTGATATATGGATGAAAAAAATGTAGTGTATCTATACATTGGGAATATCAGTCATAAAAAGGATTGACAAATACTAGAACATGGATGAATCCTGAATACATGCTAAGTTAAAGGGGCCTGATACAGAAGGCCATATAAGGTATGAAATATCCAGAATAGGCTAATCTGGAGAAACAAAAAGTAGAGTCGAGAGGCAAATTGATAGTATATTTGTTTGCTCATGCTGCCATAAAAAATAACCACAGACTGGGTGGCTTACACAACAGAAATTTATTTTCTTATAGTTCTGGAAGCTGGAAGTGCAAGAGATGTTGGCAGGTTTGACTTCTTCTGAGGCATCTCTCCTTGACTTTCAGATGACTGGCCATTTTCTCTCTGTGTCCTCACGTGACCTTTCCTCTGTGTGTGCACATCCCTGGGTTCATTTTGCATGCCCAAATTCCCTCTTATTATAAGGGCATTGGTCAAGACTGGATTAGGGCCCAATCTAAAGGCCTCATTTTACTTTAATCTCCTTTTTAAAGAGCCTCTCTCCTAATATAGCCACGTTCTGTGGTCCTGGGCCGTAGGGTCTCAATATATGAATGGGAGGGGGGGCACAATTTAGACTATAACAGGGAATGACTGCTTAATAGGTATGGAGTTTCTGGGGTGATGAAAATGTTGTGGAACTAGATAGTGGTAATGGTTGTAACAATATTGTGCATGTACAAAAAGTCACTGGGTCACATGCTTTAAAATGGTTAGAGTGATGAATTTTAGGTTTTCTGTATTTTACCTCAATCTTAAAAAAATGAATAGAGCTAGAGATACCTTTGGATTAAAAGGTCTGTCATGTCATTATAGTCCTACAAGTAGGACTTGTAGGTTCTGCAAAAGTCCACTCTCTGTGATTCTATTCCGCGTTGTACTGGAAATCTTAGCCAGTGCAATAATGGAAGAAATAAAACGCAGGTACGTTGGAAAGGAGTAAGTAAATTAATCCCTACAGGTATAGGACATGGTTGTTTACATAGAAACCTCCAAGGAATCTACAAAGAAATTCCTAAAACCAGTAAGTGAATGATGTCAAAGGATAAAATGTGAACACGTAGAAGCAATCTCATTTCTACTTACTAGCAATATAAAATCAGAAACAAAATTTTAGCAGTACCATTTGTAATACTCCCCAAAATGAAACAGGGGTAAATTCATCAAAACATGTATCAAATCTATATGCTGAAAACCACAAAACATTGATGAAAGAAATGAAAGAAAACCTAATTAAATGTAAATATATAACATTTTCATGGATTTGAAGACTAAGGATTTCAGTTCTCAAAGTAATCTATAGATTTAGGATAAACACCTAGATCAGTGTAACAGAATAGAGTTCAAAAATAGACCCACACAAAGATGGCCAATTTATTTCACTTTATTTCTTTTAAGATTTTATGTTTTTATTCATGAGAGAGACCTAGGCAGAGGGAGAAGCAGGCTCCCTGCGGGGAGCCCCATGTGGGACTTGATCCCAGGACTCCAGGATCATGACCTGAGCCAAAGGCAGACACTCAACCACTGAGCCGCCCAGGCATCCCTGGGCAATTGATATTAGACAAAAACAAAACAAAACAAAACAAAAACACTATACAGTGAAGAAAGGATAGCATCTTCAACAAATGGTGTTAGACAATTGACTACCATATACAAGATAATGTCAATCTGCACCTTATATCAAACTTCACATATAAAAATATCATGTCCAAAAAAATATATATCATGTCCAAATAGAAAACAAAATGAAAGTTTTAGAGGCTAATATAGGACAAAATCTGTATGTTGGGTTTGCTAATGAGTCATACATAGAACCAAAAGTATTTTCCATAAAAGAAAAATCTGATAGATTAGATTTCATCAAAATTAAAGACTTTGCTGAATGAAACATTAAGTTAATTCATTTATTTGAGAGAGACAGCGTAAGCTGAGGATGGGTGGGGGGGCAGGAAGGGCAGAGGGAGAGGGAGAAGCAGACTTCCCCACCCTGAGTGAAAGAAACTTTTAAGAAAATAAAAAGACTATCTATAAAATGAGTGATAATATCTGCAAATCACATATCTGACAGTAGATTTGTATCCAGAATATATAAAGAACTCTTCAAATTCAACAAAGAAGTGGGGTGCTTGTGTGGCTCAGTGGGCTAAGTGTCTGCTCTGCCTTTGCCTCATGTTGTGATCCCAGGGTCCTGGGATGGAGCCCCACAGCAGGCTCCCTGCTCAGTGGGGAATCTGCTTCTCCCTCTCCCCGCTGCTTGTACTCTCTCTCTATATGTCTCTTTCTCAAATGAATAAATAATATCTTAAAAAAAAAACTCAACAAAAAAAGCAAACAACTGAATTAAGAGACGGGCAAAAGACATGAACAGATAATTCAACAAGTATGTAAGGATAGCAAATAAGCACATGAAAAGATGGTAAACATCAGTAGCTGTTGGGAAAATGGAAATGGAAACCATGATGAGATACCCCTACATACCTAGTAGAGTCTCTAAAATATTTACAGAACCAAGTGCTGGCAAGGATGCCGAACTGGAACTCATAAAATGCTGGTGGAAATGCACAATTATATAGTGACTTTAGAAAACTTTGTGACTTAGCAGTCTTCTTGTTTGCCATAGAGCAATGAACACAATCTCACACACAACTTGTAAGCCTATGCTTATAGCAGCCTTATCATAACTGCCATAAAGTAGAAACAACCCAAATCTCTTTAAGAGGTGAGTAGGTCACCAAACTCTAAGACATCCATACAACAGAGAAGTATTCAACAACAAAAAGGAATGAACTTTTATTTTTTTATTTTTTTAAATATTTTATTTATTCATGAGAGATAGAGAGGAGAGAGGCAGGGTCCATGCAGGGAACCTGATGTGGGACTTGATCTTGAGACTCTAGGATCACTCCCTGGACCGAAGGCAGACATTCTACCACTGAGCCACCCTGGCATCCCGGAATGAACTTTTAATAGAGGCCACAGCTTTTAAGAATTGCAGAAGCTGAGGGGAAGAAGCGAGTCTCAACTACCTGCTGTATGATTGCATTTATGTGATATTCTGGAAAAGACAAAATTTTACGGATACAGAATAAACCAGTGTTTGCTAGGCCTTATGGATGGGGGGAAGCGGGTGGGTATAAAGGGATACCGTGAGGGAATTTCTCAGAGTGGTCGATGGAAAATTCGGTATCCTTGTTAAAGTGGCTACTGGAGTCTATGTTAAAATCTTTTGAACTGTACTCCCTACACTTTTATTTTTTGTTTTTTGTTTTTATTAAAGATTTTATTTATTTATTCATGAGAGACACACAGAGAGAGAGAGAGAGGCAGAGACACAGGCAGAGGGAGAAGCAGGCTCCATGCAGGGAGCCTGATGTGGGACTCGATCCCAGGACTCCAGGATCATGCCCGGGCTGAAGGCAGTGCTAAACCGCTGAGCCACCAGGGCAGCCCTCCCTACACTTCTGATGGTAGGACAAAAGAAAAAAAAAGATTGACAAGTTATAAGTCATTAGTACATGAGTTTTGTGACTGATTATTTGAAAACCTAAAGAAAATGGATGATTTCTTAGCAAAACAAACCAAAGTCGATCAAAAATATAGAAAACCTGTTTAGTGCAGTTATCAAAGCTGAGACCAAAAATGCTTCTAAATAAACTTGCACATTTTTCCAGACTATACAGAAAGGTTCAAAGCTCCCCAGTTTTTTTTCAGTGACTAGAATTATTTTAACACCAAAACCTGATGAGAGATAGCACAGGAAAAGAAAACTATTGACCAATATGACTTCTAGATGTGAAAACTCAGAATAAACTATCAACAAATCAAATATAATAGTGTTATTGGGGAATAATACACAATGACTAAGTTCAGTTTAACCCAGAAATACAAGATTCCTTCAGCTTCAAGAAATCTAAATGTATTGTGATTCATGGCATCAGTAGATCGCAGGAGAAGAGCTGTGGACGTTGGGAAGGTGTTGACAGAAGTCATTGCTGAGGGAAACTGTCAGGTGCTTGAGGTGCCTCCCCTCGTTTAATTCCCCCCCCCCAGACCTGCCCCTGTGCTGATGAGGAACTGAACTCAGAGACTAAGGGCCACTCTTCATGTCAGGCAGTCACTTCTTACGGGCGGGCCCCTCCAGTGGGCCTTGCTATGTGTTAGCGGGAGTGCCCGTCTTACGTTGGGCAGCCCTGGTTGTACATTTGTATCCTTTGATTTTTCTTCTGTAGAATTGTTGAGGCTTTTACCTGCTGGTTTGCATGCCTTCTTTGTGTGTGCTGGCCATGTCGTCCTTTGTCAGGTGTGTTGCAAATAGTCACTCCCCCACCAACTTTGTTTATTGTGCCCTTTGTCAATCACTTTAAAATGAATGTTTTTTTACAGTGTTTTCATTTTATTTATGCCATTTATCTTTAAAAATTACCTTTCTTTTCCTCAAGACCACAAATAGAGCCTAAAGTATTTCCTTTTATCATTCTGGTTTTTACATCTACAACCTTACTTCACCTGGAGCTGTACTGAGTTAACCCCTTGTAGTCACATCACTAGTTGTCCCCATGTCCCCCTGATCTGTGACGACAGACTAACACAGAAACGGGCAGGGGCTGAGAGTGTGGGACCTTGAGCCAGCCAGCCTGGTTTGAGTCCTGAGGCACCTTTAACTGCATGTGTGACTTTGGTAGTGGAGACATTAATGCGTGGCTCACCTTGTAGCACTATCGTGAGGGGAGTTGAGGGTGAGTAGCCAGCCTGCCAGCACTCTCGCAGCCGTCTGGGGGTCTTCTCTGACCCCCTAGTTAACAGGTCAGGTGTGAAGAGAGCATATGGGATGTGGTGGGGAGCGGGGGAGCCACTGTGGCTTCCAAGTCCCATGTCCGAAAGTAGGGACCACTCCATCCTGTCCCTGGGCATAGTCTGCATCCCAGCCAGGGACAGGGCCCAAGAACGAGAAGTATATGCACTTGTGCCTGCGCTGTGGCTCCCAGTAGGCATCTATGTTCACTCGCAGCCCTCCTGAGCCAGAGGCACGATACCACCCAGGGCATCGTATCGGAAGCCAGGCGCACTCGTTCGGTCACACAGCTGATGGTCTACATTTATCAGGTTTCTAGAAAGCTAATCTAAGGTCAATTCCTCACTGTGAAGGAGAAAGGGTTTTGGTACTCCTATTTTCAAAATACTATTTCCAGAAGGAAGAGACAACGTATGGCAGCAAAACCAACAAATATACACCATAGTACATTTCATTAAATTCAGACTTTTTGTTGCTTTTCTAAATAGGATTGTTTTTCCTTTTTCTATAATGAATTCTGGACAGTTATTCCTGTCATATAGATGCTATGTATTTTTCTGGGTAGATGATCATAATCTGCAAACAATCAAGAGTATTCTTATTTCATTGCTATGGACCTACATATAAAAGTTGAATAGCAGTTAAGTGGCAAATAACACTGTCTTTCTGACTGTAAAGGGAATACTTCTGATGTTCTACGAAGTATGGGTGATCTGACTGTGTGGTACACTTCTATTCCTTCATTAATTTAAGTTCCTTTCAAGTTTACTGAGAATTTTTAATCATGAACATGTCTAGTTTTATCATATGCCTGGTTGTCATTTCCTGAATTGATAATGTGGCTGTTTTCCCTTTTTTTTTAAGATTTTATTTATTTATTCATGACAGAGAGAGAGAAGCAGAGACACAGGCAGAGGGAGAAGCAGGCTCCATGAAGGGAGCCCGACATGGGACTTGATCCCGGGTCCCCAGGATCACACCCTGGGCGGAAGGCGGTGCTAAACCTCTGAGCCATCTGGGCTGCCCTGTTTTCCCTTTTCATTAGCAAACGTAATGATTTATGTTGATAACTTAAGAAGATTTTTTTAAAAGATCTTATTTATTTATTCCTGAGACACACAGAGAGAGGCAGGGACGTAGGCAGAGAGAGATGCAGGCTCCCCACAGGAAGCCCGATGTGGGGCTCGATCCCAGGACCCCAGGATCACGCCCTGAACCTGCCTCAGTGCTCGACCACTGAGCCACCCAGGTGTCCCTATTGAAAACTTTTTAAACAGTGAGATTTGGTTGCATTTGTTCTTTTAATACAAAGTAAATTATATTCACTAGTATTTGGCTTAAGAGGTTGCATCTGTGTCTGTAAGTAAGCTTGCTTTTGGTTTCAGGATTATTTTACTAAGCTATAAAATGAGTTGAATTTATTTTTTTTTCTAGAAAGACAATATATCATAATAAAGAAGAACATAGCTCTGTAGCCAGATGCTTTGGTTGGAATCCTAACTTCTTGACTTCTAACACTATATAAGTCACTTTCTCCTGTTTTTCAACCATCTATAAATGGAATCATACAATATATACTCTTTCATGTCTAGTTTCTTTCCATCAGTATATTTGTGAGGTTCATCCATGTTGTTACATAAAACAGTGGTTTAGTAATTCTCGTTGCTGTGTGAATAGTCCATTGTATAAGTTTACCAGTTTATTCATTCTATTGAGAGAGAGTTCCAGTTTTTAAAAGGCTCTTCTAAATCGTGCTGCTATGAATATCCTTTTAAAAAAGATTTATCTGAGAGAGAGAGAGCACAAGCAGGAGAGGGGGAGAGGCAGGAGCAGACTCCCCACAGAGCAGAGAGCCTGATGTGGGGCTCCATCCCGGGACCCTGGGATCATGACCTGGGCTGAAGGCAGACGCTTAACCAACTGAGCCACCCAGGTGCCCTTGCTATGAATATTCTTGTCGTTGTGAACATAATGTACATTTGTTGGGTATTATTGTTGGGTACCTACCTAGGAATGGAATATGTGAGTATATGTGTGTATATGTTCGGCTTTAATAGATAATGCCAGCAGTTTTCCAAACTGTACCAATTTTCACTCCTAACAGCAATGTTGAAAACTTGCTTCTTCCTCATCCCTGCCAATACTTGGTACTATCTGTCTTGTTCATTTTTGCCTGGGGAGTGTATAGTGGCATTGCATTGTGGCTTTAATTTGCATTTTGTTGCTCACTAATCAAGTTGAAAACCTTTTCATACATTTTTTTAGGTCTAGCATTTTATTGCTATATGAATAGCGTCTTTCTTATACGTGGATATAGCCCTGTGTTCATAGCCCCAAAATTAAAGTCACATAATCTGGATATTTTTATTTAGTTTCATAACATATATGTAACAATTTAGTAGGTTGTATTAGTTAAAATTACCTTCAGTTGAGAACTAAGCAAAAACTCCCAAAATAGTACCTTAAGCAAAGTTACATTCTCCATCATGGAAAAGAAGTAAACAGGTAAATAGACAATAAATGGCTGTTATTAAGGGAAACAGGCATCTTCTATCTTGTTACTCCATTTTTACAAGATAGATGGTAAACTTTCAGACTTACCATGATATTCTAAACAGCAAATGGAAGGAAGTTTTTAAAAAGATCCCCCTCTTTTTAAGGAATCTTCCAGGTAGTACATACACCTTTTCCATGAAGATCTTATTAGCCAGCAAGTATACAGTCAAAACTAGCTGTAAGAGATGCTAAGAAATATTTGGGCTTAGAGTCAATGCACCCAGCTAAAAATTAGGGTTTTGTTTAGTAAGAAAGAGACTTAGGGGATATTTGGAGCAGTTTATTTTATACAGGATGTGTTGGAGAGAAATCAAGGAGTAAAAGTTGGCAATCCCTACTCCTACATAGATTCTCAAATGTATTGAGTAGTAAAGACTATAATGCAGCATTCAACATTGTGATAGGAAATTTAAGGGACCTAAGCATCCATCAAGGAAAAGGTCAACTTGGACAGAAACAGAAAATAAAGGAACAGAATAAACATCGAACGAATGAATGACTAAATAGTGCAAAGACTAAATGAACATTCTTTCATTTAATTTTCGATTAAGGACAGCTTAAATTCACACAATAATGTGAAGCAGTTACTTTGGCTTTTATTTGCTTATACTGATGGGTTTCACTTTGGGGGCTTAGTGCAAATATATATACTTGAGATATATGTATATATTACATATATAGTACATACATAATGCAAATATATTATATATATAGTCATTTGTATACCTTGCATTAATAAACATCCTTTTTTGAAGTTTATACTGTCTTTGTCAAAAGCAATAAAAGGGGGATGTCCCCAGTTATCTTAGGGATATTGTAAACCATTAGTTAAAAAAGAAATAAATGTCCCTATCGTACCGTATCATAGGGAAGGTCCTCCCTTCCCTAAATAGAACATTCCCAAAGCTTATAGGTACTACGTATCTAGAGCTAAAGCCAACCCCCTACCATGCAGAAACAATGAAAAAAATCACTTTAAAAAGTACTCATTCATCTTTGTGAGATATCCATGAGGGAAGTAACTACTGGCATAAACTATAAATTACATGCAGAGTAACATCTGCAAAATGACAGCCTAGTAGAAAAACCCCAGGAACAGATGGCTTCACAGGTAAATTCTACCAAACATTCAAAGGCGAATTAATACCAATTCTTCTTAAACCCTTTTAAAACAGAAGAGGAAACACTTCAAACTCATTCTGTGAGACCAGCATTACCCTGATACCAAAGCCACATAAAGTTACCACAAGAAAAGAATACTCCAGGTGAATATCCCTAATGAACAGGGATATAAAAATCTTTAATAAAATATCAGCAAACTGAATTCAACAGCACATTAAAAAGATGATATACCATTAACAAGTATACAAATGTGATTATCCCTGGGATATAAGGATGTTTCAACATAGGTAAATAAATCAATTTGATTTACCATATTAACAGAATGAAAGATAGAAACCATATGATCACCTCAGTTGATGCAGAAAAAGCATAAAAACTCAACAAAATAGGTATAGAAAGAACTTACCTTAATGCAGCAAAAGCCAGACATGAAAAACCCATGTTTTTCATGGGTTTTAATACTATAATAAATGGGAGAAAAATTCAAAGCTTTCCCTCTAAGATCTAGTACAAGGCAAAGATACCCACTATTGCCACTTCTATTCAATATAGTACTGGAAGTCTTAGAGCAATAATACAAGAAAAAGAAATAAAAGGCATCCGTATCAGAAGTAAAATTTATCAGATGACATGATTGCATAGGTAGAAAACCCTAAAAAGAACAACAAAAATCTTAGAACTGATAAATTCAGTAAATTAGCAGAATACAAAACAAATATGTAAACATCAGTTGAGTTTCTATACACAACAAACTATCCAAATAGGTAATCAAGAATACAGTGGTGGGACACCTGGGTGGCTCCGTGGGTGATCATCTGCCTTGGGCTCAGGGCGTGACCCTGGGGTCCTTGGATCAAGTCCTACATTGGGCTCCTCGCAGGGAGCCTGCTTCTCCCTCTGCCTGTGTCTCTGCCTCTCTCTCGCATCTCTCATGAATAAATAAATAAGATCTTTTAAAAATATGATTGCATTCACAATAGAAATAAGTATGAAAAAAAAAGAAATAAGTATGAAATGCTTAAGGATAAACTTTACCAAAGTCAAAGACTTGTACACAGAAAAGTGTAAAATATTGATGAAGGAAATTAAGGAAGAGACAGATAAATGGAAAGACATGCTATGCTCATGGGTTGGAAGAATTAATATTGTTAAATGTCCATACTACTAAAACTGATCTAAAGAGTCAATGTATTCTAAAGTGTTCTCTCTTAAAATCCCAATGGAGTTTTTAAAAATGTATTTATTGATTCGAGAGAGGTAGGAGAGGAATACAAGAAGACTCTCCGTTGAGCAGGGATCCCAGTGTGGGGCTCGATCTCAAGATCCTGAGATCATTACCTGAACCAAAATCAAGAGCTGGATGCTTAACCAACTGAGCCACCCAGGTGCCCCTGCCAAAAGCATTTTTTATATTAATAGAAAAAAAACAATCCTAAAATTCATATGGACTCACAAAAGATCCCAATTAGCTAAAGCAATCTTGAGCAAGAATGAAGATGGAGGCATCCCAGTTACTGGTTTCTAAATATATTACAAAGCTACTGTAGTCAAAAAGTGTGATACTGGCATAAAAAATTGACATCTAGACCAATGGAATGGAATCAAAGGCCCAGAAATAAATCCACAAATATAGCATTGACTGATCTTCAACGTGACTGCCAAGGATGCACAATAAAATGAAGAAATGAATACCTACAAATGGCCAATAGGTATTTGAAAAGGTGCTCAACGTCACTAATCACCAGAAGTGCATAAATACATGCACAATGAATATCACTATGCCTTAATGTAAAAGGAAATCTTGCCATTTGCAACAAGATGGATGAACCTGGAAGACCTTATGTGGAATCTAAGTCAAACTCATAAAACCAGAGAGTAGAATGGTGGTTGCCAGGGGCTGAGAGGTAGGGGAATTAGGGACATGTTGGTCAAATAGTACAAAGCTTCATTCAGGCAAAATGAATAAATTCTGGAGAGCTAATGTACAGCAAAGTGACTATAGTTAACAATACTGCATTGCATATTTGAAATTTGATAAGAGAATAACTCGTAAGTGTTCTCATCCCACCCACAGTCATACCTCAATAAAGTTATTAATTGAAGTACAAAGTACTGATTTTCTCTGAACTTTGGAATGATTTAATAGAAGCATTTTAAGTATTAAGAACAAATTTATTTTTCGAGGATGGTGAATATTAGTGGTCTGAAAAATCCATTTGGGAGTGCATTGGTGGAGGAAAACCTTTTTAGCTGGAAGTTTACCCTCCATGTTAGTTCCACCAGAGTTTCAGACTGTGTCGTGTTCTCAACAAATGGCACTAATCCTATAAAGGAATGCTACTATGATGGAAGAAGAGAGAAGAAGAATTGAATTCTCAGTAGAGCCAATCACTAGTGCTTTGAAAGGTCTTGAAGTATCTTTCAGAAATTCGAATCTGTGGAAATAAAGTGGCTCATCCAAAACCATGTGGCTGGGCAAGTGCAGGCCCAATGCTTACTATGTGTCTCCTTTTAAGAACGTCAGGGCCCAGGGGTCCCAGTGTGGCCCCATTAGTTAAGTGTCTGACTCTTGGTTTTGGCTCAGGTTGTGATCTCATGGTTGGGGGATTGAGCCCCGCATGGGCTCCACACTCTGCACAGTGTCTGTTTAAGGTTCTCTCTCCCTCCTACCACCCCCCACATGAATAAATAAACCTTTAAAAAATGTCAGAACCCAAATCTGTTTAACCTAAGAAAGCACTGACAAAATCATCACTGGAAGCAATGCTTCTGCATTCATAGAAATAGATTTTGACTGAGCTGGAAACATGATCCTTGTCTTCCTCTGTAGTTTGAATTCCTTAGCCTTAGCTTTATTTTACTGGGATTTAAAGTCTTGCTTCTGACTATTGGGTTACAAATCATCTAGAAGCTACATATAAATCGGCCATAGAGCTAGAATGTCATCACACATAAAATAATGGAGAGACAGACCCATGAACAATGAAAATCATGGTACCCACTGAGTGTTCTGGTTTTTATTTTAACCATCTTAATTCTTCAGAACTTATTTTAGCTGCACATAGCTATTTTTTTCTTGCTTGTTTGTTTGTTTTTTAAACAGCTTTATTTAGTCATAATTGATATACAAAGAACTACACATATTCATACGATTTGATGAGTTTGAACAGATGCAAATAGATGTGATACGATCAGCACAGTCCAGGTAATAGACATTTGCAATACCTCCAGAGTTTCCTTGTGTCCTTTGTGGGTCTTTTGTTTGATTTATTTTATTTTGTTTTTTTGCGGTAAGAAGAGAACATGAGACCTACCCTCTTAAATTTAAAAATTTTTTTTAAATTTTGAAATACACTAAACCTTACCGTTACCTCTAGGCACTGTGTTGTACAGCAGACATTTATTTATTTATTTATTTACTTACTTACTTATTTTTTATTTTATTTATTTATTTTTATTTTATTTTATTTTATTTTATTTTATTTATTTTTTTATACAGTAGACCTTTAGAATTTATGTAGCATAACCGAAGCTTCATGCCTGTTGAATGGCAGCCCCTTTTATACCCATCCCCGTCCCCTGGCAGCCACCACTGTACCCTCTGTTTCTATGGGTTTCGCTATTTTAGATGCCTCGTTCAAGTGAAATCATGCGGTGTGTGTGTCAGTTATGGTGATTGATAGTTTCCTAGAAAGTTATCCATTTCATCTGTTTTCCAGTGTTTGGAATTGAGGATATATGTATCTAAAGATTGTTTTAAAATTCCATTTTAAAAATCTGTTTCATTTTCTTTGTGGCATTTATCAGTAATGTAGATTAGTTATTTGTTTATTATTTACAGTCTCTTCCCCCCCTGCATTGGATTGTTGTCTCCATGATTGTGGGGGCCCTGTCTGTCTTGTTCACTGGCACCTACAGCAAGGCCTTGCCACATCGTAGCCATTCAGTAAATATTTCTTGAGCAGATAATTGTAAGATCTCTTTCTTTAAATATGTTCCCTTTGGGATCTCTGGGTGGTTCAGTGGTTTAGTGCCACCTTCAGCCCAGGGCATGATCCTGGAGACCCGGGATCAAGTACCATGTCAGAGTCCCTGCATGGAGCCTGCTTCTCCCTCTTCCTGTGTCTCTGTCTCTCTCTCTCTGTGGCTCTCATGAATAAATAAATAAAATCTTTAAAAATAAATAAATAAATAAATAAATAATAAATAAATAAATAATAAATAAATAAATAAATAAATTTGTTCCCTTTTCTGTTGCTACTGCTGTTTACTTGTGTTTTCTCTTTTTTCTTGATTCTGTTGCCAGAGGCTTATCTATTTTGTTGGCTTTTTTCAAGGCACCAGCTTTAAGTTCTCTACATCAATCAACTTTCTTAGCTTTAAGAAAAAAAATCCTGCTTTTTTCTTTATTGATTTCTTCCTTCTATTTGCTGTATATTTTATAGTTGCTGTGTTGTTCTGTTGTCTTCTAAATTCTTGAGTTGAGGGGCACCTGGGTGTCTCAGCGATTGAGTGTCTGCCTTCAGCTCAAGTCATGATCTCAGGGTCCTGGAATCGAATCCTGCATCGGGCTCCCTGCTCAGTGGGGAGTCTGCTTGTTCTCCCTCTGTCTCTGCCCTTGCCCCTGCTCATGCTCACTCGCTTGCTTGCTGTCTCTCTCTCCACCTGCCCCCTCTGTCTCTCTCAGGTAAATAAATAAAATCTTTTAAAAAAATTAATGAGCTGCAAACTAAATTTATTCTCTGTCTCCCTTGTTTTCTGATGAATACTTTTAATGCTGTAAATTTTCCTCTTCACTTTTGTTTCATTCCATAGGTTCCAATGGCTTTTGTTTGTTTGTTTTTTTACTTCTGATTTGTGTTTTCAGTTTTTCTTTTCTCTTCAACCCAAGAGTTATTTAGAAATGCATTTAAAAATTTCCAGATTTGTAGATCTGGGAGGGGGTGGATTTTATTTATTTATTTACTCATTTAGCTGTTATATTAGTTATTTATTTTTTAATTATTTTTTAGAGAGAGAGTGTGGGGTGGGGGGAGGCAAAGGGAGAGGGAGAGAGAATTTTATGCAGGCTCCACTCCCAGTGCAGACTGCACTGCAGGGCTCGATCTCACAACCTGAGATCATGACCCAAGCTGAAATCAAGAGTTGGACACCAACTGAGCCACCCAGGTGCCCCATAATTTTCAATCCATTATAGTAACTGTGGCCTGTGTGATACTGGCTTTATGGAAATTTTTGGGTATTTCCTTTGTCACCTAGAAAAGAGGTCCACAGACTCCACCCTGCAGGCCATAAGGGCCTGGTGCCTATTTTGGAAATGATGTTTGAGTGGAACAGAGGTACTCTCATTTGTTTTACCTACGACTACTTTCCAGTTACAACTGCACAGCTGAGTAGTTGTGACGGAGACCCTGTGGACCACACAGTTTGACTTATTTACTATCTGAACATTTCACAAAAAGTTTGCTGACCCCTGACTTAAAACATGGTCCATTTTTGTGACTTTTTCATATGGATCGAAAAATAAGTATATTGTCTCTTGGATAAAAGTCCCTTTATCCTTATTAGAATAAACTTGTATTATAGTGAGCCTTATATCCTTCCTCATAGTCTGTAGTTTTAATCATACATACCTGAGAGATGTATATAAACCTCCCATCCACGTCTATATCTTAGAGTTAGTTTTATATGTCTTGAAGCTGCATTGTTACTGTATAAAGAGTTTACAAAGGTTCATAACTATTATATTGTCCTATTGTGTTTTCCTTCATGAAATATGAGTAGCCTTCTTTGCCCATTTACACATTAATGTATGTATGCCTTAAAAAATCTAAAGAAAAAAAATCCCTAAAGAATATAAAGAATATTATTGTTCCTGTCAGATTTAGGTTGAACTGTGCATATTAGGAAAAAAATCTATAATAAATAGCAGTCGAAACAAGAAAGATTCTTCTTTCTTGGGTAGAAGTCTGGAGATGATAGGTATCCCAGGCCTCTGTGATGTCATCAGGGACCCAGGCTCCTCTCTTCTGCTTCACCATCTTGGTATATGGTTTCCGTCCTAAGGTCCCCTCATGGTCCACGAGACTTCTGGAGTTCCAGCCAGCACATCTCCATTGAGGGCCAGAAGGAAGAGGAAAGGTAGGAGGGCAAAAGTGGCCCGTCCTAGCTCAGCCGATTTCTAATCAATGACCTCAGAAATCTCAGCAAACAATTCCATTTCCATCTCACTGGCAGAACTTAGTGAAGCAGCCACACCTAAGCAGGGAGGCCTGTCAGGTAGCTCTGCCTCGGCTAAAAATTGGCGTTCTGTGACCAAGGGGGAAGGTGAGCCTGGACATTGGACTAGTCAGCCAGCGGTGCCCGCCACTGCCTGTTGCATGTTGCCGTTTGTCTTAGTAGCCTTTTCCTCGTATGACTTTCCATTCCTTCATTGTCAGCCTCCCTCCGTTATTTTGTTTTGGGTATGTCTCCTGTCAATAGAGTATTGCAAGATCCTGAGTTACTTGGACAATCAGAATATCTGTCTTACTAGGTGAGTGTGATGCATTCATCATCAGTGCTGTGATACGTGGCAGTGTTCCTGTAATTATCTTTTTTGTCTTCTGTTTGCCATGCTTTCTGTTTAATTCGTTTAACTTTTCCTGCCATTTGTTACACTGAATTTCCTGGTTTCTGTTTTAGAAGTTGTATGTACTGTTTTGACTCTTAGTTAAGACTCTTAGTGTCTTTTAACGTTGCTTTACTTTTTTTAGAAGATTTTATTTATTTATCAGAGAGAGCGTGAGAGTGAGAGAGCATGAGCAAGGGGAAGGACAGAGGGAGTGGGAGAAGCAGACTGCCTGCTGAGTGGGGAGCCTCATGCAGGGCTCGATCCCAGGACCCTGGCATCATGACCCAAGCCAAAGGCAGGTGCTTAACCAACTGAACCACTCAAGAGCCCCTTGACATTGTTTTGAAATAATTTCAGATTTACAGAAAACTTGCAAGAATAGTACAAAGGATTCCTGTGTACCCCAGATTCCTCACATGTCGACATTTTATATTTCCATTATCATTTTTTTTGTTACACGTATGAATAGTGTTTCCTGAACCATTTGAGAGTAAGTTACACACATCATGCCCCTTCAATGGACGTTTCCTAAAGAATAGGTACATTCTTTTACATAAAAACAATAAAAGAGTGAATTTCAGGGCATTAAAATTCATACATGACTATTACCTAATCCATATAGAGTACTCAGATTTTACCAGTTTTCCTACTACCATCCCTCATAGCAGAAAAAAAAAAGACTTTATTTTAGTCCTGGATGCAGGTTTACAGGTTGCATGTAATTAGTCTCCTTTGATCTTCTGTGAACATAGTATTTTTACACACTGTAGGCCAGTTATTTTGGAAAATGTCCCTCATCTTGGATTTGTTTGCATTTTCCACAATGAGATGCAGATTATACCATAAAAATACCACAAAAGTGATATATTCTCAGTGATCTGAATCAGAAGGCACATGGTATCACTTTGTCCTGCTACTGGTGGTTTCAAGTTTGACCAGATGAGTAAGCTAGTTTCTGTGAGGTTTTCCACGATTCTTCCCTTTGAAATCAGTTAAGTGTATTTTGGGGGGTTTTAGCATGCATCAATGATTCTTTCCTAAATTGTTTTCCTAAAATGATCATCAAAGGCAAGGTTCTAATTCCATCATTCCTTTTACATTTACCACCTTCATCTTGTTCTTTCCTGGATTCAGCTCTAGATTCGGCATTTCTCCAAGGAGCCCTGGTTCGCTTTAATTTTTAAACAGTTTTATTGAGGTATAATTGACATACAATAAACTACACATGTTTAAAGTATATAGTTTGATAAGTTTTGACATATACTACATGTACATACCTGTACATACCGTCACCACAATCAAGATAATGAAAATATCCATCACCCTCTTATCACTCCCTGTCCCTCCTGCAACCCCAGAAACCCTGATCTACAGTCACTATAGTCTGAATTTTTTTTGGGGGGGGGGAAATATACGTATATATAGAATATGTACTTTTTGTTCACATTTCATAAACCAGAATTATTTTTGAGATTCATGCATGTTATAGCATGTATCGATAGTTTACAATACTGAATCGTATAAATATTATCACAGTTTGTTTATCCATTTGCCTGTTGATAGACATTTGAGTTATTTGCAGTGTTGATTCATTAAAAATAAAGCTACTCTGAACCTCCGTGTACAAGTCTTTGTGTGAATATTCACTTTTTAAGAAATTCCTGTTTTCCAAAATAGTCTGCTGCGACTTTTGATTGGGAGTCTATTGAATATGGATCATTTAGGGGAAAACTGACATCTTAATGATATTGGGTGTTCCAATCTATGAACATGTTATATCTCTCCATTTATTTAGATCTTTAATTTGCTCAATAATTGTACATTTCTGCATACAAGTCTTGCATATCTTTTGTCAGATTGATCCCTACACATTTCATATTTTTATCCTATTGTAAATCTTTTTGTTTTAATCTCACTTCCTGTTGTTCATTGCTAGTATATAAAGATACACTTGATTTTTGTACGTTGAGTTTGTAGCCTACCTTTCTAAATTCACTTTTTAATTTTAGTACCTTTTTTAAAGAGTCCATTGGATTACCCACATAGGTTGTCATCTGTGACTAAAGCAGTTTAACTTCTTTGTTTTAATCTGGATGCCTTCTGTTTGTTTTTCTGACCTTGCTGCACTCATTGGAATGAACTACTGAATACAACTGGTGAGAGCAGTCCTGGTACCTCTTTTCCTGATCTTGGGGGAAATCATTCGGTCTTTTACTATGGAGTATGATGTTACCTGAAGAGTTTTTCCCTTATTGATTTGAGGAAATTTCCTTCTATTTCTAGTTTGCTGAGCATTCTCTTTTTCGTCAGTAATAAATGTTGCATTTTATCAAATGCTTATTTGTATCTACCGAGATGATCCTATAGTGCTTTTCTTTTTTAGTCTGTTAATATTGATGAATTACATTGATTGATTTGTGATTGCTAAACCAGCCTTGCATTCCTGGAATAAACCCAATCAGTCATGATGAATTATGTCTTATGGACTGCTAGATTTGATTTGCTCAAATTTTGTTAAGAGTTGTTTCACTTATCTACATGAAGCATATGAATTTGTACTTTTCTTGTTAAGTCTTTCTCTGGCTTTGCTAACAGAAATGCTGGCTTCAGAAAACAAGTTTGACAGTATTGCCTCTTTTTTGATTTAATGGGAGAGTTTTTGTAGATTTGATAGTCTTTCTTCCTTAAGTATTTAGTAGAATTCACCAGTCAAGCCTCCTGAGCCTGGAGACTTCATTGTGGAAAGCTTCTCAAATGCCAGTTTGATTTATTTAATAGATAGAGGGCTATTCAGGCTATATATTTCTTCTTGAGTGAGCTTTGGTAATTTGTGTCTTTCAAAGGACTTAATCATTTCACTTAAGTAGTTGAATTTATTGGCATAAAGTTGTTAGGATACTATCTTTTATTGTTTATTATCTGTGGAATCATTGTAGTGTCATCTCTCTCATTACTGTATTGGTAATTTGTTTCTCTTTTCTGATAAGTCTGGCTAGAAGTGTAATTTTATGAATATCTCCAAAAAATCCTTTTTTTCCATTGGTTTTATCTATTTGTTGAGCTGTGTACTGTTCCATTTATGTCAACTCTGATAAATAGTATTTCCTTCTCTTTGCTTACTTTGAGCTTCACTTGGCCTTTTTTCTTTTTTTTTTTTCTTCTATTTGTTTTAAGGTGGATGGAAGCTGAATTCATTCATTTGAGATCTATTTTCTTTTTTTTATATAAATTAATGTTAATTTCCAAGTACTCCTTTAGTTGTATCTCATGAATCTTGCTGTGATTCTCATTTTTATGCAGTCAAAATAATTTGTAATTTTCCTTTTGACTTCCTCATTAATCTATAGGTTGGTTATTTATCTATCATTTGGTTTTATTGAGATATACTTATATAGAATATTGTATTAGTTTCAGGTGTAGAGCATAATGATTTGATATATGCATATATTGCAAAATAATTGATGCAAGTTTAGTTAACATCCTTTTGGGTGTGTGTGTGTCTGTGATGAGAACTTTTAAGATTTATTCTCTTGGTAACTGTCAAATATATAATACAGTATTGTCAACTATAGCCATCAAGTTGTACATTATATCCCCAGGACTTATTTATAATTAGATGAATTTGCCTATTAAAGAGAATTTTAAAATTAGATAGCAAAGACAAACCCAACTCTATGCTCTATAATAAAAGAGTCCAACAAAATACAGATTAAAAAAAACTAAAAATAAAGGGATGGGCAAAAATGTATCAGGGACATGGGAATAGGAAGAGAGCGGGGGGGTTGCAATCACAGCAAGATCAGGAGCAAAGGCAAGGAAGCCCACTATTTCTGTTTTTCTTTCTATTTTCTTCTGTTTTTTGGGTTTTTTTTTTTTTTTTGGTATATTTTCACTGAGATACTTTTCCCATATTTTATTTCATTTTTTTAAGTTTAAGTTTTTATTATTTAAATTCCAGTTAGTTAACAAATAGTATAATATGAGTGTCAGGTGTACAATATAGGGATTGTTATGGAAGTGTTCCATAACAACACCCACTGCTCATCACCACCAGTGCCCTCCTTCATCCCCATCACCTGTCTTATCCCCCCACCTCCCCTCTGACCACCGTCAGTGTGTTCTCCATAGTTAAGAGTCTGTGTCTTGGTTTGCCTCCTTCTCTTCTCTTTCCCCTTGGTTCATTTGTTTTGTCTCTTAAATTCCACACAAGTGAAATCACATGGTATTTGTCTTTCTCTGATTTATTTCGCTTAGTGTATTTTCAGTAGGTAAAGAACTCTAGCATGGCCATTTTTGTCTTTCAGAACTATAAAGATTATTTCTCTACTGTCCAATGAGAAACTGGCTATCATCTTTACCCTTGTTTCTGTTTACTTAATATGACTTTTTTTCTGACTTCTTTTAAGATTTTCTCTTTTTCACTAATTTTAAGCTATTTGATTATAGTGTGCCATGGTGTAATTGTTTTCATGTGTCCTGGACTTGGGTTTCATTGAACTTAGACTTGTGGATTTATATTTTTCATCAAATTTACAAAAATCTCAGCAATTATTTCTTTTTTTAAATTTTTATTAATTTTTTTATTGGAGTTCAATTTGCCAACATATAGCTTAACACCCAGTGCTCATCCTGCCAAGTGCCCCCCTCAGTGTCCATCACCCAGTCACCCCAACCCCCGCCCACCTCCCCTACCACTACCCCTTGTTCATTTCCCAGAGTTAGGTGTCTCTCATGTATTCAGCAATTATTTCTACAAGTTTTTTTTCTCTGTTCCACTCTATTGTCATCTTTGGATATTCCTATTACATATTTGGCCACTTGACATTGTCTCACAGTTCACTGATGCTCTGTTCATTGTTTTTTGGTCTTTTTTTTTCTATCTGTGATTCATATTATATAGTTTCTATTGCAATGTAAGTTCACTAATACTTTCTTCTGTAATGTTTAATTTCCCATTAATCCTATCCATATTCAATCTTTCCTCCAGCTTCCTGAACACATGCAGAATAGTTATAATGATTATTAAAAGATGCTTGTCTGCTATTTCTTTCATCTCTGATATTTCTAGCTCTATTTTGGTTGACTTATTTTTTTCTTGTGTATAGGTCACATTTTTCTGCTTCTTCCTATGCCTAGAAAATTTTTAAAAAGATTTCATTTGGGATGGCTGGGTGGCTTGGTGGTTGGGCGCCTGCCTTCAGCTCAGGGCATGATCCCAGAGTCCTGGGATCGAGTCCCATGTTGGGCTCCCTGCATGGAGCCTGCTTCTCCCTCTGCCTGTGTCTCTGCCTCTCTCTCTCTCTCTGTCTCTCATGAATAAATAAATAAAAATATTTTTACGAAAAGATCCCCACGGGGATCCCGATGGCGGACCTGATCCCAGGACCCCGGGATCATGCCCTCAGCCAAAGGGAGATGCTCAACCGCTTTGCCACCCGGGCATCCCTATGCCTAGTAATTGATATGAATGTCAGATACTGTTGATTTTACTAAATATCGTTTTGGGGTTTCATATCTAGCCAGAAAGCACTTTGCTTACTAGCTTTCTTTTATTGTTAGGTTCTAATTTCTTTTTTAAAGAAAAGGTAACATACACTTCTGCAACTCTAAGGAAGATTTTGTCACCAAAAATCAAGGAACATTTGAATTGAAAAATTGGAAAGCTTGGAGGAAGAAAAATGAGTTGGACCACTCATCCCCAAACTTGAACATTGGAATCACCTGGGTAGTCTAAAAAATACACTGAACCAATCTGAAAGGGCTATTTACTACATGATTCCAAATATAAGACCTGCTATAAAAGGCAAAACTATGGAGACTAAAAATATCAGTAGTTGCCAGGGGTTAGGGATGAGAGAGGGTTGGATAGGGAGCATAGCAGATTTTTAGGGTAGTGAAATTATTCTGTATGATATTAAAATAGTGGATACATGCCATTATACGTTTGTGAAAACCTACAGAATGTACAACACCACGAGTGAATCCTGATGTAAACTATGGACTTTGCTGTGTCAATGTAGGTTCATCAGTTATTAATATATGACCCTCAAGTGCAGGATGTTGCTAATAGGGGATATCATGCATGTATGGGGACGTCTCTGTACCTTCCTCTCAATTTCGCTGTAAACCTAAAACTGCTCTAAAAAATTTTACACACATACACACATGCATACACACTCTGAATGGGTTCCTCCCCCAGAGATTGATTTTTATAATAGGTAAAGGATGAGGCTTGGGTACCAGGATTGGAAAAGAGAGTAAAACTTACATGTTCTCACCACAAAAGAGGAATAATCATGTGACATAATGTAGGTGTTGGCCAAGTCTATGGTGGTAATCCTTTTGCAGTATCTAAGTGTATCAAATCAACACCTTGTCTACCTTAAACTTGCATCATACTGTATATCAATTATATCTTAATAAAGTTGGAAAAATAGGGGAAAAAAAAGACAATTATTTTGTTGCCGAACAGTCAAGGAAGTCTTTGCTGAAGAAAGCATTTTTTTCTTTACCAGAGTATAATTGACATGCAACATTATATTAGTTTGAGGTGTACAACATAATGATTTGACAGTTGTGTACACTGTGGAAAGATCACCACGATAAGTCTAGTTACCA